>NC_090653.1:254391831-254991831 GCF_040937935.1 Hyperolius riggenbachi
CTGTTTTTTATCATCCTACAAGTTCCAAAAGCTATTCTAATGTGTTCTAGCTTACTGCAGCACTTTCTACTATCACAGTCTCTGTAATAAATCAATGTATCTTTCCCCTGTCAGACTTGTCAGCCTGTGTCTGGAAGGCTGCCAAGTTCGTCAGTGTTGTGGTTCTGCTATGAACTCCCCCTTCCAGGCCCACTATGCACACTGCCTGTGTATTATTTAGATAAGGGCAGCTTCTCTCTTCTCTCTTATCTTTTACAAGCTGGATAAATCGTCCTCTGAGCTGGCTGGGCTTTCACATACTGAGGAATTACAGGCAAAGCTGTTTGCAGGAAGAAACGAGCAGCCTGAAACTTCAGTGCATGAGAACTGCAGGGGGAAAGAAACACACAAATGATCTCTTGAGATTCAAAAGGAAGGGTGTATACAGCCTGCTTGTGTATGGATGTATTTTCTATGTGTGGACATACTGTACATCAACCTACTTCCTGTTTTAATGGCCATTTTGTTTGTTTATAAACAAACTTTTTAAAACTGTTTTTAACACCTTTTAATGCGGCGGGGAGCGGCGAAATTGTGACAGAGGGTAATAGGAGATGTCCCCTAACGCACTGGTATGTTTACTTTTGTGCGATTTTAACAATACAGATTCTCTTTAAGATTGTAAAGCGCTTATGTACTTTTGTATTTTATTTCACAGCAATACATTACCTCTCAGCCGGCGCAAGTCCCCGCTGTTCCTTCTGTCCGCGCTGGTCATCTTCTCTTTACTTTCTGTCACGTCCTGTGACCAGCGGAAGTTCAAACAGTAGAGGGCGCTCTACTGCTTCAACTTCCCCTGACAGGACGTGACAGGTAGTGAAGAGAAGATGGTCAGCTGGAGAAGGGACAGCAGGGATAGATGCTTTGTTGGTCGTCAGCCAATCGAACGCTGCTATCGACATGCTCACGACCCGGCGATCGAGAGAAATTTTCCACCGGCACAGATCGAGGGGATCGATTTCGGATGGAAATCGGTCAGCGTTTGTGTTATCGATTTAATCTGTTGTATATCGGCGGGAATTCGACGCAGTGTATGGGTACCGTTACTATCCGTCTGTGTGCCTGTCTATCTATCTGTCGTATACTGCAGAACACAACATCTGTGTAACACATGACAAGCCGCCCACTTGCACATTTCCCATTGTAGTCACACACGCTGTCTATATGAATGTGTGAGTCACGGGGACATGGAAAGATCATTACTTAACCACTTGAGGACCACAGTCTTTCTACCCCTTAAGGACCGGCCACTTTTTTTCCATTCAGACCACTGCAGCTTTCACGGTTTATTGCTCGCTCATACAACCTACCACCTAAATGAATTTTGGCTCCTTTTCTTGTCACTAATAAAGCTTTCTTTTGGTGCTATTTGATTGCTCCTGCGATTTTTACTTTTTATTATATTCATCAAAAAAGACATGAATTTTGGCAAAAAAAATGATTTTTTTAAATTTCTGTGCTGACAATTTTCAAATAAAGTAACATTTCTGTATACATGCAGCGCGAAAAATGTGGACAAACATGTTTTTGATAAAAAAAAAACCATTCAGTGTATATTTATTGGTTTGGGTAAAAGTTATAGCGTTTACAAACTATGGTGCAAAAAGTGAATTTTGCCATTTTCAAGCATCTATGACTTTTCTGACCCCCTGTCATGTTTCATGAGGGGCTAGAATTCCAGGATAGTATAAATACCCCCCAAATGACCCCATTTTGGAAAGAAGACATCCCAAAGTATTCACTGAGAGGCATAGTGAGTTCATAGAAGATATTATTTTTTGTCACAAGTAAGCGGAAAATGACACTTTGTGACAAAAAAAAAGAAAAAAAAAAAGAATCCATTTCTTCTAACTTGCGACAAAAAAAAATGAAATCTGCCACGGACTCACCATGCCCCTCTCTGAATACCTTGAAGTGTCTACTTTCCAAAATGGGGTCATTTGTGGGGTGTGTTTACTGTCCTCGCATTTTGGGGGGTGCTAATTTGTAAGCACCCCTGTAAAGCCTAAAGGTGCTCATTGGACTTTGGGCCCCTTAGCGCAGTTAGGCTGCAAAAAAGTGCCACACATGTGGTATTGCCGTACTCAAGAGAAGTAGTAGAATGTGTTTTGGGGTGTATTTTTACACATACCCATGCTGGGTGGGAGAAATATCTCTGTAAATGACAATTTTTTCATTTTTTTTACACACAATTGTCGATTTACAGAGTTATTTCTCCCACCCAGCATGGGTATGTGTAAAAATACACCCCAAAACACATTGTACTACTTCTCCCGAGTACGGCGATACCACATGTGTGGCACTTTTTTGCACCCTAACTGCGCTAAAGGGCCCAAAGTCCAATGAGTACCTTTAGGATTTCACAAGTCATTTTGCGGAATTTGATTTCCAGACTACTCCTCACGGTTTAGGGCCCCTAAAATGCCAGGGCAGTATAGGAACCCCACAAATGACCCCATTTTAGAAAGAAGACACCCCAAGGTATTCCGTTAGGAGTATGGTGAGTTCATAGAAGATTTTATTTTTTGTCAAAAGTTGGCGGAAAATTGATTTTTATTGTTTTTTTTCACAAAGTGTCATTTTCCACTAACTTGTGACAAAAAATAAAATCTTCTATGAACTCACCATACTCCTAACGGAATACCTTGAGGTGTCTTCTTTCTAAAATGGGGTCATTTGTGGGGTTCCTATACTGCCCTGGCATTTTAGGGGCCCTAAACCGTGAGGAGTAGTCTGGAAATCAAATTCCGCAAAATGACCTGTGAAATCCTAAAGGTACTCATTGGACTTTGGGCCCTTTAGCGCAGTTAGGGTGCAAAAAAGTGCCACACATGTGGTATCGCCGTACTCGGGAGAAGTAGTACAATGTGTTTTGGGGTGTATTTTTACACATACCCATGCTGGGTGGGAGAAATAACTCTGTAAATGGACAATTGTGTGTAAAAAAATCAAAAGATTGTCATTTACAGAGGTATTTCTCCCACCCAGCATGGGTATGTGTAAAAATACACCCCAAAACACATTGTACTACTTCTCCCGAGTATGGCAATACCACATGTGTGGCACTTTTTTGCACCCTAACTGCGCTAAAGGGCCCAAAGTCCAATGAGTACCTTTAGGATTTCACAGGTCATTTTGCGAAATTTGATTTCCAGACTACTCCTCACGGTTTAGGGCCCCTAAAATGCCAGTTCAGTATAGGAACCCCACAAATGACCCCATTTTAGAATGAAGACACCCCAAGGTATTCCGTTAGGAGTATGGTGAGTTCATAGAAGATTTTATTTTTTGTCACAAGTTAGTGGAAAATGACACTTTGTGAAAAAAACAATAAAAATCAATTTTCCGCTAACTTTTGACAAAAAATAAAATCTTCTATGAACTCACCATACTCCTAACGGAATACCTTTGGGTGTCTTCTTTCTAGAATGGGGTCATTTGTGGGGTTACTATACTGCCCTGGCATTTTAGGGGCCCTAAACCGTGAGGAGTAGTCTTGAAACCAAATGTCGCAAAATGACCTGTGAAATCCTAAAGGTACTCATTGGACTTTGGGCCCCTTACCGTACTTAGGGTGTAAAAAAGTGCCACACATGTGGTACCGCCGTACTCAGGAGAAGTAGTATAATGTGTTTTGGGGTGTATTTTTACACATACCCATGCTAAGTGGGAGAAATATCTCTGTAAATGACAATTGTTTGATTTGTTTTACACACAATTGACCATTTACATAGAAATTTCTCCCACCCAGCATGGGTATGTGTAAAAATACACCCCAAAACACATTATACTGAGTACGGCGGTACCACATGTGTGACACTTTTTTGCAGCCTAGGTGCGCTAAGGGGCCCAACGTCCTATTCACGGGTCATTTTGAGGCATTTGTTTTCTAGACTACTCCTCGCGGTTTAGGGCCCCTAAAATGCCAGGGCAGTATAGGAACCCCACAAGTGACCCCATTTTAGAAAGAAGACACCCCAAGGTATTCCGTTAGGTGTATGGCGAGTTCATAGAAGATTTTATTTTTTGTCACAAGTTAGTGAAAAATGACACTTTGTGAAAAAAACCCAATAAAAATCAATTTCCGCTAACTTTTGACAAAAAATAAAATCTTCTATGAACTCGTCATACACCTAACAGAATACCTTGGGGTGTCTTTTTTTCTAAAATGGGGTCACTTGTGGGGTTCCTATACCGCCCTGGCATTTTACGGGCCCAAAACCGTGAGTAGTCTGGAAACCAAATGTCTCAAAATGACTGTTCAGGGGTATAAGCATCTGCAAATTTTGATGACAGGTGGTCTATGAGGGGGCGAATTTTGTGGAACCGGTCATAAGCAGGGTGGCCTTTTAGATGACAGGTTGTATTGGGCCTGATCTGATGGATAGGAGTGCTAGGGGGGTGACAGGAGGTGATTGATGGGTGTCTCAGGGGGTGGTTAGAGGGGAATATAGATGCAATCAATGCACTGGGGAGGTGATCGGAAGGGGGTCTGAGGGGGATCTGAGGGTTTGGCCGAGTGATCAGGAGCCCACACGGGGCAAATTAGGGCCTGATCTGATGGGTAGGTGTGCTAGGGGGTGACAGGAGGTGATTGATGGGTGTCTCAAGGTGTGATTAGAGGGGGGAATAGATGCAAGCAATGCACTGGCGAGGTGATCAGGGCTGGGGTCTGAGGGCATTCTGAGGGTGTGGGCGGGTGATTGAGTGCCCTAGGGGCAGATAGGGGTCTAATCTGATAGGTAGCAGTGACAGGGGGTGATTGATGGGTAATTAGTGGGTGTTTAGGGTAGAGAACAGATGTGAACACTGCACTTGGGAGGAGATCGGACGTCGGATCTGCGGGCGATCTATTGGTGTGGGTGGGTGATCAGATTGCCCGCAAGGGGCAGGTTAGGGGCTGATTGATGGGTGGCAGTGACAGCGGGTGATTGATGGGTGGCAGTGACAGGGGGTGATTGATGGGTGATTGATAGGTGATTGACAGGTGATCAGTGGGTTATTACAGGGAAGGACAGATGTAAATAATGCCCTGGCGAATTGATAAGGGGGGGTCTGAGGGCAATCTGAGCGTGTAGGCGGGTGATTGGGTGCCCGCAAGGGGCAGATTAGGGTCTGATCTGATGGGTAACAGTGACAGGTGGTGATAGGGGGTGATTGATGGGTAATTAGTGGGTGTTTAGAGGAGAGAATAGATGGAAACACTGCGCTTGGGTGGTGATCTGATGTCAGATCTGCGGGCGATCTATTGGTGTGGGTGGGTGATCAGTTTGCCCGCAAGGGGCAGGTTAGGGGCTGATTGATGGGTGGCAGTGACAGGGGTGATTGATGGGTGGCAGTGACAGGGGGTGATTGATGGGTGATTGACAGGTGATCATTGGGTTATTACAGGGAAGGACAGATGTAAATAATGCCCTGGCGAATTGATAAGGGGGGGTCTGAGGGCAATCTGAGCGTGTAGGCGGGTGATTGGGTGCCCGCAAGGGGCAGATTAGGGTCTGATCTGATGGGTAACAGTGACAGGTGGTGATAGGGGGTGATTGATGGGTGATTGATGGGTAATTAGTGAGTGTTTAGAGGAGAGAATAGATGGAAACACTGCGCTTGGGTGGTGATCTGATGTCGGATCTGCGGGCGATCTATTGGTGTGGGTGGGTGATCAGTTTGCCCGCAAGGGGCAGGTTAGGGGCTGATTGTTGGGTGGCAGTGACAGGGGGTGATTGATGGGTGATAGGTGATTGGCAGGTGATTGACAGGTGATCAGTGGGTTATTACAGGGAAGGACAGATGTAATTAATGCACTGGTGAATTGATAAGGGGGGGGGGTCTGAGGGCAATCTGAGCGTGTGGGCGGGTGATTGGGTGCCCGCAAGGGGCAGCTTAGGGTCTGATCTGATAGGTAACAGTGACAGGTGGTGATAGGGGGTGATTGATGGGTGATTGATGGGTAATTAGTGGGTGTTTAGAGAAGATAACAGATGTAAACAATACATTTGGGAGGTAATCTGACGGCGGGTTTGCGGGCGATCTAATGGTGTGGGTGGGTGATCAGATTGCCCGCAAGGGGCAGGTTAGGGGCTGATTGATGGGTGGCAGTGACAGGGGGTGACAGGGGGTGATTGATGGGTGATAGGTGATTGGCAGGTGATTGACAGGTGATCAGTGGGTTATTACAGGGAAGAACAGATGTAATTAATGCACTGGCGAATTGATAAGGGGGGGTCAGAGGGCAATCTGAGCGTGTTGGCGGGTGATTGGGTGCCCGCAAGGGGCAGATTAGGGTCTGATCTGATAGGTAAAAGTGACAGGTGGTGATAGGGGGTGATTGATGGGTAATTAGTGGGTGTTTAGAGGAGAGAATAGATGTAAACAATGGATTTGGGAGGTGATCTGATGTCGGATCTGCGGGCGATCTATTGGTGTGGGTGGGTGATCAGATTGCCCGCAAGGGGCAGGTTAGGGGCTGATTGTTGGGTGGCAGTGACAGGGGGTGATTGATGGGTGATTGATGGGTGATTGACGGGTGATTGACAGGTTATCAGGGAAGATAGATGCATACAGTACACAGGGGGGGGGGGGGTCTGGGGAGAATCTGAGGGGTGGGGGGGTGATCAGGAGGGGGCAGGGGGGGGCAGGGGGGGGATAAAAAAAAAATAGCGTTGACAGATAGTGACAGGGAGTGATTGATGGGTTATTAGGGGGGTGATTGGGTGCAAACAGGGGTCTGGGGGGTGGGCAGGGGGGGGTCTGAGGGGTGCTGTGGGCGATCAGTGGGCGGGGGGGGCAGATCAGTGTGTTTGGGTACAGACTAGGGTGGCTGCAGCCTGCCCTGGTGGTCCCTCGGACACTGGGACCACCAGGGCAGGAGGCAGCCTGTATAATACACTTTGTATACATTACAAAGTGTATTATACACTTTGTAGCGGCGATCGCGGGGTTAACATCCCGCCGGCGCTTCCGTATGGCCGGCGGGTGGGCGGAGCCAGTTGCCGGGGGAAGCGCGCGTCATCAATGACGCGATCGCTCCCCCGGCATGCCTAAAGGACGCGCCGCCTGAAGGCGTATTGCGGTCCTTTAGGCGTCCACTTTGCCGCCGCCCATGGGCGGTCGGCAAGTGGTTAAAGAGAAACCATGACCAAGAATTGAACTTTATCCCAATCAGTAGCTGATACCCCCTTTTACATGAGAAATCTATTCCTTTTCTCAAACGTATCATCAGGGGGCTCTGAATGGCTGATATTGTGGTGAAACCCCTCCCACAGTGGGATGTCAGTTTCCTGTCTGTGAACCTCATTGCATTGTGGGAAATAGCAGCTGTTTACAGCTGTTTCCAGCTGTCAAAAAAGCAAGCAGCATCTCCTTCCACTGACATCACCTGCCAGCAGTAAAAATGTCACCATGTGATAAATGTCAAAATGTAAATCAGGGAGAGGAAAGATTGTTCAATGGGAAAACACTGACTAAATCATTTATACATAAATATTGTAAAAATGAAGCCCCTTTTTTATTACATTATTTTCACTGGCGTTCCTCTTTAATGGCATGTAATGGTCGCTACACACATTTTCCAATGCGATCTCTATCATTTTTGACGGAAGACAATTGTATTGCTACCGACATACAGCCGTGGCCATTCAGTTCCATATCTGTCCCTTGTCATTGTGTGCGATCCTGACTGAGACATGGAGACTGCCTATCCAGCCAGCTATACAACAAGGCCATACACACAATGATTTTCTTGCTCGATTCCTGACAGATTCTATCACTCTGACTGAATCTGCCTGAAATCTTTGTCAGCATGTCTCACCGATCGAGTTTCGATTGATTTTAGCCTAAAACCGGAAGTATTATTGAGACAGGAGGGTATTTTTACCGCACTCTACCGCCGAGCAATGAAAGTCTATGGGTCTTTCATACCAACGCGGTATGGCGCGATGCAACAGAAATGACATTTTCACCACGTTTTTGAAGCGAGAGCAAGTCTACGTTCTGCGGCGGACCGTAAGTCTATGGCGACACCGCAGTTTTTTGCATTGCGTTTGCGCGGAAGCGTATTTTAGCAATTCGTTTCCGCGCATGTCATCGCTTCGGCCACAGGAAGTGAGCGTCACTTCTTGCTTGGCTGGCTGCCAGACAGGGATTACCACATACTAGCGCGGTAATCCCCAACGGCTGTATTTGCGGCGTGGTTTGCCCCCAGGCCGCACCGCCAGTATTTAGTGTGAAACTGGCCTTAAAAGGGAGGTGCAAGCTCCGAAAAAAAATCAGATCTACTTACCTGGGGCTTCCTCCAGCCACTGGAAGCCTATCTGTCCCTCGCCGCGGCTCCGGTGTCCCCAGATCCTCTCTGTTGCAGATGCTGACCTCGCCAGGTCGGCATCTTCTGCACCTGCACGAGTGCGCGGCTGCACTGCTCGCGATCGCGCTCACGTGGCTTGGAGCATTCTGCTCCTACTCCTAAAAATGACTTTTTTAAAAAGATATCCCATGGTTTTATTTTATATTTAAAGATTGACAACGCAGATTGAATGTTTTGCTGTCTCTGCTCAGTGGCAGTCTATTAAGTGTCCCAAAATGAAAATACATGAACTGTTTACCTTTTTCTATCTCCCCCTGCCCTCAGAAGTTGTATTCTGCCAGAAAAACTTTAATGGCTGTAGTTTGCTTACCAGTGATGTTTACTATTTTCCGGACAAGGTACCGACAAGACAGAAGCTGTCACTTGCATGCCTAGAATGTAACTCTTTTTAGGCAGCAAAATAAAACCAAGTACAACAGCCTGGTTATTAATAGATTTGGCACAGTACATACACATGTTTAGCTCATCATGTCACATGTTTCCACTTTATTAGTGGGTTGAATACCCTCTGGCCACCTTTAAAGGGAACCTGAAGCGAGTAAAAATATTTAAAATAATTACAACAAATATACCAGTTGCTGTCAGTTATATATCAGCAGCTGTCACTCAGTTACAACTGAATGTGCAAGGTAATGTCCATGTTTCCCTATGGCTCAAGTGGGTGATATTACAGTTTAACAGTGTGCTGACCTGAAAGCTGTTATGGGGTAATGGCCATTTTTAATATGGAGGACAAAGAATTACATTGATCACAGTGGACAATTGGGATGCAGGAGAGAAGAAAGAGATTAAGGAGTAGACTACTCAGGAGGTAAGTATGACCTGTGTATGGTTATTTTGACTTTTTATTTTCAGTTCACGTTCTCTTTAAGGCCCCCAACCGCCATGCTGGATTAAATTGTGTAGGATCGTTTTGATCCTCATTGACTTTCACATTATTTGCCACAATCATGTAAACAATCGTTTACATGATCGTTAATTTCCTACGATGCTTGCAGATTGGGCCAGATGGATCAGGGAGTGATTGTTTGTTGGTGTAGATCTTAAGGTGGCCACACACCATACAATTTTTTAAATATCTGTTCAATTTAAGAATTGCAATCAATTTTTCTGACTGATTGTAACATTTCAAAAATATGACCAATGTACCACACACCTATGTTCAATTTTTCCCCAATTATGAAGAAATGATTGGAAATTCTGAGAAAATTGCATGGTTGTGTATATTGATAAATTGCCAATCTAACACACACCATACAATCTTTAGAGAAATTGAAGAAAAATATCTGGTATTCCGGATAGATAAAAATCGAAGAAAACAAGAAATCCGATCGGATTTTTCAGTCGAATGAAAAAAAAAGCTTTCGATTTTTGCAGGAGATCTGATAGTTTTTATCGAATTGCCGTAAAATTGGATCATTTCATTGTATCGTGTGTGGCCGCCTTTAGATCCATCTGGCCTGGGTACATAGCTTTAGGAATTAGCAAGTGATTTGTTTCCTCTTCTGATGCTATAGTCATCCCATCTCATTTATATTCTCAGTAATGATCTCTTTTAGGGCCCGTTTCCATTAGTGCGGTGCGAATCACCGGGATTCCACCGCTGACGAAATCGCATGCGGATGCGATTCCGCGTGCGTTTTTTGCCGCGATTTCGCATGCGATTTCGCATAGGCAGGGTATATGCGAATTTAACCATGTCACTGCCTGGTTCAATTTGCATTAGTTTTCGTGCGAATTCGCACGCGAAATCGCGGCAAAAAACGCATGTGCGTTTTCCCTATTAAATACATAGCCTGCGAATCGCCTGCATTCCTCACGCAGGCGAATTCTGCAGGCCCTACCGTGCAGAAAAATCCTGCACAGAAAAACGCACCAAAAAACTGACAAGTGGAAACAGTCTCATCCACTTGTATTGGTTATGCGAATCCGCATGCAGACAACGCATGCGGATTCGCTCTAGTGGAAACGGGCCCTTAGTGTTGCACCATGTAGGTGGAACTGGAAAACAGTACAACTGTATGAAGGCCACTTCAAAGCTGCAACACTACTAGGGGAGCTGAATCTTTGGTGCACCATATATGTAGTCTATAGCCCTGACCACTTTTAGCCATGCCTGCTGCTACCCCCCATTGCTTTTTATCATTCCTGCAAGAGACCCTGGGCCAACTTTGTTTCCTAGTGCTTCTGGGTCACCCTCAGCTGCTTGGGTATTCTGTGTGATTCCAATTCCTCCCTGTTGGAAATGTCCACTCCTTCATTAAAGGGAACCTAAAATTAGAGGTTTATGGAGGCTGCCATATTTATATCTATTTAAAAAGTACCAGCTGCCTGGCATCCTGCTTACCATTCTGGCATCAGTAGTGTTTGACTCTCGCTCCTAAAACAAGCAGGCAACTAATCTTGTCAAATTTTTGCATGTTCAGGACCTATGGCTAAAAGTATTAGAATCTCCATCCTAAAAAGAAAAATCTGTCAGTGCTGCTATAAAGAAAAGTTATATTTACCTCCGGAGTCTTGTCCCACGAAATGGCCCCGAAGTCCCTGCATCACTCCACTCCAAGAAAAACTGCAGTAAATTGCCGGGTGTTTTTTATTGGAGGAGAGAGGGGAGGCGGGGCCCAGCGGCGGGAGTGGAGTGATGCAGGGACTTCTGGGCTGCTTCATGACATTGCTGGGCCGGCCAGTATAGATGCGTTCTATTGCTATGGGGGGATGGGGGGAGGGACGACGGAGTGTGGTGTGCATGATGCCACGCTGCGGATGAGGAAGGGGTGGGATCAAAGTCATCAGCTCTGAGTTGATCCGACGGGAGGATCGCTCGCGGGTTGGGGGTCGGAGGCTGCCGTACACACACTTGATTATCTGCTAAGGCGGTCATTATCAGATGCCTTAGTCGACTTTAGTCAATCATGTGTACGAGCGTTAAGAGGAAGGGGAACAGCAGGACAGCCAGGCAACTTATATTGTTTTAAAGGGCATAAATATGTCAGCCTCCATATCCCTCTCACTCCAGGTGCCCTTTTACTAAAATCTTGAATTGTACCAACTCTACTGCTAACCCCAACTCCTATACTAGCGACATACATTAAGAGGGGGATTTACCAGGTTCAACAATCTATTATATATTGTATCAGAACTTGAGAAACAATCGATTAAAGTGAACCAGAGATGAAGCACCCTCATGTATTTTACCATATATATTAGTGGGAACATTAGAGAAAACGCCTACCCTGCTCTCTGTTTCATCCTCACTGCTAAAAGTGTCTGTTATCAGCTGTGATAAGAATCCCCGACTTAGCATTCACTCTGGCTTTGCTGGGAATGATTATAGCTGAGTCATTATAGCAGAGCCACAAGGGGGCAGGCTTGGGCTTGAAAAGACACCAGAGAAGACAGACTCAGCTATAATCATTCAGTTGCAAAGCCAGACGGAATGCTCAGTCGGGGATTCTTATCAGAGGTGATAACAGAAAGATTTAACAGAGAACAATGAAACAAAGAGCAGATTAGGTGTTTACTGTCATGTTCCCACTGATTTATAAGGTAAAATACATACTTTTTTATCTGAATTCAAGTAAAACAATTGTTTTTAAAGAGAATCTGTATTGTTAAAATCGCACAAAAGTAAACATACCAGTGCGTTAGGGGACATCTCCTATTACCCTCTGTCACAATTTCGCCGCTCCTCGCCGCATTACAAGTGGTTAAAAACAGTTTTTAAAAGTTTGTTTATAAACAAACAAAATGGCCACCAAAACAGGAAGTAGGTTGATGTACAGTATGTCCACACATAGAAAATACATTCATACACAAGCAGGCTGTATACACCCTTCCTTTTGAATCTCAAGAGATCATTTGTGTGTTTATTTCCCCCTGCAGCTATCTTCCACTGAAGTGTCAGGCTGTTTCTTCCTGCAGAGTGCAGACAGCTCTGCCTGTATGTAATTCCTCAGTATGTGAAAGCCCAGCCAGCTCAGAGGAGGATTTATCCAGCTTGTAAAAGATAAGAGAGAAGAGAGAAGCTGTCCTAATCTAAATAATACACAGGCAGTGTGCAGAGAGGGGCCTGGAGGGGGGAGATGCATCACAGAACCACAACACTAAAGAACTTGGCAGCCTTCCAGGCACAGGCTGACAAGTCTGACAAGAGAGAGATAAGTTGATTTATTACAGAGATGGTGATTGTAGAATGTGCTGCAGTAAGCCAGAACACATTAGAATAGTAACTACAATCAGAGAAAGAACATGTGTGCATCAACCAAGTGAACCTGACAAATCTGGCTTTGCAAATTTGGCCTATTGGCTAATCACGAGACATTGCTCATGCAAATAAGCATTTGCTTTCGCATGCCTAAATATGCAGGGTCAAAACCAAAAACCGCAAAACAATCGCCCTGCGGGAATTAGTTCATGCTATACAGCACTATCCAGGGGCGCCACGAGGAGGCTTCCCATTGCCCCCATACAACCGGGGGGCCGCGGGGGTCCCAGGCACTCTCACCGCCTGGAACCCACACAGCGGCACCCCGGAGGCGGAGGCTGGGGGGTGCAGGCGATCTCCCCAGCGTGGCCAGCGCCGGGCAGAGCCGCCCGCACACACCTCCCAAGATTAAAAACAGGCACTTACCTCAACGTCCATTGCGTTCTGCTGTATGCGCATAACCTGGGCGCGACACATAAGGGGCGGACAGGCGCAAATAGCCTGCTCCAGGGCTCTCACCTCCTAAAACAAGCCACTCACTACCTGCCCTCAGAAAAAAGAAATGCAATGCTAACTACAATCAGAGAAAGAACATGTGTGCATCAACCAAGTGAACCTGACAAATCTGGCTTTGCAAATTTGGCCTATTGGCTAATCACGAGACATTGCTCATGCAAATAAGCATTTGCTTTCGCATGCCTAAATATGCAGGGTCAAAACCACATTAGAATAGCTTTTGGAACTTGTAGGATGATAAAAAAACGGATGCAATTTTTGTTACGGAGTCTCTTTAAGTCTTTTTGCAGTATTTCTTGAATAGATTGTATCTAACAATTACATTAATATCGGTCGGTCTTTATATAGCCAGAATTGCACTAGTTACATCTACTGTTGGCCTGTAACAGCAGTGGCAGTTAAGTGAACTGCTCATGGGGTTATGAGACCCCTCTTACATCTGGCTAAGCAGCAACCAAAAAAGGTATTGTGTTAAAATAAATAAATAAATAAAAACAACAACAAATAAAATTTGTAACGCGCCTTTCTCCCGTAAGACTCAAAGCGCATAAGCATGGCTCAGACCAATAATTGGTTGATTGGTAAATTGTGGTACAGAGGAAGAACTCTATAAGTCCGCAAATGCCAAGCTAAACAGGTGGCTTTTCAGTCTGGATTTGAATAGCTCCAGGGATGGGGCTGCCTTTACTGGGGGTGGTAGGGAGTTCCAAAGGGTAGGGGAAGCATGACTGAAAGCTCTGGTTTATGGATCCTGCTGATCTGAGGTTGTGAGAGGTGTGGTGCAGCTTCAGTAAGTCCTTCATGTAAGGCAAGACATAACAAACTGGCTAGCCATAAAAAAATAAATATAACATTGGACTACAACATATTTAATCCAGTGGATTGCTGAAATCATATCATATTGGGGGGGAGTTGTCGGTACTATTTATACTTGTTTTATGTTAATTACTCTTTTATCATCGGGCAGCACAGTGGCATAGTGGTTAGCTCTTTCGCCTTGCAGGACTGGGTCCCCAGGTTGAATTCCAGCCAGAGCACTATCTGCAAGGAGTTTGTATGTTCTTCCCGTGTCTGTGTGGGTTTCCTCCGGGAGCTCCGGTTTCCTCCCACATCCCAAAAACACACAGATAAGGGAATTGGCTTCCCCCTAAAATTGGCCCTAGACTACGATACATACACTACACGATACATACATATAGACATATGACTATGGTAGAGATTAGACATGCCCACATGTGTCTGCACTGAATACCTGTCTACACAGCAGCAGCCACACTGTATTCTATACATGTACTGTATGTGTGCCCACGTGTGTCTGCCCTGAATACCTGTGTACACAGCAGCCACACTGTATTCTATACATGTATGTGTGCCCACGTGTGTCTGTCCTGAATACCTGTGTACACAGCAGCCACACTGTATTCTATACATGCATGTGAGCCCACGTGTGTCTGCCCTGAATACCTGTGTACACAGCAGCCACACTGTATTCTATACATGCATGTGTGCCCAGGTGTGTCTGCCCTGAATACCTGTGTACACAGCAGCCACACTGTATTCTATACATGCATGTGTGCCCAGGTGTGTCTGCCCTGAATACCTGTGTACACAGCAGCCACACTGTATTCTATACATGTATGTGTGCCCACGTGTGTCTGCCCTGAATACCTGTGTACACAGCAGCCACACTGTATTCTATACATGTATGTGTGCCCACGTGTGTCTGCCCTGAATACCTGTGTACACAGCAGCCACACTGTATTCTATACATGTATGTGTGCCCACGTGTGTCTGACCTGAATACCTGTGTACACAGCAGCCACACTGTATTCTATACATGTATGTGTGCCCACGTGTGTCTGACCTGAATACCTGTGTACACAGCAGCCACACTGTATTCTATACATGTATGTGTGCCCACGTGTGTCTGCCCTGAATACCTGTGTACACAGCAGCCACACTGTATTCTATACATGTATGTGTGCCCACGTGTGTCTGTCCTGAATACCTGTGTACACAGCAGCCACACTGTATTCTATACATGCATGTGAGCCCACGTGTGTCTGCCCTGAATACCTGTGTACACAGCAGCCACACTGTATTCTATACATGCATGTGTGCCCAGGTGTGTCTGCCCTGAATACCTGTGTACACAGCAGCCACACTGTATTCTATACATGCATGTGTGCCCAGGTGTGTCTGCCCTGAATACCTGTGTACACAGCAGCCACACTGTATTCTATACATGTATGTGTGCCCACGTGTGTCTGCCCTGAATACCTGTGTACACAGCAGCCACACTGTATTCTATACATGTATGTGTGCCCACGTGTGTCTGACCTGAATACCTGTGTACACAGCAGCAGCCACACTGCACAGAGCACAACTTACGTCAGTCTGCCTCCTGCACACAACTACAGCAGTGTGCTGAACATGGGGAAGGGAAGGTGGTGGGGCTTATAATGAGCTCCTGTCTACTCCTCTCCCCCCCTTCTTCCCCTGTCATTAATCAGCAGCTGTAGGGATGCATAGAACATATAGGTGGGAAATGAATGAAAGGGGCAGTGACAGAGGTGGAGACTGAGCACTGACAGCTTTGCCTTGCAGAGGGTGGACCTAGAATGTCTGCATCCCACTGGGCTTGTGCTAGCTGATTGAGAGAAACAGCCTGCATCACTGCAGCATAGCCCACTGCAGACAGCCAGGCTCAGGGAGGATCAGGAGTGCAGAAAAAGGAACCACCTCACTGCAAAGAAAAGACAGAAGCCTGCGCCACCGAGACCACCCAACGGGTATGGATCTGTCTTCCTTCTGCTGGAGGGTGAGAGATTGGTACGGTGGGCTTTCTGCAATCATCATCATTGCTTCTCTATTGCATCAGGTAGGAGGTCTTCTTCATCAATCCTTCAGGACCCCCTTCTGCCCATCAAAGCCAGATTATTTCCTTGGCATTGCCAGCCCACCCATCTTACTGCCCCCCTCCCCCCCCCCCTCTACCCCCCCAAGGAAAAGCCATTGAGCCCCGCTAATAGCTCTGGATTCCTTCCAAAGCAGAATTAAGAAGCTGCAACATTGTATCTCTTCCCCTTCCAAATTTCAAATGAGGGATTATGGCAAGGACCAGAAGAGGGGGAGTGGTGGTCTGTGCCTAAATCCTGCAAGGCGTTTATTACTGCACCTAGCTGTTGCCAAGCCCCCGGGTAGAAGGCGATTGTTGCAAGAGGGTGAGCTGATTTGAATGTAAATCTGAGGGGGGATGCTGTGTGTTGGTGCTATAAGGGAACATGCAGCACAGAGAGGAGGAGGAAGAGGGGGTGTATGCTGCCTGCATCTTCTCTGCCTTTCAGATAACCTTTGCAGAATTTGGCCTTCCATGAGAAAAAAAAACCCACTAACAGCCTGCAGTGGGCAGTATGGGACGGAGGGGCATTTTCTGGACCCTGGCATGCCTATGGAAGCATTTTGTTCTCCCTTGATTTATTGATTTTTGGGGGTGGTGGGTGGGGAAGAGGGGAGGGGGGTTGGAGGTGGTCATCTTGGCATTTTTAAATAAAGTAAAGGTTTGTGGGGGGGATACAGAATAGTAACCTCCAGTGGCCAATCAGCGATGGTCTTCAATTGCTCTGGCTGCATTGAACTGATGGAAGGCAAGACCTGATTGGTGGTTGAGTTAATGCTTTTATGCCTGTGCTGTGAATATGTGTGTGTGTGTGTGTCTGTGTCTGTGTGTGTGTGTGTGTGTGTGTGTGTGTGTGTGTGTGTGTGTGTGTGTGTGTGTGTGTGTGTGTGTGTGCGCGCGCGCGCCTGTATATCTAAGTAGGTGGGTATGTGCATGTATCGGTGTTGCATATGTGTAGGTTGGAATGTGTCTGTTTGCATGTGTGTTTATGAGTGTGTATGTTTGTGTGTCTACGTGTAGTATACTGTATGTGTATCTAGCACATGTGCATGTATTTATATGTGTGTGTGTTATGTTGTGTAGAGTATGTGTGTATATGCTGTATATCTGTGGCCTGTGTGTGTATGTAAGCATACAGTATGTTTGTGTCTATGCATAAAGTATGTGTGTGCATCTTTGGCAGGTGTGTGTATGAATGTATATGTTTGTGTGTGTATCTGTGGCATGTGTTAGTATAAATGTATATGTGTGTGTATGTGAAGAGTATGTGTGGCATGTGTTTGTATGAATGTATATATGTGTGTGTGTTTGTATATGTGTGTGTGTATGGGTAGTGTATGTGTGTGCATTGTGTATTTGTGCCATATGTATGTATGTGTGAATGTATTTGAGTAAGTGTGTGTATGTCTGCATTTGTCTATGAGTGCGTTTCTGTGTGTAGGTGTGTGTATGTGGGTATGTGTACAGTATGTGTGTGTGTAAATCTGTATTTGCCTATAAGTGTGTTTCTATGTGTAGATGTGTGTATGTATAGAGTAGGTGTGTGTGTATTGTTTGTGTATCTGTGGTGTATGTGTGTGTGTGTATATATATATATATATATATATATATATATATATATATATATATATATATATATATATATATATATATATATATATATATGCATATATATATATATATATATATGCATTTGAGTACGTGTGTATGACTGCATTTGCTTTTAAGTGTGTTCCTTTGTGTAGGTGTTTATGTGTGTATATATCTATGATGATATGTATGAATGTATGTGGGTATGTGTATGTGTGGAGTGTGTGTATGTGTGTGTCTGCATTTGTCTATTACTGTGTGTAGGTGTGAGTATGTGTATATAACTATGTGTGTGTGTGTGTACAGTGTGTGTGTACAGTGTGTGTGTGTGTGTGTGTGTGTGTGTGTGTGTGTGTGTGTGTGTGTGTGTGTGTGTGTGTGTGTGTGATTGTGTGTGTAAGAAAGTATGAGTATGTGTGTGTCTGCATTTGCTTATTAGTGTGTTTCTATGTATTGGTGTGAGTATGTGTATAACTCTGTGTGGGTATGTGTATGTGTGGAGTGTGTGAATGTGTGTGTCTGCATTTGCCTATTAGTGTATTTCTGTGTGTAGGTGTATGTGTATATATCTATGTGCGTGTGTATGTGTGCGTACGTTTGTGTCTGTGTCATTATCCAGATGGTGAAACCTTTTGAAATATTTGTATTATTATTTCACTTGCTTACCATATTTTGGCATCTATGGTCTTTTTATGTATCTATGTAATGCCAGGGAGCAGGAGTGGAATTCAGGGGCATTTATGGAGTCATGTTTGGCTATCCCATTGTTTTGCCGGCCTGAAAGGTATGATTTGCAGCTCGTAGTGCAATTTTAAGGGCTACTGTAGCACAATAGAGATAGTTAGCACTAAGCACACAGCAGCCAATGAGATGCATTCTTTCAGCGCTCTGCTTGTATTGGCTGTGTACAGAAATAACTGCTTTCTGATTGGATGATCGTAGTCAGTTAATGGTTCAGTGACACGTGGGATTTTTAATTGCTTAATTGCAGGAAATGGATTTCTTTTTGGCAATAGCTTCATCGGCAGAACGTCAGTGCTTATTCAGCAAGCAGAAAAGTAATATTTTACTATGTAAAGCGAAGTCCTTCTGCAACCAATCAAAGTTGTCTCTGGGCTGCAGGAATGGTTACTGCAAATCATGATGAGGGTTAATTTACAAATGGGATGTAATTCTCATAGGATCATAGTGTTACATAATTGATGGCATATAATATTATTATGTATTTATATAGCACTGACATCCTCTGCAGCACATTACAGAGTACACAGTCATGTCACTGACTGTCCTCACAGGAGCTCACAATCTAATCCTACCATAGTCATCATCTAATGTCCTACTATATTATTACGTATTTATATAGCACTGACATCTTCTGCAGTACTTTACAGAGTACATAGACATGTCACTGACTGTCCTCAGCGGAGCTCACAATCTAATCCTACCATAGTCGCATCTTCAGCCATATCATAGTCTTGGGTCAATATCTGTATCTGTCTTTCTGTTTTTCTATTTATCTATCCATCAATCTTTGCATGGATTGGCCCTTTTCCACAATGAAATGCAATCGCAGTAGCAATTGTGCATTTCTTTCCAAATTCACCACCGTGATTATGCCTTGATCTCTCAGGTGTACATGTGATTTTGGTGCATTTTATGTTTGCGATTTGCATCCGGTAAAGAAAAAACCAGCGGAATCGTAGGGAAAATCACATAGCTGAGTCGCAGACAAAACTTAGCAGGACGGCGATTGCACTAAAGGAAACAGTCAGTTTCTATTGATTTTTTTTGTACCTAGTCTTTAGCGACCTACTTGCAAGTGGGATTGGCCACGAAAAGAAGCCCCCCTCCCCCTGGAAAAGGGCCCTATTACCTATGTTTGTCCTTCCTTGAAATGCCCCTTCTTTTTATTTATTTATTTTTCTCTAAAGCTGGCTGAGTGCAGTGTTGCATTTTCTCCTTATCTGACCTGTAAACTTGATCCTCATCCTCTGCTCTTATTCTCTGTGCCTGGTAAGTGAATATTTATCAAGCCGGAGCCTTCAAAATGCACAAGGCTGAGTGTGTGTTCCCTGCCTGTCCACAAACATCTCATGGTTTGGTCCAGAGCCGTCCATCCATTGTGTGTAATTATAATTTTAAAAAATCCAAAACTTTGAAAGAAAAAGTTTGATAATGCACCACACCTGCACAAAAGTGCCCATCCAATCACTTTGTGGGAGGAGTCATGTGGTGACATCATCATGCTCTGCTCAGCTCCTTCAACCTAGAAGGGGCGTGCCTGTGACCAGAATAGACATGCTTAAAAGTCACTCCCAGCTAGCAGAACCATGGCCAATGAGCACTACCTGCACTACTGCTAGAACTTGCAGATGCAGAGACTCAATTCTTCTCTACATTGTACTGATGGCAACCACATCCGGAAGGTAGAAAACAACATTTTCTGCTTTTATCGGGGTGTCATCAGTATTCTGGCCATCCAGATAAGGCGAGTTGTTGAGAATTAGAGAAGTTAGAATCTGAAGCAAGCAGGAAGTGACCACAGACTTCTGTATATGATTTCATCTCAGAAGTAGTTGATTTTTGTGGCTTCTGCTCAAACAAGGTGAAGGCAGATAAGGAATGTGATATCAAGATAAGAATAGAGATACGCCCACTAAATATGCTCCACCCCTGTCATGTGTTCCTCCAGCTCATACTCTGCTGTCTTTTCCTCCCTTCCCATCCTATCCTATCCTCCACTATCATTCACATGTCCTACTGTCCACTCCACAACCCCATGCTACTCACCAGTGCTTTATCTACCCCCCCCCTCCCCCAGCACCATAGGTCAGCCATGCTACCCACCTCCACTAAGTTCCTCCCCCACCCCATGCTACTCACCAGTGCCTCATCCTCCCAGCTCTATAGATCAGCCATACTACCCACCTCCACTAAGTGCACCCCTGCCCCATGCTACTCACCAGTGCCTCATCCTCCCAGCTCTATAGATCAGCCATACTACCCACCTCCACTAAGTGCACCCCTGCCCCATGCTACTCACCAGTGCCTCATCCCCCCCAGCTCTATAGATCAGCCATACTACCCACCTCCACTAAGTGCACCCCTGCCCCATGCTACTCACCAGTGCCTCATCCTCCCAGCTCTATAGATCAACCATACTACCCACCTCCACTAAGTGCACCCCTGCCCCATGCTACTCACCAGTGCCTCATCCCCACAGCTCTATAGATCAGCCATACTACCCACCTCCACTAAGTGCACCCCTGCCCCATGCTACTTACCAGTGCTCCATCCCCCCAGCTCTATAGATCAGCCATACTACCCACCTCCACTAAGTTCCTCCCCCACCCCATGCTACTCACCAGTGCCTCATCCTCCCAGCTCTATAGATCAGCCATACTACCCACCTCCACTAAGTGCACCCCTGCCCCATGCTACTTACCAGTGCTTCATCTTTTAGTAAATGGAAGATAGAGAGTGTGCTACCCATAGGGGATGCCTGTAGATCAGTGGAGCATCTGTACATGGAAAGGGAATAGTACAAAACAGATAACCTGAGCGGCCAAAAAGTATGTATTCAGCATAGTCTTCTGTTCCTTGTTGCCTGCCCACCCCCACTCTCTGCCCCCTGTACTTGTGCACCCCCTTTCTCAACCTGCTTATCCTTTTTCTCCATCTGCATTGTGTGTTCCATGCTCATCTCTCCTACCACCCCACCTCGGGATCAGTTGAAAAGGGCGCCTCCATAGACATCAATGTTATTTCTGCAAATATCGGCTACAAGGTGGTGAAAAGGGCGCCCGAGTTTTGATATAGGCTACAAGCGGGTGCCCCTTGGTAGCCCATATTTTATTCGGCTACAAGGTTTTCAGCTACAGTAGGGCGACCCTTTGTAGCCCATAATTTTAATTTGTCTACAAGGTTTTCGGGCGCCCCTTTGTAGCCCTTATTTTTTTCAGCTACAAGGTCTTCGGCTACAAAAAGGCGCCCTACTGTAGCCCATATTTTTTATTCAGCTACAAGGTTTTCGGCTACAAGGTTTTTGATTTTGCTACAAAAGGGCACCCCTTTATAGCCGAGATTTTTAAATTCGGGGGTGCAGGGGGTTAGGATTAGGCATCACAAGGGGGGGGGGTCTTAGGGTTAGGCACCTCTAGGGGGGGTTAGGGTTAGGCACCATCAGGGGGGACATAGCGTTAGGCACCACCTGGGGGTCTTAGGGTTAGGCACCACCAGGGGGGACATAGCGTTAGGCACCACCTGGGGCATCTTAGGGTTAGGCACCACCTGGGGAGTCTTAGGGTTAGGTACCACCTGGGGGGTTTTAGGGTTAGGCACCAACTGGGGCGTCTTAGGGTTAGGCACCACCAGGGGAGTTTTAGGGTTAGGCACCACCTGGGGGGTATTAGGGTTAGGCACCACCAGGGGAGTCTTAGGGTTAGTCACAACCAGGGGGGTTAGGGGAGGGTACTGTGTGAGAGTAGGGAGAAGTTAGGTCATAGTAATCACCAGGGGCTGTCTTAGGGTTAGGCACTACCAGGGAGGGGTTAGGGTTAGGCACCACTAGGGGGGTCAGGGTTAGGCACCATCAGGGGAGGGTCCTGTGTGAGAGTAGGGAGAAGTTAGGTCATAGTAATCACTTTTCTCAGCTATATTTAGAGCCCTTTTATAACACAACAAATTTTGGCTTAATAAGCATCCTTTATATATAATAGACTAAGTGCCTCAACCTTCAAACAAGAAGAAGAAGTACTTTGCATGAGAAAATTTATGCGTGCTCAAACACCAAGTTTAAGGCCTCTTTTCCACGGACTGTTGAGCTGTGTGCTCAGCAAGCAGTTACCAGGCAGCAGTGAGCAGATACCAGGCAGCAGCAAGCAGTTATCAGTCAGCAGCGAGCAGATACCAGGCAGCAGCAAGCAGTTACCAGGCAGCAGTGAGCAGATACCAGGCAGCAGTGAGCAGATACCAGGCAGCAGTGAGCAGATACCAGGCAGCAGTGAGCAGATACCAGGCAGCAGTGAGCAGATACCAGGCAGCAACAAGCAGTTACCAGGCAGCAGCAAGCAGATACCAGGCAGCAGCAAGCAGTTACCAGGCAGCAACAAGCAGTTACCAGGCAGCAACAAGCGGTTACCAGGCAGCAGCAAGCAGTTACCAGGCAGCAGCAAGCAGTTACCAGGCAGCAGCAAGCAGTTACCAGGCAGCAGCGAGCAGTTACCAGGCAGCAGCGAGCAGTTACCAGGCAGCAGCGAGCAGTTACCAGGCAGCAGCGAGCAGTTACCAGGCAGCAGCGAGCAGATACCAGGCAGCAGCGAGCAGATACCAGGCAGCAGCGAGCAGTTACCAGGCAGCAGCGAGCAGTTACCAGGCAGCAGCGAGCAGTTACCAGGCAGCAGCGAGCAGTTACCAGGCAGCAGCGAGCAGTTACCAGGCAGCAGCGAGCAGTTGTGAGAGTTTGAGAGCCATTTCACTGCCTATTCACAGTCCATGGAAAAGAGGCCTTACCCTAGCAAGTCTGACATTGCAAATCTGGCCTAATTGGCTATTCATGAGGCAATGCTCATGCAAATGCATGCACAAACCAATACCACAAAGCAGTCACCCTGCTACATGCTTACATTAGCACTATCCGGCTTAGTGCACACCAGAGCGGTTCGGCAGCGTTTTGCGATCCACTTGCGGCTGCGGATACGCTTGGGTAATGTATTTCAATGGGCTGGTGCACACCAGAGCGGGAGGCGTTTTGCTGAAACGCATACTCCCGAGGTGAGGCATTTTTTGGATTGCGGAGGCGTTTCTGCCTCCAATGTAAACTATAGGAAAAAGCAAACCGCTCTGAAAAACGGCAGTTCAGAGCGGTTTTGCAGGCGTTTTTGTTACAGAAGCTGTTCAGTAACAGCTTTACTGTAACAATATATGAAATCTACTACACCAAAAACGCTTTACAAAACCGCAAAATGCTAGGTGAAATGCTACAGAAAAATAAGAAAAAGCGTTTCAAAATCTGCTAGCATTTTGCGGATCTGCTAGCAGTTTTTGGTATGCTCCAGGCCTCCAGGAGCGCCACGGGGAGGATTCCCAATGCCCCCTTTTAATACAACTGGAGGGACCGCAGGGTCCCAGGCTCTCTCACTACCTGGAAACCACAGCGGCACCCCGGAGGGGGAGGCTGGGTGGCGTGGACGACCCCCCCCCAAGTGTGGCCAGCGCCGGGGAGAGCCATCTGCACCCACCTCCCAATATTAAAAACAGGCACTTACCTTAACGTCCATTGCGTTCTGCTACATGCGCATTAATTTGGGGGCACCACATGAGAAAGGAGAGAAGCATGGGTCACCCCGAGCTTTAGAGCTCAGGGCTGGCTCACATACAGCACTCCAGAGGGGGGGGGGGGGAGGACAGGCGCACTCACTCCAGGGTTCACACCACCAGAGCAAGCCATCCATCACCTGCCTCCAAAGGATACAAACTGCACAAAATGCTTTCCATGAGAAAATTAATGCGCATCAGGCAGAACCCAATGGACGTTAAGGTAAGTGGCTGTTTTTAATATTAGGAGGTGGGTGCGGACGGCTCTCCCCAGCGCTGGCCACGCTTGGGGGGGGGGGGGGGGGGGGGGTGGCTGCTGCGCCACCCCAGCCTCCCACTCCGGGGTGCCGCTGTGGTTCCCAGGCAGCGAGAGAGCACTTTGGAGTATTGGTTTTTTGACCCTGCATAGTTTGGCATGCTAAAGCAAATGCATATTTGCATGAGCATTGCCTCATGAATAGCCAATTAGGCCGGATTTGCAAAGCCAGAATTGCTAGGGTTAAACTTGGTGTTTGAGCACGCATACATTTTCTCATGGAAAGCCTACTTCTTCTTGCTTCAAGGTTGAGGCACGTACTCTATTAGATAGATAGATGCGGCGTATGCTACGACGCGGGTTGGCTAGTCCTTTAAATATACTAAAACTAGCTTTTTCTGCTACACCAGGCATCCTTTGTAGCCGAATTTGGCATATATGGGCTACACCAGGTGCCCTTTGTAGCCGAATTTGGCATATATGGGCTACAACAGGTGCCCTTTGTAGCCGAAGTTGGCATATGGGCTACACCAGGCGCCCTTTTTTCCAGGCACCCTCTTCAAATGGACGCCCCCACCTCTGCCAAGCCCGATCTCTTCCTCCTCAACCACTGTGGGCTTACTCCCCATTATTCGCCTGCTCTTGTTTCTGACCTGTGTTGTACCCCAGTTGGCACCCATATTCCATTGATAACCAATCATCTGCTCCAAACTCATGAACATTGACGTCTGATTGGCTGTTGTGGGACACTGCCCCGTTACCGGTCGCTCAGTATTAAACTATTCATTGATCAGCCCAGTGCAGCCAGGGGTCATTAGCAATAGTTCTTTTAGATTTGAAAGATAGTCTCTGATTGGTTGCGTCTGCTTTTTTTACTTCATTATCCACACTGTTGTTGATCGCCTAATAAAGTTAACTCTAACCTTCCCCAAAAGTTAACCTCTTTCATATGCCTAATTTTAAACTCCCCCCAAATGTTGACTGATCCCGAATCCTAACCCCTCCCCCAAAATGGTAACTGCAGGTGAAACTTGAAAATGTTGAATATTTTGCAAAAGTCCATTTATTTCAGTAATTCAACTTAAAAGGTGAAAGTAATATATGAAACCGGAGCCCTTTGCAGGTGTTTTGGATGAATTAGCTGATTAGAGTCTGACACTTTGAGCCGAGAATATTGAACCTTTTGACAATCTTCTAATGGGCTGAGATTTTAGATTTTGCGGTTCTCATAAGCTGTCAGCCATAATCATCAACATTATAACAAATAAAAGCTTGAAATATCTCGCTTTGCATGTAATGAGTCTCACCTTTTAAGTTAAATTACTGAAATAAATGGACTTCTGTACAATATTTGAATTTTTTGAGTTTCACCTGTAGTAGTCTGGCAGCCCTGCTGATCCTCTGCCTCTAATACTATTAGCCATAGCCCCTCAACAAGCATGCAGCAGATCAGGTGTTTCTGACATCATTGTCCAATCTGACTGGATTAGCTGCATGCTTGTTTCTGGTGTTATTCAGATACTACGGCAGCCAGATAGATCAGCAAGGCTGCCAGGCAACTGGTATTGATTAAAAGGAAATAAACTTGGCAGCGTCCATATACCTCTCTCTTCAGTTCCCATTTAAGGAGTCCATTCACGCTGGAGCGTTTCCTGCATGATTTCTGCTTCGCTTTCAAACGCTGACAATCACTGGCATTTCGAAAAGCGCTATTACAGTGTAAAGTGTATGGCAGTGATCTCGATGTAGCGATCACTATCCATTAGCAAAAACCCCAAACGCGGTGCATTTCCTGAATGCAGAGCGATCCGGTTATAATGGTCGCAAAAGACAATCGCTCCAAAATCGCTTTCCTATACGATGAAAAATCGTGGGAAAATTACTTTGCAAAATGCTAGCATTTTAATGGGCTCATAGGGTTCCACTGTTGCAGGGCTTTTAGGATCGCTGGCGATTGGAGAGCACTACAGGTAACTCTGTATTGGGTCTCAGCCCCAATATCATCCACCAATAAGAGCTGAACCCGCCCTGCGGGGGCGTTGCTAGGATCCTAAGAGATCTGGGGCTTTTTTAGGCACTCCAGCCGGAAAATGGGTGTGGCCATGCACCAGAATAAAAGATAAAGAAATAATTGATAAAGCCCCCTTTTCCATTTATATAAAAAATGCAGCACATCATATAAATAGGCAGTGTCACTTAAAGGATACCCGAAGTGACATGTGACATGATGAGATAGACATGGGTATGTACAGTGCCTAGCACACAAATAACTATGCTGTGTTTTCTTTTTGTTCTTTCTCTGCTTGAAAGAGTTAAATATCAGGTATGTGAGTGGCTGACTCAGTCCTGATTCAGACAGGAAGTGAATACAGCGTGACCCTCACTGATAAGAAATTCCAACTTTAAAGCACTTTCCTAGCAGAAAATGGCTTCTGAGAGCAGGAAACCGATAAAGAGGGGAATTTCTTAACATTGAGGGTCACACTGCAGTCACTTCCTGTCTGAGTCAGGACTGAGTCAGCCACTTACATACCTGATATTTAACTCTTTCAGGCAGAGAAAGGAAAAAAAGGAACACAGCATAGTTATTTGTGTGCTAAGCACTGTACATACCGATGTCTATCTCACCATGTCACATGTCACTTCGGGTATCCTTTAAACATAACTAGGCAGAGTTATCTGGCTTCTGTGCTCCCCACTGCATTCACTGACCTTCTAGTGGACCCGCTGCCATGGGCCTTCCATTCAGACACTACAACTCCCAGCATGCCCCCATAGAAGAACCACAGCTCCCTGCAGGCCCCTTCTATTATTATTATTTAGTATTTATATAGCGCCGACATCTTCTGCAGCGCTGTACAGTGTATATTGTCTTGTCACTTAACTGTCCCTTTAAGGGGCTCACAGTCTAATCCCTACCATAGTCATTTCTATATTGTGTAGTGTATGTATCGTAGTCTAGGGCCAATTTTAAGGGGAAGCCAATTGTATCTATATGTTTTTGCGATGTATGAGGAAACCGGAGCACATAGAGGAAACCCACACAGACACGGGGAAAACATACAAACTCCTTGCAGATGTTGACCTGGCTGTGGTTCGAACCGGGGACCCAGTGCTGCAAGGCAAGACTGCTATCCACTAAGCCACCCTGCTGCCCAGGCATTGGTCACTGTGACGCCATAAAAGCATTGCAGCGCCCAGCAGGGCACCACAGCACCCAGTATGCCCACATAGAGGCACTACAGCACCCAGCATACCCCCGATTGATGCACCACAGCTCCCAGCATGCCCGCCAGTGAGGTACCGAAGTTGACTCTGCCTGGGGGACATCCGGGGCACCCCAGAATAGATCCGGGGCACGTGCCACTGATCTTTGGGTCTAGCAACGCCCCTGTCGCCATGGCTGCTATATTTTACTCCTTCTGTATTGTTATTGAATACTATCCTTATTAGGCATTTACACCGAGCTGTGGCCAGTCCTCCTGAGTCACTATTCCCGGTGATTTCATGCTATCGCTGGCTCAACCTGCCACTATTGTTATACAGGGACAGTCATGGCCACAGCAGTTCCCGGCCGTGGAGGTTCCGTTCCATGGAAATGCCAAATCCATTCCTGCTGCACGAGGCATTGTTCCTGCGCTGCTATTGTCTCCATATGGAGGGCTGGATGTATATAGCTGCATACATTACACGCTCTCGTGGGCTGCTCCTGGAGGCGGTGTCATATCCCAGCAATAAGCAGACCCCTTTGTTTGGCTTTGATTTGCATTTTTTCTCATTGTATTATTGTACTTCACATATTTATTGATTCATTATCAATTTTATTCTATCAATACAAATATTGATCTTCTACATAGGACCTCGAGTGATTATCAGTATGGGATGGGCAGAACATTGCCACTTATTTATCAGCACAAAGAAAACTGGGGCTAAATGGGAATACCTGCAGAAAACAATGTTATAATTTATTTATGTATTTATAGAGCACTGACATCTTCTGCAGAGGACATAGTCATGTCACTGACTGTCCTCAGAGGAGCTCACAATCTAATCTCTACCATAGTCATAGTCTAATGTCCTACCATATTGTTATTATGTATTTACAGAACACTGACATCTTCTGCAGCACTGTACAGAGTACATAGTCAGGTCACTGGCTGTCCGCAGAGGATAGGATCTAGAAAAGCTGCGGAAATCCACTTGCTGGCCAAACAGAAGTAATCAGGTGTTGCTGCTCACAGTGAAGACTATCTACAGGTTTCTATTGGGAGTGATAACACAAGGTTACTGCTGCTTGGCCAGCAGGTGGATTTCCTCAGTTTTCCCACCTTCCAGTCCGACACTGACCATAGTCATAGTCTACAGGGAGTGCAGAATTATTAGGCAAGTTGTATTTTTGAGGAATAATTTTATTATTGAACAACAACCATGTTCTCAATGAACCCCAAAAACTCATTAATATCAAAGCTGAATATTTTTGAAAGTAGTTTTTAGTTTGTTTTTAGTTGTAGCTATTTTAGGGGGATATCTGTGTTTGCAGGTGAATATTACTGGGCATAATTATTAGGCAACTTAACAAAAAACAAATATATACCCATTTCAATTATTTATTTTTACCAGTGAAACCAATATAACATCTCAACATTCACAAATATACATTTCTGACATTCAAAAACAAAACAAAAACAAATCAATGACCAATATAGCCACCTTTCTTTGCAAGGACACTCAAAAGCCTGCCATCCATGGATTCTGTCAGTGTTTTGATCTGTTCACCATCAACATTACGTGCAGCAGCAACCACAGCCTCCCAGACACTGTTCAGAGAGGTGTACTGTTTTCCCTCCTTGTAAATCTCACATTTTATGATGGACCACAGGTTCTCAATGGGGTTCAGATCTGGTGAACAAGGAGGCCATGTCATTAGTTTTTTTTCTTTTATACCCTTTCTTGCCAGCCACGCTGTGGAGTACTTAGATGCGTGTGATGGATCATTGTCCTGCATGAAAATCATGTTTTTCTTGAAGGATGCAGACTTCTTCCTGTACCACTGCTTGAAGGTGTCTTCCAGAAACTGGCAGTAGGACTGGGAGTTGAGCTTGACTCCATCCTCAACCCGAAAAGGCCCCACAAGCTCATCTTTGATGATACCAGCCCAAACCAGTACTCCACCTCCACCTTGCTGGTGCCTGAGTCGGACTGGAGCTCTCTGCCCTTTACCAATCCATCCATCTGGCCCTTCAAGACTCACTCTCATTTCATCAGTCCAAAAAATCAGTCTTGAGATATTTCTTGGCCGAGTCTTGACGTTTCAGCTTGTGTGTCTTGTTCAGTGGTGGTCGTCTTTCAGCCTTTCTTACCTTGGCCATGTCTCTGAGTATTGCACACCTTGTGCTTTTGGGCACTCTAGTGATGTTGCAGCTCTGAAATATGGCCAAACTGGTGGCAAGTGGCATCTTGGCAGCTGCACGCTTGACTTTTCTCAGTTCATGGGCAGTTATTTTGCGCCTTGGTTTTTCCACACGCTTCTTGCGACCCTGTTGACTATTTTGAATGAAACGCTTGATTGTTCGATGATCACGCTTCAGAAGCTTTGCCATTTTAAGAGTGCTGCATCCCTCTGCAAGATATCTCACTATTTTTGACTTTTCTGAGCCTGTCAAGTCCTTCTTTTGACCCATTTTGCCGAAAGGAAAGGAAGTTGCCTAATAATTATGCACACCTGATATAGGGTGTTGATGTCATTAGACCACACCCCTTCTCATTACAGAGATGCACATCACCTAATATGCTTAATTGGTAGTAGGCTTTCGAGCCTATACAGCTTGGAGTAAGACAACATGCATAAAGAGGATAATGTGGTCAAAATACTCATTTGCCTAATAATTCTGCACTCCCTGTAATGTCCTACCATATTATTATTATGTATTTATATAGCACTGACATCTTCTGCAGCACTTTTCAGAGTACAAAGTCATGTCACTGACTGTCCTCAGAGGAGCTCACAATCTAATTCCTGCCATAGTCATAGTCTAATGTCCTGCCATATTATTATTATTATGTATTTATATAGCACTGACATCTTCTGCAGCACATTACAGAGTACATAGTCATATCACTGACTATCCTCAGAGGAGATCACAATCTAACCCCACCATAACCATAGTCCAATGTCCTACATTATTATTATTATTATTATTATGTATTTATATAGCACTGACATCATCTGCAGCATATTACAGAGTACATAGTCATGTCACTGACTGTCCTCAGAGGAGATCACAATCTAACCCCACCATAACCATAGTCTAATGTCCTACATTATTATTATTATTATTATTATTATGTATTTTTATAGCACTGACATCTTCTGCAGCACATTACAGAGTACATAGTCATGTCACTGACTGTCCTCAGAGGAGCTCACAATCTAACCCCACCATAACCATAGTCTAATGTCCTACATTATTATTATTATTATTATGTATTTATATAGCACTGACATCTTCTGCAGCACATTACAGAGTACATAGTAATGTCACTGACTGTCCTCAGAGGAGCTCACAATCTTATTCCTGCCATAGTCATAGTCTAATGTCCTACCATATTGAGAGACAGATTGTGGCATTTCACTTTATGTAAACCATAGGAAGACCCAGGACCTGCAGGAGCAGCGTTCCACTGCGATTTCCATAATTAATGATTTTCAACATGATTCCCAAAGCGGTCACGATTTTGGCCATAATTACCGTAAATGTGATTGCTCTGGAAAAATTGCAAAAAGTGCTGCAGGACCCACTATTGCAATTTGAGGTATTCACAATCACTCCTGTGGGTTCCCCTCTATTGACATTAATTAACCTGGCACTTGTGCAATCGCTGGCGATTCCAAAGCGTGGCAGAAACAGCTCCTGTGGGCCCCAGGCCTGAAGGCACTTAGGTCAGCAGTATTAAACTACAACTGCCAGCACTCCCTCGCAGTCTGTGTCTTTTTAGCTGCTGTGGTAGTAGATAAAATGTAAACGTTTCAAACAAAAACAGGCGTAAGAGTTCGCGATTCCATAGGACAGGCAGGAGAAACGCTGTGACAAGCAGAGAGGTGTCACCGGATTGGACGCAGGCCACTCTCTGCATTCTAGGGACAAAGTGCAGAGACCCTGACACCTCCATGTGACACTATCGCAGCTGCGAGGTGCGGAGGACATGATAATGAGGAATATTTATACACGGCGGGGAAGGGCGTGTGATTATAGCAACAAAACAGGATTCCAAACTCCCTTATCAGCTTAGAGAGCAAAAAAATCTCACCTACAACAACAAACAACACTTTCCCGCGGTTCTCACGAGTCATTTAAAAGGCAACTCCGACCAAAAGGGTGGCACGCGGGGCTTCAGTGCTGAAACGGGAACTGACCCTTTACTGTAGATAAAACAAAGTAAACCTGTCAGCAAGTAGGATGAGAAGAAGTGAATATAAACCGTGTATAGACACTTAGTGGTGGACAGGATACCAGTGGGTAAATGTTCCCAGAAATCCAGTACAGCTGTCTTCCTGTCCTCACTGGGTTCAGTTGCTGGGTGGGTCAGTCAGGTGTGACCACTGATTTGGAATAAGGGGGTGGGGATCACTGACCTTCACCACAGTATATCATGCGGTGAGAAGGTGTGGTCTTGGCAAGGTTATGTGGTGGTGGGGGGTGTTGCAGCAATGTGGGAGTGGCAGAAGGGTTCCTGAAACGCAGTGCAGTGTATTTGATGTGGGGGGGGAGGGGCATACCTTTGACTCCATATTTGTTTTAGGGCCCGTTTCCACTAGAGCGAATCTGCATGTGTATTCTCCATGCACATAGTGCAAAAGTCAGTTACTTTTAGTCTGTAAGGCTACGTTTCCCCTAGTGTGGTGCGATTCCGTTGCGGAAAACGCAAAAACGAATTCTCATGCGGATGCGATTTCATACACGCTTTATGCGAATTTTAATGTGAAAACGCGTTAAAATTTGCAGCTGTTTGGAAGTATGCGATTTTAACCATCTCAGTGCCTGTGTGCTTTTACATTACTTTTACACGAAAACGTACAAATTTGCATGGAAAATTTGCATAGCGAAAACGCATGCGATTTTCCTATTAATTACATTACAGACGGATCGCACACTAGCCTTGCGGTATGCGAATTCTGATGGCTCTGCTGTGCAGATTTTTCCTGCACAGTCCACCACACAGCTTTCCTGACAAATGAAAACAGGCCCATTGGCTATTATTGGTTATGCGAATCTGCATGCAAAAAACGCATGCAGATTCGCTCTAGTAGAACCGGCCCTTGTGGTTCAGTTGGACTTTAAGTGAGCGGTATATAGAAGCTGCCATATTTATTTCCTTTTAAACAATACCAGTTGCCTGGCTGTCCTGCTGATCTTTGGCTGCAGTGGTGTCTGAATCACACATCTGAAACAAGCATATGGCTAATCCAGTCAGACTTCAGTCAGAAACTCCTGATCTGCTGAATGTTTTTTCAGTGTCCATGGATAAAAGTATTAGAGGCAGTGGATCAGCAGCACAGCCAGGCAATGTGCATTGTTTAAAAGAAAATAAATAAGGCAACCTCCATATCCCTCTCACTTCGGATGTCCTTTAAAGGGAACCAGAGACGAAGCACCTTTGTGTATTTTACCATATATATCAGTGGGAACATTAGAGAAAACACTTACCATGCTCTCTGTTTCATCCTCACTGCTAAAAGTGTCTGTTATCAGCTGTGATAAGAATCCCAGACTGAGCATTCAGTCTGGCTTTGCCGGGAATGATTATTGCTGAGTCATTTTAGCAGAGCCACAAGGGGGCAGGCTTGGGCTTGAAAAGACACCAGAGAAGACAGACTCAGCTATAATCTTTCCGTAGCAAAGCTAGACTGAGTGCTCAGTCGGGGATTCTTATCAGAGGTGGTAACAGTCAGATTAAACAGAGAACAATGAAACAAAGAGCAGATTAGGTGTTTACTGTCAGGTTCCCACTGATTTATAAGGTAAAATACAAGAGGGTGCTTCTTCTCTGGTTCTCTTTAAGCACCTGGTGCGTCACCCCTAGTTTCTTACAGAATAAAATGCGCCTATATTAATCCTACTATTCGCAAGGCGTGTTGAACCCTGCTTGAAAAATGTGCTTCTGAAACGTTCCCTCTCCCCTCCTTGATTGTGCTTGGTCCCTCTGCACTCCATAAGCCCCAGGCAGAGATTCTGCTGACTAGCCGTGTCTATCACTTTTGGCTGACCTTTCCTGCCTGTCCCACCTATGTCTCTAATGTCATAAATCTATAGGCCTCTTTGCTATAGGTTATTTATTTTTAAATTATTATTATGATTGTTTGCGTTTTGCTTTACAGAACCGGTACTTATTCATTTAGCAATGGTAATTGCTGAGGGTGGGAATGAGCGATATATAATTATTGCTCGAGATGTTGGCTGTATACTGGGGAACGATCTGTGCCTGCGGTCTGTCGTTTTGTTGCACCAGTTCGTGAGAAAACAGCTTTCACAATTTCCTTCTGCAATAACTTAAAAACGGCTTACACAAAGCCTGTTCTTCTTTTTTCTTCATTGTAACAGAGGACAGGGAATATAGTGCAATCCCTTTATAATAAACTCCAAGGGACCGGGCAAAGAGAGAGTCATCCGCAAGCACAAAAGTGTACTCTAGGACTGTATCTTAATAATTGGGAGTCATTTTTTCTTTTCATTTCTTCAGCAAGTGAGCACAGACAGTGTAAAGCTAGATAATAAAGCACAGCGCTCAATATGCAAGGATTTGCATGCAATAATCACACAACAACTTGCACAGGAAGCATAGCTTTCACCAGTTAATGCAGATACAGTACTGATAGTGTGCTCCTCTCTGCAGCTTGGATGATGGCGTAGTGTTGCAGCCATGTACAAGCAAGTCACAGGTAACAGGCAATTCTCTCAGTAATCAGATAGCTGCTACACAGGAAGCATAGGTCTTAAAAGTTAAAGAGACTCTGAAGCGAATAAAATTTGCTATTTTTACCTTGTATTTCGCTTCAGGAGTCTCAGTAGAGGTAACCCGCCGCATCCCTGCAGCAAAACGAGGGTTTTAGACTCCCCCAAATCCCTGGGGGGGCAATCCGGGCAGTGCTTCCTGAAAGAGGCAAAGCTTTCTGCTGTAGCTATGCCTCTACTGATGTCAATCGCTGCGCATCTCCGCCCGGTGATTGACATCAGTAGAGGGAGAGCTACAGCTCAAAGCTCTGCCTCTTAGGGCAGCAAAATCCACGACCAAAATGGTCGTGGATGTTTGCCCTGGGATTTGGGGGTCTAAACCGCTCGTTTTGCCGCAGGAATGCGGCGGTTTACCTCTACTAAGACTTCTGAAGCGAAATACAAGGTAAAAATAGCTAATTTTATTCGCTTCAGAGTCTCTTTAATGCAGGTGCAGTACTGATAGTGTGCTCCTCTGTCCACATTTCTGTGCAGCCTGGATGATGCTGTAGCGTTGCAGCCATGCACAAGCAAGGGACATATGACAGGCAATTCCTTCAGTAATCAGACAGCAGCTACACAGGAAGCATAGGTCTTAAAAGTTACTGCAGGTACATTACTTCTAGTGTGCTCCTCTGTCCACATTTCTATGCAGCCTGGATGATGCTGTAGCACTGCAGCCATGCACAAGCAAGTCACAGGTGACAGGCAATTCACTCAGTAATCAGACAGCAGCTACACAGGAAGCATAGGTTTCACCAGTAGATGCAGCTTGTGGACTTTAGCCCATGTTCCGACCAGTCACTTAACAGGCATCCTATTCGGCCAAATAACGTGCCAGGATCACGTCCATTAAAGCCACTGGACCCACTGGGGCTGGGGGTGGGATGAGTGGAGCACCAGTTAGTTACAAGGAGTGCATGTAAGTTACCAGCGCACCCTACGCTGCACTACTGCAGCATAGCATGCGCTGAGCTTACACTCCTCTCATTAAAAGAAACCTCAGCTGATCAAAGCTAAAAGTTTTAAACATGCCTGGGGCTTCCTCCAGCCACCTCCGCACGGATCGCTCCCACGTCGCCGCCCTTCGCTGCCTGAAGCTCCGGGATCGGATCCCGTCACTTCAGCCAGTTGCGGCCAGTCTGCGCAAGAGAAGTGCGCCCTCTACGTATCTCTCCGGCAGCTGTTGGAGAGAAACGTAGAGGGATGGCGACGTGAGAGCGATCTAAGCTTATTGGCCTGGAAGAAACCCCAGGTATATATAAAACTTTTAGCTTTGATCAGCTCTGGTACACTTTAAAGAGAAACTCCAGTAAAAATAATGGAATAAAAAAGTACTTCATTTTTACAATTATTATGCATAAATGGTATCGGTTGAAAAGGGCGCCTGAGCTGCTGTGTATGAAAAGGGCGCCGCCATAGACATCAATGTTATTTCTGGAAATATGGGCTACAAGGTGTAGAAAAGGGCGCCCGAGTTTTGATATAGGCTACAAGCGGGCTCCCCTTTGTAGCCCATATTTTTTCGGCTACAAGGTTTTCGGCTACAGTAGGGGCGCCCCTTTGTAGCCCATATTTTTTTCGGCTACAAGGTTTTCGGCTACAGTAGGGGCTACCCTTTGTAGCCCATATTTTTTTCGGCTACAAGGTTTTCGTCTACAGTAGGGTGCACCTTTGTAGCCCATATTATTGCCTTTTTTTTTGTAGCCAAAGTTTTTATATGGGCTACACCAGGCGCCTTATTTGTAGCCTAAGTTTTTATATGGGCTACAAGTGCTGGAAGCCGAATTATTTCATTCCCCCACTATCCATGGCGGCCTGGAGGGGGAATAGTAATTAACGCATCCCGGAGTTTTTTTGTAGCCGAAGTTTTTATATGGGCTACACCAGGCGCCTTTTTTGTAGCCGAAGTTTTTATATGGGCTACACCAGGCGCCTTTTTTTGTAGCTGAAGATTTTATATGGGCTACACCAGGCGCCTTTTTTGTAGCCGAAGTTGGTATATATGAGCTCCACCAGGCGCCCTTTTTTACAGGCGCCCTTTTCATATAAACCCACATAAATGATTTAGTCAGTGTTTGCCCATTGTAAGATCTTTCCTCTCCTCTGATTCACATTCTGACATTTACCACGTGGTGACATTTTTACTGCTGGCAGGTGATGTCAGTGGAAGGAGATGCTGCTTGCTTTTTTGGCAGTTGGAAACAGCTGTAAACAGCTGTTATTCTCCACAATGCAATGAGGATCACTGACTCACAGACAGGAAACTGTCATGGTCCTGACATCGCACTGTGGGAGGGGTTTCACCACAATATCAGCCATACAGAGCCCCCTGATGATCAGTTTGTGAAAAGATTTCTCATGAGAAAGGGAGTATCAGCTGATTGGAATGAAGTTCAATTCTTGGTCACGGTTTCTCTGTAAGCTGTGCTGATTTAGCTTTGATGAAACAAGCCCATAGTGTGCTAGGACCTTTCCTGACAATATGCAAAGGAAACTTGAAATAAAGGAAAAAACGGTCCAATTGACAGCACCACTATGTATATCAATAATATTTTATTAATGAATGGTTAAAGAGTGTAATAACCATAATAATTAAAAAAACTGATCAGATCAGATTAAAAATCTAAGCCAGCACCTATTCAGTAGGAGTTTTTGGGCAAGACTCTCTAATACTGCTGCTGCCTACCTGAGTGCGCTCTAGTGGCTGCCTCGCAAGCGCTTTGAGTCCTACAGGAGAAAAGCGATATACAAATACTGGAATTATTAAAAACCCTAGAAAATGGGTATACAATCACCTGACTGCATCATTAACGTGTTCAATATCAATAGAATAAATAATCATTTCAATGCATTGAACACAGCGATCCTGATGAAAATGATTTAATAAATATAGTCATACAATTCCCAGAACCCAGCCCGGGTTTCTTAGCCAGACAGGGTACCTTCTGGGAACTGTCTGACTATATTTATCATATAATTTTCATCAGGATCATTGTGTTTAATGCACTCCAATGATTATTTATTTTATTGGTGTGATGCAGGCAGGTGATTGTATACCCATTTTTAATTGTTTATTGGTTATTAAACTCTTGTGGCATTAATTAATAAGATATTGTTGATATACATAGTGGTGCTGTCAACTGGACTGTTTTTTCCTTTTTTGGAGTTTTTCTTTGCTAAATGTATTTTAGGTAGAGAGGATCAGCAGGACACGTACGTAATAAAAGGGCACCTGGAAATGTGGGCGCCTGGGAAAGCCGATAGTATAATATCGGTACATTTACAAATATTCTACTGTTAAAGTGTAAAGAAGGATTGTAAAATATCGGTATTAAATACTTATGTTTTACCATAACTAAACCTAACCCTGCTCTCACACAGAACCCTCCCCACCTGATGTTTAACCCTAACCCTACTCTCACACAGAACCCTCCCCCGATGTCTAACCCTACTGTCACACAGAACCCCCCCCCTGATGTCTAACCCTAGTCTTACACAGAACCCTTCCCCCCTGATGTCTAACCCTACTCTTACACAGAACCCTTCCCCCCTGATGTCTAACCCTACTCTTACACAGAACCCTTCCCCCCTGATGTCTAACCCTACTCTTACACAGAACCCTCCACCCGATGTCTAACCCTAACCCTACTCTCACACAGAACCCTCCCCCTGATGTCTAACCCTAACCCTACTCTCACACAAAACCTGACCCCCCCGATGTCTAACCCTAACCCAACTCTCACACAGAACCCCCCCGATCCCTGACTGCCCCCCCCTCCTGCACACACACACAAACACCCTTCATGACACCTAACCCTACTCTCACACAGAACCTGACCCCGCCAATGTCTAACCCTAACCTCACACAGAACCTAACCCCCTGATGTCTAACCCTACTCTCACACAGAACCTAACCCCCTGATGTCTAACCCTACTCTCACACAGAACCCTCCCCCCAATCCTTGACCCTGACTGCCCCCTCCCCCGGCACACACACACACAAACACCCTTCCTGACACCTACCCCTACTCTCACACAGAACCTTACCCCCTGATGTCTAACCCTACTCTCACAAAGAACCCTCCTCCCGTTGTCTAACCCTACTCTCACACAGAACCTAACCCCCTGATGTCTAACCCTACTCTCACACAGAACCTAACCCCCTGATGTCTAACCCGACTCTCACACAGAACCTAACCCCCTGATGTCTAACCCTACTCTCACACAAAACCTTCCCCCCGATCCTTGATCCTGACTGCCCCCCCCCCCCCGGCACACACACACAAACACCCTTCCTGACACCTAACCCTACTCTCACACAGAACCTAACCCCCTGATGTCTAACCCTACTCTCACACAGAACCTAACCCCCTGATGTCTAACCCGACTCTCACACAGAACCTAACCCCCTGATGTCTAACCCTACTCTCACACAAAACCTTCCCCCCGATCCTTGATCCTGACTGCCCCCCCCGGCACACACACACAAACACCCTTCCTGACACCTAACCCTACTCTCACACAGAACCTAACCCCCTGATGTCTAACCCTACTCTCACACAGAACCTAACCCCCTGATGTCTTACCCTAACCCTACTCTTACACAGAACCCTCCCCCCGATCCCTGGCTGCCCTCCCCCACCCCGCACACACACACACAAACACCCTTCCTGACACCTAACCCTACTCTCACACAGAACCTAACCCCTTGATGCCTAACCCTAACCCTACTCTCACACAGAACCTGACCCCCTGATGTCTAACCCTAACCCAACTCTCACACCGAACTCTCCCCCCGATCCCTGACTGCCCCCCCTCCGCACACACACACAAACACCCTTCCTGACACCTAACCCCCTGATGTCTAACCCTAACCGCCCCCCCCCCCCCCACACACACACACACACAAACACCCCACCTGATGCCTAACCGTAACTATCCCCCTACACCTAACCTTAACCACCCACCCTCCCATGCTCAACCTTAACCACCCCCTCCATGTCTAACCTTAACCACCCCCTCTCGCCTAGCCTTAACCATCTACCCCTTACCCCTCGATGCCTAACCTTAAAGGGAACCTTAACTGTGATAAAAAAAAAAGTTTCACTTACCTGGGGCTTCCCCAAGCCCCCTGCACCCTTCCTGTGCCCTCGCCGGTCCTCGACTATCCTCCGGTGCCCTACCGCGGGTTAGTTTAGATTTCGACCGACAGAGTCAACCCCTGGCCACACGCACTCTTGCACTAGTTACCATCGTCAAGCGTGTCCTGCACAGGCACAGTATGAGGTTTCTTTTACTATGCCTGCACAGGACACAGTTGACGATGGTAACTCGTACAAAGATGCGCAAACGAAGCTAGCCCAAAGCGGGGCACTGGAGGATAGTCGAGAACCGGCGAGGGCACAGGACAGCTGCAAGGGGCTTGGGGAAGCCCCAGGTAAGTTAACCTTTTTTTTTTTTTTAATCACAATTAAGGCTCCCTTTAACCAACAACCCCCCACCAATCGCCACCCAAAAAATTTAAAACAGAATTTTTCGGGCACCACCGTAGGCACCCATTGAAATAGCGGCATTGGGAGGTAATTTGGGCACCCAGTCCTAGCGCCCGTTACTTATCGGGCAGTGCGGGCGCTGTAGGTATTACAGATCTCAGAGTTCTCCTAGAAGATTTCCTGTAGATAGTACCGTCCCTGTTATGAGCCCATGTCTGCGGCACGCTGTGTGCTGATCCGGTGTTCCGGCTATTCTGATATCACAAGGTAAGAAAAGGGCAGCAGCGCAGTTATAAAGGGGAAAAGTCAGCGATGCAATTCAGTGCAAAGACAAAATGTTCTGATATCAGCCTGGCAGAGCCCCTCCTCCTATCCCAGCGCTGGGCTGAAGCATCGCAGCTGTTAGTCATCTTATGAGAGCATTTCCTGAAGCAGGTGGGGGAGTCGCACCACAGAAAGGGGTACAATTACCGTTATGATTAGCGCTTATTGTTCATCGGCGAGAAGAGGCCGGCCAGCGCTTTTCCTGTGCCATACGACTCGCAGACCTCAGGCGGGCAGATTTCCTGACATGTTCCTGAGAGCTCAGAATGTTCCAGGCAAGACGAGCCATTGTTCACACTCCGACTTCTCTGACACCCTGGATCCACATGAAAGGACCGCAAACGTGTTCTGCTTTTAAAGTGAACCCGAGATAAACAATTGACTCTGTCCTCCTACTCCTAAAAATGACTTTTTTTTAGGTATCTCAAGGCTTTATTTTATGTATAAACATTTACAAAGCAGATTTAAAGAAACATTGAAGCGAAAAAAAAAATTATGATATAATGGTTTTTATGTGTTGTACAGCTAAGAAATACAACATTAGGAGCAGAGACATAAGTCTAATGTTTCCAGTACAGGAAGAGTTAAGAAACTCCAGTCGTTATCTATGCAAAAGAGCCATTGAGCTCCACGACTTTCAAAGTGGCAGAGAGCTCTGTCTTCTGAAGCTTGTTATCTCAACTGTATCTTATTTTTCTCTCCAGAGGACAGGTCAGTTGTTCACTAGCCAGCTCTGTAAAATCATTTAGAATGCTGAGTAGTGTGTAAGCTGCAAATATTAGAGAATGATGCAATGTTATAAAAACACTATATAACTGAAAATAAAAATATGAGAACATTTTCTTCGCTATTAATGTTCTAGTAATTATCCGTACTATACAACCAATTCATAGCATAATTTTTTTTTCTTCAGTGCCTCTTTAATGTTTTATGGTCTCTGCTCAATTGCAGTGTCACAAGAGTCCCAAAGTGAAAATACATGAACTATTGAACTTTTTCTCTATCCCTTGCAGTCAGAAGCCCAGTTATCTGCTTAGGGAAGAGTTGTATAGCTGTAATTTGTTATCAGTGAGCCTACTGGGTCCTAACTGGAGAAAACTGCCAGTTCCATAGCTAATTATAAACTCTTTCAGGCAGGGAATAAAGAAAAGGAGCACAAAATATAAGTGTCTGCAGTGTCAGACTGGGAGCTAAAAAAGCTGAGGAAATCCACTTGCTGAACAAGCAGCAGTAATCAGGTGTTGCTGCTCACACTGTAGACTTACTACAGATTTCTATTAGGAATGATAACACAGGGTTTCTGCTGCTTGGCCAGCAGGTGGACTTCCTCAGTTCTTCCACCTTCCAGTCTGACACTTGAGTGTCTGTGTGATTGCCACTGTATATACACATGTTTAGCTCATCATGTCACATGTCATCTTGGGTACACTTTAACCACTTCAGCCTTCAGTCATTTTCACTTTATGCATCCGAGCAATGTTTACCTCCTATTCATTAGCCTATAACTTTATCACTACTTATCACAATGAACTGATTTATATCTTGTTTTTTCGGCCACCAATTAGGCTTTCTTTGGATGGTACATTTTGCTAAGAGCCACTTTACTGTAAATGCATTTTAACAGGAAGAATAAGAAAAAAAACGGAAAAAATTCATTATTTCTCAGTTTTCGGCCATTATAGTTGTAAAATAATACATGCCTCCATAATTAAAACCCACGTATTGTATTTGCATAATAGTCCCGGGTATTACACCGTTTAAATTATGTCTCTATCACAATGTATGTGTATTTTATTTGGAAATAAAAGTGCATTTTTTCCGTTTTGCATCCATCACTATTTACACGCTTATAATTAAAACAAAAATAGAAATATTTCATCTTTACATTGATATTTAAAAAGTTTAGACCCTTAGGTAAATATTTAGGTGTTTTTTTTTTTATTAACCATTTTATTTGGGTATTTTTGGAGGGTTAGATGTAAATAGTAATTTTTTTATGTAAATATATGTTTATTTTTATTTCTTTTTACATGTAGATGTAGTTTTACTTTTTGGCCACAAGATGGCAGCCATGAGTTTGTTTACATGACATCACTCTAAGCGTAACATGTACGCTTAGAGGGACATAGGGGGATGCAAGAGGCAGAAAAAGGAAGGCTTCCGAGAGAAGCCTTCCCTTTTTCTGCGGGGAAGAAGAATCAATCATTGGACACCATGTCCCGATTGATTGATTCCTGGGCTAACGACCCGCGGCCAGGAGCACGCGTGCACATGGCCTTCCGGACGTAGCTTCTATGTCCAGAAGGCTTAAATGGTTAAATAACTTTTTAATGTTTTTTTAATTGAAACACCGGTCTTGTGGAGCTAAGAGCAAATTCTTAATTGCAGATCGATGCCTTGCAGTGTTGCTTACGAATCTTCACCAAAGTAATTTTTAAATCGAAAACATTTTACCGCAAAAAATCTATATTTTTACTGGAACATTTTGCGAAAAAGCGTGAAAAATAACAAAACCTATTTTCGATGGCATTTTTGCTTCAAAATTAAATTTAACATTATTTTTGTGTAAATTAATGCGAAAATAATATTGACATTTTCGCTCATCACTGACGCCTTGCAAGGATTATCGGGAACCATTGATTCATCCTGCTTGCCTTATTTTTATGTGCTTGTTATCCCCATTCCATCGAGGCTTTCACGGGGGGCGTGGCAAGGCCTGCCACCAATCACTGGGCTAGTGTGAGTGTTGGAAGATGGGGATTTCTAGGCAGTGTGCACTATAAAGACAGTACAGATTTCGTACTGTAATTTCAGCCAACAGTCACTGTTGGAAATAGCTGGCTGCAAATTGAAATGGACGAATAATGCTGAATAAGCTAATGGTAAAATAATGATATTTCTTCTACTTTTTTTTTTAACAGAAGCAGTATTTAATTTTAAACATTAACAGTCAGAATGAACACAATGAAAAATAAAGCATGGAATACAAATAGAATATTAAAGTATTATTATTTAGTACTTATATAGCGCCAACATCTTCCGCAGCGCTTTACAGAGTATATATTCTTGTCCCTTAACCCTCTGGGCGATATAATTACATCGCCCCGGAGGGGGCGCAGCACTTTTTTTTTTTATTTTTTATTTTGTATATCATGTAGCGAGCCCTGCGCAGCGGCATCCCCCCACCCACTCCGATCAGAGTAAGCAGGAAATCCCATTCAGAACGGGATTTCCTGCTGGGCTTCCCCGGTCGCCATGGCGACGGGGCGGCATGACGTCATGGACGTCGTGACGTCAGAGGGAGTCCCGATCCACCCCTCAGCGCTGCCTGGCACTGATTGGCCAGGCTGCGCAAGGGGTTGGGGAGGGGGGGCTGCGTGGCACGGCGGGTAGCGGCGGCGATCGGAAGTTACACGCAGCTAGCAAAGTGCTAGTTGCGTGTAACAAAAAAAAATTACGCAAATCGGCCCACCAGGGCCTGAGAACTCCTCCTGCGCGACATACCCCAAGCTCAGCTCGGGATTATCGCCCAGGAGGTTAACTGTCCCTCAGAGGGGCTCACAATCTAATCCCTACCATAGTCTTATGTCTATGTATGTATCATGTAGTGTATGTATCGTAGTCTAGGGCCAATTTAGAGGGAAGCCAATTAACTTATCAGTATGTTTTTAGGATATGGGAGGAAACCGGAGTGCCCGGAGTAAACCCATGCAGACCCAGGGAGAACATACAAATTCCTTGCAGATGTTGACCTGGCTGGGATTGGAACCGGGGCGCCAGCACTGTAAGGCGAGAGCGCTAACTACAATGCCACTGTGCTGCCCATTAGTGTATTAGTGCACTTTTACTTAAAGAGAACTTAAAGGGATACTGTAGGGGGGTGGGGGAAAATGAGTGGAACTTACCCGGGGCTTCTAATGGTCCCCCACAGACATCCTGTACCCGCGCAGCCACTCGCCGATGCTCCGGCCCCGCCTCCAGATCACTTCTAGAATTTCAGACTTTAAAGTCTGAAAACCACTGTGCCTGCATTGCCATGTCCTCGCTCCCGTTGATGTCACCAGGAGCGTACTGCACAGACATAGACCATACTGGGCTTGTGCAGTACGCTCCTGGTGACATCAGCGGGAGCGAGGACATGGCAATGCAGGCACAGTGGTTTTCAGACTTTAAAGTCTGACATTCCAGAAGTGAACCAAAGGCGGGGCCGGAGCATTGGGGAGTGGCTGCGTGGGCACAGGATGTCTGCGGGGGACCATTAGAAGCCCCGGGTAAGTTCAACTAATTTTCCCCCGACCCCCCTACAGTATCCCTTTAAACCTTTCCACAGGAGATAAGTAAAACACAGAACACCACACCCTGTTATTTGTAGAGATAGCAGCCTGTCTAATTCTCCCAAACTGCTAGTAATAAATCAGAGTAATTTGAGCTGTCATCTATGTCTGATCGCATGCAGTAAAAAATGGCGCAGGGGAAAAAATGGCGCACCGATAAATGTATCATAAAACGCTATTTACCGTTTTAATGTTAATACATTAAAACGGTAAATAGTGTTTTAAGATACATTTATCGGCGGATCGGTGCGCCGTTAGAAAAAGCAGAGGGGCTTCACTACAGCTACAGCCTCACGTTCCCGGTAATCCTTGCTAGCGTCCAAATCCATGGCAACAGAGGAATCCGAGGCAGCCTCTGCTACGGTAGATGTTTCCCCAGTCCGCCCGGCCAATAAGGAGCACAAAGGAGGAGGGCAGAGGCACAGACGTTCCACAGACACTTGCTACTACGGACACCAGTAGTTAATTACTATTTTCTAACGAGTTCCTGCAGCTCACTTAGCACAGCGCTAAGGGTACAGACTAGGGACAAAGTTTTGCAGGTTCGAATCTGCTCTTCACTGCCTTTTTTATTTATTTTTTTTAAGAAAACGGCACAATTGTAATATTATTGTAACGTTTTTTAAATAAAAGTGTGACTGCAGAATAAGGATAAGAGATAAAGAATTGGTGGCTGCAAACTGACCAACAATAGCGGTGATTAGTCAGAGAAGTGACTTTTCTCTGACTAATCACCGCTATTGTTGGTCAGTTTCCAGCCACCAATTCTTTATCTCTTATCCTTATTCTGCAGTCACACTTTTATTTTAAAAAGTTACAATAATATTACAATAGTGCCGTTTTCTTAAAAACATAAATAAAAAAGGCAGTGAAGAGCAGATTCGAACCTGCAAAACTTTGTCCCTAGTCTGTACCCTTAGCGCTGTGCTAAGTGAGCTGCAGGAACTCGTTAGAAAATAGTAATTAACTACTGGTGTCCGTAGTAGCAAGTGTCTGTGGAACGTCTGTGCCTCTGCCCTCCTCCTTTGTGCTCCTTATTGGCCGGGCGGACTGGGGAAACATCTACCGTAGCAGAGGCTGCCTCGGATTCCTCTGTTGCCATGGATTTGGACGCTAGCAAGGATTACCGGGAACGTGAGGCTGTAGCTGTAGTGAAGCCCCTCTGCTTTTTCTAACAGCGCACCGATCCGCCGATAAATGTATCTTAAAACACTATTTACCGTTTTAATGTATTAACATTAAAACGGTAAATAGCGTTTTATGATACATTTATCGGTGCGCCATTTTTCCCCTGCGCCATTTTTTCCTGCTCCCGTCTGGCATGATCTGTGTTGCGGTAAAGGCTCATACACACCTACCAACAATCTGTCCAACTATCTTCCATACCTATCGATCAACAAAATACTTGAGGACCGCCACTCATCTACCAATGCTTACTTTATTTGTCACTCAGTTAAGATCACAACAGTATCCCTCTAATATCCCCCCACCTATTAAAACCTCCCAAAGACCACGCTGGAAGAACAAGGAGCGCTCCTGGTCACACCCATACTCATACACCCACATTCATCCAACAAGGATTGATCAATCCGAGACCTAGATGAATTGAAGCTGTAGTGCCGTTTCTTGGCCTGCAATTTGGAAAAGTCCACTTTAATATTCACTCCGGACTAAAGCTTATAAGACTACTCCTGCAGCATAAGTACACAGTCCAAGGTTTTAATCTTCAATGACTGCGACATTCTTCTGTGCTATGGCACAGAGGCTATGCCTCTCAACACTTCCTTATGTGAATATCTGTATACAGTTCCTCTTCTGAAAACCGTGCCATCATATTACATACTGGCTTCTGCTCAGCTAGATGGTTTCCAACAAACCTTCCCTTCAGCATAAAGGTATTACCTTCTCGCCGCCGATTCTAATGGCAAGGGCTTCCTTCTGCGGCGTCCCGCAGTATACAGGTACCTGTACTCGTGACTGTTTGCCGGCTGACCGTAGATCAGGCATCCCTCAGCATGGACACCAGAGCTGCTCCTCGTGTCCAGCGTGTAGGTCACGCCCACATACGCGTTACGCCCACCAACGTGAGCTTCGTCAGTGTGATGACGCTGTGGCTGGGTGGTAACGGGAACACCCCCTTCCTTTTAAAAGACAACGAATGTCCTATATCCACGCCTCTCTTTGGGTTTTCTTTGATTCTGCGCTCTAGATGTTTTTTCACATTATATGACCGATTCCCAGACTTTGAATTACAGAAGATAGAGTCCATATTTACTCAGATACGGCCGCATGAAATCTTATCTTATCTTCCATACCTGTCTGTTGGAAGACGTTGGGCATTGTGTACGGCTGGCAAACAACCAGATGACCAACTGTTAACCGGTGGTTTACCAGATCTATCCGGTGGATCAATCTGACCAACTATCATGCAGGTTGGCCACGTGCGTACAAGTCTTTTGAACAACTTTATTGTTTTTGAATGCGGACATATTGTGCAGTTTGTCATTCAGCTTGCACGCATGGTATTTAAGTGAGTTGGTTGTATAGTTGGTTGGCATGTGTGGACGTACTTGTCAGGTAAACAACTTGTGTGTGGTTGGTCATATTGTGGGGTTAGTTGTGCATTCTATTGGACGTGTGTATGAGCCTTAACAGGCTATATGTATGTATGTGCTTCCATGAAATCAGAATGTAACTGTTACTGCTTACATATCTTCACAGAGATGCTGCTGTTTAAAGAAATGTTTTTCTGTAAAGGATATTAGGATATTGGGAAGTTGCTTATGTTTTAGAGCAGAGCGGAAGTCCTGGGTTTAGGTCCACTTTAAGTGTGCTTGATTAAGTAGTTTCAAATTCTATATATGGTTATTAAAGCAAACTTAAAGTGACATAATCAGATTGACATAGGTATATTTAGTTCAAGTCCTGGAAAAAAAGACTGTCTGAGTTCTCTTTTTTCTTTGCAACGATTAAAGTAAATCTGGGAGAAGAGTTATTGTTTACTTACGTGGAGCTTTTTCCAGCCACCTGTAGTCGTTTAGCCACCTCAGTGACCTCCAGGTTCCCTCCGTCGTGCTGCCATCAGCCCAATTAAAGTGAGAAAGTAAACAGAAGCCAAAACACTTCTATTTGGCTGAGAAAATGCTGCTGATAACTGGGTAACATTACAGGGGCACTGGAAAGTTTGGGCATAATTTGAACAGCACTGTAAAGCTGTCTCACCCTACCAGGCATCTGGATAAAATAAGTTTTTAAGGAGAGAGCTGAACTAGCTGCAGTGTGTGCCGATTTCAGTTCTCGTCACTCATTATCATACCTATACTCAAGTGCTGACAACAGCTGCAAACACGGAGCACACAAATGAGGACTACCCACTTCTCTTTTTTTTTTTTTTTTGCATTGGAAACAATAGGACTTAGACGTTTGTGTCTTAGATCAAAACTAAAATCAGTATCGCAAACACATTGCATTATTGATCTGAGCCTCATTTTAAGTTATTTTTAGCACACTTAAAGGGAAACTTTTCTTTCACATTTGAGAATAGTTATCTTTAGCGCCCTCCTGTAACTTTAAGTGCTACTTGCTGTATGGGACTGAAGACCTCACCTCTTTGCATAAAACAAGCCTTTTGCAACATACACTGTGCTTTAAAATGGGATTGTACTCCCAAAACTAGAATGTCTCTAACTACTCTTAGCTATATAAAAGAACATTTGAAAGCATTCCCAAATATTCCTTGTGTATAAAAATGTAGCCTCTCACTGCAGAGCGCAGTACAAGATAACTTATCTTTGTCTCATTGGCAAATGCAGAAGACACTCTCTGCTTCTGTTATGATTTTGCTCCCTCCTCTTCCTCCATCCCTCTGCTGTACAGTCACATTGCCCTGGAAACAGCTGGGTCACTTTTAGCAGAGGGAGGGGAGCACGGTGAAGGCACATGCCTCAGAGAGCTTCAACCAGCAATGATTCCATGTGCCATTAGCCATAGATAAGCTATCTTTTACTGCTCTCTGGAGTGAACATACTGTACAGTATACATTTGTACACACAGAGAATGTGTGGGAATGCTTTCAAATGTTCTTTTATGTAACTAAAATTAGTTAATGAAATTGTAGTTTTGGGTGTATAATCCCACTTTAAAAATCAGGTCAAAGACCTGAAGAAGTTCACAAATGGCTAAAGGTGCGTACACACATGCGACTATAGTCGTTTGAAACGATCGTTCCCCGATCCTCTCAAACGACGATCGTTTGAAAAAAAGCAGCCAACGACCATGAAGTCTAACGACGGACGAGCTAGATCGTTCAAAATGAATGATCTAGCTTGACGGATTTTATCCCAACGACGATCGTTTGCAAAAGTAGTACATCGTTGGAAACGATCGTTCGTACTAGGCTTGACATGCGCGTTTCACTATTTCTCCATGGAACTTTTCATTTTCATGCGCAGGCGCAATAGTTACTTTTACGTGATGTAACGTTCGTTCTAACGATCTGATCGTTACACACCTTTTAAAACTAACTTTACTTAGGTCGTTCTTTCATCAATTAAAAGTTCGTTCGTCGTTGACAACGAACAATCGTTGTCGCATGTGTGTACGTAGCTTTAGTGTATAGAGCTGCTGCATGGCTAGCATAATTGCATTGTTTAGCTGCAAGGGGGAGGGGCACAAACATAGCTCTATAGGGGAAGATCGCAGCCAGAGGTCTCTGCCACAAGAAATGGCTTTAAAGGTGATTTATTTGACATTACCTTACCGGGACCCCTTCTCCGCAGATAAAGACAAGATCTGGCAGTGGGTGCTGCATGCGTCTAGGAAAACGTTTGTGCCTGGATTGGTCGTTAAGCAATTAAAGGCGACTTATTACTGCAGATGGCCTTTGAGTTCAATTAGACAATCACCACACAGCAGAAAACAATAGACAGACAGACAGGTGTGACAGGCTGCGGAGGCAAAATAGGAAGTGAAACTGCTGTTATCGCTCCCTCAGGAGCTTACATTCAATAATACGAAGCTTTATTTACGTAAACAAATGTCTCCAGGCCCCCTCTGCACGTTGTATTGTACTTTCATATGACCTTGGCTTAGGCTGTTTATGAGAAAAAAGACTGAAAGGTCTGTTTAGAAAATAGTAACTGGCGATGTTACTGTGTCCACCGTTGGAGTATTCCCACTTTTTATAAACCAGCAAATAACTCAGGTTTTAAATACACCTTCATATATCTCCATTTGCTGTTCTTTTCACCTTAAAGAGAAACTGTAGTGAAAACAACATCATTAATAAAATTGCTTATTTTTTGCAATATTCATTTACAGATGTTTTAGTCAGTGTTTGCCCACTGTAAATTCTTTCCTCTCCCTGATTTACATTCTGACATAATCACTGCTGGTGACATCTTCAGTTCTGCTAGGTGACCTGTACGGAATGTTCGTTACTGAGAGTTCTATGTACAGTGGGAGATGCTTGGCAGTTGGAAAAAGCCGTTATTTCCCACAATGCAATGAGATTGTCATGACATCACACTGTGGGAGGGGTTTCACCACAATATAAGCCATACAGACCCTCTTATTCGAGAAAAGGTAAAGATTTTTCGTGGGAAAGGGGGTATCAGCTACTGATTGGGATGAAGTTCAATCCTGGGTTTAAAGAGGAACTCCAGTGAAAATAATGTAGTAAAAAAAGTGCTTCATTTTTTACCATAATTATGTATAAATGATTTAGTCAGTGTTTGCTCATTGTAAAATCTTTCCTCTTCCTGATTTACATTCTGACATTTATTACATGGTGACATTTTTACTGTGGGCAGGTTATGTAGCTGCTCCTAGCTGTTTTGGCTGTTAGAGACAGCTGTAAACAGCTAATTCCTGTCTGTGAACATTGTTACATTGTGGCAGTTTGCCCAGAGTACCGCGGTACTCAGAGCTTCTTGTGGGAGGGGTTTCAGCACAAAATCAGCCATACAGCGCCCCCTGATGGTCTGTTTCTGAAAAGCATTATATTTCTCATGTAAAAGGGGGTATCAGCTACTGATTGGAATAAAGTTCAATTCTAGGTTGGAGTTTCTCTTTAAATTCCTCTTTAAAGCTGCACTCTGGGTGCAAAAATGCTTCCATAGTCCTGTGCTGGATTCAGTTGCAGGACTTTTTGCCTGTGCAGAATCTCCTTGATTAGTTGTAGCCTACCTAGCCAGCTCACGGTGAACCAGGACTTATTGGAGTGTGTAAAGGGCTAGCTTCAAAGGACCAAAAAGCGAGCGCTGTAATAACAGCGCAGGAGATTTGGGCGCAGCCGGCGCCACCATAGACCATAATTACGGCTGTGAGTAAGTTCAGCGCAGTCAGAAGACGGAGCTGAAGTTGCTCTTAAAACACTGTAATTCGGCCGCCAGCAATACCTGAAAGCCGAATTATATCATTCCCCCTTATCCACGTGGACCTGGAGGGGGAATAGTATTTATGCCGCCGGGAACTTGTGCAGCAGCAGGATCAGCCATATACCGGCTGTGTCCTGCGCCCAAGTCTCCCGGCAGCCAATTCATACGTACGCCCAAAAAGCCCTATTACTAAAATGCTATGGAAAACAAACGTTTGCCTTCTTTAGAAGGTATTTGTGATTATTCAGATTGGATTAAGCATACGATGTCTCCCACGATGCATCACTGCTGAATATGCAAATCAGCCCTTTGTTGTCCTTGTAAGTCAAACTAGCTAAACACCCTCCCCCCAGATCCGCTGGAATGCAATGATGTGTTAGCTTGTTAATTGTACAGAGCCTCAATAATCCAACAGGCATACAGACTGTTCCGGATTGGTTGGTCCTCATCAGTGTAAGGCATGGATTCATGTGGCTCTATGGGGTAGGACTTAAAACACCCAGAGTTACAGATTGCCCAGCACGCTCATGGTGAACCACAACTCCTAGGAGTGTGTAATGCTGGATCCACACCATACAATTTTTCGGCCAATTTACCTGGCCAATCGTTTATTTTCAGCATGTCCGATCTGAGAATCGAACGATTTTTTTGAGCGATTTTCTGACCAATTTCCGTAGAAACGAATGGAAATGGGTCATAAAATCTGTCAAAAAAATCGTTCAATTTTCAGATCGGACATGCTGGAAATAATCGATTGGCCAGATAAATCGGCCAAAAAATTGCATGGTGTGGATCCAGCATATGGGGCTACAAAGGACCAAAAAGCCCTCTTGCTAAAACGCAATGCAAACCAGAAATTTGCCTTCTTAAAACAGATGGTATTAGCAATTAGCTTAGCTGTCAGGGACAACAAAAGAGGATTTGCATATTCAGCAGTGATGCATCATGGTAGACATCATATGCTCACTCCAACTGAATAATCGCAAATATCTTCTAACTGTTGCTTTCCTTGAATAGTTGATGTCAAATAAATTGACTGGTAACAGACACTAGGGGCTTGATTCACTAACCGGCGCTAAGCCTTAAAGAATACCCGAGGTGGGGTTCTAACAACAAAATCCGCATAAAGAGGCCGGGTCTGCATATAGAGCCCAGCCTCTGTTGCTATTCAGATTCCCCCTAAGCCCCCCCTGCGCTCTGCGAGACCCCATAAATTACAGCCGCGCTGTGGACACAGAGCGTGTCACAGCGGGCTGTGTTTATCTCTGTACTGTCAGTCTGCTGATCCCCCCGCCTCCTGCATCGCTCCGGTCCCCGCCCACGTCCCCTCCCTCGCCGCTGATTGTAGGGAAGGGACGCGGGCGGGGACCGGAGCGATGCAGCAGTCGGGGGGAGCGCCGAGACTGACAGGAGAAGGTAAACACAGCCCGCTCTGACACACTCTGTGTCGGCAGCGTGGCTGTAATTTATGGGGTCTCGCAGAACGTAGGGGGGGCTTAGAGAGCCGACCTCGGTATGTGGATTTCGTTGTTAGAACCCCACATCGGGTTCTCTTTAAGTCTTAAGAGATAGTGGGCGCAAACCACAGCGTTAAGTGGTTTGCGCCCACACATCCCGCACAGCACACCGCACAGTGTGCGCAACGTGCTGCGCCGGTAATAGTGCGCGGTCAGGGGGCCCCCGATGCGCTGTTTTCCGGCGCACCAAATGCAACATTTGCAGGGCAGTGGGTGCGATGTTATCGTCGCACCGCACACTGTTACCGGCGCCCTGCACGCACTGTTCACGGTGCTGTGCGCGATGTAGCTTTGCGCGGCTGTTAGTGCGCGCAAAGCTACTTTTGGGGCACTAAGTGGCTTTTCACTCCAGCGCTAACACTTGGCTCCGGTTACTGAATCAAGCCCCAGGGATCCTGGGAATTGTAGTCCTGTGTCTGCGTGGGAGAGTCTTAAACCCACCAATAGATCTACTACTAGCATAATGCAGTGGAGCTGAAATCATGATGTTTAAAACCATTTTAACACATTGTCAATCTTTATTTTGTTTTAAAGAGTACCTCCGATGTATTTTTACTTGTAAGTAATATCATCCTTATAGTTCCTGAACATATCTTTGGCGATTGAACGAGTGAATAATTCACCCCTTCGCCGGTAAATGGGAAATATCATGAAACGTATTTGTAGGATGCTGCTAAACTCAAGGGTAATATAATTGGATCTGAACTCAGAACTTCCTCTCTGCTCTAAAATATAAGCAACAGCATAATAACCTTTACAGAAAAACATTTCTTTGTTACAGCTGATATAAATACTGCATTACATCTGCAGTGTGTCCACTTCCTGCTTTCATGGAAGCAGCCATAGGGTTAACATCCTGTGTTCACAAATGAGCTGCTCTGATGAGGACTGCCGAGATTCCTGTGCTGAAGCAGCTGAGAGATCAAATTGCAGTTGTGATTAGTCACAGATGAGAGGGGGGGGGGGGGGGTTCGATAGGCTAAACTCTCTATATACATACAGGAGCAAACACTGCCTATATAGTTTTTAAAAGAATATTGTATGGAAGAAAAAAGCCATTTTATTCCCTTTGTCATCTTGGCTACAGTTCCTTTTCAATGGGCACATTTAAATTAGCAGCTGTGAACAAGGTTGAAAACACAGCTTGAAGCACTGAGCTCAGGCACTACAATAGACAACCTTATTGGGGTAGTATCTGCCTCCCCGGGGCTATAGATCTGGGATAACCGGCAGTTCCAGGGCTGGTGAAACTCATTAGATAAACGTCTGAGAGGAGATGCAGGTTATAACAAATGCCTGCCTGCCAATGGTAATTCATGGAAATGTAAAAAGGCAATTGGTGTTTATCATTCAATGTAATTGTCACTTTACAAAGCCCTACCCTCAATGGTGCTTTCTTGCTCTTCATGCTAACGATCCTTTTTTCTATTTTTCCACAGGTTCTCTGAGAAAGGCTCCCTCTCGCAGGAGGTAATCATTGACCAAGGTAGACTGAGTTCTCTGGTCTCCTAAAGATTCCAGCCAGAGCCAGCAAGGCTTCCGAAACCCCACCTCTTGGCCTGCAGCCCAAACAGGATGTCTACATATACATCTCACCCATGCCAACCTTGTACAGAGATCCTCAGCCTCCTGGAATGCAACTGACCTGCTAGTGGGAGAGACGGAGCTGTCAGGACAGAGGAATTTGCAAACACATTCTTCTGCCTAGCTCCAGCCTCGCGCACAAACATCAATAAAGCACAAAGCAGGTGGAGCACCCTGCTCAGAAAGCACACCTTGCCCTTGATGTGGTGTTATTGTACTTCTCGGCCTGTCCGCACAGAAAACACCAAGAACCTGACAGATACTGGGATCTGCCTGCAGTTAATCATCAGTGATTCCCAACGACTATTCTTGGATTTTACCCTTTAGAGCACTGTGATACTTGATTGTCCTCGTAAGGATTCTGGACCTTCTATAATACTTTCTGTGTTGGATTTATACCTGGAGATTACTGGGCTTCCTGTACGATACTCGCAGGTTATCCTCCTCTGGGTCTAGGAGAGCATGGACATCCCTTTACCTCGCCCTGCTAATCGCGGCCTCTTCAGTGACAAAGTTTTGCCAAACTTTTCTTTTTAATCTCCCGGACTCTTCCACATTCCACCAGCCACATGCAGGGGGCGCTAGGAGAAAACAAAGTAGCGGACAGCAATGTGAAAAAAATTCTTATGTCCTGTCTGAAAGGGCAACAGGTCATCATCAAAATGGAGGCCATGAAAATCATACAGGCAGAGAAGTTCTCAGAATGCCAGAACTCTCAGCCGCGGTACGGCCCTCCATCTAGGAGGGAGCCTCCTTTAGTTGCCAAACGGGCTTGGCCCTCAGAGTCAGAGATTATTGTCAACCAGGCCTGTGGGGATATGCCCAACCTGGAAAGCACTCCAAGCACTTTGGTGCTTCCCAGGACACCCCCTGCGCCACGACGGGAGAAGATCTACCCAGGCCAAAGGAAGGCTAGCACCGAGATCTGTTACCATCGCAAAACCCCGTCTGACGAGGTCATCGTAAACCAATACGTGCTTCATCCGTCCACCCCTTGCGAGCCCTTGGAGTGCCCGACTTGTGGTCACATGTACAATTTCACCAACAAAAGGCCCCGTATTTTGTCCTGTCTCCATTCGGTGTGCGAGGAGTGCCTGCAGATCCTCTACGAGTCCTGTCCGAAGTACAAATTCATCTCCTGCCCCACCTGCAAGCGGGAAACGGTGCTCTTCACAGACTATGGCCTGGCCGCCCTTGCTGTCAACACCAGCATTCTCAACCGGCTACCCGCCGAGGCCCTTTCAGCCAACCCGGTGCAATGGAGCAGCGAGGCAGACCGCAGCTGCTACCAAACCTTCCGCCAGTACTGTGGTGCCGCTTGCAGCTGCCAGATCCGTAACCCACTGTCTTCCTGTTCTATCATGTAGCTATCTCACATGCGCAGTATTATTGTAGAAGCTGGTGGTGGACAGATCTGGGCCGCTGGAGACCATGAACCGAGTCCTTCTACAAACTTTGTTTAATATCAGTGAAATCTACTTTGTGGTTGACAGTGATGCCTAAATCAACCTAGTTTACATCTTCTTTCCAGCCATCTTTGGTGACTCTGCATCTTCTCGTTGTTTGTCCAAGGTCTCTCTTTCTCTCTCTCTCTCTTTCGTCTTATCTTTTTTCTTCCTTCTTGGCTTCTCTTTCCTAATAACCTTTTCTAAGTGGCGATGTACATAGGCATGGATGGATGGCTAGAGACTGTGACTTGACCACGGAAGTTCATATTGCCGTAACCAGCGGTGCCACCGAAACCGAATACCAAGCACAACTTTTCGGTGGTATCCAAGAACCTAGTGTTATTGATTGAGGTTGTTGCTGGTCATTCCTGGGATTACCCCGCCCCAACACCTCTCCGAAGGTGGCGGAAGGGGGCGCTGCTGTCACCTCTCACTTTGTCGAAATTGTTTTGCCAAAGCTTTTTTTTGTTTGTTTTTAATTTGCCGACGAAGGAAAAACCTATGACAAGATAAACAAATGATATATTTTAAATTATTGTATGTATTTCAGAAAAGATAAAAAAAGAAAGAAAAAAAATTCTGCTCCGCGTTAACCACTTTGCAGGTTTTTCTTGCATCAGTTGAACCTCGTTGCTGCTGGAAAGGCGTGCGGCAGATCGCGGTGCGATGTGCCGACTGTCTTTCCGGGCGGGTGCTGAGGCTGTTTGGCCGCCGGCGTGTTCTGATGGGAGAATCAGGGTGGGAGGAGTCCGAGCTCTTGTTTCCGTTGAAAGGGGGTTTGTTGTTAATTTTCATTTTTTTGGAAATATACCTTGCTATTTGATAGCTTTGCTGACAAGAGACAACTGTTATTGTAGCTAGTTTGAAGCTAAAATATCCATCATCTGTATAAATGGCTACAAAACGCATCTGATTTTGTGCTGTCTTGTTTTTTGCTAATCTGTATTTTGGGACAGTATATTCTCATTACAGTAAACTCCAAGGGATCAGGCAAAGTAGTTTACTATATCAGAAATTGTCCTAGAAATGGCCCAGAATGCCCTGATACATTCTCTACTGCAAAGAAGCAACTCTGTCTTCCCAGTGGAGGTACAGTACAAGCACCTGCACATTTGGTAGACTACAAGGTTAAAGCGGACCCAAACGAAATATTTTTTTAATTCAAAATACTTAGTTGCACCACTCTGACACATACAAATATAAATAAACACTCCTTCAAGCCTATGAGCATTTCAGTGCATGCTTTTCATGACTAGGGTTATACAGGTGGCAGCCATTAGCAATTCCTCCTTTGCCGGACAACCACCTACTCCACCAGTTTGCCGGATTATTTGCCGGCAATATGAAAGGAAGGGAGGGGTTTCTCTAATAAATGTAAAATGTTTTATATTTGTCATCATGCAGCTGAAAAAAGGCTGCTATTTATTATTATAATTTAGAAAATAGATTTTATTTCTGAAATCTTTTTTTAGTATTTTTAGTTTGTGTCCACTTTAAGTATACCTTAGGTCTCCATAGCCTGGCTGGACAAATTGCTGGTGCTTTATGCAGAGCGCCTTAAAAATGCAGCCACTTGCTTCCTGTGATTGGCTCTGTTACCTCTGTGGGCGGGACTTGCAGCATCAGCCTGAAGAGGGCAGCCCACCATGGGTTTTACACTTCCATATGATGCATGCCCCGCCCACTGTTTATTATGGGTCATGCAAGGGCCAAAAAAAAACATGTTTACTATAACAGAAGTTTTATTATATTCAGGTTTACTTTACCAGGTGTTGCTCCCATAGACTTATAATGGGGCTTGGCTGGGACCTGGAGAGGTAGTTTACTATACCCTAATGTTTACTATATCAGAGTTTATTAGAACGAGATTATACTGTATTAAAGTGGAAATTCTCCCTAATGGAAAAAGCATTATTCAATGTTGCAATTGTTGTTTTCCCCTAAAGAGATCTAAAGCCCCTCTGTCTAATGGTGGCCATTAACGATACAATTCCGTGGCTGGTTAATCGGTTCCGATCGCCACGGTAATCAATTTGGAAGCAAACGGTCTTGCCCATTAACGGCCACATTCCCGCTAACCAATTAGATCAGATTTATGAAATGGATCTGTTTTTGGCCGTGGGGTTATTATTATTATTATTATTATTATTTAGTATTTATATAGCGCCGACATATTACGCAGCGCTGTACAGTGTATATATATATATATCTTGTCACTAACTGTCCCTCAAAGGAGCTCACAATCTAACCCCTACTATTGCCATATGTCTATATTATGTAGTGTAAGTACTGTAGTCTAGGGCCAATTTTAGGGGGAGCCAATTAACTTATCCGCATGTTTTTGGAATGTGGGAGGAAACCGGAGTGCCCGGAGGAAACCCACGCAGACACGGAGAGAACATACAAACTCTTTGCAGATAGTGGGGTTGTTTTAGCTTCCTTTAAGGTGCCCAATAATGATAGAATCTCAAATGTACAATCTTATCAAATCTATAGTAGTAGCAGTAGCAGTAGTGTATTGTACCGTGTTAGCCATCAGTAAAAGCAAAGAGTTTTAAACCAGGATGATACCATTTATTGGCTAAATGAAAAGAATAAGAATAAGCAAGCTTTCGGCCTCGCAGCCTTCGTCAGGCTTACATCCAACAGGATATAAGCTCGACGAAGGCTGCAAGGCCGAAAGCTTGCTTATTCTTATTCTTTTTAGTTAGCCAATAAATGGTATCATCCTGGTTTAAAACTTCTTGCTTTTACCAAATCTATGTTGTAGAAGAGTAAATTGAGTGAATACATTTTGAATGAATACTTTTAGTAAATTCTCATAGTACACAAAAGTGCTAAGATTGTACAATCAAGATTGTATCATTAGTGGACACCTTTAAAAGCGGACCTGAACTCAGAACTTCCTTTCTGCTGTAAAAGATAAACAACAGGATAATAACCTATAAAGAAAAACATTTCTTTGTTACAGCTGATACAAATCTGCAGTGTGTCTACTTCCTGCTTTCATGGAAGCAAACGTAGGGTTAACATCCTGTGTTAACAAATGAGCTGTTCTGCCGAGGCAGCCAGCTGTCACAGCTGAGAGATAAAATTACAGTTGTGATTAATCACAGATGAGGGGGCTAAACTCCCTAAATACATACAGGGTGTATTTCTCTATGTTTTCCTTCTGCCCCGTGCAAGAGTTCAGGTCCACTTTAATTCCTTATATAAAGGGAACCCGAGGTGAGAGGGCTATGGAGGCTGCCATATGTATTTCCTTATAAGCAATACCAGTTACCTGGCGGTCCTGCTGATCCTCTGCCTCTAATACTTTTAGCCACAGGCCCTGAACAAGCATGCAGCAGATCAGGTACGCTGACTCTGCTTTTACTGGATTGGCCATATGCTTGTTCCAGGGTTTGGACTCAGACACTGCTTATGGTAGAAGATTAACAGGTGTGCCAGGCAACTGGTATTGTTTACAAGGAAATAAATATGGCAGCCTCCATATCTCTCCCACCTCGGGTTCCCTTTGAATGCTGCAGGAAGGTAATATTGTAAAGAATGATGGGAAAGGTTTTATTATAATAGGTTTCAGTGTATTTTGGAAATATTAATCTTAAAAGGAAACCTGTAATGAAAGGTATACAGAAGCTGCCATCTTCATTCCCTTAAAGTGGAACTGAAGTCATAACATACAAGTCAAATCATGTTGGTCACCACCCTATTCACTATATGGTTATCCAAAAAATGATGTCATCTGCATAAATGTTTTTAATTTTCCCCCGTGGTCATATTTATCTCGCTTGGAAGCTGTCATCTTATAGAAGACGCTTTATCTAGCGTAATATATTTAGCTATTTCATTTTAAACATATCAAAGTACAGCCATGAAAATACAAAACTGCAACTGCCAGCTTCACAGGTATACTTAAGGTCCGTACACACGGCGGACTGAAGGCAACGATGGGTCCGTCGTCACCTCCCGCTGGGTGGGCGTTCCAGAGACGGTCCGGCGTGTGTACAGTCTGTCGGCGGACTGATGCGGCTGTTTCTGAGCGATCCGCCAGGCGGATTGCTCAGAAAAAGACGTATCAGTCTGCAGACAGACTGTACACACGCCGGACTGTCGCTGGAACACCCACCCAGCGGGAGGTGACGACGGACCCATCGTTGCCTCCAGTCCGCCGTGTGTACGGACCTATAGACATAACATAGGCAAAACAATGGGTCATAGCAACAATGCAAGTTAACACTGCTTATACGTGTGCAGTGCAAGCGGGATTATTCCATTGCTGCTAAAGTCGAGATAAGTAAAGATAGAAATAGAAGAGAATAGCGAGCTCTGGTCTCTCCCCAAGATAATTCATAAGTGAACACCTAAAGCAGGGGTCAGGAACCTTTTTCGCTGAGAGAGCCATAAACGCCACATATTTTAAAATGTATTTTCATGAGAGCCATACAATATGTTTCAAACTGGTAAAGTGCGCATGCGCAGCAAAGGGCTCACGTCCCTGTTGCCATGGTGATGTGTATACAGTTGATCCGCCAGGGCAGCAGAAGTGTCAGACACGTCTTCAGTTTCTCTTGGGTTTCAGCAACATCAGCAATTTCCCAGAGAGTTGTACAAGCTGTTAGTCGGTATTTCTGCTGTCTAATTAGCTAGCTGACTTGGGGGTTGATTCACTTTGGTAGAACAAGATCCCCGCACTTTGGCCCAATAGGCTGCCTGTCAAGTGAAAGGTAGCCAATTGGGCCAATCAAACTGCAGGGATCTCGTCCTACAAAGCCAGTGGCCCTGACAGGGTACAGAGTGGGACAATTGGAGCAGCCGTTCCTTTTGGGGGAGCGTGAGTAAGTTAGCAGTGCACGTTACAGCAGTAGCGTGCTTACTTTTACAATTTTACACTAAGCTGCACTGTTTGAGCAATGTAGCTTAGTGAATCAACCCCTACTGATTTGTATGTGAGCCAGATGTAGCCCTCAAAAGAGCCACATATGGCTTTCCGAGCCATAGGTTCCCTACCCCTGACCTAAAGCATGTAACAAGATGGCTGCTCAATCCAACCCTTCAAGTTTTTACACCAGTTCCCTGAGGGTCAGTTTCTATCTTACCTTACCAGGGTGATTACACATCAAGTTTTTGGTTAGTTAAAGGACGACCGAGGTGACATGTGACATGATGAGATAGACATGGGTATGTACAGTGCCTAGCACACATGGGTATGTACAGTGCCTAGCACACAAATAACTATGCTGTGTCTCTTTTTTTTTTCTCTGCCTGAAAAAGTTAAACATCAGGTATGCAAGTGACAGTTTCTGTCCAGGTCGGGACTGGGTCAGACTATAGCATAACCCTGACTGATAAGTAATTACAGCCATAAAACCTTTTCCTGTCAGTAAATGGCTTCTAAGAGCAGGAAAGAGATAAAAAGGGTCAATAATTCATAGATTTGAGCTCTGGCATACTTCAATGAAGGTGTCATTGAGCAGAGACAATGAAACAGTAAAAACTTAAAAACTAGATTTAAATATAAAATAACTGTGGGATATCTAAAAAAAAAAAGTCATTTTTAGGTGAAGGAGGATAGATACAATTGTTTATCTCATCAGTTTATTTTCACCTCGGATGTACTTTAAACCTGTAGCCAGCACACTACAATTTTAGGATGGGTTCACACTTCCTGGGCTCGTGCCACGGACAGTCACAGCGTATCCGATGTAAGATCCAGGGCTGAAGAGTCGGAACAATTTTTGGGTACCTGGAGTTGGAGTCAGTGGTTTGATAAAGAAAGGAGTTGGAGTCAGATGATTTTTGTACTGACTCCACTGCCCTGGTATGTTCTGCTTTAACCGTCCCATACATTCTCACTACTCCATTGGTGTCGAGCCTAAAGACCCCTGCACGCCTTAACATTTGTTTTCGGCTGAGATGTCCATTCAGGGCCTCCTCTGCTGAGGTTCTAGTGTGTGTACAGAAGCCCCCAACCCTTCTTGATGTGTCAGCGGGCCATCTTGTCCGAGTGCAGGCCTACACTATTGATTTCCCTCCTTACCTCTCCCACTCCATTGTGCAGCGCTTACCGTATCTTCCCTCCTTTCTTCTCCATAGTAACAGAACACGTTGCTAGCCTGAAGACCTCCCCTCCTAGTACTGCTTCCCACCTCCATAGTAACAGAACTCGGTCCCAAACTTTCCCCTGAAGGATTGAGTCCTTATCCCTGCGGATCGTTCAGGAACAGCCTAATCAGTCCGCCGACAGTGCATACACACGCACTACAGTCGTCGTTGGCTGCTGTAGTGCGTGTGTACGCACCTTTAGTCACCACAGCTTCCTCTTTCTGTCTTGCAGACACAGAATACTTCTGTTTTATCTCCAGCATTCAGAGATAAGATAACAACCTGCAGCCTGGGCAGCTGGTGCTGACAGATAAGCCTGCATGAGAAACTGAAACTAAAGGCGCCATACTGCCTCAAACGACGGGTCCGTCAGACCCTCCTGCTGGGCGGACGTTCAGCCATCAGTAGCACGTGTGTACGTGCTGTCGGCAGACTGATAAGGCTGTTTCTGATCGATCCGCCCAGCGGGAGGGTCTGACGGACCCGTCGTTGGAGGCGTATGGCGTGTGTACGCGCCTTAAAACTATTAACCCTTTCAGATACTTTTTAAATATTAAAAACAAAATAGAATTTAGAAAAGCAATGCTAATCTATTGGGAGAAAGGAGACATTTTAACTGTAGCTTTGCTTCAAAGCCCGTCTTGATGCAAAATTGCCATTGATTGTACAATCTCCCATGAGATCGACCGAAGGTGCTGATCAATGGTGAGCAATCGTACTGTCTATCCAAATTTCGGAACAATTACTTTAGTATAAAGACTGCTTATTATTTTCATTTCCGTCGGTGTGCCCAAACAATGATTTACGATCGATCGCAACGATCGAATCCGACAGTCGTTTGTGAAATTGAGGATGTGATTTGTGGAGCACCGCCCTATGCAACGTAAAACCCCACCCCCTCATCTCCCGATATTCACAGTTGCGTTGTACATAGTGATAAACACACACATAAAATCACGCCACAGCACATGGGAAATCGTGTTAGGAAAAAAGCAGCAAACAGCAAAGAGTTCCTTAGGGAGGGATCACACGGGGCCGTTTCCCCTGCGATTACCAGGTCTCCACCGACTTTTGCGTTCACATTTAATGCAAAGGCTTTGACACAATCATTCCTCGATTTTCGGCAGCATATACTGCAATTGCTTATGCACATATCATGCGGAAAAAAAGTGGAAAGCTGTGCGATTTAAAAGCGCATGGAAAATTGCGAATGCACGGCCACAACGAGCGTATCCCAAGCAAGGCTATCGACTTCAAAAGCCTGTGGAATGGCGTCTGCAGCAAAACGCCCACAATCGCCTCTAGTGTGTCCCCTGCCTTAGTCATTTAGCAAAAATCTCAATCTTCGGTGTATTCCACAACAACCCTGCCTGCATTGGCACCATAAAAGTCGATATCACAGAACGGTATACAAGGGATATTTATTTATTTCCGTATTTATATAGCGCAGACATATTAACCACTTAACTACCAGTGGTCTCTGCCCCCTTAACGACCAGAGACCGCTGGTACCAGAAACGGTGGAACACCGACGGATACGACGAATTGCCGCACATACCCGCCGCACATAGGGAACCTGGGCCACTCACTCTTCTGTCTCTATGACGGCAGAGTTCCTGTGAGCCGGTCAGGAGCTGCTTTCATTGGCTCCTGACCTGCTCACAGGGCTCTGGCGTTATAGAGACGACAGAGCGAGTGAGCTGCGGCAGGATCGTCGGAAGCAGCGAGAACGTGCGGTGTCGGTTGATTTAAATCTACGCCCTGACAGCCAGGTAGCCACCAAAACGGCGTAGATTTCAATCATTGCGGTCCGAAAGTAATTTAAGTGCACCCAAATTAAAAATACAAGATTTCAGAAATAAAATCTATTTTCTAAATTATAATAATAAATAGCAGCCTTTTTTTCAGCTGCATGATGACGAATATAAAATATTTTACATTTATTGTAGGAATCCCACCCTTCCTTTCATATTGTCGGGGTAGAATCCGGCAGACTGGTGGCTGCCACCTGTATAACCCTAGTTATGAAAAGAGAAGGGTGAAAAGCATGCACTGAAATGCTCATAGGCTTGAAGAACTGTTTATCTTTGTATGTGTCTGAGTGAAACAACTAAATATTTTGAATTAAAAAAATGTTCGGGTTGGGTCCGCTTTAAGCAGCACTGTACAGAATATATTGTCTTATCACTAACTGTCCCTCAGAGGGGCTCACAAACTAGTCCCAACCATAGTCATATGTATGTATGATGTAGTGCAGGGCCAATTTAGGGGGAAGCCAGTTAACTTATCTGTATGTTTTTGGGATGTGAGAGGAAACTGGAGTGCCCAGAGGAAACCCACACAGACATGTGGAGAACATACAAACTCCTTGCAGATGTTGACCTGGCTGGGATTCGAACCAGTGATCCAGCGCTGCAAAGCAAGAGCGCTAACCACTAGGCCACCACAGATATCCGAGGGAGCCAGTTTCTGGAACAGAGATCCTCTATTTTGTGTCCTAATTCTGTGAATATCAATTGAAGGATTATCCAGCAAATTTTAGGGCAGAAATCCAGGTCACAAGAAGTAGATACAAAATTAGTGCAGGTAATCATTATACAGTATAGATTCCTCTGTGCAGATAATGTCCCAGATCTGTATCCATAGAAGGCAAACGCCTCCACACCCATAGCCCCGGGGAAGCGCTTGGGTAAGTCTGCCATCTCTGACATACCTCCGCCATCTTTCATACACAGGACTACATAATGATTACTTAGGCTAAATTTAGATTTATCTCTGGTGACCTGGATTTGTGTGCTAATACTTTCCTGGGTAATGCTTCCTTTGAAGCCCCATTTCAGGCCTCAGGCTAGGCGCTCACTTAGCAGAAACGCCAGCATTGCGAAAAACGCTGCGTTTGTGCCGCTAATGAAAGTCTACGGGTCCCAGGAAAAAACGCATATCAAAAACGCATTTTTGATGCATGCATTTTAAAAAATGCTGGTTTTGTTGCATAATCTTCAAAACCGCATATAATGAAAGTCAATGGAAATGCAATGGTATGCGCTTTCCATGCGTTTTTCTATGCGTTTTTGGTAAAAAAAAAAATAGTTTTATGATGCATTTCCGCTTCCTGTTGTCTTCCTTGTAATTTGCATAAAATACAAAAGAAAAAATGCATCCAAAACACAAACGCACCAAAAAACGCAGCAAGAACGCACAAAAAACGCACGCCACATAAAATGAAATGTGGTATAAAATGCAGCCTTTCATGTTATGTGTGCACCTAGCCTCAATGTTTTCTAAATATGCATTTAAAGCAGACCTGTTGTAAAAAAAAATAATAGATACTCCAGAGGCTTCCCGTGTTATCCTCCATCGCACCGCTGGTGAACGGGACCCTCTTTGCCATGCGCAGTCAGGGAAAGGCCACAGAGGCCCAGGCCTTGGACGGCTGCAGCCCAAGGAGGCACCTGAACATGATGGAAGGGTTGCTGCATATGAAAGGGGAGGCTGAAAATGGGGAGCAACACAAAAAAAAAGGGAAACTGATGCCAAAGGGAGCTGTTCTTGAAAAAGAAGGGCTATGGCACATGTAGGGGCATAAACAATAGCCTCTGCAAGGGATGCAGGTGCAGGGGGAGCCCGTGGGGGGTGAATCCTGGTGGGGGCTTGCCCAGGGCTGTTTTTAGCGGCAAGAGACTAGCTACCTATACTGGCGGCACCTATAGACCTGGCTAACCTATGCTGGGGGCACCTATACCTGGCTACCTATACTATAAGTATGTTTGTTTCTTTTAAATATCCTGCCTGGCCTGCCTTTTCAATTTTTGTTGGGGGGGGGGGGGCTTGGCTGAGGGGTGGGGGGCTTGGCTGAGGGGTGGGGGGCCCAGTGATTTCTAGTTATGCCCCTGAGCACATGAATGGTACACGTGGAAGAGAGTGCTGCTCATGGAATGGGAATAGTGCTGCTGCACATGAAAGAGGAGCACATTCTTGGTCTAGGAGCACACAAAGTATAAATCCGGCCCTGTGTGCAGCATGACCACACTTGTACATGGATGAGAGTATGGCCATATTGCACATGTGTGAGTACTACTGCACAGGCATGGGGCCTACTCACTCCTGCTCAGTACAGCCAAGCCGTCACGAGAACATGTCAGACAAGCTGGTGTTGGATATGTACAGTTGGACCCTGCACAAGAACATTGGAGTCATTACTCGATTTGCGACATAGATATCTGCCAGAGGTTGATGCCACAACCTGGCTGCCCTCAAGTGTCCCTTGTCTTCTCATCCATCACCACTGGGCACCTGTACCCTGTGACCTGACGGCAAGTTTGTGGATAGGAGAGCAGGGAGTTCCAGAGCTGTGGGGGGCCCCACAACTACTAACCTTCACTTCCCTCGATACAGGGGACTATACTTCAGATCAGGTGATTTTGTGGCTACACTTGTTATGGGCGTGAAGAGCCTGATGGTCACACTTGTTTTATGGCCCTTGTGAGATCAGCCCCAAGGCTGTAAAGGGCACCAAAGGGAGGCAAGGGGAAGGGGTGTGAAATTTGGGGGGGGGGAAGCCATTAAAGTTTTTCTGGGGGGGACCCCATGATCTGTAGTTATGCCACAGCAAGTACCCCAGCAGCAATGAAAAGACACAGGACACTGGAGGAGGCACGCCAGCAGAGAAGTGAGATTAAGGCTACTTGCGCACCAAGACGTTGCGTTAGGTGCTACGTTAAGGTCGCATAACGTGCACCTAACGCAAGGCCTGGTGCTCTTCGATGTGGACGTCAGAGCGAGCCGCGTTGTGCAGCTCACTCTGGCATCCGTGATGTCATGATGCGTACTCTTGGACGCATGCAGCATCACGTGGTCCCGCCGGCCAATGGCCGCACCAGGAAGTAAACACTGCACGTCACAACGTGCAGTGAATATTAATTAGCCATATGCCTGGCCGCTCTCCGCTCCTCCCCAACATGACTGAGCATGTGCAAACAGTCTAATGCGGCTTAAGCCGCTGTAACACCGTAGCATGCTGAACTTTCGGGAGAACGTGCAGCGTTACATGTAACGCAACGTGGGCTGTGTGAACAGCCCACTTGTGTTACATTGCTGTGCGTTGGGGGAGCGTTACAGGCTGCACTAACGTGCGCCTGTAACGTCTTAGTGTGTAAGCAGCCTAAAGGGATCCTAAAGTGAAAGTAATGTCACTAGTGAGTAACCAAGTAGCTCAGGGTGACCCAAACTACTAGGAATGTATAGGGGGGGGGGGGGGGAAAGGAACCAAAAAGCCCTCCTACTAAAAAAAGCAATGCTTGGTATAATTTGCCTTCTTAAAACAGAAGGAAATTTGCAATAATTCAGCTGTAAGTGAACATTTGTGGTTACCCACAATACACTACTACTGAATATGCAAATTATCTCTTCGCCCCTGTAAGCCAGGCTCACATCCAGAACCGCTGGTGTATAGCAAGCCTATAGCTTTAAATATTACACAGCCATATCAAACCCCACATGTTGACAGCCTCTTTCGGACTTTTGGTCCTCATCAGTACATGGCAGGGATTGATATGGCTGTATGGGGATAGGGCTTGCACCAGTACAGAGTAACCAAGCAACTCAGGGTGACCCAAACTACTAGGAATGTATAGGGGGATAAAAGGGACCAAAAAGCCCTCCTACTAAAAAAAAGCAAAGCTTGGTGCAATTTGCCTTCTTAAAACAGAAGGAAATTTGCAATAATTCTGGAAATTTGCAATAATTCAGCTATAAGTGAACATTTGTGGTTACCCACAATGCACTTCTACTGAGATAGTATCTTATACAGCCTTATCAATCCCTGCCATGTACTGATGAGAACAAAAAGTCTTAAACAGGCTGTCTACATGTGGGTTTGATATGGCTGTGTAAAATTTAAAGCTATAGGCTTGCTATACACCAGCGGTTCTGGATGCTTGCTTGGCTTAACAAGGGCGAAAAGGGATAATTTGCATATTCAGTAGTAGTGCATTGTGGGTAACTGCAATAATTCAGCTGTAAGTGAACATTTGTGAATTTCCTTCTGTTTTAAGAAGGCAAATTACACCAAACTAATGTCACTAGTGTAACTTACCTGGGGCTTCTTCCCGTCTCCCTGTAGTCTTTCTGGTCCCTTGTTGTCTTTCCACTCTTTTCCCTTCAGCTGCTGTGCTCCTCCAAAAGATGGCCGACTGTGCCGGCAGTCGCAGGCTACTGCGCATGCATGGCCCTGGCCGCGCACCTTGATAGCTCCCGTAGCCAAGAGCATTTTGCGCATGTACAATTGCAATTTTTATGAACTGCACTAGCGCAGAACAGAACACTTCCAGCCATGGGAGGCGATCGGGAAAGCACGTGCGCATGATGCTTTCGGAGGGGACAGTTGCTGCATGGAACAGAGCGGAACAAAGGCGAGCGACAAGGAAGAAGACCCAGGTAAGTTAAACGGGCCACAATACTTTGGCTTTGTTCACCTCTAAAATCGAAAACGCAGACGGCCGCGCTTTTTCAATCTTGGGAGTGATTTTTTTTTTCCCCTCCCGGCACTTGACGTCGCGCTACGATTTTTTTAAAGCGCTTTTCAAAGCGCTTTTGCAGAGCAATTTGTTTTTTTTACTTCCTGACGCAAGAAAGTGAACTCCTTGACCCGGAAAAGAATAAATACAATGGCCTCAATTCACTAAACTTTATCAAACACTTTATCAAACGTTTGATAATTTACCTCATGGGTAAAATCTAATTTTGAATTCACTAAGGTGTTATAGATTTATTGAACGTTTTATCGAATAAACATTCGATAAACATATAACACCTTAGTGAATTCAAAATTAGATTTTACCCATGAGGTAAATTATCAAACGTTCGATAAAGTGTTTGCTAAAGCTTAGTGAATTGAGGCCAATAATGTATTTATTCTTAAAAGCGCAAACGCAATCACCACACAAAGTGATTTTGTGAGCATTTGGCGCTTTTTCCTATACCTTCCATTATAGCAAAATCGCCCTAAAAATGGTACATGTAGCACTATGCTGAGCGGAATGCTGACGAAACCCTCAGATATGAACTATCCCATAAGGATGCATTGCGATTTTACAGCATTTGTTAAAATTGCCAGCGCTCAAAAAAAAAACGCAAAACACCCTAGGTGTGAACAAGCCCTCAAGTTTTCCTTTAAGGTGAACTTGAGGTGAGAATGATATGGAGACTGACACATTTATTTCCTTTTAAGCAATACACTTAAGGTGCCATTTAAGTAATACCAGTTGCCTGGCTGTCCTGCTGATCCTCTGCCTCTAATACGTTTAGCCATAGAGCCTGAACAAGCATGGAGCAGATCAGGTGTTTCTGACATTATTAGCTGCATGCTTGTTTCACGTGTGTGATTCAGACACTACTGATACCAGGCAACTGGTATTGTTTAAAATGAAATAAATATGGCAGCCTCCATATATCTCCCGCTTCAGGTATCCCTTACGCACTGCTCCCCATTCACCAGGGGCCCGGGGGATACACATTACACGAGGAAGACATGGAGGGCCGACAGGCTGAGATCTATTGGAAATCTATGTTCAGTACACTGGCAGCAATAGATCCCTCTCTGCTTAGAATCAAGATCTGATGGTGGCATTTGCTGGCCGTCTGCCACTGTATGGGCACCTTAACTTGTAGTGATGAGTTCTCATCAGTCACAGCAGCGGTTCATGTTTAGTAAATACAACGTCACCTATTTGTCCTGTGACAGGTGACATATCACAGGTAAATCTCACCTGGCGACTCGGTTACTAAACAGAAACAGAATGGTGATGTTTTGGAAAAAGAGCCATACATTCTTCTCACACACAGCACACCTCCAGGATCCACAGAGACTGCAGTGCTGCTGTAACTTTCCGATCATGACAATCCTGCAGCCGCCCAGTGCACAACAACAATAGTCACAGGTGACCACGCCCACACAGAAATACAGGGCCGTCACAATACTGCATTCTAATTCTCTAAAGCATTTATTATAAAAACGGTTCACAAGAATACAGCAGCATACATTGTGGGACCTCGCAGACAGGACCCTATCGCATCAAATCAATCAAGTGCTTAGTGCAGTTTAAGCTGTTACACTTGCCTTATATTAATAGTAAACTAGCTGCAGTGTGTGTTGATCTCTGCTACTGCTACTATAAGTAAAGTAAAGTATGCGTTGTTACACTGGCCTTATACTGATAGTAAACCAGCTGCAGTGTGTGCTGATCTCTGCTACCTACATGTAATGTATAAACTGTTAGGCCTGGTGCACACTAGAGGAGTTTTTCTGAGCGCTTTGAGTTTTTAAAACCTCCTGCTAATGTTATCCTATGTGTCTGTGCACACTGGAGTGATGAGGTTTTGTAAAATAAAAAACAGCATATGGCCCAGTGCACACCAAAACCGCTAGCAGATCCGCAATATGCTAGCGGTTTTGGGAGCTGATTTCAGAGCGATTCTAGGTATGTTTAGAGAGGTTTTCTAAACATACCTAGCGGTTTTGCGTGCGTTTTTGTGTAGCAGATTACACATATTGTTACAGTAAAAGCTGTTACTAAACAGCTACTGTAACAAAAATGCCTGGCAAACCGCTCTGAACTAGCGTTTTTCAGAGCGGTTTGCGTTTTTCCTATACTTTACATTGAGGACGAAACGCTTCCGAAAACCGCAAACGCGCAGCAGGAGGCGCGTTTGCGGCTTGGCAAAAACCGCAAACCGCCGGTGTGCACCATCCCATTGCAATACATTAGACAAGCGTTTTTAGAGGCGGATGCGGCCGGCGGATCGCTCCAAAAACCGCTCGGTGTGCACTGGGCCTTACATTGGGAAGAGCTTTTGAAACCTCTTGCTTTTCTGGTGTGTCTCAGCCCTCACACTTACCTTATGCTGATGGACGGTAAGCCAGCTGTTGTTTTCTGTTGCATCCAGCTGTTACACTGTGCTTTTACTGTAAACTATATGCAGTGTGTGCTGATCTCTGCTCCCTCCAGTATGTACAGTATAAGCTGTTACTCTGTGCCTGTACTGATAGTAAACTAGCTGCAGTGTGTGCTGATCTCTGCTCCCTCCAGTATATACAATATAAGCTGTTACTCTGTTCCTATACTGGTAGTAAACTAGCTGCAGCGTGTGCTGATTTCTGCTAAATCCAGTATGTACAGTATAAGCTGTTACTCTCTGCCTATAATGATAGTTAACTAGCTGCAGTGAGTGCTGATCTTTTCTACCTCCAGTATGTACAGTATAGGGTGTTACTCTGTTCCTTTACTTACAGTAAACTAGCTGCAGTGTGTGCTGGTCTTTGCTCACTCCAGAATATACAGCATAAGGTGTAAGGCCTGGAACCCACTGAAATCCGCAAATGCAAAACGCAACCGCTAGCGTTTTGTCTGAGCAGTTTGCAAGCGGATTCATGCGCGTTTTCGGTCGCGTTTTGCAATAGTGTATTTTTTTTCTCAGCGGTTGTGTAGCGTTTTGCGTTTCGCGTTTTTATCCTGATTGGTCCTGTGAATAATTTTTAATTTTGTTACAGTGTGCTGAACCGCAAAACGCTAGCAAAACCGCTCAGTTTAGGTTTTGCTGAGCGTTTCTGCTAGCGTTTCAATACTTTACATTGAAGCGCTAACGCTCCCAAAATGCTGCAGGTCCTGCGTTTGCGTTTCTGGGAAACGCAAACGCTCCTGTGGAAGTTGCCCGATCCATTAACATCAGCTGAGCGTTTTGGCAAAACGCTAGCGTATCGCAGCGCTGCCAAAATGCTCAAAAAAAACGCTCTTGTGGGTTCCAGCCCTTACTCTGATAATGAAGGTGCCTATACTGATAGTAAACTAGCTGCAGTGTGTTTTGATCCCTGCTTGCAAAAGGTGCCTCTAAAGTATTACCACTGCTTCTAGAGCCGTTCCTTCCCTCCTGGCTCATTGTAAATTTCCTCATTCATCATCTCTGTGCTGCTCTTATCAGCAAAAACGAATTACCAAGAACATTCTAATAATAACTCGTTCTCAATCCGAACAGTGTGATTCACATAGCTGTATTTGATGCAAGTATACTGCGCAAGTATACTACTGATCAGAGCTTCAATTCAAAGCATTTAATTGCATTTAGCGGAAAAGTCCACTTTCCTTAAAGGACAACTAAGGTGACATGTGACATGATGATATAGACATGTGTATGTACAGTGCCAAGCACACTAATAACTAGGCTGTGTTCCTTTTTTTCTTTCTCTGTCTGAAAGAGTTAAACATCAGGTATGCAAGTGACAGTTTCTGTCTGGGTCGGACTACAGCATGACCCTCACTGATGAGTAATTACAGCCATAAAACACTTTCCTGGTAGTAAATGGCTTCTGATAGCAGGAGACAGATAAAAAGGGTAAATAGCTCATAGATTTGAGTTTTGGCATACTTCAATGAAGGTGTCAATGAGCAGAGACAATCAAACCGTAAAAACTAGATTTAAATATAAAATAAAACTGTGAGATATGTAAAAAAGTCATTTTTAGGAGGAGGATAGATGCAAATGTTTATCTCATCACTTTATTTTCACTTTGTCCTTTAACCATTTTAGCCGCCTGGACGTGATTGTCTTGTCCAGGCGGCTGCTGTAGCGCTGCTGCCCGTCTGTGCGCTCCCGTGCCACCCCCCCTTAGCCCGGAAATCAATGAATGGGAATATAGTTCCCATTCATTGCTCTAAGTCCCCGGCAGAAAGACCGACAGCTTCTTATCAGAAGCCGCAGTCTTTCTGAGAAAAAAAGTTTCCTGTCCTCCCTATACTTCCTGGAAGCGAGAGCGTTCGTTTCCAGGACTAAAAAAAAAATATTTTTTGGCTGGTGCCATCTTGTGGCCAAATAGTAAAACTACATCCACATACATTTTTTATTAAATAAACACATATTATTACATTTAAAATTAACTGTTTACCTCCTACACCAAAAATTACCCAACATAAATTTTTTAATAGAACAAAAAAACATTATTTTCGTATAACACCTATCAATATGCTAGTGGTGCGGCCAAAGCTAATTAATGTGGGGTACGAGCTTCCTATTCTGATGCCCTGCTTGGACTATCAAAAAGTGCACCTGTCACGAGGGGAACAAAAGTGTTTATTCTTACCTGGAGCCTCCTCTAGCCACCTGATGTTCGTCAGCTCCCTCTGTGTTTTTTTGGTTCCCTCCATTCTGCTCCGTTTGCCCTGGTAAAGTCCCTGACTGAGACATTCAAGAACTGCTGTGCATGGGCGACCCTGGAATTCTGCGCCTGCGCAGTTTCAAGCCTTAACTAACTGTGCAGGTACAAAACCTCCCAGCCCTGAGAGTGCAATCGCGGAGGTAGTCGGTGACCACTGGGGCTGACAGGCAGAAGCCGCAGAATGGAGGGGTACCTAGTGGTCTACACTGGGCTTGAAGTAGCCCCAGGTAAGTATAAATCCTTTTGCATGACAGGTTTACTTTAAAGCTATATATTTAACTTTTCCAGTTTTCTTTCATTTCATGTTTGCTCTAAGAGTAACTACAGTAATACTTTGTACATTACCTCCTGATATGTGGATATTTTTGGTAAAATCTTGTAACCCTCAGACAAAAAGTAATATTAACTTTAAAAGAATAAAAATCCGGTATTATTCTTCAACCTCAGTAAGTCCACCCCAATATGTGAGAATGTTGGTCAAGAGTAGTACACCAGACCCCATTGTCGTGAGCCATGACATCACTTCCTGTCTGAGAAGGCCTATCTCAGACCTCAGGTCATGCACCACACTAGGCAGGAAACCTCTGTGAATAGACAGGAAGCGTGGCAGGTGCTCGCAGTCACACGGTCAGTCGCCAATACACAACACGTTAAACACTCGCGTTTCTTATTTCCTCCTACTGTGGTTGTCGCAGAGACGGGCTGAGCGAGCTCAGTCGTGAGACGCTAGCAGCATGCAACTCAGCAAAGTGTGCAAAACCAGAAACTCACACACGTGTTGTGCTGTCTGAATATTTTCTAATAGTTACAGGTTGTTCTGAATCAAGGACTGTGTTTTAGGAACATACAACGCAAATTCTGCTGGTATTTTTATATTTGTGTCCAACGTATAATTTTAAGCTTATTTAGGGTGCATACACACATGCAGAAAAATCACTAAAATCGTGGACAGTGCAATACATATGTATGTACCGTAAGTAGAACAAGTATTTATCTACTTATACATGTGTTTTTTTTCTGAGATAGTATGGCTGACAGCTCCTCTTTAAAGGAGAACTGTAGTGAGAGATACATGGAGGCTGCCATATTTATTTCCTTTTAAGCAATGCCAGTTGCCTGGCATCCCTGCTGATCTACAGTATTTGGCTGAAGAGGTGTCTGAATCACACCAGAAACAAGCATGCAGCTAATCTGGTCATATCTGTCAAAATTGTCAAAAACACCTGATCTGCTGCATGCTTGTTCAGGGTCTATGGCTGAAAGTATTAGAGGCAGAGGATCAGCAGGATAGCCAGGTAACTGGTATTGCTTAAATGGAAATAAATATGGCAGCTTCCATACACCTCTCTCTACAGTTCTCCTTTAAGCCTGGTATACATATCCAGTATTTTACTATGACCTAACCTAACCTTAACGTCACACAGAGCCCTCCCTTTCAACACCTAACACTAACTGTTCCTCTTGGTGCTGTCTAACCCTAAACCCCCCTGGAGGTGCCTAACACTAAGGACCCCCAGATAGTGCCTAACACTAAGGCCCCCCCCCCCCCCAGATGGTGCCTAACACTAAGAACCCCCCAGATGGTGCCTAACACTAAGAACCCCCCACCCCCCCCCCCCCTTGGGCTGCCTAATCCTAAAACTCCCCTGGTGGTTGCGTAACCTTAACCCATGCCTAACCCTAAAGGCCACTGTACACCGCATAACCCTATATTTGCCGCCATAGGCAAATAATAAGAGCAACATCTCTCGTTATTTGCCTGATGAAGCGGGTAACTAGTCTCAAGAAATGTGTTGCATTCCATAAGAGTTGTTTTCTGAAATATTAAAGCTAATTATTTATCTCAGTCTTGAGTATTTTCCTGAGAGGAGGTAAATTCATATCTACCTCCTATTTTTAAACTGTTTTTAACTATTTATTTCATTTTGGGTCTCTGAAACTTAACTGTCAGATCCGCGTACGTTAAAAAGGGGCGCTGGGAAAAAAGGGCGCCGGGTTTTTAACGATAAGCATGGATAACATTTAAAAATGTATTGTACTGTATTTCGTTTAAAATTAATGTTTTATAAAGTTATAAATCATTAAATAATGTGCATTAAATCGGCAATTGTAAAAACGTTAATCTTTCGTTTAAATAGTGAAACGTATAATAACGTTTAAAAAAAAAAAAACTAAGTAACCCTCCCTGTACCTACCCCTAACCCCTAGACCCCCCTGTTGGTGCCTAAACCTAAGACCCCCCTGTTGGTGCCTAAACCTAAGACCCCCCTGTTGGTGCCTAAACCTAAGACCCCCTGTTGGTGCCTAAACCTAAGACCCCCCTGTTGGTGCCTAAACCTAAGACCCCCCTTTTGGTGCCTAAACCTAAGACCCCCTGTTGGTGCCTAAACCTAAGACCCCCCTGTTGGTGCCTAAACCTAAGACCCCCCTGTTGGTGCCTAAACCTAAGACCCCCCTGTTGGTTTTTTCGTTTAAAAATAATGTAAAAAATGTACTGTTTTTCGTTTAAAAATAATGTTTGAAAAAAAATATTGTACTGTTTTTCGTTTAAAAATAATATTTAAAAATGTATAAATCATTAAATAATGTGTAATCATGAGAAGCAGTAATAAAACATTAAGTCTCCGGGCGCCGCTTTTAAAACGTTATTTTTCTCCGGCGCCCTTTTTTCCTATCGGGCGCCCATTAAACGATATTTATTATAGGAGTGAATGGCGGCGCCCGATTTGTCCACTAGCCTCAGGCGCCCGAATTTACTGTTACCGTCAGATCCCTATATGTAGAAATATAGTTTAATTTTTTTATGCACTTTGATGGTGGCAGAAAAGGATGAAGATTAAATGAGGCCCATAGCATCATAGTAATCTTGCCCCCCCCCCCCCCCCCCCTATGATAGTCTTTCTGGTAAGCTGAGTTGGTAGTGCGGTCAATGAAGCTGTCAGTCAGGCCCCTTGATGCCCACTAGGCTCCAGGCACCTGCTTGGGTGGCTTTGTGAATGATTCTGCTCTGGGTGATGGCAAAGAGACACATTGACCTGCATAAGCACTTAAGCAACTTATGTTGTAGAACAGGGATGGCGTGCTCTAGTCCTGAATAAGGAAAAGTGTGGTTCGTCAAGCAGAACGCATTTTTCAGTCCGTACACTGAGTAGAAAGACATTACTCGGCACTCAGTAAAAAATTGGGGGCGGAGACCTTCACCTGCACCTTGTACACATATTTTTCCACACTTCACCACAAAACACACGTGTTGTGGTGCTTAAAGTCAGTGTTGCTTGCGAATTTTCGCCAAAGTAATTTTCACATCGAAAATCCCATTTTCGATTTCGCCGAATTTTCGCGAAAATAAGTACTATTTTAGTTTCAAAAGGCGAACAAGCTAGAATCACCAAATTTGCAGGGTATATTAAGGAGATATGTGGGTACAAGAGGAAAAATATTTTTTGCAAAAAGACCTTATAGTTTTTGAGAAAATCGATTTTAAAGTTTCAAAGGAAAAAAGTTTACATTTAAATGTAGTGAATGACAATTACTGTAGCAAACCTAGCGGTAGTGTAAATTTATTAATATCAAAATAAAGGGCGAAGTGCAAGTGCCATGTGCCAAGTGCAAACTGGCAAGTGCAAAGGGCCAACTGCCAGCGCAAAGGGCCAAGTGCCAGCGCAAAGGACTAAGTGCCAGCTGCCAGTGCAAAGGGCCAAGTGCCAGCGCAAAGGGACAAGTGCCAGCTGCCAGCGCAAAAGGCCAAGTGCCAGCGCAAAGGGCCAAGTGCAAGCGCAAAGGGCCAAGTGCAAAGGGCCAAGTGCCAGCGCAAAGGGCCAAGTGCCAGCGCAAAGGGCCAAGGGCCACGTGCAAGCGCCAAGGGCCAAGTGCAAAGGGCCATGCAAAGTGCAAAGTGCCAAGTGCAAAATGCCAAGTGCAAGCACAAAGGGCCAAGTGCAAGTGCAAAGGGCCAAGTACAAGCGCAAAGGGCCAAGTGCAAGCGCAAAGGGCCAAGTGCAAGCGCAAAGGGCCAAGTGCAAGCGCAAAGGGCCAAGTGCAAGCGCAAAGGGCCAAGTGCCAAGCGCAAGCACAAAGTGCCAAGCGCAAAGTGCCAAGTGCAAAGGGCCAAGTGCAGCCATGCAAAGTGCAAAGGGCCATGCAAAGTGCCAAGTGCAAAGTGCACTTTGCATTTAACACTTTGCACTTGGCACTTTGCATTTGACACTTGGCACTTTGCATTTGACACTTTGCACTTGGCATCTGGCACTTTGCACTTTGCATTTAACACTTTGCACTTGGCACTTTGCATTTGACACTTGACCCTTTGCACTTGGCCCTTTAATTTGATATTAGTAAAATTACACTACCACTAGGTTTGCTACAGTAACTGTCATTTACTGCATTTAAATGTATACTTTTTTCCTTTGAAACTTTAAAATCGATTTTCTCAAAAACTATAAGGTCTTTTTGCAAAAAAATGTTTCCTCTTGTACCCACATATCTCCCTAATATACCCTGAAAATTTGGTGAGTCTAGTTTTTAAGGGGGCTTAGATATTAAACGCGAAAAAACGGACTTTAGGCGAATTTTCACCTTTCGAAACGAAAATAGTACTTATTTTCGCGAAAATTCAGCGAAAAGAATATTTGCATTTTCAGTCATCACTGCTTAAAGTTTGCCAAGAGACGTGCCTCCAGCTAGGCATATGGAAAACAACTTGTAAACAGACAGTACATGGAGACAGACCGGGCACTGGTCTCATTAAACGCTTTAATCTTCGCTTAAGCCACAATTAGTACAAAAACATTTTTCACGTGTACACACATCAAACCTGTATTGATGATCATGTTGGGGTGCTCAGGGATCGCGTGAGCAGGGGGGTGGTTGGACGGCACAAACCGCCGTCCAACCACCCCCTGGTCACTCACCGGATCCCACCCCAACACGATCATCAACCCAGGTTTGATGTATATACACGTGAAAAATGTTCTTGTACTAATTGTGGCTTAACCTCTTGAGGACTGCAGTGTTAAACCCCCCTAGTGACCCGGCCATTTTATGTTAAATGGGCCACTGCAGCTTTAAGGCTAAGCTGCAGGGTCGCACAACACAGCACACAAGTAATCCCCCCCACCCACCCATTCTCCCCACCAACAGAGCTCTCTGTTGGTGGATTCTGATCTCTCCCCGTATGTTTATTTATTTTTGGTACTTATCCGTTAGCCGGGCGCATCCGGCAGGTGGCGACAAAACTCCACCAGAGTTACATCGTTCCCTACTATCCATGGCGGCCTGGAGGGGGAATAGTAATTAGCGCCACCTGCCAGATGCGCCCGGCTAACGGATAAGTACCTTATTTTTTATATAAATATTATTGTTCATTATTTTTTAATACATTTTACAATTTTTTTTATTTGTATTACCCTAGGCCTGCCCTCCCTCCCCCAGCCAGCCAATCACTGTGATCAGCTGTCATAGGCTTCAACCTATGACAGCCAATCACCTCTGATCCCCTGGAGTCCCCAGTACAGCGCTGCTGCAGAGCAGGAGAGGCTGCGCGCGATCTCCTGCAAGCTGCTGCCCCAGGAATTTACGCCGGCGTTAGGCGGTCCTGGGGCTGCCGCCGCTGCCACGCCCATCAGCGTGACGCAGTCGGCAAGCAGTTAACTTACAAAGAATAATGAGGAGAGACGCCCCTTTAATAATGATTTGTGCAACTTGCTTTGGCAAGGAGCCAGCAGCTTAACACTATATAGCTCAATTTGTAAAAAATAATACGCCAGCTGTCTCTATGCACATACAAAAGTTTTAATTTAAGCCTTGGCTAAATGAATTCCACATTACATAGTTAAAAATAACCCACAAATAAAAACATCTATACCTGGCCAGGATATGCGTGCTTTTCCTATAAGGGACCTGATCCAGTTACCTGCTAGGTGTGATCGCCCAGCCGCAGCCTACTGCAGAAAACACCAAGCAATCTGGTATCAATATGGTCCTCACCTCCACCTGAACACCAAACACACTGTGCAATGAAATACATGTCTCCTGGTAAACCTAGTGTCTATTAACTGCAGCGAAGGATATCACCAAACCCTTCACTGGGCGATTAGGGAGCTACTGCAGGCAGTTTATCCATACACAAACAGTTGCGGACAGGGGGTTGATTGATGGCACACACTAAACTTCAAGCGCTTCCTATATCTTCCGGTATAACAACCATTTGTACTTGCGTGCTTCAGTTGGTGAGCTCCGGCTCACAGAGACCTCTGCTGACCACAGTGCACTGGGTGTAATGGACGTCCTGTATGGCTGCCGCTGTGCTGACCATCGCTCCTGTTAATAGGTTAATCCAAACTGCTGGTACGACACTCTCCATCTATGTATTGGTAGACAGTTGGAGACAGTTGGTGTGTTCGGCGTTACACGTGGGGACACCGCGCGAGCACTCCTGCGGTAACCACGCCCACCGACGCGTTTCGCCCCGCCCACGGGGCTTTCGCAAGGTTTTGAGAAAGTCGGCAAGCAGTTAAGCGAAGATTAAAGTGCTTATTGAGACAAGTGCCCTGTCTGCCTCCATGTACTGTACATTTTTCAGTGCACCCTAAACCCTGGCATGGATATTGACGTGGAGGACTGGAGTTCGACACCTTCTAGAACATCTTGGAGCAATCAGTCCTGATGATGGTGAAGACCATTAACCACATAAGTACCAGAGGTCTCTGCCCTATTAAGGACCAGAGACTTCTGGTACAAGAAACAGCAGAACAACGACAAATACTGACGAATCGCCGCACATACCCACCGCAATCGCCTTCACCGCCGCATGTCTCTATGGCTCAACATTGGCTCCTGACCCTGCCTATCAATTTAAGTCAATGGGAGCTGCTCACATTGATAGACAGGGTCAGCTCCTGTCCTGACCCGATCTCAGGGCTCTGCCATTATAGAGACAGGCAGAGCAAGTGAGCTGCGGCAGGGAGACGGCGGAGAGATTGTAGAGAGCAATGAAAGCTGCGAGAACGTGCGGCGTCGGTGTATTGAAATCTACGTCCTGGCAGCCAGATAGCCATCAAAACAGAGCATAGATTTCAATTAGTGCAGTCCTAAAGTAGTTAATATCAGGTAAGTGTTGGAAGATCAACATGAACATGACCTGGATGGAACCAAGTAAATAAGGACCCATTTCCATTCCTACTCTTGGCACAGGCTGCAGCAACATTGGTTTCCGGTGGGGTAAACCAAGCATCTGCAAAAAGTGCTAGTAAGGGCTTTATGAGTTGACCCCTCACTAAAAAGCTGACCTGTCTGAGATGCGCTGCAAATTCCATGTATTTCTATGTTTGCCTTCTGCAAATACTCTAAGGCAAACAGAAATCCCTGCCGGAATTTGGAAGCCTAGACTGCTGGTCTTTTGTTCTGAAATGTCTCATATGTGTAGCAATCTTCACACGTCTCGTTCACCTGTTCCTGGAAGTTGCCTCATTTCTAGAAGCTCATAAAGGACTTAAAGGAGAGCTCCAATCTTGCTGAAGAGGGATGCACAGATTACCAGAAGTCCAAGATGTTTTGGGGGCCATGTGGGACAAGGCATGGGCTGGGTGTCCTAGTCCTGGTGATCTACTAGGTGCTGGTGATGTTCATGGATACATGGACCTCAGGCCATCTCTTCCCACACTTTAGTAGCCACATGTTTGAGCTTCCGACACCATTAGAAGCACAGCTAGACCTTTATCCACCCACAAAGGAGAGGAAAGATTCGGGTTTAAACTGACGGTAAAGCTAAATTAGTCTGATTACATTGCTACCTACTCTATGCAAAGAGAGTACATCGATTATGACAAGCCTAAAGCAAACCTGTGAAATTTACAAACGACTAAGATATACTGGTAGATACGATATACTGGTAGATACTTACCTCGGGAGAGGGGAGCGTCTGAAGCCTCCAGGCTTCCTCTGTCTCCCTGCATCTTTCCGTTTTAGCACTGAGACTCCAAAAGTGCGGACACACTGCGCCTGCTTAGCAGCACGGACCTGCTCAGGCTTGAGTTTGGCTTTTTTCCACCAAAGCTTGAACAAGACCTTGCTCCTGTGCATATGGTTTTGTAGAGGGGACAGCTCTAGAATGTGCCAGTAAAGGAGAAAGCCAAAAGCTTCTCTTAATGGGGGTGAGTACCTGTTTAGGGCACTTTTTTCACTACAGGTACACTTTAGGATGTTGTATCTGTTTGTACTAAATAGGCCGATAGGAGTGGTATAAATATGGGGAAAGCAGATCCTGCAACCTCAGGGAGGGGGGGGGGCAGGGCTGCATAGCTCCCAACTGTCCCTCTTTTGGAGGGACAGTCCCTCTTTGGGAGCCATGTCCCATCGTCCCTCTTTCTCCCTCATTTGTCCCTTTTTCAGGACTCATGTATAGATCTATATAAATATATGTATTTTTTAACAGAAAAATGTGTTTAAATGACTCTAAACTTTATTTATATCCTTAAAATTGATAATATTTCTTATTTTCATATGTTAATATGAAGGAAAATGAACCAGGATAGAAAGACCAGTGTGGTTTGAATTATAAAACAAAGTATTTTTCTTATGAAATCTTTATGGTATGCATGACTAAGGGTGTGGTGGGGGTGAGATTGGGGGTGTGGCTTAAGTGTCCCTCTTTCTCATCTCAAAAAGTTGGGAGGTATGGGGCTGTGAGAAGCCCAAGCTTCTTAGGCCTCATTTACATAATCAAATGCAGATGGCCATGCATTTGGAACGCAACGCACTCCATCTTGCTGTCCAGTGCGCTGCTGATCCCATTCACCACAGTGTTCAGCGCTCCGTTTTGCCAAAAGGTCATACAGCAGTGGGTTACCGCAATGTACTGCTGTGCAGCACAATAGTAAGAATGTCATATGGTGCAGTCTACACACTTCAGATGTCACTGGGTGTCGCACACCATATGCATTGCTGAAATTTGCATGGCAATGTGTAGAGTATTACCAAACCTTTGCCCCGCTTTCAGTCCATCTTTCAGAGCCGGTGTTGTTCTGGCCACACCAGTTATGGTTGGGGCAATCACGATGGCCGGACTTGTATAAACCCTGGGCCCCCAGGCTTTGAAGGTCACCCAAGGGAGACTGGGTGTGAATGTTAGGAGGGGTGGGGGTGGGGGGGGGGGCATCAAAGACTCCAAGAGACCAAGCAGAGTCTCGTCTCCCTGCTTCTGCTAAGTTAGTAAAAAAAAAAAAAATAGCCCCTCCCACAACCTCCCCGGTACATTATCAAAGGGTAAATAAAAAACTAGTGAGAGATTGATTCTTATTGCAGGCTGATGACAGGTACACTTAGATTTTATAAAAACACTGAGGAAGGGTGAGGGAAGGTTTATTAAATACTTTAATACACATTGAGCAAGTAGAAAGTAGAAACTAGCTCCAGTGCTAGCTACGAAGAGTTTAATTCTTTCAGCACAGGAAGAAGGTGGGTGGGGTCAGGTAATTTGTCCTGTGCTGGGGAAGGAACTTCCACTCTGCTGGTAGGAAGGAACAACAGGAGCCAGCCACCAGGTATTTTGTGTATATTAATAGAAAAAAACACAGATCTGCAATACAAAACACTAGGTTCATTGCTATTTAATGAAAATCTGCTTTTATATACATTAAAAACTGAGCTTTTAAAGTAGAACAAAACTCAGAACTTCCTCTCTGCTCTAAAAGATTAGCCACAGCAGGATAACCATTCTTGTAAAAAAAAAAAATCTTTATTACAATTTAAGGAAATCCTACAAAATCCTGAGGCCGGTTTCAGACAACCAACTGGCATTAGCGGTGCTGTGTGGCAAAACAGGCCTTCAGGAATTACCGTGTTAGTACGCGGTAATCCCTGTCTGGCAGTCAGCAAAGCAGGAAGTGGTGCTCACTTCCTGTGGCTAAAGCGATCTCGTGCGCTGAAGCGTGTTGCTAATAATACGCTTCCGCACATGTGCGATGCGTAAAATTTGTGACAGGCTTTCACACACGCATTGCCATAGACTCGTTGCCGCATTTCGCTGTAGAACTGCGCAGTAATGTGTATTTGTCCTAGCATCGTGGATGCGGCGAAAACGTCACGTTCGTTGCATCGCGCCGTACTGCGTCGATATGAAAGTCTCCATAGATATTCATTGCCCTGCAGTGGGCGCACTGCACTGGCCAAGTGTGAAAGCACCCTGAAGTATTAACTTGGTTTCACTTTTCAGGGGGCACTGAGTTTAAGCCTAAATGTTTACTATATGGGGAGAGCTGCCCTTGGCAGAGCTCCTGCAGTCTACTCACAGCTGCTGATAAGAACTAAATAGACACCTGGCTAAATGAACAGAGAGCAGTGACTTTGTTCAGCAACTATATGTGGAATAAAGACTTTGCATTGTGTGCTGTGCAAGAGTTCGGTCCGCTTTAAACACTCCAATAAACACATGCATACTCTATCAACAGAAAGACACAAAATACGCAGCTATATCAACAGGATTGAAACCTGACGAAGGCCAAAAGCTTGCTTAGGGCTTATTCACACTTAGGGCGTTTTCACTTTCTTTTAAGCACCGGCGAACAGCGATTTTCAAAATCGCCCTAACAGCGGTTGTGCAATGATTCCCTATGAGTGTTCATTCTGAGCGGTTCGATTCCGATCCGCTCACCAAAGCGCTGCCTGTACCATTTTTGGGGTGATTTCCCTCAATGGAAGGTATAGGGGAAATCGCAAAAAGCGCTTGAAAAAACGCTTTGTATAGTGATTTCCCCAGCGTTTTCATGAATAAATACATTTACATTTATTCATTTCTGGTACAAGAGTTCACTTCCTGACTCACGTCAGGAAGTGAAAAAACAGAATCGCTCTGCAAAAGCGCTTTATTAAAAAACCAGCAGCGTGCAGGCAAGCTTCGGGAGGCGCTAAAAAACATCACGCAAAACATTGAAAAAGCCCTAGCGTCAGCGATTTCGATTGTAGATGCGAACAAGCCCTTACTCTTATTCTTTTAAGTTAGCCAATAAATGGTATCATCCTGATTCAAAACGTCTTGCTTTTTCTGATGGCCAACACAGTACAATACTCTACTGCTACTATAAACATACATATACAGTATACACACACACACACGCGCATACATGCACAGTATATACACACACAAGCATATATACAGCATATATACACAGAGGCGTATCTAGAGGGGTACAGGCATGACTTGTGCCATTGACACCACAGGACCATAGGCACCATGCGCAATTTCAGTGTTTGCCATAGGCACTATATTACCTAGATACGCCAGGTACACACACCACAAAATGGGAAGGCAAGGCCTTCTGAGTACACACTGATTTTTCATGAGGACAGGCAGAGCTGCAGTTCCCGTATCTTATCTGCTCCACAAGCAGCGTCTGTTTCTTGGCCAGACTTCCAAAAATACTTCCAGTCATCACATCAAAAGTATATACAGAAACCAGAAGCTAAATCTCTCCCACTGACCTTACAGAACAAGACACACACACACACTAACTATAGATGTACATTATGCCCCACAAACCCAATACGGCAAAGTATTCATGTCTCCGGGATATTGAATCGAATGGAGAACAGCAATTCACTTCAATCAGATCTTAGCAGAAATCCCCCTATCATTAAAGGACAACTGTAGTGGGAAGAATATGGAGGCTGCCATATTTCTTTCCTTCTAAACAATACCAGTTGCCTGGCAGCCCCACTGATTCCTTTGGCTGCAGTAGTGTCTGAATTACACCAGACATAAGCATGCAGCTAATCTTGTCAGATCGGACAATAATGTCAGAAACACCTGATCTGCTGCATGCTTGTTCAGGGTCTAGGGCTAAAAGTATTAGAGGCAGAGGATCAGCAGGACAGCCAGGTATTGCTTAAAGTGGATCTGAACTCTTGCACAGGATACAAGAAAAACAATGAGAAAAGCACCCTGTATGTATTTAGAGAGTTTAACCTATTTAGTTCTAATCACAAGTTGTAATTTGATCTTTCCCCTGTGTCACATAACTGCCTTGGCAGATAAGCTCATTTGAAAGCACAGGATGTTACCAATATGTCTGCTCCCATGAATCAGGAAGTAGAAACAGTGCAGATTTATTTTAGGATTTGTATCAGCTGTAACAAAAAAATGTTTTTTTTTAAAGGTTATTATGCTGTTGTGTATCTTTTAGAGCGGACAGGGCATTCAGGTCCGCTTGAAAAGGAAACCAATATGGCAGCCTCCATAGCCTTCTTGCTACAGTTGGCACCTTTAGGTCGCATTCACAGTGGGACGTTATTGTCCCACGTTATAAAGTAACTAGGCCTAAGGCCCGTTTAAAAACTGGAGCTAGGCTGTGGCCGTGACCCCCCCAATACCCCCCCCCCCTTCACTGGTCCCTCTCTCTTTTAAATTAGCCGTGCGCATACAGCGCCGCGCACGCAGGGCGCTCGAAGGCCCTCCCCCTTTGGGACTCATCCTCCTCTCTCACCACTCATCCTCCCCCCCAGTGTCTCTGCGTCACTCCCTGCACATGCGCAGTGCAAAAAAGCACTGACACAGGGACAAAGCAGGACACAGAGACACAGCCAAATGATATAAAGTCATTATAACGCAGGATAAGGCACAGTAATGTTAAACCTATGCAACATTCACAGTGCGATGTTAACATTGTAAATGTTGCGTTATGGTTATTCACTGCTTGCAATGCGTTACTTCTAAACACAGACATTAAACAGATACAGAGAGGCATATTTTTCATTACCTGTATGCTCCACTGTATCTACTGTATGCCACGGTAATGCAGTGTTACTGTGCGTTACTACCTTTTTTTGTGTTGCTTTGTAATGCTGCATTGCGACTTTAAAGAGAAACTCCGACCAAGAATTGAACATTATCCCAATCAGTAGTTGATACCCCTTTCCCATGAGAAATCGCTTCCTTTTCTCAAACAGACCATCAGGGGGCGCTGTATGGCTGATATTGTGGTGAAACCCCTCCCACAAGAAGCTCTGAGAACTGTGGTACTTTTGACAGTTTCCTGTCTGTGAACCCTGTTGCATTGTGGGAAATAGCTGTTTACAGCTGTTTCCAACTGCCAAAAAAGCATGCAGCAGCTACATCACCTGCCAGCAGTAAAAATGTGATAAATGTCAGAATGTAAATCGGAGAGGAAAGATTTTACAATGGGCAAACACTAACTAAATCATTTATACATAATTATTGTAAAAATGAAGCACTTTTTTTTATTACATTATTTTCACTGGAGTTCCTCTTTAATGTCTAATTACAACGCAATGACCCACTGTGAATATGCCCGTAGGCTTCAACCAGACAGGACTCTATCCAGTGCACTGCATTGTGGCAGAGGGGGCCTCCAGGCATGGAGGCAGTGCCGATTTCTTGAATATTGCAGTTTTGATATGAAGTCTCGCTAAGCACCGTTGTCGTTGCCCTTTAAACCTCTGGCAACTTGGCCATCACGTCCTGGAAACGCTCTCCTCTCACCCCGGCTCTCTCCGCTCCTCTTAGCACTCGGCATAAATTATACATTGTAATCATTTGCAGCGCCGTCTTCCTAAGTGGTTTGGCAAGCGGCGAAAAGGGAAAAAGGTCTCTTGTAAGTGTTTGATCTGCATCCACAAAATGAGGCACTTTACCAGCCCGACATGCGGGGAGGGCGATTCCTCCCAAATCAGCGCACCATCATCTACAGCAAGGGGACCAAATCCTCCGCAAGCAGGCGGAGTCAGGGGAAGCGCGTCCATGGATCATTGGTTCTTCAGTAGTTTAAAGGGATCCCGAGGTGAGAGGGGTATGGAGGCTGCCATATTTATTTCCTTGTAAACAATGCCAGTTGTTCACCAGTTACTTCTGACATAAGTAGTGTCTGAGCAGGGCCGGGCCAAGGCAGAGGCGAGAGAGGCTCCAGCCTCAGGGTGCAGTGTAGGAGAGGCGCAGGGCGGGGCAGAGGCGAGAGAGGCTCCAGCCTCAGGGCGCAGTGTAGGAGGGGGGGGCAAAACTCACTCACCTATCATTCCCTTATTGTGTTTGAAGCAGAGAGAAATAACATGGCAGTGACTGCAAGCCAGATAACCAGAGATTAATTTGTCAGGGGGGGGGGGGGCAGGCTGGGGGCCCTGGAGCATCTCTTCATCTAATAGCAATCAGTGTGTGACGGCTGGGGTGAGAGGGATGGAGGAGGGGCCTCTTAGTCTAATAGCAACCAGTGTGTGACGGCTGGGGTGGGAGGGATGGAGGGGCGCACTTTGGTGTCTCAGCCTTGGTGCTGGAAAACCTTGTCCCGACTCTGTGTCTGAATCAAAACCCTGCAACAAGCATATGGTTAATAGAGATGCTCAAATCCGATCTTGGATGAAATACGGATAGTTGTTATCTGGATTTCATCCCGTTAAATCAAATCACCAGTGCCTGCTGGGCGGGGGTTAATCTTACCTATCATGACGTCTTCTTCGTCCATCCCTCGGCGCCTCCCATGATGCGGTCCACGCTGTGGTCACGTGACTAAAAACACTTCCTCCTTCCGGGTTGAAGGAGGAAGTGTATAGTCACGTGACGCCGGATTGGACCACATCGTGGGAGGCGCCGAGGGACGGACGAAGAAGACGTCATGATAGGTAAGATTAACATCCGCCCAGCAGGCACAGGTGACTTGATTTAACAGGATGAAATCCAGATAACAACTATCCGTATTTCATCCAAGATCGGATTTGAGCATCTCTAATGGTTAATGCAGTAAAACTTGAGTCAGAGTACCTGATCTGCTGCATGCCTGTTCAGGGTCTATGGCTAAAAGTATTAGAGACACTGGATCAGGAGGACTGCCAGGCAACTGGTATTGTTTAAAAGGAAATGCATTTTAAAGCCTCCATATACCTCTCACCTCGGGTATCCTTTGAAAAACAAGTGTGTGTTGGGACAAACTGGGTACTCAGCTGAAAAACATAGGCCTTGCTTTGGTAACTTGCAAATTAAAATAGTGATTCATTTAAAACAATGTTCTATAAATCCTTTCCACACCACCATGCACAAGTTATAGATATAATATACAATACAATAACATTTCTATAGCGCTTTTCTCCCATAGGACTCAAAGCACTTAGGCTCTCGCAGATTCAGTAATTGGTAGTAGGATGAAGTATTCACATAACAAAAGTTATATTTCTCCAAATGCCAAACTGAACAGGTGGGTTTTCAGTCTGGATTTAAACACATCCAGGGATGGAGCTGTCCTGATTTGCTGAGGTAAGGAGTTTCCAAAACGTAGGGGCAGCATGACAGAAGGCTCTGGGACCAAAAGATTCCAAGTGGACTCTGGGTATGACTAGATTATTAGATCTGAGAATGCGGGGATTGCTACGCAGCTGTAACATTTCTTTCATGTATCCAGGGCCCAGATTATTTACTGATTTAAATGTCAGTAGGCCGATCTTGAATAGGACCCTCCATTCTATAGGTAGCCATCTCAAGTGTCAGTGCTGCAGTGCCAGAGATGTGTTTACTAAAGTCATTGTATTACAATAAAATACCATGTAGTCAACAGATAGACTGGGACTTATAAAGACAATACTAGCAGAAGCCCTATACTATCTCTCTACTCTGCTATAGCAAGGCAGTTGCTACACTGCCATCTAACGGTTAATACATGTTACTACACTGCCCCTGCAGACCTGAACTCAGAACTTCCTTTTTGCTCTAAAAGTTACACAGCAGCAGGGCCGGATTTACCATAAGGCTCTGTAGGCACGTGCCTACAGGCACCTGACGATGGAAAGGTGGCTCAGTCCCCTCCTCTGGTGCCTCCCTCCCTCCTAACCTATGCAGAGTCCTAATGAGAGTGTAAATGAGAGGTTACTCACCCAACTCTCTGCATTCCACTGATGAGATCTCCCTTCAGTCGGGGGCAACGTAATACCGAGGATACTTCTGGCTACCTAATACTAAGGGGCACCTGCAGCTTCCTATGACGGGCAAGGGAAGTAAGGGAGAAGTGACAGCTGGGGCAGTCAGCACACTTGCAGTGCGGTTTGGTGGGTGTTTGTAGGTGAAATCTAGGGTACCTGGACATCTGTGCTTATAGGCTATTGTGATGTAAGTCCAAGCCTGCGCAACAGCATAATAACCTTTAAATAAAACATTTCTTTGTTATAGATGATACAAATCCTGCAATAAATCTGCAGTGTGTCTACTTCCTGCTTTCATGGAAGCAGATATAGGATAAACATCCTGTGAGCTCTCTGGCATTGCAGAGGAGATTCTTGACCTGACACAGCTGAGGGATCAAACTACAACACACGGTGCAATTCTCTATGGACTTGTTCACAGAGCGTTTGCGTATTTTTTTAAGCGATGGCAATTTTAGAAATCGCCCTAAAAGCGCTTGTGCAATGATTTCTTATGAGAGTGTTCACATGTGAGCGGTTAGATTGCGATCCGCTTTCAAAAGCGCTGCCTGTACCATTTTCTGAGCGCTTTGGCTCAATGGAAGGTATAGGGAAATCGTATAGCGCTTAAAATAGCGCTTTGTATAGCGATTTCCAGACCGCTTCTATGAATAAATACATTGTACAAGAGTTCTAATGTCAGGAAGTGAAAAAATGAATCGCTCTGCAAAAGCGCTCAGAAAAGTGCAGGGAAAAGCGCTGACAAAACTCAATAAATCGCTCAGTGCTTGCGATAGCGCTGGCGATTTATAATGTGAACAAAGCCTCTGTGTTCCTTCTGTCCTGTGCACTGGCGTAACAATAGGGGATGCAACCCCTGATTTTTATTTTTTTTTGCAGGGGGGACCGGGGATTTCTAGGTACGCCCCTGGTCCTGTGCATGAGTTTAGGTCCTGTTTAACTTATTGTACTTTCCCAGTGCTATGTATGGCTTCAACCTAACTGTTAGGGCCCTTTCACATGAGCAGTTGATGTGCATTGAAAAGCCTGTCAAACTCTTTCTGTTCTCCTTAACTTACCCTGCAAATTTGGTGTTTCTAGCACCTATGGGGGCTTTGCAATTAGCCATCAAAGTTAATCACGGATTCCGACTAGATTCACGGCCATAAGTGGCGATTACGGGCGGAATGTGGATGAAATTACGGATGAATCAGAATCCGTGATCGGGACTGATCATGGATTCCGTTTTCGAGCCCGTGATCGCTCTAATCAGCTCTAAATCACGGCTTACCATGGTCGTGATGGTCGTGATGAGCACCACTGTTGGTAGCAATGGAATATTACACTTAAAGGACAACTGAAGTAAGAGGGATATAGAGGCTGTAATATTTATTTCCTTTAAGCAATACCAGTTGCCTGGTTGTCCTGCTGATCCTCTGCCTCTAATACTATTAGCTATAGCCCCTGAACAAGCATGCAGCAGATCAGGTGTTTCTGACATTATTGTCAGATCTGACAAGATTAGCTGCATGCTTGTTCCTGGTGTTACTCAGGCACTACTCCATCAAAATAGATCAGCAGGGCAGCCAGGCAACTGGTAATGTTTAAAAGGAAATAAATATGGCAACCTTCACATACCTCCTGCTACAGTTGTCCTTTAAAAAAATAAAATTACATTTTTTTTTAAATAGGTCAGCCTGCCCTGCATCACTTGCAGGCAGGGGTGCTCGGATACCCCTTTTCAAAATCCGAATTGATCCGGATACCCAGATATCCGGATCGGATATCCGAATCCGAATGTTCAGATATCCGAATAGAATCGGATATCTGAACCCAGTATCTGAGATATCCGCCCGGATTCGGATATCAGGATAGAAAACCAGAAGTGGCCTTTAAATTGCTTTTAAAACATTTTTTTAGGGTAAATGAGGCATGTAGCATCATGTTTTTTTTAAAAGGGAAACACTAATTGATGATGTGGTGACTTAAAATCCCCCCCGCCCCCCCCCCCCAAAAAAAAAAATTGGCTGTCAATATCAGGACGAGGTTCCAGTCAGCGGTCGTGCAGCCCACATTGTGTCCAACCGCACAACTGGGACATGGCAGTTTTCAGCCCAGACACCTCCAAAAAATTACGTAGCAATTGTGTTTTGGGTTAAATATAGGTGGTATCAGCAGCAGTGGCCTGTGGCACCCTGGCTGTGGGAGCAGCAAAGACAGCAGAAGCAGGGTAATGCAGCAGCAGGTGTAACATCTGCCAGGAGCATGCCGGAAGTGGCACTTGGCAGTGGCACGTGGCACTTGGCACAGTGCCAAGTACAGAGTGACAGTAAGACAGCAGAGGAGAAGACACTAGTGCACACTAACTGTCACACTGGCACTGCTCAGCAGCACAGCAGTTCTATAGTAAGCTAACACAGTAGTACTACTACTCTCACAATTAACTAGCACTGACTGCAGTACTACAGTACTAACTACACAATAACACAGTAATCCTATTCCCTAACCTAACCTATACTGTAGCTAAGGCTAATAGCAGGCCAGCAGGCAGCAGCTGGCCTGGTCTATGCACAGCACACATACAGACACATAGCAGCTGCCTGCAGCAGCCCTGCAGCACACACTCTGACTGTCACTGAATGAAATCAAGCTAGCTACCTAATTAACAATACAACAATAGTGTAGTGATAGTGAAGGGGTTAATCACTGAACAGCTTTAGGTTTATCACTGTATACAGCACTTGCTAGGCCAGCAGCACTGGAGCATGTCTCTCAGTGAGCAGTGACAAGCAAGGACGATATTTCTCATCATGGCAGCCCTCCTTATTATACAGGGGGGCCTGGCCAGGGTTCCTTTCTGTGTTTGGATGCTAGGGCTTCGGCTGGGAGACCTCTGATTAGCTCAATGAGGTCAGGTGGGGCTGGCCAGGGTTCCCTTCTGTGATTGGTTGCTAGGGCTTCTGCTGGGAGCCCTCAGATTGGCTCAATGACGTCATGGACGTCATCTTCTTAGTTACAGTATCTCAATAGTCGGATTTTTGCGGATATCCGGGTATGCGACCAAATATCCACATAGTGCAATTCGGATTTTAAAACAAATCCGGAATCCGAATCTAATTCGGATAGCTGAAAAAAGTTTGGATATCCGGGTAACCGGATGAGCACCACTGCTTGCAGGCCACTTGTTACAATGGCAGGTAAAAAATGAAATGCATATTTGTTTATAGTATGCGTCGGAAAACTTCTGTTCAGTCTACCCAAGCTGTACATGACATCAAACATGAGAGTCGCTTTTGCAAACCCAGCCAGACAGGTAATGAAAAAACGAATGACGCAAAATCTGAATCTGTATCATACACAAAACTTTGTGCATTGCAAATCATGACATATACCACATGATATGGATTCATAACACAAACTGTAACTAGATCTTAATGGGATCCTTAAAGAGAGTCTGAAGCGAGAATAAATCTCGCTTCAGACCTCATAGATAGCAGGGGCACGTGTGCCCCTGTTAAACCGCCGCTATCCCGCGGCTTAACGGGGGTCCCTGATCCCCCAAATCCCCTCGTTTCAGCGGGGGAGCGCTTCCTGGTTGGGGCAGGGCTGCGGCGGTTAGTCTGTCAGCGCGTATCTCCACCTCTCCCCCGCCCCTCTCAGTCTTCCTTCACTGAGAGGGGCGGGGGAGAGGCGGCGATGCGCCACTGATAGACGCGACTGGAGGCAGGGCTGCAGCCGTTAGCCCTGCCTCCAGGAGCGACCAAGTCTGCGACCAAGTGTCGCAATGGGGGGTTTGGGGATGAAGGGACCCCCGTTTAGCGGCGCTATAGCGGCGGTTTAGCAGGGGCACGTGTGCCCCTGCTAACCATGAGCTCTGAAGTGAGAATTATTCTCGCTTCAGAGTCTCTTTAAAGAGGAACTGTCTCGAAAATCTTAACATTTAAAACACATAAAAATAAGAAGTTCATTTCTTTCAGAGTAAAATGAGCCATAAATTACTTCTCCCCTGTGTTGCTGTCACTTACAGCAAGTATTAGAAATTTGACATTAGCGACAGATTATGGGCTAATCCATCTCTTCATGGGGCATTCTCAGCATGGCCTTTATTCTTTATAAAGACATTCCCTTAAAAAGATTAATACAAAGATGCTGACCAGCCTCCCTGCTCGCTGCACACTTTTTTGGCAGTTGGACAGAGCAACTGCCATTCACTAAGTGCTTTTAAAAATAAAGAAAACCCTGAGAACTCCCTCATAAGAAGCTGGGCTAGTCCAAAATCTGTCAGTAATGTCAGATTTCTACTTACTGTAAGTGACAGCAACATAGGAGAAAAGTAATTTATGGCTCATTTTACTCTGGAAGAAACACACTTCTTATCTGTATGTTTACACACTGGCGCGCGGAAGGGGGTGTTCCGGGTGTCTGGAACCACTCCCTCGCACCTAGACCGGAAGTGCCTCCTGAATCTGAGCAGCGGCAGCCACAGAATGTTATAGTGCAGCTGCCACCTGCTCATGTGTGTGCTCAAACCAGCCGCAGGGGGGCCCGGGGCCCGCCAGCCGTGTGTGGGGGACTCGCTGTCACCCTCCCTGTTGCGAGACCCCCCAACCAGGTGCAGAACTTCTTCCCCGCAGCCCCGCAGTCTCCCGAGAGGCAGAGCAGGGCTACGGCAAGATGGCTGCCGAAGCCCTGCTCTGGAGAATATTTATGTCTCCAGAACAGGGCTTCGGGAGCCATCTTGCCGTAGCCCTGCACTCTGCCTGTCAGCGCGGGAGATGTGCTGCAGGAGGACTCAGGGAGCTGCACGCTTGATGCCAGGAGAGGAGAAGACTTCTGTCAGGTAAGTGAATTGTTTTATTTTCGCAGGTGCATTTTTTTTTCTGGTGTCTGATGCCTACATTGTGATTTTCTGGTAACTGCTGCCCACATTGCGATTTTCTGGTGCCTGCTGCCCATATTGTGATTTTCAGGTGTCTGCTGCCCACATTGCGATTTTCAGGTGCCTGCTGCCCACATTGCGATTTTCAGGTGTCTGCTGCCCACATTGTGATTTTCAGGTGTCTGCTGCCCACATTACGATTTTCTGGTGTCTGCTGCCCACATTGCGATTTTCTGGTCACTGCTGCCCACATTGTGATTTTCTGGTCACTGCTGCCCACATTGTGATTTTCAGGTGTCTGCTGCCCACATTACGATTTTCTGGTCACTGCTGCCCACATTGCGATTTTCTGGTGCCTGCTGCCCACATTACGATTTTCAGGTGTCTGCTGCCCACATTACAATTTTCTGGTGCCTGCTGCCCACATTGCGATTTTCTGGTGCCTGCTGCCCACATTGTGATTTTCAGGTGTCTGCTGCCCACTTTACGATTTTCTGGTGCCTGCTGCCCACATTGCGATTTTCTGGTGCCTGCTGCCCACATTGTGATTTTCAGGTGTCTGCTGCCCACATTACGATTTTCTGGTAACTGCTGCCCACATTGCGATTTTCTGGTGCCTGCTGCCCACATTGTGATTTTCTGGTGTCTGCTGCCCACATTACGATTTTCAGGTGTCTGCTTCCCACATTACGATTTTCAGGTGTTTGCTGCCCACTTTATGATTTTCTGGTCACTGCTGCCCACTTTATGATTTTCTGGTCACTGCTGCCCACATTGTGATTTTCAGGTGCCTGCTGCCCACATTACGATTTTCTGGTGACTGCTGCCCACATTGTGATTTTCAGGTGTCTGCTGCCCACATTACACTTTTCTGGTCACTGCTGCCTACATTGTGATTTTCAGGTGTCTGCTGCCCACATTACGATTTTCTGGTGACTGCTGCCCACATTGTGATTTTCAGGTGTCTGCTGCCCACATTACGATTTTCTGGTCACTGCTGCCCACATTGCGATTTTTTTGGTGCCTGCTGCCCACATTGCGATTTTCTGGTCACTGCTGCCCACATTGTGATTTTCAGGTGTCTGCTGCCCACATTATGATTTTCTGGTCACTGCTGCCCACATTTTGATTTTCAGGTGTCTGCTGCCCACATTACGATTTTCTGGTCACTGCTGCCCACATTGCGATTTTCTGGTGCCTGCTGCCCACATTGCGATTTTCTGGTAATGCTGCCCACATTGTGATTTTCAGGTGTCTGCTGCCCACATTGTGATTTTCAGGTGTCTGCTGCCCACATTACGATTTTCTGGTCACTGCTGCCCACATTGTGATTTTCAGGTGTCTGCTGCCCACATTACGATTTTCTGGTCACTGCTGCCCACATTGTGATTTTCAGGTGTCTGCTGCCCACATTACGATTTTCTGGTCACTGCTGCCCACATTGTGATTTTCAGGTGTCTGCTGCCCACATTACGATTTTCTGGTGACTGCTGCCCACATTGCGATTTTCAGGTGTCTGCTGCCCACATTACGATTTTCTGGTGCCTGCTGCCCACATTGTGATTTTCTGATGACTGCTGCCCACATTACGATTATTTTCTGATGGCTGCTGCCCACATTACGATTATTTTCTGATGACTGCTGCCCACATTACAATTTTTTTCTGGTGACTGCTGCCCACTTTACGATTATTTTATGGTGAAATGCTGCCCACTTTACGATTATTTTATAGGTAAATGCTGCTCAATTTATGATTAATTTCTAGTGAAATGCTGACCACTTTACGATTATTTTATGGTGAAATGCTGCCCACTTTACGATCATTTTATGGTGAAATGCTGCCCAATTTACGATTCATTTCTGGTGAAATGCTGCCCATTTTACGATTCATTTCTGGTGAAATGCTGCCCAATTTACGATTCATTTCTGGTGAAACGTTGCTGCATTAGGATTATTTTCTAGTGAAACTTTGCTGCATTAGGATTATTTTCTAGTGAAACATTGCTGCATTACCTCATTACGATTATTTGGTGCCTATGGGGAGGGCCCCATCCTCATTTTCGCAGGGGGACCCAGTGATTTCTAGTTACGCCCCTGGGGGAGGGTCTCTCTGATTGGCGGTATGAGAGCGGGGGTACTAGGGGGGCGGCGCAGAGATACATTACCTTTCTCAGCGGCGGTGATGGCGTCCCAGGTCTCCATGGCTAGTTGGCTACCTTTCATCCTGGCTCTAACGTGATATCACCACGCCATCCAGCCGCAGCGGCCGCGCTCCTCCCCCTGAAGGTCATTGGACATCAGAGTATGCGTCCATGGAGAGAGAAGTACTGCTGCTGGATGAGCTGGAGTCTGGATAAGGCAAGTGCAGAGACGGCTCACTGAGAGGCAGGGCGGGGGGGATCAGGGCCGGGCCGAGGCATAGGCTGGAGAGGCTCCAGCCTCAGGGCGCACTGTAGGAGGGGGCGCACAATTCATTCAGCTGTCATTCCTAATTGTGTTTGAAGCAGAAAGAAATAAGAAAAGGGGATACATAGCAGTGACTGCAAGCCAGATAACTAGATATGAAGGTGTTGGGGAGGTTGTGGGCCCTGTGGCACCTCTTAGTCTAATAGCAATCAGTGTGTGACGGCTGGGGTGGCAGGGATGGAGGGGCGCACTTTGGTGTCTCAGCCTTGGGTGCTGGAGGACCTTGTCCCGCCTCTGGGGGGGATGTTTGGAAGCCAGCCAGCCAGCCATTCCATGATCCACCATATGTGAGAGGGAGAGAGGGGGGGGGGGGTTCATCTGGCTATATATACAGGGGGGATCTGACTATATACACTGGCTATATGCAGGGGGATCTGACTATATACACTGGCTATATGCAGGGGGATGTGGCTATATACACTGGCTATATGCAGGGGGATCTGGCTATATACATTGGCTATATGCAGGGGGATCTGGCTATATACACTGGCTATATGCAGGGGGATCTGGCTATACACACTGGCTATATGCAGGGGGATCTGGCTATACACACTGGCTATATGCAGGGGGATCTGGCTATACACACTGGCTATATGCAGGGGGATCTGGCTATACACACTGGCTATATGCAGGGGGATCTGGCTATACACACCGGCTATATGCAGGTGGATCTGGCTATACACACTGGCTATATGCAGGGGGATCTGGCTATATACACTGGCTATATGCAGGGGGAGGCATCTGGCTACATACAGTGGGTATATGGCTATATACAGGGGGGGATCTCTGGCTATATATACAGGGGATCTGACTATATACACTGGCTATATATACAGGGGATCTGGCTATATACACCAGCTGTATGCAGGGGGATCTGGCTATATACACTGGCTATATGCAGGGGGATCTGGCTATATACACTGGCTATATTCAGGGGGATCTGGCTATACACACTGGCTATATGCAGGTGGATCTGGCTATACACACTGGCTATATGCAGGGGGATCTGGCTGTATACACTGGCTGTATGCAGGGGGATCTGGCTATATACACTGGCTATATGCAGGGGGAGGCATCTGGGCAGCAGGCTACATACAGTGGGTATATGGCTATATACAGGGGGGATCTCTGGCTATATATACAGGGGATCTGACTATATACACTGGCTATATATACAAGGGGGATCTGGCGAAATACAAAGGGGAATGTACTGAACGGGGAGTCATCTGGCTATATACTATAAATGGGGATCATGTGGTTACTTATCCTAACTGGGGGGGCCTCATCTGGCTACCTGTGTGTTAAATGGGGGTCATCTGGTCACCTATACTAAAGAGGGGTGGGGTAATTTCCTTATCCATAATAAAGGGGGGGTTATCTGGCTACTTAATCACTGCCACATTATATATATTTTGGCAAAACACTACTGCATCATGTGTATTTTGTAGGGAAACACTGCACATTGTGTGTATTTTGTGGAGAAATGCTGTGCATCATGTGGATTTTGTGGGCAAACGCATGCGCGGTAGTGTGCGGCTTGCCAAAAGAGACCTATCAGGAATCCTCCCCTTGAAAATCCTGGATTTGCCCCTGTTACATGTATTTAAAATTTTAAGATTTTCGCTAAAGAGGTCCTTTAAGCCTAAAAAACAAATCAGTTTTACTCACCTGGGGCAAGTGGCTCTTTAATATGTAGTTTCAGATTTGTTTTTCTTAATAAAACAAATAATCCTGAGATTATGCAGAAAGGTTGGAGTGCCACCTGCTGGCTACTATTGGTAATATGTTATATTATTACATATCTAGTTAATTATTTTACTATCACCTAACCTATCCTTATGCTACGTACACACATGCGACAACGATCGTTCGTTGTCAACGACGAACGATCTTTTAATTGACGAAAGAACGACCGAAGTAAAGTTAGTTGTAAAAAGTATGTAACGATCACATCGTTAGAACGAACGTTACACCACGTAAAAGCACTTAATGCGCCTGCGCATAAAATTGTAAAGTTCCTTGGAGAAAAAGTGAAATGCGCATGTCCAGCCTGGTACGAACGATCGTTTCCAACGATGTGCCACTTTTGCTAACGATCGTCGGTGGTAAAAATCCGCCAAGACAGAACATTGTTTTGTAGCGATTTGCCTCGTTCGTCGTTTGCCTTAATAGTCGTTGGTTCGTTTTTTGTAACGATCGTCGTTGGTAAAGATCGGGGAACGATCGTTACAAACGACTATAGTCGCATGTGTGTACGCACCTTTACTCTCACACAGAACTGTCACCCTATTGATGCCTAACCCTAAAGGTGCGTACACACATGCGACTATAGTCGTTTGTAACGATCGTTCCCCGATCTTTACCAACGACGATCGTTACAAAAAACGAACCAACGACTATTAAGGCAAACGACGAACGAGGCAAATCGCTACAAAACAAAGTTCTGTCTTGGCGGATTTTTACCACCGACGATCGTTAGCAAAAGTGGCACATCGTTGGAAACGATCGTTCGTACCAGGCTGGACATGCGCATTTCACTTTTTCTCCAAGGAACTTTACAATTTTATGCGCAGGCGCATTAAGTGCTTTTACGTGGTGTAACGTTCGTTCTAACGATGTGATCGTTACATACTTTTTACAACTAACTTTACTTCGGTCGTTCTTTCGTCAATTAAAAGATCGTTCGTCGTTGACAACGAACGATCGTTGTCGCATGTGTGTACGTAGCATAAGACTCCCACCGGACAACTGAAGTGAGAGGTATATGGAGGCTGACATTTATTCCCCTTTAAGCAATACCAGTTGCCTGGCTATCCTGCTGGTCCTCTGCCTCTAATACTTTTATCCCTAGGCGCTGAATAAGCATGCAGCAAATCAGGTGTCTCATTATTGTCAAATCTGACAAGATTAGCTGCATGCTTGTTTCTGGTGTGATTCAGACACTATTGCAGCCAAATAGGCCAGCAGGGCTGCCAGGCAACTGGTATTGTTTAAAAAAAAAAAAAATATGGCAGCCTCCATATCCCTCTCACTTCAGTTGTAAGGACCGGGCTATTGCGGAGGATTCTGTGCTGCGTGGGCTCTCCAGCCCACAGCACAGATTGGGAACCACGCAGGGCGACCAGACTTCCCCCCTTTTTTCCCCACTAGGGGGATGACCTGCTGGGGGGGTCTGTTCGCCGCCGCTCTGTGTGGCCGAGCGAGGAGGGCTCCTCAAAGCCCCCCTCCGCAGCAATTTCCGTCCTCCCTTCCTCTCCCTCCCTCTCCCCTTCCCTATGGGCTGCACAGGACAGAAATCCGTCCTGCGCCGCCTAGGATAGGCTTCAGTCTATCAAATGCCGGCGATCCTCGGCTAATCAGCACCGTATTGATGTAAACAGCAGGGATTTCTTCCCCGCGTGTTTACAATTAGCCTGCGAGCTGCGATCGGTGGCTCGCAGGCTGTTCACGGAGACACCCTCCGTGAACTGGCATGGAACGGACGCTCGAACATGGAGCGGCCACTGACAAGGAGCGACCGTTTCCATGTAAAACCACAAACGACCAGCCGCCGCCTATTGGCGTTAGCTGGTCGTTAGGTGGTTAAAGGCACCCTGAGTAGTGGCATAAAATCTGGACATATCTCAGGCTTCCTCCAGTCCCCCGTAGCCTGCAAGGTCACCCGGCATCCTCTGGGTCCCTTCTGCGGTCCCACTGGCGCCTCCGGTAATCCTGCGACTTCGGCTGAAGTCACACATGCACAGCTCGAGTGCGCACCCAATGCGTCATCACGTCGGTCGCCGTAAGTGTCCTGCGCATGCACAGTTCAGTCTTTAGAGAACATGCGCAGAACTCTTACGGTGACCTGCTTTATAACACGCCAGGTGCACGCATGGGCCGCACAGGTGGAACTTCAGCCGAAGTCGCAGGATTACCGGAGCCGCCACCAGGACCGCAGGAGGGACCCAGAGAATTCCGAAAGTCCTCTCGGGCTACGAAGGGGGGCTTAGAGGAAAGAGGGGGGTCTAGAGGAACGAGGGGGGGGGGGGGTTAGAGGAAGGAGGGGGGTCTAGAGAAAGGAGGGGGGTCTAGAAAAAGGAAGGGAGGTCTAGAGGAAGGAGGGGGGGGGGGTCTAGAGGAAGGAGGAGGGGGTCTAGAGGAAGGAGGGGGGTTTAGAGGAAGGAGGGGGGGTCTAGAGGGAGGAGGGGGGTCTAGAAAAAGGAAGGGAGGTCTAGAGGAAGGAGGGGGGATCTAGAGGAAGGAGGAGGGGGTCTAGAGGATGAGGGGGAGTCTAGAGGAAGGAGGGGGTCTAGAGGAAGGAGGGGGGGGGGTCTAGAGGAAGGAGGGGATCTAGAGGAAGGAGGGGGTCTAGAGGAAGGAGGAGGGGGTCTAGAGGAAGGAGGAGGGGGTCTAGAGGAAGGAGGGGGTCTAGAGGAAGGAGGGGGGGGTCTAGAGGAAGGAGGAGGGGGTCTAGAGGAAGGAGGGGGTCTAGAGGAAGGAGGAGGGGGTCTAGAGGAAGGAGGGGGGTCTAGAGGAAGGAGGGGGGGGGGTCTAGAGGAAGGGGGGGTGTAGAGGAAGGAGGGGGGTCTAGAGTAAGGAAGGGGGGTCTAGAGGAAGCCCCAGGTAAGTCCAGATTTTAATTTTATGTCTCTCCTCAAGATCCCTTTAATCTACCCCCTGGTCATGCCTAACATTACAATGGACCTGAACTCCTTAAATGGACCTGAAAACCTTAAAAGAAAAAAATTCTTTGTAACAGCTGATACAATAAATTTGCCCCCATGCATACCGTAAAGATTTCATAAGAAAAATATTCTATTTTATCGTTCAAACCACACTGGTCATTTTCCTTCATTGTAACATTTGAAAATAAGAAATACATCAATTTAAAGGATGGGAATAAAGTTTAGAGTCAGTTAAACACATTTTTCAGTAGAAAAATACATATGTTTCCATAAATCTGTACATCAGTCCTGAAAGAGGGACACATGAGGGAGAAAGGGGGACAGAGAGATTGGCTTCCCAAAGAAGGACTGTCCCTCCAAAAGGAGGACAGTTGGGAGATTAACCACTTCACCCCAAAGCGGTTCTTACCCTAACAGACGAGCGGTTTTCACCTTTCAGTGCTCATCCCTTTCATTTGCCAATAGCTTAATCACTACTAATCACACTGAAATGATCTATATCTTGTTTTTTTACCAATAATTGGGCTTTTTGGGGTTGATATTTGCTTTCAGTAATTCCTTTATTTTGTATGCATTTTAAAGGGAAATACAAGGGAAAAAAAACTAATCCCTATAGTTTTAATATAAACACTGCTACTGTGCATAAAACCTACACATTGTATCTGCCTATTTGTTCTGGTTATCACAAGATTTTAATTATGTCCCTAGTACAAAGAATGGTGACAATATAGTATTTGGAAATAAAGGTGTATTTTTTCTAGGAGGGGTTTTTTTTCCCACTATTTTCACGTGCACATGCACGGGGATGCACGTGCATGTGTGGGAGCACGCACGTGCACACGCGCATGTGCACAGCGGCATCAGCACTGTCTGACTTATAAAAACGTTCTGGAGCCATTAAGAGGCTCTAGCAGGACGTTTTTATAAGTCAGCTTGTCATTAAGTGGTTAAATTACAGTGGGGATTAGGAACAGATGAGGGGAAATGACATGGACTAAACTCTAAATATTTGTGCAAGAGTTTAGGTCCACTTTAAAACCCCCCCATGGCGCGTAACCTTAATAACCGTAACCCCCCAACACACACGTACATTCCTACCACCTCCTAACCCCCAATATTTTTAAATAAAAACTACGAATAGCAGCTATAGGGGTTTATTAGCGCTTACAAATGTCTAAATAGCGACTATAAGTGGCTATTTAACATTGCTGCCTATAGCGTTGCGGGTTTTACCAGGCCGTCTCCAGCGCCCTTTTTACTTGCTTCGGGATGCCAACTTCTCCATCCTACAAATGAAGGTTCTTATTTCTTTCATCCTCTTTTCCATGGGCAGAATGTATCCACTTCCTGTCAGGAAAGGAAGAGAGAGGAAGCATCTTCAGGATGGAGAAACAGACACTAATACTAAACAGGGAAATGTTATTAGCGCAAATCTAGGATTTTCAAAGGTGAGGGGAGGGATTCCTGAAAGGTCTCCCTGAGCCAACGGGACGGATCAGGAGCAGGACGGTGGAGAGGAGAAAGAGATTAATGAGTTGAATACTGAATAATGATCGTAATCATCAAATTACGATTTTAATAAATCAATTTCGCATACATTTTGGCAATTACGCTTATACATAATTACGATTTGCAAATTCAATTGATTTCATGTAGTCATTCGTAATTTCGCATAACATTTCGTGAAATTTTCCATAATTTCGTGCCGACTTTAGCATTGAATAGAAAAGTCCCCATACCTGCTATTGACACCAAATTGCTACATATGTTAGAGAGAATAGGGGGTAAGCCAGCACCTATTCAGTAAGGAGTTCATTGGGCAAGTCTCCCTAACACTGCTACTGCCTACTGAGTGCACTCTAGTGGCTGCCTCGCAAGCGCTTTGAGTCCGACAGGAGAAAGGCGCTATACAAAAAAAGGAATTATTAATTAGTCACAAAAAGAATTTTGCAAAAAGACCTTGTAGTGTTTGAGAAACTCATTTTTAAAAATGGAAGTAAAAAATAGTTTTTTAAACTTAGAAAAATGACAGTTTAAAAACCAATTTTCTTGGCATTTTTAAAATCGAGTTTCTCAAAAACTACAAGGTCTTTTAAAAAAAAAAAATATTTTTGTGACTTATACCCCCTATTCTGCTTAACATATGTAGCAATTTTGGTAGCAATAGCAAATATGGGGGCTTTGCTGTTAACCTCTAAAGTCGGCATGAAACTATGCAAAATTTCACGAAAATTACACGAAAAATTACATGAAATTTTAAATGCTACTATTACATGCGAAATTAATTACGATTTTCTCAGAAATTTCACATTATGATTATGATGCCTAATTGTGAATTTCGATGCTTTGCAAAATTTTTGCATAACAATTTTCGTCTCACATGAAGATACCTGTTGGTCGGGGGACATTTCAAAAATGTTTATCTGACGCTTCACTCAGCGGTAGCACCAATGTGGGAGGTAAAACAGTTATTTAGGCCCAGTGCACACCAAAAAGCGCTAGCTTGGCGAGGGCTTAAGGCTGCCACCAATTACAAGCTCCCCCCACAAAACGCACCTACCAGCACTGAGCTAGCAGAAAACCTCAGCGGCCTCTACTGCAGGTTCAAGGAAAAGGAGGCTCCCGAGGGGTTTCCGAAGCTACGGGCTACCTTCACGTCACCATGCCAAAACTCGCCTCCTCCGGCCGTAAATGAGTCAGACATGGCGTGCCACCTGTCTAAACTAAATGCCAGGAAAGCCTCAGGCCCCGACGGAGTGTCGCCAGCCTGCCTGAAAACGTGCGCACAGCAACTTGCTCCTATCCTTTCCTCCATCTTCAACAAGTCCCTAGAGAGTGGCAAAGTACCGGCGTGCTTCAAGAGGTCCACCATCATCCCTGTTCCCAAAAAGTAAGGCGCGTCCGACCTTAACAACTTCAGGCCTGTTGCCCTCACATCGGTCATAATGAAATCTTTTGAAAAAGCAGTCCTGCAGCTCCTTAAAGGAAAGGTTCAGGGAAGGTGGGTAAAAAATAAAAATCAAATTCCACTTACCTGGGGCTTCCTCCAGCCCGTGGCAGGCAGGAGGTGCCCTCGCCGCCGCTCCGCAGGCTCCCGGTGGTCTCCGGTGGCCGACCCGACCTGGCCAGGCCGGCTGCCAGGTCGGGCTCTTCTGCGCTCCAAGGCCCGGAACTTCTGCGTCCCACGCCGGCGCTCTGACGTCATCGGACGTCCTCCGGGCTCTACTGTGCATGCGCAGTAGTTCTGCGCCTGCGCAGTAGAGCCCGGAGGACGTCCGATGACGTCAGAGCGCCGGCGTGGGACGCAGAAGTTCCGGGCCTTGGAGCGCAGAAGAGCCCGACCTGGCAGCCGGCCTGGCCAGGTCGGGTCGGCCACCGGAGACCACCGGGAGCCTGCGGAGCGGCGGCGAGGGCACCTCCTGCCTGCCACGGGCTGGAGGAAGCCCCAGGTAAGTGGAATTTGATTTTTATTTTTTACCCACCCTCCCTGAACCTTCCCTTTAACCTCCCTGCCGGTTATCCCGAGCTCAGCTCGGGGTAACCTGCCGCGGAGGATTCCTCAGGCCCTGCTGGGCCGATTTGCATAATTTTTTTTTTGTTACACGCAGCTAGCACTTTGCTAGCTGCGTGTAACTTACGATCGCTGCCGCTCCGCGCCGTTTTGCCGCAACCCACCGCATCAGAGGGTGCCCCCCCCCCCCGAGACCCGTGCGCTGCCTGGCCAATCAGTGCCAGGCAGCGTCGAGGGGTGGTTCGGGACTCCCTCTGACGTCACGAGCCCTCCTGGAAATCCCGTTCAGAATGGGATTTCCGGATGGGTAAATGCGCCGGCGGCGATCGGCGCATTCGGGGGGACGCCGCAGGGAGGGGGGAAGCATGTAGCTAGCGCTAGGCTAGCTACATGCTACAAAAAAAAAAAAAAAGCCAAAAAACACCCTCCCTGCCGTGCGCAGCAATTTTTTATAACGGCAGGGAGGTTAAACACAAAACGGAAGCCCAGCTAGACCCGTATCAATTTGCTTATAGGGCGAATAGGTCGACTGATGATGCCATTAACATCTGTCTGGAGCTTGTCAACAACCACCTTGACAAACTAAATTCATATGCCAGAGTCCTCCTCCTCGACTTCAGCTCGGCATTTAACACCATCAGCCCCCAAATACTACAAGGGAATCTGGCTGAGCTCGGGGTCCACCCCACACTTCAACTATGGATCAAGGACTTCCTCATAAACAGATCGCAGGTTGTCAAGCTGGGCTCCACCTCCTCGCAACCAAGGACCACCAACACAGGGGCCCCACAAGGCTGCGTCTTGTCACCATTCCTGTTCTCCCTGTACACGAACAATTGCAGATCCTCGGCAGATTCTGTCAAGGTAATCAAATTTGCAGACGACACCACCATAGTCGGCCTGATCTCCAACGACGACGAACAAGAATACCGCCATCAGGTGGACAGGATTTGCCACTGGTGCAGGGAAAACAAGCTGGTCCTGAACAATGCAAAAACCGTTGAGATTATCATGGACTTTAGGAAGCATGCCTCCACCACACCTCCACTGCACATTGGGGGGATGCTGGTGGAAAAAGTGCCCTGTGTCCGCCTCCTGGGCACCACCATCTCCAACACCCTGAAGTGGAAGGCAAACACTGTCTCCACCCAGAGGAAAGCCCAGCAGAGGCTTTACTTCCTCCGCCAACTGAAGAAGTTTGGCATGTCCCAAAAACTCCTGACAAGCTTCTATACCGCAACCATCGAATCCGTCCTCTGTTCTTCCATCCTTGTCTGGTATGCTGGCTCCACTGAAAGCGACAGACGCAAACTACAGAGGGTCATCAGGTCAGCGGAAAGGATCATCGGGAACTCACTCCCTGCCCTAGACTTCCTCTACAATGCCAGACTACGCTCCAGAGCACTGAAGATTGCCAAGGATCCCTCTCCCCCTGGCCACCGGTTCTTCAATCAGCTCCCCTTGGGGCGGAGGTACCTGAGGTATCGGTCCATCTCTGCAAAGACCACCAGACACAAAAACAGCTTCTTCCCCTCAGTGGTAAATTCGCTGAACTCTATGAACTCTGCTCATGCTCTCCCCCCTTAGACTTTCAGCCTGTAACCCACTTAGTTATGGAAAGTGTGGTTTATGTATATGGTTATGTACATGTTTATGTGTCGAAGCGATGTCTATGTCTCTATGTATATGCCCTGTATTTCATGTGCCAAGCCCAATTCCGGGCACGACCCAGTCGTGCTTGGTGAAATAAAAGCGATTCTGATTTTTAATTGCAAACGCTTAGTGCTTTTTGAAGTGATTTTTATGCCGATTCTAGGCATGTGCCTAGCAATTTTCTAATCATGCCTAGTGATTTTTGGAGCGTTTTTTATATTTTGTTACAGTAGAGCTGTAAATGAACAGCTTCTGTAACAAAAAACTCTTGGAAAATTGCTCTGACTAGCGCTTTTCAGAGCGATTTTCCACTTTCCTATACTTAACATTGCGGCTAAATCGCCACAGAAATCTGCAAAAATGCTGCAGGACCCGCGTTTGCATTTGGGAGAAAATCACATCGCTCTGGTGTGATTCCTTCCATTCAAATACGTTAACCAAGCGCTTTTTGAAATGCACGCGTTTTAAAAAGCGCTCAGAAGCACTCTTGGTGTGCACCAGACCTTACATAGTTACTGTCTGTTCAACAACCCCGCGATTGTCCTCCGCCTGTATCAGATTGGATGTAACGTGGTCAGGGCTCGGCTGTCCTCCTCACACCTCCACCACGTGAATAAACACAAGCCTGTCAGCCCACGGTGTAAAACAGAGCCTGTTCGTTGTACGTATCACTTGCAGCGTGGCGAATGGAATGACTGTTGCCGGGCAACAGTGCGATCTCTACTCTGACAGCAACCCGAGCTCTGTCCTTCCCTTCTGAAATATTCATGGGCTGCTGTGCAGAACCTGTGATCTCCCCGACAAATAGCAGCCAATTAAAGGTGCTGAGACGACACAGCCTAACTAATTAGTGACCTTTTCTAAGAGCCACACTTCTCTTGCACAAAGGATCATGGGAGATATCTGTAAACAGCTATCAGGCGGGTCTGTGGCCTTTATGTAATAAAGCAGAGTACAGCAACCACGGCCAATCTGAACTCAACTTTTATCAAACAAAAGGTGCGTTTTTCTTGTTAAACAAGTAGGTTTTTTTAGCCTGGGACCCACTTGCAATTGCAAAATGCCCTAAAAAATGCTAGCATCTTTGAGATTTCAAACCCACTAGCAGCCTTTTCTAAGCGCTAGCGATTTGAAAAAGCTCTTGCTAATGCAATGTAATGGGGGATTTTTATAAAATCATATCACTCAAGTGGGATCTCACCAATAGACATTAGCAAGAGCTTTTCAAATCACAAAACGCTCAGAAAAGCGCTCCTAGTGGCTTGGAACCCACTACAAATCGCAAATCGCTAGTGCAATCGCTAGCGTTTTAAGTAGCATTTTTTAAAGAGACTCTGTAAAAAAAAAATCATCCCCTGGTGGGTACTGGGGAGTACTCACCTCGGGAGGAGGAAGCCTCAGGGTCCTAATGAGGCTTCCCCCATCCCTGTAGCTGCAGGCAGTCCAGCGCTGGCTCCCCCGAACCATCCCGGAATCCTCCCCCGACAAGCCTTCCCTGGCTCCAGCAGGTGGCGTTGTTGAGGTTCTCAGCACGGAGATAGGCGGAAATAGTTGATCTTTGTCGGGTCCGCTCTACTACGCAGGCGCAGGAGACTTGCTTCTGTGCACTAGAGAGGACCGACAACGATCAGCTATTTCTGCCTATCTCCGAGCGGAGAGCCGATACTGCGCCTGCGCTGGAGCTGGGGAGGTAATTATTTACATCCCTGCTATTCGGAGGGGCATAGTGACTTAGTGAGACCGCCGTGGGACACAGGAGGATGGGGGAAGCCTCGACTGGATCCAGAGGTTTCCCCCACCCGAGGTGAGCACCCCCAGGGGAACTTTTTTTAGTTACAGGTTTTCATCAAGCGATTTCTTGAGCGGTTTCTGACGATTTTGGTAGCAATTTTAAAAGTGTAAGCTTTTGCCAGCGATTATGACAGCGATTTGCGATTAGTGATTTTAATTCTGATTGGTCCTTTTAAATCATTATAATTTTTTTACAGTTTGCAGTAATTTAAAACCGCACACAAATCACTATGTGTAGCAATTCATGAGCGATTTGCCAGCACTTCAATACTTTACATTGAAGTGCAAACGCTCGCAAAATGCTGCAAGTCCTGCAATTGTGATTTGCCTAATCGCAATCGCTACTGTGAAATCTGTCCCATCCATTTACATTGGCCGAGTGTTTAACCTATTGCCAACCGCGTCACGCTGATGGACGTGCATGCGGCGGCAGCCCGAGGACTAGTGTTGGGCGAACACCTAGATGTTCGGGTTCGCGAACGTTCGCCGAACATCGCTGCGATGTTCGGGTGTTCACGCCGAACTCCGAACATAATGGAAATCAATGGGGACCCGAACTTTCGTACTTTGTAAAGCTTCCTTACATGCTACATACCCCAAATTTGCAGAGTATGTGCACCTTGGGAGTGGGTACAAGAGGGAAAAAATATTTGAAAAAGAGCTTATAGTTTTTGAGAAAATTGATTGTAAAGTTTCAAAGGAAAAACTGTCTTTTAAATTCGGAAAATGTCATGTTTCTTTGCACAGGTAACATGCTTTTTGTCGCCATGCAGTCATAAATGTAATACAGAGAAGAGGTTCCAGGAAAAGGGACCGGTAACCGTAACGCTAACCCAGCAGCAGCACACGTGATGGAACAGGAGGAGGGCGGCGCAGGAGGAGAAGGCCACGCTTTGAGACACAACCCAGGCCTTGCATGAGGACAAGAAGCGTGCGGATAGCAATGCTTTTTGCCGCCATGCAGACATAAATGTAATAAAGATGAGAGGTTCAATAAACAGGGACCGGAAACGCTAACCCGGCAGCAGCAGCACACGTGATGGAACAGGAGGAGGCGCATGTGGAGAAGGCCACGCTTTTTGAGACACAGCATCCCAGGCCTTGCATGAGGACAAGAAGCGTGCGGATATAGCAATGCTTTTTGCCGCCATGCAGTCATAAATGTAATAAAGATGAGAGGTTCAATAAACAGGGACCGGAAACGCTAACCCAGCAGCAGCAGCAACAGCACACGTGAGGGAACAGGAGGAGCCGCAGGAGGAGAAGGCCACGCTTTTTGAGACACAACATCCCAGGCCTTGCATGAGGACAAATAGCGTGCGGATATAGCAATGCTTTTTGCCGCCATGCAGTCATAAATGTAATAAAGATGAGAGGTTCAATAAACAGGGACCGGAAACGCTAACCCAGCAGCAGCAGCAGCAGCACACGTGATGGAACAGGAGGAGGTGCAGGAGGAGAATGCCACACTTTTTGAGACACAGCATCCCAGGCCTTGCATGAAGACAAATAGCGTGCGGATATAGCAATGCTTTTTGCCGCCATGCAGTCATAAATGTAATAAAGATGAGAGGTTTAATAAACAGGGACCGGAAACGCTAACCCAGCAGCACGCGTGGTGGAACAGGAGGAGGCGCAGGAGGAGAATGCCACGCTTTTTGAGACACAGCATCCCAGGCCTTGCATGAGGACAAATAGCGTGCGGATATAGCAATGCTTTTTGCCGCCATGCAGTCATAAATGTAATAAAGATGAGAGGTTCAATAAACAGGGACCGGAAACGCTAACCCAGCAGCAACAGCACACGTGAGGGAACAGGAGGAGCCGCAGGAGGAGAAGGCCACGCTTTTTGAGACACAACATCCCAGGCCTTGCATGAGGACAAATAGCGTGCGGATATAGCAATGCTTTTTGCCGCCATGCAGTCATAAATGTAATAAAGATGAGAGGTTCAATAAACAGGGACCGGAAACGCTAACCCAGCAGCAGCAGCACACGTGATGGAACAGGAGGAGGCGCAGGAGGAGAATGCCACGCTTTTTGAGACACAGCATCCCAGGCCTTGCATGAGGACAAATAGCGTGCGGATATAGCAATGCTTTTTGCCGCCATGCAGTCATAAATGTAATAAAGATGAGAGGTTCAATAAACAGGGACCGGAAACGCTAACCCAGCAGCAGCAGCAGCAGCAGCAGCACACGTAGTGGAACAGGAGGAGGCGCAGGAGGAGAATGCCACGTTTTTTGAGACACAGCATCCCAGGCCTTGCCTGAGGACAAATAGCGTGCGGATATAGCAATGCTTTTTGCCGCCATGCAGTCATAAATGTAATAAAGATGAGAGGTTCAATAAACAGGGACCGGAAACGCTAACCCAGCAGCAGCAGCAGCAGCACACGTGATGGAACAGGAGAAGGCGCAGGAGGAGAATGCCACGCTTTTTGAGACACAGCATCCCAGGCCTTGCATGAAGACAAATAGCGTGCGGATATAGCAATGCTTTTTGCCGCCATGCAGTCATAAATGTAATAAAGATGAGAGGTTCAATAAACAGGGACCGGAAACGCTAACCCAGCAGCAGCAGCACACGTGATGGAACAGGAGGAGGCGCAGGAGGAGAATGCCACGCTTTTTGAGACACAGCATCCCAGGCCTTGCATGAGGACAAATAGCGTGCGGATATAGCAATGCTTTTTGCCGCCATGCAGTCATAAATGTAATAAAGATGAGAGGTTCAATAAACAGGGACAGGAAACGCTAACCCAGCAGCAGCAGCAGCAGCACACGTGATGGAACAGGAGGAGGCGCAGGAGGAGAATGCCACGCTTTTTGAGACACAGCATCCCAGGCCTTGCATGAGGACAAATAGCGTGTGGATATAGCAATGCTTTTTTGCCGCCATGCAGTCATAAATGTAATAAAGATGAGAGGTTCAATAAACAGGGACCGGAAACGCTAACCCAGCAGCAGCAGCAGCAGCACACGTGGTGGAACAGGAGGAGGCGCAGGAGGAGAATGCCACGCTTTTTGAGACACAGCATCCCAGGCCTTGCATGAGGACAAATAGCGTGCAGATATAGCAATGCTTTTTGCCGCCATGCAGTCATAAATGTAATAAAGATGAGAGGTTCAATAAACAGGGACAGGAAACGCTAACCCAGCAGCAGCAGCAGCAGCACACGTGATGGAACAGGAGGAGGCGCAGGAGGAGAATGCCACGCTTTTTGAGACACAGCATCCCAGGCCTTGCATGAGGACAAATAGCGTGCGGATATAGCAATGCTTTTTGCCGCCATGCAGTCATAAATGTAATAAAGATGAGAGGTTCAATAAACAGGGACCGGAAACGCTAACCCAGCAGCAGCAGCAGCAGCAGCACACGTGAGGGAACAGGAGGAGCCGCAGGAGGAGAAGGCCACGCTTTTTGAGACACAGCATCCCAGGCCTTGCATGAGGACAAATAGCGTGCGGATATAGCAATGCTTTTTGCCGCCATGCAGTCATAAATGTAATAAAGATGAGAGGTTCAATAAACAGGGACCGGAAACGCTAACCCATCACAGATGGTCATTGTTCATGTTACTTGGTTGGGGTCCAGGAGTGTTGCGTAGTCGTTTCCAATCCAGGATTGATTCATTTTAATTTGAGTCAGACGGTCTGCATTTTCTGTGGAGAGGCGGATACGCCGATCTGTGACGATGCCTCCGGCAGCACTGAAACAGCGTTCCGACATAACGCTGGCTGCCGGGCAAGCCAGCACCTCTATTGCGTACATTGCCAGTTCGTGCCAGGTGTCTAGCTTCGATACCCAATAGTTGAAGGGTGCAGATGGATTGTTCAACACAGCTACGCCATTTGACATGTAGTCCTTGACCATCTTCTCCAGGCGATCGGTGTTGGAGGTGGATCTGCACGCTTCCTGTTCTGTGGGCTGCTGCTGCATGGGTGTCATAAAATTTTCCCACTCCAAGGACACTGCCGATACCATTCCCTTTTGGGCACTAGCTGCGGCTTGTGTTGTTTGCTGCCCTCCTGGTCGTCCTGGGTTTGCGGAAGTCAGTCTTTTGGCGTACAACTGGCTAGAGGAGGGGGAGGATGTCAATCTCCTCTCTAAAGTCTCCACAAGGGCCTGCTGGTATTCTTCCATTTTGACCTGTCTGACTCTTTCTTCAAGCAGTTTTGGAACATTGTGTTTGCACCGTGGATCCAGAAGGGTATAAACCCAGTAATTGGTGTTGTCCAGAATGCGCACAATGCATGGGTCGCGTTCAATGCAGTCTAGCATGAATTGAGCCATGTGTGCCAGAGTCCTGCCAGAATCCTCATCATCCTCTTGTGAGCGTTGTGATAGTTGTTGTGATGCATCATAGTAGTCACCTTCTTCCTGGTCTGCTTCTGCTGACCATTCGCGCTGAATTGTGGAAGTCCAACGTGCACCGCTCTAGCCCTCGTCAGTGGTGGCAGGAAATTCCTGCTCCAACTCCAGCTGTTCCTCCTCCTCTTCTTCGTCATAGCTGCTGGGGCCAGCGTTTCCTGATGCGGATGGCCTGATGTTGGTACCATCACGCTGATCGTTTTCTCCTTCAGATTCCCCCAGTTGCATCATGACAGCTGTTTCCTTGATTTTCAACATTGACCTCTTCAGTAAACACAGCAGTGGTATGGTAATGCTGACTGAAGATTTGTCACTGCTCACAAGCAACGTGGATTGCTCAAAATTTTGGAGGACTTGCCAGAGGTCCAACATGTTGGCCCAATCGGATCCACAGAAGCTTGGCAGCTGTCCGTATGCGCCTCGGTACTGCGCCGTCATGTACTGGACCACTGCACTCTTCTGCTCGCAAAAGCGGGCTAGCATGTGCAGCGCAGAATTCCAGCGCGTAGGGACATCACACAGCAAGCGATGGTGGGGGAGATTAAAGCGCTCCTGCATCTTGGCGAGTGCCCCCGAAGCAGTACTGGAATTTCTGCAATGTTTGGCCACTCGTCGCACCTTCAACAGAAGATCGGCCACGCCTGGGTATGTCCTCAGGAACCGCTGAACTACTAGGTTCATCACGTGCGCCAGGCAAGGGATGTGTGTCAGCTTAGCCAACCTTAAAGCGCGAATGAGATTACTCCCATTATCACACACAACCATGCCCGGTTTCAGGTCCAGCTGTGCCAGCCACAAATCCGTCTGTTCCTTTATTCCCCTCCAAATTTCCTCCCCTGTGTGCTGCTTATCCCCAAGGCAGATCAGCTTCAGCAACGCTTGCTGACGCATGCCAACAGCTGTGCTGCACTGCTTCCACGATCCTACTGCTGCTGGGTTAGCGTTTCCGGATGAGGTACAGCTTTGAGATGCGTTGGAGGAGAAGGAGTCAGAGAGGTAGGTGCTGCTGTTGTTATCCAGTGGGAGGGACGGCGGTGCAGCTGTTTGCGGCGTGGGCAACACCCGCGCCGTAGCAGGTGAGGAATCGCTGCCAGGCTCCACAAGGTTCACCCAGTGCGCGGTAAGGGAGATGTATCGACCCTGGCCGAACGCACTCGTCCAGGTGTCAGTGGTGAGGTGAACCTTGCAGGCAACGGCATTCTTCAAGCTTCGGGTTATTTTGCTGACCACGTGCTCATGCAACTCAGGCACTGCAGAGCGCGCAAAGTGGTAGCGGCTGGGAACCACGTAACGTGGGATGGCCACTGACATCATGCCCTTGAAGCTGTTTGTCTCCACCACTCGATATGGCAGCATTTCGCAGGCCAGGAGCTTGGCTATGCTGGCTGTTACTGCCACGGCCCGGGGGTCATTTGCTGGCAATTTCCTCTTGCGATCAAACATCTCCGAGACAGACAACTGAATCGTAGGGCTGCACACTGAAGGGCTGTTGGTTGTTGTGTTTGATGAACACTGGGAGACCTCAAGAGCACTACTCCGGAAAGAGACAGTGTCAGCGTCTGATGTTTGTGAATGTTGTGAACCACGCAATGGCTGGGCTACTGCTGCTGCTGAGGCGGGTCTGGTGGTGAGTCTGGTGACCCCAAGGGAGGCAGTGTTGCTGGTACCCTGTCCTGCCGCGTTTGCCCACAGAGTGGGATGTTTGGATAGCATGTGGCGGCTCATGCTGGTGGTGGAGAGGTTGTTAATACTTTTCCCCCTGCTCAGGCGGGTCTTGCACACCTTGCAAATCGCCATAGTACCATCCTCAGTGCAGTCTTCAAAGAAAGCCCAGACTTTGGAGCACCTGCCTTGCTGGCGATTTCTGTTTGCGTCTCTTTTGCCTCTCACTTGAACTTCCCCGCTTGTGGTGCCTGAAATTGCGCGCCGCCTACCTTGTGGCACAAGGCAAACTCGTGCAGCAGTGGGTTCTTCAACAGACTCATCTGTGCTGCTGCTACGACTGCGATGTTCTCGTTCACAAACAAAATCTGGGTCTCTGTCCAAATTCTCCATACCCTCCTCTTCCATCTCCTGAAACTCGTCATATGTCATTGTGGGGGGCCGCCGCCGTGGAGTAGAGCTCCCCAGATCAACCTCTGCGCAGCTCACTCCAACGTCGTCTTCCAGATCTTGTCGGCCGACCTCCTGCAATTGCAACCCCTCCTGCCCAACTTGCTCTGGGATTTGGGTTTCCGAGTCCTCCTCGGACTCGCCTTGTATTTCAGTGCGCGGTGCATTTCCCACAGTTAATGGTTGTGAATCCGGGCACAACATTTCTGGCTGTTCCTCCATTGACCTTTGAAAGGTGGAAGTTTGTTGGGCTGGGAATAGCTCCTGCGAATACCCCATTGTGTCCTGAGGTAATTAATCGGACTGGTTATCTGGCAGTTGTGTGCGTGGTGTCGCTGCTGGTTGTGTCAGCTTTGTGCCCACTGGCTCCTTGTAACTGGCTGAGGACTCGGACCTCGTGCGTGATGTGCTGGTGCTGCTTAACCCACTGCTGGACGCTTGAGAGGTCATCCAAGTAATTATCTGGTCCTGTTCTTTTGGATTTGTGAGGGTTGTTGTCCTGGACAACATGGGCGGTATTGAGTGGGTTTTCTTGGGTGCTCCCCTGTGGCCTGTACGTGAACCGTCAGGGGAAACACCTTTTCCCTTGCCCCTCCCTCTTTCACCGGATTTCTTCCTCATTTCACTTATCCTTAAAGTACACGCTGACTGGCAGCAGTACAGTGGCAGTACAGAAATGCTATACAGTGGTGGGTGAGCGGTGTACCACTATTCCCAGCAGCGACACAGAGCACAATGCTATACAGTGGCGGGTGAGCGGTGTACTACTGTTCCCAGCAGACACAGAGTGGCAGTAAACACAATGCTATATAGTGTGGCTGAGCAAGGTACACAGAGTGGCAGTAAACACAATGCTATATAGTGTGGCTGAGCGAGCGGTGTACTACTATTCCCAGCAGACACAAAGTGGCAGTAAACACAATGCTATATACTGTGGCTGAGCGAGGTACACAGAGTGGCAGTAAACAGAATGCTATATAGTGTGGCTGAGCGAGCGGTGTACTACTGTTCCCAGCAGACACAGAGTAGCAGTAAACAGAATGCTATATAGTGTGGCTGAGCGAGGTACACAGAGTGGCAGTAAACAGAATGCTATATAGTGTGGCTGAGCGAGCAGTGTACTACTATTCCCAGCAGACACAGAGTGGCAGTAAACAGAATGCTATATAGTGTGGCTGAGCGAGGTACACAGAGTGGCAGTAAACAGAATGCTATATAGTGTGGCTGAGCGAGCGGTGTACTACTATTCCCAGCAGACACAGAACAGTAAACAGAATGCTATATAGTGTGGCTGAGCGGTGTACCACTATTCCCAGCAGCGACACAGAGCACAATGCTATACAGTGGCGGGTGAGCGGTGTACCACTATTCCCAGCAGCGACACAGAGCACAATGCTATACAGTGGCGGGTGAGCGGTGTACTACTATTCCCAGCAGACACAGAGTGGCAGTAAACAGAATGCTATATAGTGTGGCTGAGCGAGGTACACAGAGTGGCAGTAAACAGAATGCTATATAGTGTGGCTGAGCGAGCGGTGTACTACTATTCCCAGCAGACACAGAACAGTAAACAGAATGCTATATAGTGTGGCTGAGCGGTGTACCACTATTCCCAGCAGCGACACAGAGCACAATGCTATACAGTGGCGGGTGAGCGGTGTACCACTATTCCCAGCAGCGACACAGAGCACAATGCTATACAGTGGCGGGTGAGCGGTGTACTACTATTCCCAGCAGACACAGAGTGGCAGTAAACAGAATGCTATATAGTGTGGCTGAGCGAGGTACACAGAGTGGCAGTAAACAGAATGCTATATAGTGTGGCTGAGCGAGCGGTGTACTACTATTCCCAGCAGACACAGAGTGGCAGTAAACAGAATGCTATATAGTGTGGCTGAGCGAGGTACACAGAGTGGCAGTAAACAGAATGCTATATAGTGTGGCTGAGCGAGCGGTGTACTACTATTCCCAGCAGCGACACAATGACTGGGGGGACCCTGGCTAGCGTGGCTGGAGCGCGAACTACCCTGCCTGCCTACCCAAAGCTAAACCCACAGACAAATGGCGGAGATATGACGTGGTTCGGGTATTTATTTACCCGAACCACATGACAGTTCGGCCAATCAGAGCGCGTTCGGGTCCGAACCACGTGACCCGTTCGGCCAATCACAGTGCTAGCCGAACGTTCGGGGAACGTTCGGCCATGCGCTCTTAGTTCGGCCATGTGGCCGAACGGTTTGGCCGAACACCATCAGGTGTTCGGCCGAACTCGAACATCACCCGAACAGGGTGATGTTCTGCAGAACCCGAACAGTGGCGAACAGGGGCGTAGCAATAGGGGGTGCAGCGGTAGCGACCGCATCGGGGCCCTTGGGCCAGAGGGGCCCCGAATGGCCCTCCCTCAACTACAGTTTTAGCTCTATATTGGTCCTGTGCTCATAATAATCATTTATATATATACTTTGAATAGGGGTAATCATTAACAAACTATTCTCCATCTCCTTCTTGCACCTCTGACATTGTAGTTGCCATTGGCAGCTTTTAGTGCGCCGTTTCAATTGCTATGTATAGAGTGCATGGGGGGCCCCATTGTAAAACTTGCATCGGGGCCCACAGCTCCTTAGCTACGCCACTGGTGGCGAACACTGTTCGCCCAACACTACCGAGGACCACCTAACGCTGATCGGTGTGCAGTCCTGGGGGCATGTTTTGCAGGAGAATGCGCACTAATGTGCGCACATCTCCGCTTGGTATGTCGAGCTCCACTCCGCCTTCAGCCTCCCAGCGTCGATCGCCGCTAGGAGACTGTTAGGTGGTGAAACCGCCGTCTATAAACATACTACAGCGCCAGGGGAGAAGACCGGGAGCCTTCGGAGCTGTGGCAAGGGCACAGGATGGCTGCCACGGGCTGGAGGAAGCCACAGGTAAGTGAATCTTTGTTTTTTTTTTCCTTGGATGTTCCCTTTAAAGTGGACCCAAATTAAAAATACAAGATTTCAAAAATAAATCTCTTTTCGAAATTATAATAATAAATAGCAGCCTTTTTTCAGCTGCATGATGACAAATATAAAATATTTGACATTTATTGGAGGAACCCCTCCATTCCTTTCAAAATTGCCGGGATTTTTCCGGCAAACTGGTGGAGTAGATGGTGTCCGGCAATGGAGGAATTGCTAATGGCTGCCACCTTTATAACCCTAGCTATGAAAAGAGAAGGGTGAAAAGCATGCACTGAAATGCTCATAGGCTTGAAGGAGTGTTTATTTATATTTGTATGTGTCAGAGTGGTGCAACTAAATATTTTTAATTAAAAAAATGTTTGGTTTGGGTCCGCTTTAAGTGCAGTCAATACCTCCTCCAGGCCCTCAAGTTCTGCAATTATTCACTCCCTTTTATGCAGCCCAGTGCCCCCCCCCCCACCTGCCTCTTTCCTTGTGGAGATGGCGCGAACGGTTCGCGGGCAAACGGTTCCCGGCGAAACTTTGGTGGATAGCATTCGCCAGAGAACGTGAACTTTTCCAGAAGTTTGGTTCGTGCCCATAATGCACCATTAGAGTCAACTTTGACCCTGTACTTCACAGTCAGCATGCACATTGTAGCCAATCAGGCTACACTCCCTCCTGGAGCCACTCCCCCCCCCCCCCCCCTTATAAAAGGCAGGCATCGCCGGCCATTTTACTCACTTGTGTGCCTGCAGTAAATAGAGAAAGAACAGCTGCTGCTGCTGCAGACTCTCATAGGGAAAGATTAGTTAGGCTCTTGTAGGCTTGTTAGCTTGCTCCTTGCTGATTGTTATTGCTAAAATAGCACCCCACAACAGCTCTTTTGAGAGCTAATCTTGTTCTTGTGATCCATTTTTTTTTCTGTGTGTCCCACTGACACTTGTGTTGCATAGACAGCCTTGCTAATTCATACTGTGTGTGTGCCACTGCCAGGCCTAGCACATTCAGTGGCCACCTGTATGTGTGACAGGTGCACATTGTAATACCCATTACTGCATATACTTACCTACCTGTTGTACACAGTGCACCTATCTACGTGAGCTGAGCGCACGCAGTGTCATAGGGAAAGATTTTGTCATAGATACAAACAATTGCCGAATCCCATAAGCCGTGCGGGGAAATTTCTGCGGATGCGGCCCAAAAAGAAAACATTTCTTTGTTACAGCTGATACCAATCCTGCAATACATCTGCAGTGTGTCTACTTCCTGCTTTCATGGAAGCAGGCACATTGTTAACATCCTGTGTTTTCCAATTAGCTGCTTTTCCAAGGCAGCCAGCTGACATAGCTGAGAGATCAAATTACAACTTGTGATTAGACACAGAAGAGAGGAAATTAGACAGGCTCTTCTCTCTAAATACATACAGGGTGCATTGCTCTATGTTTTCCTTCTGTCCGGTACAAGAGTTCAGGTCCACTTTAATGCTGTGGAACAATACGTTATTTTCTGAATTACCTTATCAAAAGTATGATAGTCAATGGCACTTTTGGAACTTTTAAAGTCAATCAATTTCCTTGGTTGAAAATGTTGGTTGAAAAATCAAACCAATCCACCATACACTATTTTCCAAGATGGCAGCTAGATCAAAACATTGGAAATTCTCAAAATGTAATGGATTTTGATTTCTGATCGAAAAAAAAAAAATAATTAACTTTTTATACCATCAATGATTTTTATAAAAAAAATTTGAATATTGAAAATTTTTGGTTGAAACATTTAGGGCTCTTTCACAGTGGGACGTTGCGTTTGATGCGACGTTAAAGTCGCACAACGTGCCCCTAACGCAGCGCATGTAGGTTATGAAATTGGCCGTTATTTTGCACTGCGTTATGTGTCTCTTGGTGCGCCGTTTTCGTCGCATACTGATGGAACGAAAACGGTGCAGGCGTTACATTTAAAAAAAAAAAAAACACATTACTGAGCATGTGCAACACACATAACGCAGCAAATGTATTGCTAAACGCACAGCATGCAGCACTTCCTAAATATTGCTACATGTTACACACAACGCAACGTGTGCACTGTGAATGTCGCACAGACTTTGTATTGCTGTGCGTTAGTCTGCGTTATAAAATTTTCTAACGTACGACTTTAACGTCCCACTGTGAAAGAGGCCTTAGGCTACTTTCACATTAGGACGTTGCGGCTTGACGCGACGTTAAAGTCGCACCATAAAACTAACAACGCAACGCGGCTAAAAAGTCGCAACACAGCGTTACCAGTGCATACAGCATATATAGTAGATAATAGAGGCAATGAAGAGTATGTTGCCAAGTGTTACTGAGCATGTGCAAACAGTCTAACACAGCTAAAAACGTGTATAACGCACAGCATGCAGCACTTTCACTTAACGTGCCGTGTTAGACACCAACACAACGTCTGCACTGTGAACAGGCCATTGATTTTCCATTGCTGTGAGTTATTCTGCGTTAGGTGTTGGTTTAACGTGCGACTTTAACATCGCAATGTGCAAGAGGCCTTATGGACCTGAACTCTTACACAGGATTAAAGGAAAGAGAAATACACCCTGTATGTATTTAGAGAGTTTAGCCTGTCTAATTTCCCCTCATCTACGACTAATCACCAGTGTAATTTGATCTCTCAGCCGTGTCAGCTGGCTGCTTCTGCAAAGCAACTAATTTGCATACACAGGATCTTAACCCTTTCTCTGCTTCCATGAAAGAAGGAAGTAGACACACTGCAGGTTTATTGCAGGATTTGTATCAGCTGTAACAAAGAAATGTTTTCTGTAGAGGTTATTATACGTTCTTTATTCTTTAAATGTTATTATGCTGTTGTTTATCTTTTAGAGCAAAGAGGGAGTTCTGAGTTCAGGTCCTCATTAGCTCTCAGTACCTCTTATATAATGCCTCTGTGATATAGACTTTTGAACTTACAGACAACAGTACAAAAAGCAGCAGTACTGGGAGAGGAGAAAGGAGAGTACGCTTGCATGCTGAGAAAATGTAGTTGTGAATGACCATGGCAGAATAGTCAGAGAGATCTGTTCACACACCACAGTACAAAATTAAATGTTGATTTTCAGCATTTGTACATTGTTCTTCCACCCGCAAACGTCTTGTGGCCTTGTGGGATGCTCGATAGTACTTCCTGTGATGCGAGAATGCATCTGAATCAGTCTAGCCTTACCATGCATGACATTATTTTTTGCTGCAGGCTGTCCTTGTTTTTCCCAACACGGAAATTGGACAGCAGTCTACTGATTGTAACCGGCTTCTTTTCCCCATCTGAATTTGCATGTGCACCCTATGAAAACGAGCCCTTAGGCCTGGGCCCACTGACAGCACTTTTGCAGTGTTTGCCAATTGCGCTGCAATGCTGGAACCCTATGGGGGAGTTTCCACTCACAGTGTTGCAATCAGTGATGCTCAAATCCGATCCGGATTTCATCCTGTTAAATTCAAGTCACCCTTGCGGGGGGTTTAATCTTACCTATCATGACGTCTTCTTTGTCCGTCCCTCGGCGCGTCCCACAATGCGCTCCAATCCAGCATCATGTGACTAAAAACTCTTCCTCCTTCCGGGTTGAAGGAGGAAGTGTATAGTCACGTGACGCCGGATTGGAGCGCATAGTGGGAGGCGCCGAGGGACGGACGAAGAAGATGTCATGATAGGTAAGATTAAACCCCCCGCCCAGCCCGCACAGGTGACTTGAATTTAACAGGATTTCATCCAGATCGGATTTGAGCATCACTGGTTGCAATAGCACAGCATTGATCCTGGAGTGATCTCATTAATGACTGCAGAGCCAAATCGGGGACTTCCATGATTTGGGAATCATGAGTGATTCTTAATCTCCAGAAAAGTGCCTCTAGTGGGCCCCAGGCAGTTTTTTTTGAGTGTTTGGATGTTGGCAGCAATCGTCAAAGCGCTATGGCAGTGGAACCCTACGGGGGTGGTTCCAAAGCAGTGCTTGCGCTCAGCAATTGTACTCAGTGATCAGGCTGCAGCATTTTGGGAGCAATCGCATCAGTGGCTGCACACAGTGAAATCGTGGCAGGAATTTTGTGATAAGCAATGAAACGCGTATGGCTCCCAGGCCTTAGAGTCTTAAGACAAACTAATTTTGTAAAATTTGTGATAGTGCGCGAAAACGCACGCAAAAACGCTAGCGCAGTCATGCTATGAGTTAGCACAGTTTAGTGAATCAAGCCCTTTGTATAAAGAATAAATACTTCTGACATGGTACTTTGCTGCCACCTGCTGTTCAATTTTTGGAAACATACCTAGTTCATTTAAATGCAAAGGCAAAAAAAATCTCAAAATTGTACTAAATACTAGCAGGGATGCTCAAATCCGTATCTGATTGATCAAAATAGGTGCAAAGGACATGAACAAAATGAAAACTGTTTCTTCTTAGAGCAACCAATCAGAACATTTGCTTCATTTAACAGCTGAGACCTCATTGGATGTTCTGAACACCGGCTCCACTTTCCTGCCCCATCTCGACAGTTAAAGACCGTCAGTGGCATGCAAATATTCCTGACTTATGTGTCGATTGTATGCAATTGGGAATTAGACCAATCAAAAATGGTAGAAAAAGCATTCGATTGGCCCAGTTCCGAGCTGCCTACATTTTGCATGACATTTACATACAAGCTGGAAATATTTGCATTTCACTCACCATCTCTGTTAACAGTTCAGTTTTGAGACAATCTTTCTCAAAACAATCTATTTGTGTCCGCCGTGATAAAAATATTACACCCGTTGTGTTTTCCTGGGAGACATTTATTTGGGCAGAGCAGGAAATGAAACCTGCTAACCATGAGCGAGACAGCCAACACACAGAGAGGAACAGGAACTGGAAGAATAAAATCACACAGCAGAATCCAGAACCACCATAAGAGTAAGGGCTGGGACCCACTAAGGCATTTTTTGGCAGCGTTTTGGAATTACCGACGATATCCAAAATACGCTTTGCCATTGTATTTGAATGGGACTGAACCCACTAGTGTTTAGAATTAATCATAATAATCACAGGACATGCAGTATTTTGAGCGCATTTGAGCGCTCAATGCTAAGTATAGAAGTGCTGCAAAATCGCTTTGAAAAGCAATTTTGTAGCGATTTGGGGGGGCCAAGCGATTCAAATTTTTTGGGAAAAAATATTTTACTGGCACAGTGACCATACACATATTACAACATTTGGTCATATAAAGGCATTACAACCAGTTCCATACCATTTTGAAAAATAAACAACTTAGTTGTTGAGCTTAATGGTTAAAAGTTGAACTTAACCACTTTACCCCCAACGGTGCGGATATCTCCGTCCCTTTTTCCTTCCTTTCACCCCCAGGGACGGAGATATCTGCACCTTCCGCGCTGCCCGCGCTCCCGCTCGCTCGTACGCGTGCTCCCGCTCTCGTGCACGCCGCCGCCCGCTCGCCCGGAGATCAATGAACGGAAAAAAAAACATTCCTGTTCGTTAATCTAAGCCCTCCGCAATGATCAGCTGCTTCTATGAGAAAAAAAAAACGTTTCCCAGCCTCCCTGAACTTCCTGCAAGCGTACTTCCTGTACGCTTGCAGGACGCATTTACAAAAAGTTACTGTGGCCATCTTGTGGCCAAATAGTAAAACTACACCCTAAAGCATTTTTTATATACAAATACCTTAGTTTTACAATAAAAATTAACTCATTACCTCCCACACTCCCCAATTTTTTTTTTTGTAATAAAAACAAAAAAAATTACAATAAAAAAAATACATAAATAGTTACCTTAGGGACTGAACTTTTTAAATATTTATGTGAAGAGGGTATAACACTGTTACTTTATAAACTATGGGCTTGTAATTAGAGCTGGACGCAAAACTGAAAACATGCACCTTTATTTCCAAATAAAATATTGGTGCCAAACATTGTGATATGGACATAATTATAACCGGGACAAATGGGCAAATACATTTCATGGGTTTTAATTACAGTAGCATGCATTATTTAAAAACTATAATGGGCGAAAACTGAAAAATAATACTTTTTTCCCCACATCTTTTCCTATTTTTCCATTAAAACACATTTAGAATAAAATAATTCTTGGTATAATGTCCCACCTAAAGAAAGCCTAATTGGTGGCGAAAAAAACAGGACATAGTTCATTTCATTGCGATAAGTAATGATAAAGTTATAGACAAATGAATGGAAGGAGCACTGAAAGGTAAAAATTGCTCTGGTGCTCAAGGGGTAAAACCCTTCAGTTGTGAAGTGGTTAATTATATAAAAAAAAAAGAAAACAAAGCAAAAAGTAAATAAACGTTATCATACTCACCACGTGTCCTGGATGTCCGAAATCCGTCCGTAGCCCCGCTCACTAAAGGAAGAGGCCACAGGCGCTTCTCTGATTGGTCCTAGAGAAGCACCTATGACCTCTCCTTTAGTCCGTAGTTCTACAGACAGAAGCTGGACATCCAGACACCTGATGAGTATAATTAAGTTTATTAAAAAAAAAATCGCTTGTTGGAAGCGATGTACAGTTTACTGTACAGCGCTTTTAATCACCGGGAAACACGGGTGTAATCGCCCTAGGAATCTCTGCACACAGCGCTGCAGCGATTTTAAAGTGCTGCAGTGATGCCTAGTGGGTCCCAGCCCTAAAGCTGTAGTGTCCACTTAAATTAGATGCAACTGTTGCTGTATGTTATCTGTCCATCACTCAAAACTCTCAGAACCGCTATGCAAGTGACTCAAGAGTACGGTTGTTATGACTGTCCCTCTTGTACTGTTCACCATGGTACAGTCAACCCCTTCCAGTCCAGAAACATCCCGTTGTGTTTTTCAGTAAGGGTGTCAAAAACTTCCATCATGCGCCCTACATTCTCCTGGACCACCCATGTCGGCATCCTCCTCGGGCCACCTGTATCGGTTTGGACACAGCCAGGCGTGATAGCAATGGCAACTATCCCGTCCCTTCCATAGGTCTCGGCCTGGCAACACGTTAGCATGTTCAGTGCCGTCTTGCTGCAGCAGTACTCGATCCCAAGGAAAGGAAGGAGCTCCTCTGAGATGCTATCTATGGACCCAAACTTGCTGGAGATGTTTATCACAGCCGCCTTGCCACAACTCATTAATTTGCTTGCATTTTCCTGCGCAGCCTTCCGCAGTAGAGGAGCGAAAGATTGAGTCACCATCATTGGCCCAACCACATTGGTCTGATAGACCTTCATCATCTCCTTGGCAGTGGTTGCATCCATAGCATGGACCACGTTAGTTCCAGCATTATTTATGAGGAGGTTCAATCCCCGTCCATTCAATCTAGCTTCAATATCAGTGTACGCTGCTCTAATGCTCATTTCATCTGTTACGTCGAGCTTGATAACGGTGAGGTTTGAGTATTTGGAGGCCATGAATTTCAGTTCCTCAGCTGCTTCTGGATTCCTGCATGATGCAAAAACGTGGACCGGAGGATTGCGCTTGTTAAGGAAGGCCTTGACCAGTTCTAGGCCCACCCCTCTCCTGGAACCAGTGATTAGAACACTGTGAACTGAAAGCTTTGCCATGTCTTCTGGATGGTGAGTGGTGAACAAGAAGCTGTCTGTCTGCTGTGAGCTCTGCTGTACTTTACTCACTGGGTAACATATTAACCAAACTCCAAATCAAACAGAAGACAAAGAGAAAACATCCATAGGGCAGAAAACTATGACTATTTATTTAATAGGAGCATTATATGAAGTGCCATTGCTCCTGGTTCTTAGTAGCAATGGCATTTGCTACACTTGGCACTAGCTACACTTGGCACTAGATGCTTGCTGGATAGTGTAATGGTTAAAGAGGAACTCCAGTGAACATTTTACTGCTGGCAAGTGATGTAGCTGCTGCATGGTTTTGCCAGTTGGAAACAGCTGTAAACAGCTATTTCCCACAATATAGCAAGGTTCACAGACAGGAAACTGCTAGGAGTACGTACTTTTCTTGTGGGAGGGGTTTCTTGTGGGAGGGGTTTCACCACAATATCAGCCATACAGCGCCCCCTGATGGTCTGTTTGTGAAAAGGAATAGATTTCTCATGTAAAAAGGGGTATCAGCTACTGATTGGGATAAAGTTAAATTCTTGGTCGGCGTTTCTCTTTAAAGGGAACCTGTATTGAGTAAAATTATTTAAAATAAACACATGAGTTAACTTCAAATGAACATTACATAGTTACCTTGCCATCAGTTCCTCTCAGAAGCTCAACATTTTCTTCTGACAGTGATCCCTTCCAGTTCTGACAACATTTTGTCAGAACTGAAATATATAAGTTGCTGTCAGTTATATATCAGTTGCTGTCAGTTACAGCTGAGAGGAGAACTGATGTGTCCATGTTTCTCTATGGCTCAAGTGGGCGATGTTACAGTTTAACTGTATGCTAACCAGAAAGCTGTTATGGTGTTATGGCCATTTTCAAAATGGAGGATGGAGTATTCCATTGATCACGGTGGACAAACAGGATGCAGGAGAGGAAAAAGAGATTGAGGAGTAGACTACACAGGAGGCAAGTATGACTTGTGTATGTTTATTTTGACTTTTAATTTTTAGTTCAGGTTTTCTTTAACCTCCTGGGCGTTTCAATTCTCCCTTAATTTCTGTCCAAAAAAGTCTATGGAATTTTCCAATGAATTTTTTTTTTAATATTTCAGGCCTGTAACTTACCAAATCATTAGCAAACAAGGTTCTAGTGCTTATCCTAAGCATAATAAAATAATAAAACATGAAAATCATGGCAAAAAAAAACATTTAATAGTAACAATACGTAAACAAAACATCTTAATTCAGATCAAGCAGCAGTTGCAGCACAAAAAGTATTGAAACATCAATACACTTCCTGAGTATGAAATATTTTAAAGCAAGGGACAGCACAAAGTCCTACATCACATTCAGGGCAGTAAAAGCGCGTCTCCTTGCGCACCTTTTTTCCATTCGGCCCCCTCTTAGAGCAGCACACCACGCACATGCGGGTAGGTGTTGCTTTGCGCTCAGTGGGTGGCACATGCTCTACAAAATGACGTCCTGTTAGTCGCACTGGATTTACGACATAGGAGGCACGACGTCCTGGTCTATTCGCCTCAGGTTGTGGTTGCTGATGTTGTAAGCATATTTCCTCACAAACCTTCAAAATGTAGTCAAAGTGAGGAAGAGGCCTGTCATTTTGTTTCTTGTAGAGGACATAAGAATTCCAAAGACACTGCTCCACCAGATGTCTAAAGATTTTCTTATAATATTTGCGCTGCTGTTTGCGCACAACGGGGTAGAATGTTATGCACTGGTCAGCACGGTCCACCCCACCCATTGTCTGATTATAATCCAGAATGACCTGGGGTTTCTGGATTGTCTTCCCAGCACGATTCTTGGCTGCAGCAGTGTCAGTGTTATGGACTGTTGACAAAACGGAAACATCTTTTTTGTCCTTCCAGCGGAGGGCCATCAGTTTACCCTTCTGCCATGCTGTGATTTCCCCTGGCTTCAGCTTCTGAGCTGAAAAGGCTGATGGCAGATTGCGACGGTTAGGCCGGACAGTGCCATATGAATCAGTCTTGTGTCTGATGAGGTGTTCATATAGTTCAGGGGAGGTGTAGTAATTATCTGTGGTCAGGCAATATCCCTGACCAAGAAGCGGTGAAATGAGGGAGAGGACAGAGGCAGATGCAAGGCCAAACTGGCTGTAGCTGGGGTCAAATTGTGTGCCTTTACCAGTGTATATAATGGCATTCCAAATATATCCGGAATTAGATTCGCACAATACAAACGATTTTATCCCAAATCTGGCACGCTTGGAAGAGATATACTGTTTCCAGGCAAGTCTCCCCTTATACGCCATTAGGCTTTCATCTACGCTAACGTCTCTTTCTGGAACATACACGGACTGAAATTTGCGTATGACCATTTGAAATAGGTCGTAGATCTTCCACAGTTTGGGGGCAGGATGGGTGGCCTCATCAAAGGTCTCATTATTCATGAAATGCAGGTTTTTCATGATGAGGCTAAATCTGTTTTCTGACATGACAGTCGCAAAAAAAGGTGTAGCAATCAGTCGGTTGGTGCTCCAATATGATGTCTGGCGGGGTTTCCCCACAACCCCTTGGAGGATGAGGATGGCCAGGAATAGCCATATATCATCCTGGGTGACTGGTTCCCACCTTTTTCCCCTAGCAAACCTCCTGAATGGACCAGGCTGCTGTTCCGCATAGCGGTTGGTCTCCTCCACTATAATTTGGATTATGGCCTCGTCCAAAAAAAGTTTCAAATAGGCCAGGGGGTTAGGATCACAGGGAACTTTTTGGCCGGGTTCGCCTGTAAATGGGAATCGCGGGGGGGCAGGATTATTCTGGGTAGGGTCTTTAGCGATCCATGTGCGGATGCTCTCAACCTCTTCGGTGAAGTCATCGCTGTCAGACTCTGAGTCAGATGATGACATGTTCGCCACATAGCTGTCACTTGAGTCTGAGAATAACAGCTGCTCATCCTCGCTGTCATCAAACTCCTGCATCAGGGTTCGCGGGGAGAGGCGTCTACGGGAGCTGGAAGCCATTACAGGGCAGGCGGCAGAAAAAACGTAGTCGTTATTCGGAGCAAGGGTCAATCCAGGTGGCAATCAAAGCGTCGTCGTTATCCAAAAGCAAGGGTCAAATCCAGGCGGCAATCAAAGCGTTGTCGTTATCAAAAAGCAAGGGTCAAATCCAGGCGGCAGTCGATAGAATAGTCGATAGTCCAAGCAAGGGTCAAAACCAGAAAAATCAGCAGAAATATCAGTGCAAGTGTCACCAGCAAAATCCAAACAGCAAATGGTGTTTTTTTTTTCCTATGTGTCATTTTATTTATACTGTTTCAAACTTGTTATTTTTTACTGAGTATTGGATTGGATACATGTGTATTCAATCCAATACAAATTCAAATTTACCGCCGCGCCCCCTAGCGTCGACTTCACGTGCGACGTCATTGCGTGTGGCTAAAGGAGAGGAGGAAGGAGACGTGAAAGGAGGAGGGACCGGAGGGGACCAGAGGACGGGATCGGTGGCCCAGAGGACGGGATCGGTGGCCCAGAGGACGTGATCGGAAGGCCCAGAGGAGAGGATCGGAGGGCACAACAGGGTGGAGGGACGCGGAAAGAGATGCGGAAAGAGATGCGAACCGGAGGGGACCAGAGGACGGGATCGGAGGGCGGGATCTGAAGGCTCGTCCTGACCAGAAGGCATCAGAGACACTGGGGACCGTCCGGAGAAAGGGGACTGTGCACCCTGTACCAGGGCAACCCATGGTAAAGTGCTGGGAAACTTTTTTTTTTTACCCCGACACTGTATCGGGATTATCTAAATGGGCATCTTTTTTCACCCCGATACAGTGTCGGGATTATCTGCCAGAGGGTTAAGGGCTCTGCCTCTGACACAGGATACCAGGGTTTGAATCTTAGCTCTTCCTGTTCAGTTGGCCAGCACCTATTCTGTGAGGAGACCTTGGGCAAGACTCCATAATGCTGCTACTGCGTATAGAGTGCATCCTAGTGGCTGCAGCTCTGGCGCTTTGAGTCTGCTGGGAGAAAAGTGTGATATAAATGTTATTTGTCATGTCTTGCTGGAGAGATTGGTCAGTTGGACTCATGCTTTAAGGATACATGCACAACAGAGGAACATCCAATATGCAATCAAGAAGAAACAAGGCACTGTACTTTGTAAAATAAAACCTTTAAAGAACAGTTGAAGTGAGAAGAATATGGAGGCTGCCATATTTATGACCTTTAAGACACTATCAGTTGCATGGCATCCCTACTGTTGTATCTGGCTGCAGTAGTGTCTGAATAACACCAGGAACATGCAGCTACTCTTCACATATCTGACAATAATGTCTGAAACACTTCATATGCTGCATGCTTGTTCAGGGTCTATGGCTAAAAGTATTAGAGGCAGAGGATCAGCAGGACTGCCAGGCAACTGGTAGTATTTAAAAGGAAATAAAATATGGAAGCCTCCATATCCCTCTCTGTTCAGTTATCCTTTAAGCAACAACTGGGTACAGACATAGGGCCATATGCAATTCATCTTTTCTCCTAAGTTTTTCTCCAGGAGATATTTTCACACCTTAGCAAAATGCCTTTTAAGCCACCAGCAAGCAAGAAAACACTCAAAATGATTTTGACAGTACTTTTTCTCCCACTTTTTAGTAGTTTTTCCATTGCAGAGTGCTATAAAAGTTGTGTTAAAAATATGATGAAAAATTATCTCCTAGGAGAACACTTAAATCTGTACTGTCCAATTTGTACAATAAAAAAACATACCAATCGAGTCACTGTGATACCCTGGATCCCTCTTTGTCATTTCCACCGCTCCCCGCCACGATTCTGGCTTTAAATCGCCAGTTTTAGACAGAGTTTTTATTACATAGTGAATTATCTGCACTCCAGTCTGAGATTCTCGCAGTTTCTCAGCATGTGACAGGCAGCTCCCTCAGCCTCGCAAACTGCATCACAGACAAGCTGAAACTGAGAGCAGAGAGTGAGGAGTAAACAAAGCACACAGAGCCTGCAGGGGGCGTGCATAACTTGTATTATTTCAACAGAGGTAGCCCATTCCTCCCCTGGGTCGACAAAGCTTGACAAAGAAAAGAAGATTACTGTATACTCCTGCGTATAAGACTACTTTTTAACCCTTGAAAATCTTCTGAAAAGTCAGGGGTCGTCTTATACGTCGGGTGTCATTGGTGCCTTGTGATACGCCCTATCCTGTTACCGCCTCTCAGATCTCGCTGCTGAGGACTGTAGTGAAGCGGCGCAGGTGCACATGTGCGAGATCTGAGAGGCAGAGAAGGAGGTAAATAGGATACAAGGGTGGGCCAGAAGGGTGAAAGAGGCGTGTTTTATGGGCACAGCACAATCTATTCTTACATACTGCTCTGATAAACAGGGAGACAGGGAGAGCTGACCAGTCCACTTAGGGAGAGGGAGAGTTGACCAATCTAACCAGTTAATCACCTGTATACTATTATATACTGGGTACCACATACAGTACAGCACCAGTACCTGTTCATACATAGCACCATTATAAGAAGGTTTTTTAAAATTTTTATTTGGTGTGCATTGGAAATGGGGTAGTCTTATACAGCGAGTATATTCCAAACTCTATATTTTAACTGGAAAAGTTGGGGGGTCGTCTTATACACCCAGCCGTCTTATACGCCGGAATATACAGTAGATATATTACAGAGACAGTGCAGTTAGAAAAGGCTGCAGTAATCCAGAGCACATTAGAACAGGTATAGGAACTTATAGGATAAAAGAAATAAGGCTGAACATTTTGTTACAGAGTCTCTTAAAGAGAAAAAGTGAACTGAATAAGGGCCATAGTGGTGTGGAGTTGGGGTGAAAGGAGGGCTTATGTTATGTGGCACACAATTATATACCACTAGAAGTGGGCACAGGAGTGGGTCAGTGCCAGTGGGCTCTGTCTGTGGAGTATCAGACAGACACTGAGATATGCTACAGTTCAAACACAATACAGTGGCCCTGGAGTACTATTGTGCTTGTGTCTAATGTGACAGACAATTATAGTAGCGGGCATTGGGCACAGCTCTTGGTGGCAGGGCCATGCCGAGGCAGAGGTGAGAGAGGCTCCAGTCTCAGGGCGCAGAGTAGTAGGCGGTGCACAACTCACTCAGCTATCATTCCCCTTTTGTGTTTGAAGCAGAGAGAAATAAGAAAAGGGGGCAAGGGGGCACATGGCAGTTACTGCAAGCCAGATACAGTAACTAGAGATTTGGGGGCCCTGGGGCGCCTCTTAGTCTAATAGCAATCAGTGTGCGACGTCTGGGGTGGGAGAGATGGAGGGGCGCACTTTGGTGTCTCTGCCTTGGGTGCTGGAGGACCTAGTCCCAGCTATGCTTGGTGGGTGCCTGTGGGCTGTGGAGTGTCACACACACACACACACACAAAACAGCAGAAGGATGAAGTAGCCCTGTTTGGGTTGCTTTAACAGCAAGTCAGTCAGTGAGGATCAAAATAAGCAAGCCTAGCTAACGCTTTCCCTATCTCTGTCCCTTCTTCTCACTATTCCAGCCGAAGACAGACTGGAACATGGCAGGCACGAATGTGTTTTTATAAGGGGCGGGGAGGGGGGGGGGGGGTCTGTGAAGGGAGTGCAGGATGATTGGCTGCCATTTGCCTGCTGACTGTGATGTAAGGGGTCAAAGTTTAGCCCAATGATGATGTGTGGGGGCGGGACGAATATCGCCATGTGCTCACGGCGAGCACAAAACCCTGATTTTTTTTTTTATCTCATTTAAGAATTAGGATGAATTTTACTGATTGATTGTAACTTTTGAAAAATCTGACCGATGTATCACACACTTCATTTTTTCCCATTGATGAGAAAACTGTACGAAAACTCTGGAAAAAAATAGATTGTGTCTATAAATAAAGAATTAGAAAGTTCAATTTCTGGATCAGAAAAAAAGAATAATAATTTGATTTCAATATTGATAAACGCTGTCCTAGAGCACGATGGGTTGAAATGATCTTTGTTTTTTGCTTCTTTAACTTCCTTAGCGCTTATCACGAGTCAGACTCGAGTTGGAAAAAAACAAGCCAAGAGCGGTAACCCCGAGTGTGACGTGGTAGCCGGTGGCAGGACTGTGCAGAGTATAGCGTTTTCACTCACCTCCCCTGGGATCCAGACTCCGGGGGAGACATTCTGCTTCCTGTCTCCAAGTCTCTGCATCCCCTGGTGAGATTGCAGTTTGTCGTCATGACGACAGACACCGATCTCACTACAGAATTACAGCATCACCCGGTGGATGGAGGGAGAATTGCAGCGCTGGATCCCAGGGAGGTAAAGTGCTGGGGCTGCTGCAGATCTCTTTGCAGCCTGATTCTCTCTGGATTTTAGGGTCTAAAAGCCTGCAAAAAAATTGCACTTCTTTTAGACCCTAAAATCCCAAGAGAATCAGAGCGCCAGGGGGGTAAATACATCACAACCTACATAGATTAGGACCTTGACCTATTCTAAAGGCACGCATAATTACTGACGGTTCATACGCACATAGCAATTTTGTGCGCGCTTTTCCAGAAGACTGACTTATTTTTAAGGAACCAGTGATCGTTTCCGCAGTCTTGTGACGTAGGTACAAGTGCGCGATTAGGCGAATGATGCTTTGCAACATGTGGTGATAACGACTGCCACAGTGGATCGGATTTTTAAGATCCCCGACAACTCCCACGCAAACTGCCATGATCATATGAACTCTTGTTCGCGCCCATCATGTGCCGTCGCTTTTTCGAACAGGCTGAGGCAGAAAGTTGGATCGCGTCGGGGAATGCTCATTGTCAGGTAACGTTGCTGTGATCTTGTGTCTGTTAGTATTCAGCATAAGTGCAGCATGCCCAGGGCCGGTTCTCTCATGAAGCAAGATGAAACATTTGCATCAGGCGCAGAGATTACAGGGGCAGCATGTTTGTACTGTGTTTACACTAACAGCATGCAGTCAGGGTAGGAGGAGAAGTGAGAGCAGAGCGAGGTGAAGAGGTCATCATTGGGGAAAAGCAGCTTGTTGTGCTGTGCGAGGAATCTGACATTGAGAGAGGAGGGGGGAGACAGGAGATCAGCAGTGTTTCATTTGATGTGCACAGCGGAAGGGAGGAGGTGGCACTGCTGTCTTGACTGAGGTAGAATAGAGCGGCTGAGGGTGAGCAGTTTGTCACAGACTCGCAGCCAGCCAGTGGCGTGCATCAAAAAAGGGCGCCTGGAAAAAAGGGCGTGTTATATAGCCGAAATTATAAGTTGTACTGTAAAACAATATTTTTCGTTTATAGCTTATAAACGAAAATTTAGTGCTAAATAGGTTGAATAAATGAAAATGAAATGGCAAAATACCGTCTGTAACAACAAACCAATTTGGAAATTAAACGTCAAATAGCGTCTATAACAAAAAACAATGCAGTGGTTTGCAAAAGTATTCGGCCCCCTTGAAGTTTTCCACATTTTGTCATATTACTGCCACAAACATGAATCAATTCTATTGGAATTCCACATGAAAGACCAATACAAAGTGGTGTACATGTGAGGAGTGGAACGAAAATCATACATGATTCCAAACATTTTTTACAAATAAATAACTGCAAAGTGGGGTGTGCATAATTATTCAGCCCCCTGAGTCATAACTTTGTAGAACCACCTTTTGCAGCAATTACAGCTGCCAGTCTTTTAGGGTATGTCTCTACCAGCTTTACACACTGAAATCCTTGCCCATTCTTCTTTGCAAAACAGCTCCAGCTCAGTCAGATTAGATGGACAGCGTTTGTGAACAGCAGTTTTCAGATCTTGCCACAGATTCTCGATCGGATTTAGATCTGGACTTTGACTGGGCCATTCTAACACATAGATATGTTTTGTTTAAAACCATTCCAATGTTGCCCTGGCTTTATGTTTAGGGTTGTTGTCCTGCTGGAAGGTGAATTTCCACCCCAGTCTCAAGTCTTTTGCAGACTCCAAGAGGTTTTCTTCCACGTTTGCCCTGTATTTGGCTCCATCCATCTTCCCATCAACTCTGACCAGCTTCCCTGTCCCTGCTGAAGAGAAGCACCCCCAGAGCATGATGCTATAGTATTCAGTGATAATGCTGTGCACGATTAAAGAGTACTTGAATCAATGTCCGAGCTGCAGACAGTGTCCTCTGTATAGGCGTTGCACAATTTGAATAGTCTTATACTGCCGCGCTTGTATTCCACAGGTGTCCAAAACGCTCATATGGGGAAAGAAACACAGAGAGAGGGACATAGGGTGTAACGTAGGAACTGCCTCACCCTTAGTGTAACTCAACACACTACCAGAGCAAGCGAATAAGCCCCAAACGTACCACAAACTGCTGCCACCTCTCCCTATGAAGTGGCTGCTTACCCCCAGGCTTCTTGCTAGCATGCATAAACCCCGGCAGCCATTGCCATCAAAAAAGGTCCGTAACATCAGCACGTCCGCCGGCCAGGTGTAGCAGAGTCCTCGCTTCCTAAGCGTCCGTGCGTGCGTCCAAGCTCCGCCCAGAGCATGATGCTGCCACCATCATATTTGACAGTGGGGATGGTGTGTTCAGAGTGATGTGCAGTGTTAGTTTTCTGCCACACATAGCGTTTTGCATTTTGGCAAAAAAGCTTGATTTTGGTCTCATCTGACCAGAGCACCTTCTTCCACATGTTTACTGTGTCCCCCACATGGCTTGTGGCAAACTGCAAACGGGACTTCTTATGTTTCTCTGTTAACAATGGCTTTCTTCTTGCCACTCTTCCATAAAGGCCAACTTTGTACAGTGCATGACTAATAGTTGTCCTATGGACAGAGTCTCCCACCTGAGCTGTAGATCTCTGCAGCTCGTCCAGAGTCACCATGGGCCTCTTGACTGCATTTCTGATCAGCGCTCTCCTTGTTCGGCCTGTGAGTTTAGGTGGATGGCCTTGTCTTGGTAGGTTTACAGTTGTGCCATACTCCTTCCATTTCTGAATGATCGCTTGAATAGTGCTCCGTGGGATGTTCAAGGCTTTGGAAATCTTTTTGTAGCCTAAGCCTGCTTTAAATTTCTCAATAACTTGATCCCTGACCTGTCTTGTGTGTTCTTTGGACTTCATGGTGTTGTTGCTCCCAACAACCTCTGAGGCCATCACAGAGCAGCTGTATTTGTACTGACATTAGATTACACACAGGTGCACTCTATTTAGTCATTAGCACTTATCAGGCAATGTCTATGGGCATCTGACTGCACTCAGACCAAAGGGGGCTGAATAATTACGCACACCCCACTTTGCAGTTATTTATTTGTAAAAAATGTTTGGAATGATGTATGATTTTCAATCCACTTCTCACATGTACACCACTTTGTATTGGTCTTTCACGTGGCATTCCAATAAAATTGATTCAGGTTTGTGGCAGTAATGTGACAAAATGTGGAAAACTTCAAGGGGGCCAAATACTTTTGCAAACCACTGTATTTACACTAGTATTAAGCATAGTAATACAGTACAATGGTAGATTTTACAGGTGTTTTACTGCAATTATACAGTACCTAACTGTAGGCTCACACAGATCTCTCCCTATCCCTAACCCCTAGTCCCCCCCCCCCTTGCGTAAATATACATAATTTAATAAATTGTATATATTACAAATATTGTACTGTAACTATACCTAACCCTACTCTCACACAGAACTCTCCCTGTACCTATTCCTAACCCCTAGACCCCCCTGGTGGTGCCTAACCATAACCACCCCCTGGTGGTGCCTAATCCTAACCCCCCCCCCAGATGCCCACCCCCCTCCCAGGAGAAATGAGTATAGGGGTACAATCAATATGTTAAAGGTACAGTCAAGTATTTGTGGTTAATTTAGAACATTAAAGGACTTTTCTCGTTGTTGCATTTTTATTTCATTTAACCCTTTGTGGAAATGGGTAAGGGGTACTTTGTATCCCTATACTCATTTCTCCTGGAAGGGGGGTGGGCATCTGGGGGTCCCCTTCTTGAAGGGGACTCCCAGATGCCACCATGAACCCCCCCAGGGAGTCGTTGCCCCCGCCTCCACCTGGGGCAAGGGAGGCGGGGGAAGAGCCCCTTGTCCATGGATTGGACAAGGGGCTCCAGGGGGAGGGGGAGGCTTAGCCGCCCCTCCCCCCGGAGCCCCGCATACCATGGACCATGCGGGCTGGTATAGCTCAGGGTGCAAAGCCCCAGTCGGCCGGGGCTCCGCATTCTGGCTATCCCAGCCTGCATGGGGGACAAGGGTTACAGAGGCTCAGGAGGGGGGACCCCACGTGTTTTTTAAAAAAAAAAAATTCCCACACTCAGTACATAACACAAAAATTTTAATTTAAATAAAAAATAAATAAAATTTTTCAATTTTTTTTTAAATATTGTTTCCCAGTATCTTTTTAACATATCCTGCAAATTTGGTGTTGCTAGGATTTAAGGGGACTTTGCTATTAACTGCTGCTAAAGTTCGCGGGAATTTTTTCCACAGAAATGTCATTACGCGATTTAAATAGATACATTTTCCTCTTTGAACATTTAAAATCGATTTTCTCAAAAACTATAAGGTCTTTTTGAACAATTTTTTTTCTTCGTGTTACCACTGTTCTTCTTAACATTCTCTACACATTTGGTGTTTCTGGCATTTAAAGGGGCTTTGCTATTAACCGCCAAAGTCGGCGGGCGTTTAATTTTCCCACGGTCAGAAGGAGAATATTCAAAATCGATTTTCTCAAAAACAATAAGATCTTTTTGAAAAAAAAAAATTTTCTCTTGTTCACAATTTTTGTCTTAACATTCCCTGCAAATTTGGTGTTTTTAGCATTTAAGGGGGCTTTGCTATTAAACATTGAAGTCGGCGGGCAGATATTTTCCAAAGGGCAGCAAAGCAGGGCTTAAAACGATAAATATCGTTCAGGCAGGACAAAAAAAAAGTTTAAAAACTAAACTAAAGGTTAAACTGTTTTAACCTTTAAAACAATAAATATCGTTTAAAAAAAATCTCGGCCAGAAGGGGGCGCCATTATTTAGCCGGCGCCATTTTTCACTGGACCCCCCTGGTGGTGCCTACCCCTAACCATCACCACTGCAAAAACACCCTTACACACATATAAACAATAATATATTTAATCCTTAAAATACTTCACTATAAATAACATGAATAGAATAATTTATATATTTGTAATAGAATAAATAGCCTTAAAATCACAGGTTTACTGGGTGAAATCCAGATAGCAACTATCCGGGTTTTACCCGAATTCAGATTTGAGCATCCATAGTCCCCACTGATATATATGGTAAAATACATGAGGGTGCTTCGTCTCTGGTTCACTTTAAAGGGACACTTAAGTAAAAAAAAAAATGAGTTTTACTCACCTGGGGCTTCCAATAGCCCCCTGCAGCTGTCCGGTGCCCTCGCCGTCTCCCTCCGATCCTCCTGGCCCCGCCGGCAGCCACTTCCTGTTTCGGTGACAGGGGCTGACAGGCTGGGGACGCGAGTGATTCTTCACGTTCCTGGCCACAATAGAGCCATCTATGCTGCTATAGCATATATCATATACCATATAGCAGCATAGAGGGTGCTAATGTGTCTGGGAACGCGAAGAATCACTCGAGTCCCGAGCCTGTCAGCTCCTGTCACCGAAACAGGAAGTGGCTGCTGGCAGGGCCAGGAGGATCGGAGGGAGACAGCGTGGGCACCGGACAGCTGCAGGGGGCTATTGGAAGCCCTAGGTGAGTAAAACTCATTTTTTTTGTTTGACTTAAGTGTCCCTTTAAATGTAATTTTTATTATTTTCTGATAGTGGTTCTTCAAATATGCACATGCTCATTTTGTGTGATTTAAATTAGGCATAAACACTGCTCACAAATATATGTGTGAAAGGTTGCCTTATATTATGATATCCACAGCAAGGCTACTTGGTGCACACGCATTGTCATTCACAAAAGACGACATGCTATAATAAGGCTAATAAATACAGTTATGTGTCACTTAGAAGCCGCCCAGAGGCATAACATCCCTGTATCCTGCTGCCGTGATGCTGTTAGGACCAGCTCTGGCGGCATAATCAGCCGGGCTGGGCTCACAATGATGTAGTCTGCCCTGATTACTGGATAAACAGTGAGAATTATATACACTGAGCAGCCAACAATAAACAACCTGCCTATTATTAATTACATAGTCAGGACTGGATTTGGACATTTTACTGCTCAAGGCAGGGCCGGGCCGAGGCATAGGCTGGAGAGGCTCCAGCCTCAGGGCGCAGTGTAGAAGGGGGCGCAGAATTCATTCAGCTGTCATTCCTAATTGTGTTTGAAGCAGAAAGAAATAAGAAAAGGGGATACATGGCAGTGACTGCAAGCCAGATAACTAAATATTAAGGTGTTGGGGAGGTTGTGGGCCCTGTGGCGCCTCTTAGTCTAATAGCATTTAGTGTTTGATGGCTCGGGTGGCAGGGATGGAGGGGCGCACTTTGGTGTCTCAGCCTTGGGTGCTGGAGGACCTTGTCCCGGCTCTGGCTCAAGGCACACTGTCACAACCCAACCCCCCCCCCCCCCCCCCAACTGCCCCGTCTTGTGCACTCCCCGTCCCGTTTGTTCCTCTGGTCCTGTGCTCTTGTCTTCTGCTCCACACATCCTGAGTACATTTCTGATCTGGTGCATCCCCCATTCTGTGCGGTGCTTTACTGGCTGCTTGCCCCTGTGGAAGGAGGGCGGCCACAGACTGGTTTTGTGACTGTTGTGGTTTACATGTTTGGCAGTTTAACTGCCTTAGTGTGCCAGCCTGCTGCCCGCCCCTTGCTTCCTGATGCCCTAGGCCATGGCTTTTGCGGCCTTGTCTCAAATCCGGCCATGTACGTAGTCCCCTTGTGCCGCCAAAACAGCTCTGTAGATATTTATTAGGGGCACCCAGTAAATTTGGTGCCGAATCCTGGCACACACCATTAGTATATTGGTAATTTTACTAAAATTCTACTATCAGCTTCCCTCACCTATTCCTCACACTAACTTATCCCTACCTATTGCTTACAATAGCCCCTCCCACACACACCCACACACCCAGCTACGCCTATAACACTTAACTCCTCCTACCTACGTCTATCAATAAACTCCCCCCACACATACGCCTAACACTACCCTGACCCAACTGCAACTATGCTGAACAAAATTTCCCCCGCCTACATCTAACATTAACCTCCCCACACCTATAACACTAGACTCCCCCTACCTGCGTCAACACCTATGGCTAACACTAAGCTCCCCCCCCCCATACCTACGCCTATAACACTAGACTCCCCCTACCTACGCTTACACCTATGCCTAACACTACCCCGCTCCAACTATGGTTAACAACAATTCCCCCTTCTCCACCTATGCCTCACACTAACCTCCCCCTTACACCTACGCCTAGAACACTAGACTCCCCCTACCTGCGCCAACACCTATGGCTACCACTAAGCTCCCCCCCCCCATACCTACGCCTATAACACTAGACTCCCTCTACCTACGCTTACACCTATGCCCCTCCTCCACCTACGCCTAACACTAACCTCCCTCTTACACCTACGCCTAGAACACTAGTCTCCCCCTACCTACGCTTACACCTATGCCTAACACTACCCCGCCCCAACTATGGTTAACAATAATTCCCCCTCCTCCACCTATGCCTCACACTAACCTCCCCCTTACACCTACGCCTATAACACTAGACTCCCCCTATCTACCTCTGCACCTATGTCTAACACTACCCCACCCCAACTACACTTAACAATAATCCCCCCCTCCGCCTACTACTAACTTTCCCCCCACCTACGTCTATCATTAACCTACTCCCGCCTCTGCCTAACACTAAGCCCACACCTATGGCTAACACTAACATTATAAGCCCGGTTCCCCAGTCAGTCTGGGGTTTGGCTTCATAATAGCCGAACCCAAAATGCCTGATCACTCACTCCCACAGCTGCCTCCACTGGTATCCAGAATTTGGCTACATGATAGCCAAGCATCAGGTGCTCCTTACTAGCCCCCGCTGCCAATGTCCAGAGTTCAGCTACATGATATCTGAACCCCAGCACCCAAGGTACCCAGAGTGCTGCTTACTCACCCCTGCTGCTATCTCCATTGACATCCAGACTTTTGATACATTATAGCTGAACCCAGTGCATCCCTTACTAAGCCATGCTGCCGATATCTGTACTTTCGGCTTCATGACCACCGCTGAACCCCAGCACCCAAAGTGCTCAGTCAGTGTCGCCATACAGTTGTGTTCAAAATTATTCAACTCCCACTGAAATTGAGTGTTTTGGCCAGTTTGACATTGATTTTGATCATTTCAGTCATCTTGTTTACAATCAAATCAAAGAGGCACTTGTAAGTCAGACAAATATAACATAGCATTTATAATGAAATAACCACAAATGTCTTTTCTGTGCTCACATCATTATCAGTTTTATTCAACCCCCAAGTGACATTCATTCTTAGTACTTAGTACAACATCCTTTTCCAGTTATAACAGCTTTTAAACGTGAAGCATAGCTTGACACAAGTGTCTTGCAGCGATCTACGGGTATCTTAGCCCATTCTTCATAGGCAAAAGCCTCCAGTTCAGTCAAATTCTTAGGCTTACGCGCTGCAACTGCTTTCTTTAAGTCCCACCAGAGGTTCTAAATCGGATTTAAGTCTGGTGACTGCGATGGCCACTCCAAGATATTCCAGCCTTTAATCTGCAACCATGCTCTAGTGGACTTGGAGGTGTGCTTCCGATCATTGTCCTGTTAAAATTTCCAGCGTCTCCCAAGCCTCAGGTTTGTGACGGACTACATCACATTTTCTTCCAATATCTCCTGATACTGAAGAGAATTCATGGTCCCTTGCACACACTGAGCCTAAGTATGTGACTGAACTGGAGGCTTTTGCCCATGAAGAATGGGCTAAGATACCCGTAGATCGCTGCAAGAATGAATGTCACTTGGGGGTTGAATAAAACTGATAATGATTTGAGCACAGAAAAGACATTTGTGGTTATTTCATTATAAATGTTATGTTATATTTGTCTGACTTACAAGTGCCTCTTTGATTTAATTGTAATCAAGATGACTGAAATGATCAAAATCAATGTCAAACTGGCCAAAACATTCAATTTCAGTGGGGGTTGAATAATTTTGAACACAACTGTAGCTGCAGATTACATTGTAATCTATGGCGGTGTCCAATATACCGAAAGGACTGTGTACCCAAATTACCTGCTTTAAACAGATTTCGCCTCCTAAAGCATGGACCCCACAAGACCTCAGAAGGTAACTGGCTGGCACCAAACCTCAAAAGCCCTCTGCCATCAGGGGATACTATTGCTGGTAGGGGTGTATGTGGTCAGCCAAAATCTCCACATAGGTGGCTTTTACCAAAACAACATACACATGATCTAAAAGAAAACATGACTCCTCAGAGAAGGACTCTTCCATTGACCTGATAGAGAAGGCCACCCTCTTACATAGATCTTATAGAAAAGGCCACCTTCTTCCATAGATCTGATAGAGAAGGCCACCTTCTTCCATAGATCTTATAGAGAAGGCCACCTTCTTCCATAGATCTGATAGAGAAGGCCACCTTCTTCCATAGATCTGATAAGGAAGACCACCTTCTTCCATAGGTCTAATGGAGAAGGTCGCCTTCTTCCATAGATCTGATAGAGAAGGCCACCTTCTTCCGTAGATCTTATAGAGAAGGCCACTTTCTCCCATAGATCTGAAAGAGAAGGCCACCTACTTCCATAGATTTGCTAGAGAAGGCCATCCTCTTCCAAAGACCTGATAGAGAAGGCCACCCTCTTCCATAGACCTGACAGAGAAGGCCACTTTCTTCCATAGATCTGACAGAGAAGGCCACCCTGCCACCCTCTTCCAAAGATCTGATAGAGAAGGCCACCTTCTTACATTGATCTGATAGAGAAGGCCACTCTCTTCCATAGATCTGATAGAGAAGACCACCTTCTTCCATAGATTTGATAGCGAAGGCCATCCTCTTCCAAAGACCTGATGGAGAAGGCCACCCTCTTCCATAGACCTGATAGAGAAGGCCTTCTTCCATAGATCTGATAGAGAAGGCCATCTTACATAGATCTGTAGTCCAGTTCTGAAGCTCTCATGATGCACTTTTGTTGGTGTAAAAGGTTCAGCTGGGCACCATGACTGATCTGCTGCTACGTAGAACCATATGGAGCAAGTTGTGACACATTGTGTGTTCCTACTATGGTAGGATTAGATTATGAGCAACTCTAAGGACAGTTACTGACATGACTATGTGTGCTATAAAGTGCAGCAGAAGATGTCAGTGCTATATAAATACATAATAATATTGTGGGTAGTGGCTGGATTGTGCACTGGTTAAGGGCTCTGCTCTGACATAGGAGACCTGGGTTAAAATATCGGATCTTCCCAATTCAGTGAGCCAGCAGCTATTCCGTAAGGGGTCCTTGGGTGAAACCCCCTAACACAGCTACTGAGTGCACTCTCAGGGCCAGCACTGCCATAGAGGCAAAGGGAGCAATTGCTCCAGGACTCCTGACCTCTACAGGGGCCCCGCGCCACCGACCCTGACAGTTGCGGCTTTCCTCGATTGTATAAGGGAGGGAGGACCACTAAACATCAAGGAATTGTATTCTTGAAGGTGTCCTTCTCTATTAGGTGTGTGGAAGAAGGGTGGCCTTCTCCCCAGGCCATGCCTGTGAAGTTTCAGGAGTAATTACTCACCTGTCTCGGCGGGCGGCGGCGGTACAGTCTGGGCGCTCTTGCCACCCTGTTCTCCTCCTTCTCTATGACCCGGCATGTGTTATGTGTAAACACTTGACCTGGGTAACAGAGTGATATCGGTGCGGGGGGGGGGGGGGGTGTTATGGGGTCTGAAAGGTGTTCGGGCAAGACCCCTTCTTCAGTTTGCTGCAGGGCCCCTAAAACCGGTCTTGTGCACTCTAGTGGCTGCTTCGCATGCGATTTGAGCACTAGACAAGTACTGGAATTATTATGGTAGGACATTAGACTATGCCTATGGCAGGGATTAGATTGTAAGCTCCTCTGAGGGCAGTCAACTGTGTATTATGTGCAGAAGCTGTCAGAGCGATATAATAATAATATATTGGCTATTGGTCTTTTGTTTTTGCAGCATTCCACCCTTCAGCCATTATCTACTCTTCACAGTCCATTTAGCTAAGGACAACGCAGATGTCTGTGGGCTTCTCCTGGTTTGTGTTCATCCTCCATGGTCAGGGAACATACCCAGTGGCGTAGCTAAGGAGCTGTTCACCCCAGTGCAGGTTTTACAATGGGGCCCTGCAAGCACTCTATACATAACAATTGATACAGCGCACCAAAACCTGCCAAAGACAACCACAGTGTCAGAGGTGCAAGAAGGGGATGGGGACCAGCTTGTTAATGATTATCACTCTTGAAAGCATTTAGAGAAGTGATTATTATCAGCACAGGGTCAATAAAGAGCTAATACTGCAGTTGAGGGAGGGCCCCTCTGGCCCAAGGGTAGTGCGCTTGCAACCTTTGCATCCCCTATTGCTACGCTACTGAACATACTCTTAGATTATGTAACGGGACGGAGTACATGATGCCAGGATAATTAGAGTTGATTGAGTGCAGCAGAGCAAATGAGGTCTCCTCCTCTGACTACGTAGAGAGTCTTCTCAGAAAGCAATTCTTTCCTTATAACACTTTTCTTCCTCTTGTGGTTGAGGAGCTCTGAAACCCATAAAACAGCTCCTGTTAGCCAATTGTGGTTTTGGCTCAGCAATGATTAGTACTCCGTAACTATTTCGGTTACTATGGGGCTGGTTTAATGTGGCCAGAAAACAATGGAGATTATACTGTATTTCAAGGGATCCAGAAATCCTGGACTGGATTTTTTCAAAAAAATATGTCTCTGGTAAAGTAGCAAAAGTTTACAACTGGGTCATATCTGAAAATAAAGAGGGTTACTGAAAGGTTAAAGAAGACCTACGCTGCAAATTCCGCAGTGAAAAAGAGCCAGAAGGACACTTACAATAACTTTTCCCCGTCATTTCTTTACTCAATGCAGCAATAGCTGACTATTTCATTAAGCAGCAGGGAAGCATTGTGGCAGCTCTGGAGTGCAGCATACTGTGGCTGGCACTGCACTTCTTCTCTCTTCACCTCTGCTCTCTGAGATAAGCTGGGTCAGTGGTACAGGCAGAAGCAGAATACCTCCATGTGATTGGCTGGCTCAGTGGCACAGGCAAAAGCAGAGTACCTCTCTGAGATAGGCTGGCTCAGTGGCACAGGCAGAAGCAGAGAACTCCTCTGAGAAAGGCTGGCTCAGTGGCACAGGTAGAACCAGAGTATTCATCTGGGACAGGCTGGCTCAGTGGCACAGGTAGCAGCAGAGAACCGCTCTGAGATAGGCTTGCTCAGTAGCACAGGTAGAAGCAGAGTACCTCTCTGTGATAGGCTGGCTCAGTGGCACAGATAGAAGCAGAGTACCTCTCTGTTATAGGCTGGCTCAGTGGCACAGGCAGAAGCAGAGAACCCCACTGAGATAGGCTGGCTCAATGGCACAGGTAGGAGCAAAGGACCTCTGTAATAGGCTTGCTCAGTAGCACAGGTAAAAGCAGAGTACCTCTCTGTGACAGGCTGGCTCAGTGGCACAGGTAGAAGCAGAGTACCTCTCTGTTATAGGCTGGCTCAGTGGCACAGACAGAAGTAGAGCACCCCTCTGAGATAGGCTGGCTCAGTGGCACAGGTAGAAGCAGAGTATTCGTCTGGGACAGGCTGGCTCAGTGGCACAGAAAGAAGAAGAGACCCCCTCTGAGATAAGCTGGCTCAGTGGCAAAGGTAGAAGCAGAGTACCCCTTTGAGATAGGCTGGCTCAGTGGCACAGGTAGAAGCAGAGTATTCGTCTGTGACAGGCTGGCTCAGTGGCACAGGTAGAAGCACTGGTCTCTGTGATAGGCCTGGCTCAGTGGCACAGGCAGAAGCAGAGTACCTCTCTGAGATAGGCTGGCTCAGTGGCACAGGAAGAAGCAGGGTACCCCTCTGTGATAGGCTGGCTCAGTGGCACAGGCAGAAGCAGAGAACACCTCTGAGATAGGCTGGCTCAGTGGCACAGGTAGAACCAGAGTATTCGTCTGGGACAGGCTGGCTCAGTGGCACAGGTAATAGTAGAGTGCCTTTTTGTGATAGGCTGGCTCAGTGGCACAGGAAGAAGCAGCGTGCCTCTATGTGATAGGCTGGCTCAGTGGCACAAATAGAAGCAGAGTACCTCTCTGTTATAGGCTGGCTCAGTGGCACAGGCAGAAGCAGAGAACCCCACTGAGATAGGCTGGCTCAATGGCACAGGTAGAAGCAAAGGACCTCTGTAATAGGCTTGCTCAGTAGCACAGGTAAAAGCAGAGTACCTCTCTGTGACAGGCTGGCTCAGTGGCACAGGTAGAAGCAGAGTACCTCTCTGTTATAGGCTGGCTCAGTGGCACAGACAGAAGTAGAGCACCCCTCTGAGATAGGCTGGCTCAGTGGCACAGGTAGAAGCAGAGTATTCGTCTGGGACAGGCTGGCTCAGTGGCACAGAAAGAAGAAGAGACCCCCTCTGAGATAAGCTGGCTCAGTGGCAAAGGTAGAAGCAGAGTACCCCTTTGAGATAGGCTGGCTCAGTGGCACAGGTAGAAGCAGAGTATTCGTCTGTGACAGGCTGGCTCAGTGGCACAGGTAGAAGCACTGGTCTCTGTGATAGGCCTGGCTCAGTGGCACAGGCAGAAGCAGAGTACCTCTCTGAGATAGGCTGGCTCAGTGGCACAGGAAGAAGCAGGGTACCCCTCTGTGATAGGCTGGCTCAGTGGCACAGGCAGAAGCAGAGAACACCTCTGAGATAGGCTGGCTCAGTGGCACAGGTAGAACCAGAGTATTCGTCTGGGACAGGCTGGCTCAGTGGCACAGGTAATAGTAGAGTGCCTTTTTGTGATAGGCTGGCTCAGTGGCACAGGAAGAAGCAGCGTGCCTCTATGTGATAGGCTGGCTCAGTGGCACAAATAGAAGCAGAGTACCTCTCTGTTATAGGCTGGCTCAGTGGCACAGGCAGAAGCAGAGAACCCCACTGAGATAGGCTGGCTCAATGGCACAGGTAGAAGCAAAGGACCTCTGTAATAGGCTTGCTCAGTAGCACAGGTAAAAGCAGAGTACCTCTCTGTGACAGGCTGGCTCAGTGGCACAGGTAGAAGCAGAGTACCTCTCTGTTATAGGCTGGCTCAGTGGCACAGACAGAAGTAGAGCACCCCTCTGAGATAGGCTGGTTCAGTGGCACAGGTAGAAGCAGAGTATTCGTCTGGGACAGGCTGGCTCAGTGGCACAGGAAGAAGAAGAGACCCCCTGAGATAGGCTGGCTCAGTGGCAAAGGTAGAAGCAGAGTACCCCTTTGAGATAGGCTGGCTCAGTGGCACAGGTAGAAGCAGAGTATTCGTCTGTGACAGGCTGGCTCAGTGGCACAGGTAGAATCACTGGTCTCTGTGATAGGCCTGGCTCAGTGGCACAGGCAGAAGCAGAGTACCTCTCTGAGATAGGCTGGCTCAGTGGCACAGGAAGAAGCAGGGTACCCCTCTGTGATAGGCTGGCTCAGTGGCACAGGCAGAAGCAGAGAACACCTCTGAGATAGGCTGGCTCAGTGGCACAGGTAGAACCAGAGTATTCATCTGGGACAGGCTGGCTCAGTGGCACAGGTAATAGTAGAGTGCCTTTTTGTGATAGGCTGGCTCAGTGGCACAGGAAGAAGCAGCGTACCTCTATGTGATAGGCTGGCTCAGTGGCACAAATAGAAGCAGAGTACCCCTCTAGGACAGGCTGGCTCAGTGGCACAGGAAGAAGCAGAGTACCTCTCTGTGATAGGCTGGCTCAGTGGCACAGGTAGAAGCAGAGTACCCCTCTGAGATAGGCTGGCTCTGTGGCACAGGTTGAAGCAGAGTATTTGTCTGTGACAGGCTGACAGGCTGGCTCAGTGGCACAGGTAGAAGCAGAGTACCTTTTCTGTGATAGGCTGGCTCAGTGGTACAGGCAGAAGCAGAGTACCTCTCTGAGATAGGCTGGCTCAGTGGCACAGGCAGAAGCAGAGAACCCCACTGAGATAGGCTGGCTCAATGGCACAGGTAGAAGCAAAGGACCTCTGTAATACGCTTGCTCAGTAGCACAGGTAGAAGCAGAGTACCTCTCTGTGACAGGCTGGCTCAGTGGCACAGGTAGAAGCAGAGTACCTCTCTGTTATAGGCTGGCTCAGTGGCACAGACAGAAGTAGAGCACCCCTCTGAGATAGGCTGGCTCAGTCGCACAGGTAGAAGCAGAGTATTCGTCTGGGACAGGCTGGCTCAGTGGCACAGGAAGAAGAAGAGACCCCCTCTGAGATAAGCTGGCTCAGTGGCACAGGTAGAAGCAGAGTACCCCTTTGAGATAGGCTGGCTCAGTGGCACAGGTAGAAGCAGAGTATTCGTCTGTGACAGGCTGGCTCAGTGGCACAGGTAGAAGCACTGGTCTCTGTGATAGGCCTGGCTCAGTGGCACAGGCAGAAGCAGAGTACCTCTCTGAGATAGGCTGGCTCAGTGGCACAGGAAGAAGCAGAGTACCCCTCTGTGATAGGCTGGCTCAGTGGCACAGGCAGAAGCAGAGAACACCTCTGAGATAGGCTGGCTCAGTGGCACAAGTAGAACCAGAGTATTCGTCTGGGACAGGCTGGCTCAGTGGCACAGGTAATAGTAGAGTGCCTTTTTGTGATAGGCTGGCTCAGTGGCACAGGAAGAAGCAGAGTGCATCTATGTGATAGGCTGGCTCAGTGGCACAAATAGAAGCAGAGTACCCCTCTAGGACAGGCTGGCTCAGTGGCACAGGTAGAAGCAAAGTACCTCTCTGTGATAGGCTGGCTCAGTGGCACAGGTAGAAGCAGAGTACCCCTCTGAGATAGGCTGGCTCTGTGGCACAGGTTGAAGCAGAGTATTTGTTTGTGACAGGCTGACAGGCTGGCTCAGTGGCACAGGTAGAAGCAGAGTACCTTTTCTGTGATAGGCTGGCTCAGTGGTACAGGCAGAAGCAGAGTACCTCTCTGAGATAGGTTGGCTCAGTGGCACAGGAAGAAGCATAGTACCCCTCTGTGATAGGCTGGCTCAGTGGCACAGGCAGAAGCAGAGAACTCCTCTGTGATAGACTGGCTCAGTGGCACAGGCAGAAGCAGAGAACCCCACTGAGATAGGCTGGCTCAGTGGCACAGGTAGAAGCAAAGGACCTCTGTAATAGGCTTGCTCAGTAGCACAGGTAGAAGCAGAGTACCTCTCTGTGATAGGCTGGCTCAGTGGCACAGACAGAAGTAGAGCACCCCTCTGAGATAGGCTGGCTCAGTCGCACAGGTAGAAGCAGAGTATTCGTCTGGGACAGGCTGGCTCAGTGGCACAGGAAGAAGAAGAGACCCCCTCTGAGATAAGCTGGCTCAGTGGCACAGGTAGAAGCAGAGTACCCCTCTGAGATAGGCTGGCTCAGTGGCACAGGTAGAAGCAGAGTATTCGTCTGTGACAGGCTGGCTCAGTGGCACAGGTAGAAGCACTGGTCTCTGTGATAGGCCTGGCTCAGTGGCACAGGCAGAAGCAGAGTACCTCTCTGAGATAGGCTGGCTCAGTGGCACAGGAAGAAGCAGAGTACCCCTCTGTGATAGGCTGGCTCAGTGGCACAGGCAGAAGCAGAGAACACCTCTGAGATAGGCTGGCTCAGTGGCACAAGTAGAACCAGAGTATTCGTCTGGGACAGGCTGGCTCAGTGGCACAGGTAATAGTAGAGTGCCTTTTTGTGATAGGCTGGCTCAGTGGCACAGGAAGAAGCAGAGTGCATCTATGTGATAGGCTGGCTCAGTGGCACAAATAGAAGCAGAGTACCCCTCTAGGACAGGCTGGCTCAGTGGCACAGGTAGAAGCAAAGTACCTCTCTGTGATAGGCTGGCTCAGTGGCACAGGTAGAAGCAGAGTACCCCTCTGAGATAGGCTGGCTCTGTGGCACAGGTTGAAGCAGAGTATTTGTTTGTGACAGGCTGACAGGCTGGCTCAGTGGCACAGGTAGAAGCAGAGTACCTTTTCTGTGATAGGCTGGCTCAGTGGTACAGGCAGAAGCAGAGTACCTCTCTGAGATAGGTTGGCTCAGTGGCACAGGAAGAAGCATAGTACCCCTCTGTGATAGGCTGGCTCAGTGGCACAGGCAGAAGCAGAGAACTCCTCTGTGATAGACTGGCTCAGTGGCACAGGCAGAAGCAGAGAACCCCACTGAGATAGGCTGGCTCAGTGGCACAGGTAGAAGCAAAGGACCTCTGTAATAGGCTTGCTCAGTAGCACAGGTAGAAGCAGAGTACCTCTCTGTGATAGGCTGGCTCAGTGGCACAGACAGAAGTAGAGCACCCCTCTGAGATAGGCTGGCTCAGTGGCACAGGTAGAAGCAGAGTATTCGTCTGGGACAGGCTGGCTCAGTGGCACAGGAAGAAGAAGAGACCCCCTCTGAGATAGGCTGGCTCAGTGGCACAGGTAGAAGCAGAGTACCCCTCTGAGATAGGCTGGCTCAGTGGCACAGGTAGAAGCAGAGTATTCGTCGGTGACAGGCTGGCTCCGTGGCACAGGTAGAAGCACTGGTCTCTGTTATAGGCCTGGCTCAGTGGCACAGGCAGAAGCAGAGTACCTCTCTGAGATAGGCTGGCTCAGTGGCACAGGAAGAAGCAGAGTACCCCTCTGTGATAGGCTGGCTCAGTGGCACAAGCAGAAGCAGAGAACACCTCTGAGAAAGGCTGGCTCAGTGGCACAGGTAGAACCAGAGTATTCGTCTGGGACAGGCTGACTCAGTGGCACAGGTAATAGTAGAGTGCCTTTTTGTGATAGGCTGGCTCAGTGGCACAGGAAGAAGCAGAGTGCCTCTATGTGATAGGCTGGCTCAGTGGCACAAATAGAAGCAGAGTACCCCTCTAGGACAGGCTGGCTCAGTGGCACAGGTAGAAGCAGAGTACCTCTCTGTGATAGGCTGGCTCAGTGGCACAGGTAGAAGCAGAGTACCTCTCTGAGATAGGCTGGCTCTGTGGCACAGGTAGAAGCAGAGTACCTCTCTGAGATAGGCTGGCTCAGTGGCACAGGAAGAAGCATAGTACCCCTCTGTGATAGGCTGGCTCAGTGGCACAGGCAGAAGCAGAGAACTCCTCTGAGATAGGCTGGCTCAGTGGCACAGGTAGAACCAGAGTATTCATCTGGGACAGGCTGGCTCAGTGGCACAGGTAGTAGTAGAGTGCCTCTCTGTGATAGGCTGGCTCAGTGGCACAGGTAGAAGCAGAGTACCCCTCTGTGATAGGCTGGCTCAGTGGCACAGGCAGAAGCAGAGAACTCCTCTGAGATAGGCTGGCTCAGTGGCACAGGTAGAACCAGAGTATTCATCTGGGACAGGCTGGCTCAGTGGCACAGGTAGTAGTAGAGTGCCTCTCTGTGATAGGCTGGCTCAGTGGCACAGGAAGAAGCAGAGTGGCCCTATGTGATAGGCTGGCTCAGTGGCACAAGTAGAAGCAGAGTACCCCTCTAGGACAGGCTGGCTCAGTGGCACAGGTAGAAGCAGAGTACCTCTCTGATATAGGCCTGTTCAGTGGCACATGTAGAATCAGAGTACATCTCTGATATAGGCTGGTTCAGTGGCACATGTAGAAGCAGAGCATCAGTGATCGGCTTGCTTAGGGGCACAGTACAAGTAGAGAACCTCTCTGAGATAGGCTGGCTTGGTGGTATAGGTAGAAGCAGAGTACCTATCTGTGATAGGCTGGCTCAGTGGCACAAGTAGAAGCAGAGCACCCCTCTAGGACAGGCTGCCTCAGTGGCACAGGTAGAAGCTTAGTACCTCTCTCTGATGGGCTGGCTCAGTGGCACAGGTAGAAGCCAAGTACTCTCTGTGATGGGCTGGCTCAGTGGAACAGGTAGAAGCAGACTACCCTTTTGGGGCAGGCTGGCTCAGTGGCACAGGTAGCAGAGCAGAGTACCCCTCTGGCCACACTGTGAGACTCCTCCCACCCACAGATGACACAAACTCTTAGCAGTATTTGCAAAGGCAAAACACTGCCATGGCAGTTTTTAATAAAGTGGGCGTAGCTAACCAACAAAATGTGGATTTTGTGGCACAAGTGGTCAGTTTTTAGACATTTGTTCCTGCTATTCTGCTATAACTTCTGCTGCCTGTGCTGATAAGTGTGGGTTTTAATTTTACACCACTTTAAAGGGAACCAGAGATGAACGTTTCACACAAAATAAACATATCAGTTGATAGCTTGTAAAGAATAAATGCTCTACCTGGTAATTTTGCCGCTCTGGTGTCCCTTTTTTGGTGTTTTTTATCCATTATTCCTCCAGGAAAAATCAAATATGGCCGCCGGCTCATATCCCTTCTGTTTCCGTGTTATGAGTAGTTCTGGATGTGCTGTCTAGGCTATATGAGACTATGCTGCTATCTAGGCTAAATGCAGCCTTTCATCTGTGTGCTTTCATTTTGGTATGATGTACAGCTGCCTGTAGGAAGTGTCTCTCATAGGAATGAAACTGCAGTCATCATCAGTATCTATGCTGAGAGCACACAGAGCACACAGGAATCATATTGCAGCCACAGAGCTTCTCTCTCAGCAGGAGCAGCCCCTCCCATGTCATCACAGCTCTCAGTATGGTATCAGGTAATCTGATCCAGGAGGGGGGAAGGCTTGGGCTTGAAAAGACTCCACAGAAGAGTGACTCAGCTATAATGATTCCAGGTCAAACCTAGACTGAATAGTCAGTGGATTCTTATCACAGTTGCTAATAGACTAATTAAGCAGATAACAATGAAACTAAAAGCAGGGTAGGTGTTTACTGTCATGTTCCCACTGATAAATGTAATAAAATACTTGAGGGTGCTTCATCTCTGGTTCTCTTTAAAGAGAGCCCGAGGTAGGCACATAAAATAAACTAAAAAACAATGCTACCTGATCCTGTGGGCTGGGCGGATCAGCTAGGCGCCATCCCCTCCACTCCGTTTGCCTGCTAGGGCTCACTTTCACTTTCATGACCTCTGGGGTCACAACGCTGAAAAGAGAGATTCTGCTGTAAAGAATCTTTAAACAAGCTCCTGTAGGGTTAATGGGAGAAGGACACCTCTAAACACTCGCACGCAGCGATGTGTACTCAGCGGGCAGCAGGCACTGCTGCCACCCACTGAGTACACATCGCTGCGCAAATGTTTAGACAAGTCCTTCTCCCATTAACCCTACCAGAGTTTGTTTACAGCAGTGGACAGATTTTTGCCTTAGAGTGAATTGTGCCTTGATAAAGGGGCCCTACATGGCTCCGAAACATTGGCAGAGGTTTATCTAGAGGGATACAGGCATGGCTTGTGCCATGGGCCCCACAGCACCATTGGCGACATGATTGCTTCCTCCTCCCTCATGTGCCGCCAACATACTGAGGGATGCCTCATGGGGGTTTGCACCTGTTCTTATACTGCATCTCTCACTACCTGTACAGGGAGGGAGCTTCTTTATACTGGGAGACATCTCTGACTACATATACTGGAGGGGCACCTGTCACTACATATATTGAGGGAGCTACTTATACTGGGGGGGCACCTCTCAATACCTAGACTGAGGGTATACTTGGGGGTGTTACTTGTACTGGTGGATACCTCTCTTTACCTATACTGGGGAACTACTTATACTAGGGAGACACCTCTAGCTACATGAATTGGGAATTCAACCTAAACTAGAGGCTACCTATACTGAGTGAACTACCTCTGGCTACCTATACTAGGGTGCTAACACTGGCTACTTATACTTGGGGGGGCGGGGGGGGGCGCTAACTTTTGAAACCCACACAGGGGGCTACTTATACTGTGTCATTGCAAGAAAAGAGTCATTATGGGGCAAGGTGATCTAACTGGTGGAGGGGGCACAATTTCAGTGTTTGCTACAGGCGCTATATTACCCAGATACGTCCCTGAACATTGGCTATTTTATATGGAACTAATGGATATGCCAGCTCTTTTTGATTGGATTCACACTGTACCGGATGGAAAACTGATCCTGTTAAAAGTGATCCATTTTCCGTTTGACGGAAAGTGAAAAAAGTAAGCAGTTAAAATCTGACAGAACCGACAGGTTTTGGACTTGTCCATCTCCTCATGGGGGATTCCCAGGGTTTTCTTTGTTTTTAAAAGCATTTCCTGAACGGCAGTTTAACTGACAAAATAGTAAGATACCAGCCAGCTTCCCTACTTACTTGCACACTATTTTTGCAGCTGGACTTAGCAAATGCTATTCAGGACATGCTTTTGACAATAAAGAAAACCCTGAGAATCCCCCATGAGGAGATGGACTAGTCCAAAATCTGTTGGTTCTGATTTTAACTGCTTACCTTTTTTTTTTTGCTGCAGTGGTCCTTTCAACAGATCAGTTTCTTACAGTGACATCAGTTTTTCATACGGTTCCGTCCATTCCCATTTTTCGTCTCCACCCACTTGGTACCTGTTGCTGTCATGTTTGCCTTCCTTGCTGCACTGAAAGTGCCAGTATACAACTCCCACAGCCCCAGCAGAAGCATCAGGCTCCCATCGCTTCAGGAAAGACCAATGGGAATCCTCTTTTCATTGGTCCACTACTCCATGAGCTAATGAGAGTCCTCTCTGGGCAAGGACGATTCCCATTGGTCAATTGAAAGCCAACGTGAGACTTCTCATGGACATTGATTCGGTCGCATTTCAATTCTTATAGTAAAATTGTGCAGGACCCAAACGTGCAATTTGGGTGCGTTCTAAACGCTCTGGTGTGAACAGATCTGTTTGCATCCGTTCAGATCCGTTCTATTCCGATAAACGGAGCGTTTTATGTGCAGTGTGAAAGGAGCCACAAGGAGCATTGACAGGGGCGCTGCTAGCATCCTAAAAGATCCGGGGCACTTTTGGGCACTCTAGCTGAAAAATGGGTGGGCCACGCACCAGAATGTGGGTTTGGTCATGGGTGGAGCCAAATTTACATGCACTTAACAGGGGTCTAAGTAGGAAGAAGCCCCCTCTCCATTAATAAAATAAATAAATAAGTGCTGCATATCACATAGACAGTGCCACGTAAACATAAATAGGCACAGTTACCTGGCTTCTGTGCTTACTGGTCTGGCTTTCTGCTGGGCGGGCTGCTCTGATGCCATGTTGTCTGGCAGTCAGGGGCGTAACTAGACATCACTGGGCCCCCCGCGAAACTTTGGATGGGGAACCCCTCTCGCTTTCTGCACAGGAAAACTGAGGACCAATGTGTTTTCCTCATGCAGATAAAAACACTTAGACTTAAAGGAAGCGTCAGGCAATCTATGCTAACCCCAGATCTACTTACCCGGGGCTTCCTCCAGCCTCTTGCAGCCGACAAGTCCCTCGTTGCAGCTCTGCTCCCACTACATACATACACACACAGCTGTATTATTTTACTACATGAGAGCACATGCTATATGGGGGAACAACAATGACATGCTGAACATAAGATATAGTATTCACTGTAACTTTGGCAAAACATTCAGAATGTCACTGATTGATACTGTTATTACAAGAACGTGGACTAGGTGTGAGACAAAAAGCTCTCAATGAAGCAGCAACAGTAAGACATCAATATCCACTCCACTGTGTTGTAAAAGTAATCAGAGGCCATAAGGTCATTAGCCTGTGTGTGATAAGAATCTAGGAATTCTTTTCAGAGTGATTGCTGAAAAGGGAAAGTCTACAACTTTTTTTCAAAATGTGACTTCTTTGTTTGTAAGGTTGTACATGAAGTCATCAGATCTTTGCAGCAGTGAGAGAGTGTTTTTTACGAACCCTAGGGAGCAGGGACAGTGTACAAATTCCAAAGTGTGTATGAGTCCTTATCTGTGTTGTGGACACATGCAGTCAACAATGGTGCGAGAGCAGAATAAGTTTTTTTCTCTCCATGCCCTTAGCTGTCAGTCTCTCAAACTTTTCCCCCCATGTGCCCCCTGTGGCTTCTGGGCCCCCCTGTGGAGGCATCCCTTGCAGGGTCTATTGTTACGCCCCTGCTGGCAGTCCCCCCACAGCATTCCCCACGGGCCTCCCTGATAAGCACCAAAACTCCCAGCATGCTCCCATAGAAGAACCACAGCTCCCTGCATACCCCTATTGATGCATCACAGCTCCCAGCATGCCCACCATTGAGGCACAACAGCTCCCAGCATGCCCCCATAGAGGCTCTACAGCTCCGACTCTGCCTGGGGGACATCAGGGTCACTCCAGAATAGATCCGTGGCACGTGCCTTTGGGGCTAGCAACGCCCCTGAGCATCAACGCTAATAATAACGAGCTCTGTTGCTGAGGACTGGAGACAGAGAACTAGGGAGACATCCATGTGCGGAATGCTGCTTTAATTGTACATGGTGCAGCCTGCCAAGACCGGTGCGCTCCCAGTTCTGCGTAGCCGTGGTGAGTATCATTTCTCATCATTTGTTCCTAATGTCTTCATAAACACAGCAAATTATTGTTATTGTTACAAGAAGGTTGTACTAACTAGTTTTTCTCTACACCTGGTGCCAAGTGTTACCAAATAGAGGAAGCCCTAGAGGATGTACCGTGGCAATGTACTGGAACTTCATGCCTGGCTGTCACTGTGCTCAGTTAGCAAGACAACGGTCTTTTGTGAAGTTACTCTGGATTGCGTGTCTAGTGGGGAAGCAGGTCAGAGTTCCGTGTCCTAATGTGTCACTTTTATTTACTATTCTACGAAGTCCTCATTACTACAAAAGCTTTCGCGTTCTATTGTGCGCCCAGCCATCATCTCACATTAGATTCTCAGTGCACCAGTTACCGAAGTCCAAATGGGAGAATTTGATTTGAATTGGAGAATTTGACGTGTGATCCCCCCTCTACTCCCAGGAGTAAATAGTGAGTATATTTTTTACTTGTTAAAGCGGACCACAACTCTTGCACAGGACAAAGGAAAACAGAGAGAAATGCCCCCTGTGTGTATTTAGAGAGTTTAGCCTGTCTAATTCCCCCTCATCTGTGCCTAATCACCAGTGTAATTTGATCTCTCAGCTGTGTCAGCTGATTGCCTTGGCATAGCAGCTAATTGGTAAATACAGGATGTTAACCCTATGTCTGCTTCCATAAAAGCAGGAAGTCGCACACACTGCAGATTTATTGCAAAATTTGTATCAGCTGTAACAAAGAAATGTTTTTCTTTAAAGGTTATTAGGCTGTTGCTTATCTTTTAGAGCAGAGAGGAAGTTCTTGAGTTCAGGTCTGCTTTTAAGAATGCAGCATTTTATTATTGGACGGTGGGAGTTAGATGCTTGGGGGTTTAAGGAGATTGCATATACATCAAATTTTGCATAAACTGAACATCATAATATTTGTAGTTTTTTTTCTGACCCCTTTAACCTCCCTGCCGTTCTAAATATTTGCTGCACCGGGCAGGGAGGGTGTTTTTTTGCATTTTTTTTTTTTAGCATGTAGCTAGCCTAGCGCTAGCTACATGCTTCCCCCCTCCCTGCGGCGTCCCCCCATATGCGCCGATCGCCGCCGGCGCATATGCCCATCCGGAAATCCCGTTCTGAACGGGATTTCCATGAGGGCTTCCCCCGTCGCCATGGCGACGGGCGCGATGACGTCAGAGGGAGTCCCGATCCACCCCTCAGCGCTGCCTGGCACTGATTGGCCAGGCAGCGCACGGGTCTCGGGTCACGCAGCTAGCAAAGTGCTAGCAAAAAATTATGCAAATCGGCCCAGCGGGGCCTGAGAAATCCTCCGCGGCAGGTTACCCCGAGCTGAGCTCGAGATAACCGGCAAGGAGGTTAACATCTTAAAGGACCACTATTGCAAAAAATTTTAACATTCTATACATTCATACATATAAAATGTGCATTTGATCCAGGATAAAATGCACCATAAATATTTTTTTTTCTATGTCACTGTCACTTACAGTAGGGAATTAAGATCTGGCAGATTCTGGACTAGTCCATCTCTTCATAAGGGATCTCAAGGGATTTTTTTTAATTCCTAAAAGGACTTACTGTATGGTAGTTGAACTGCAATCGTGTAGGGGAGCTGGCTCTGGTATGTTTGTATAGATCCTTTCAGGGACTGCTTTGGTAAAGAATAAAGTAAATGCTGAGAATTCCTCATGAGGAGATGGACTAGCCTACAACCTGTCAGATGTTTTACTGCTTACTGTAAGTGACAGCAAAATAGAAAAAAAAGTGATTTATAGTACATCTTATATGTATGTGTTTACATGTGTTTTAAATCTTACATATTTGCGCAATAGAGGTCCTTTAAGGTGCCCACTAGTGATACAGTTTTGATTGTACAATCTTATCACTTTTATGTAATATGAGTGTGACTAGCCAAAGTACCCATTGAAAGTATAGTCACTCTCTTTACCCTTATATAACATAGATATCTTAAAATTGTACAATCAAGATTGTATCTTTAGTGGCACCTTAACCTCTTGAGGACCTTAGTGTTAAACCCCCCTAATGACCAGGCCATTTCATGTTAATTGGGCCACTGCAGCTTTAAGGCCAAGCTGCAGGGCTCCACAACACAGCACACAAGTGACCCCCCCCCCCTTTTCTCCCCACCAACAGAGCTCTCTGTTGGTGGGGTCTGATCGCCCCCCAGATGTGTGTTTGTTTGTGTTTATATGTGTGTTTTTTTTAATAAAAAGGTGTGTTTTTGTTTATGCTGCTGCCTCCCGCCATCCAATCCCCGTGATCAGTTGTCATAGGCTTCAGCCTATAACAGCCGATCACCTCTGTGTCTCAGGAGGGGACAGCCGTGTCACACGGCTGTCCCCAGTACAGCACTGCTGCTGATCGCAGCGCTGTACCAGTACTTAGACGGCGATCACGCCGTCTAACAGTCTCGCCGCTCGGAGACTGAAGGCGTAGCTCAGCTCCGCCCACCAAGCAGGAGATGCGCACGAACCCTGCGCACGATCTCCTGCAAAACAGAGCCCCAGGACTTTACGCCGATCGGCGTTAGGCGGTCCTGGGGCTGCCGCTGCGGTCACGCCCATCGGCGTGATGCGGTCGGGAGGAGGTTAAAGGCTCATACACATGTTCAACAAAAGTGAAACCAGGTTCCATAATTTGCATAATTATAGAAATTGGCTTAAGCTAAGTTCTTCATGTGCTGATAACTGTGGTTCTGCAGTTCCTTAAGCTCAACAAAAGTCTTTTAAATGCACGATTATCAAACAACTTGAAGAAGTTGGACAACTTTTGTCAAGTAAAAGACGTGCAAACGACAAGGCGTTATCACTGATAAGAGGCGACCAACGACTGATAAGACGCAGCTCAAGTCACTCCAACTGTTGGATTGACTTGAGCTGCGTCTTATCAGTCGTTGGTCGCCTCTTATCAGTGATAACACCTTGTTGCAGTGGCATACCTAGGGCATTTGACACCCGGTACTGGTTATTATAAGACACCACCATAAGACACCACCACCCTCCCAACTCCCCCCCCCCCCCCCCCAAAAAAAAGAAAAAAAAAAGAAGCGAGTGTGGCATACTAAGCACACCACGGTGGGTAATGCCAGGTATACATGCTCCCTGTATAGTAAAGTGGGCAGCAATTTACCAGAAATCATAAAGTGGGCAGCATTTCACCAGAAAATAATCGTAAAGTGGGCAGCATTTCACCAGAAAATAATCGTAAAGTGGGCAGCATTTCACCAGAAAATAATCTTAATGTGGACAGAATTTCACCAGAAAATAATTGTAAAGTGGGCAGCATTTCACCAGAAATTAATCGTAAAGTGGGCAACATTTCACCATAAAATAATCATAAAGAGAGCAGCATTTCGCCAGAAATTGTAAAGTGGGCAGCATTTCACCAGAAAATAATCGTTATGTGGTCAGCATTCACCAGAAAATAATCGTTATGTGGGCAGCATTACCCTGAGAGTGAAATGTGAGAATGTGTGGCAAAAAGTGGGCAGCCCCACTCATGATGAATGTTATCACATCCTCTTTACTAGCTCCTATTATTGTACACACCTCCCATTTTAGTATTGTTTGTGCACCCTTTGCTACATCATCCCCCAGTAGTGCCCTCCTCATTAACCATTTTTTCCACCCTTACAGTATATCTACGTCCTCTGTGACTTCATCTAAGCCATGAGGATGTAGATATAAGTCGTGTAGCTAAAGCACAGCTGTGCAGGATTGGGCATTGCTCATGTGCACACCTCCGGCACTATCTGATGCAGCACTAATTGGTGAACGGGAATATATGTTCCCTGAGCCAATAACATTGATTTTTACCATTAAAAATACATTTATTTTCTCAGTTCATAGTGAAAAATACACACTGTAGCATTATTTCAGAATCAAATATCTTCACCATAAATTGTAACAGGAACGTAATTTAAGTTTTGTGATAAACAGTAGAAATAGCAAAATAAAATTTGTGGTTTTTTTTATCTACAATAGCGCTTTTATTTTTAAACTGGAATAGGTAAAACTGAGGAATAATGTGTTTTTTATTTTTTTTCCTTTTTTTCCCTATTAAAATGCATAGAAAAACAATGCCATACAATGAAAGCCTAAATAGGCTTGAAAAAACGATATACATTTCATTTAGGTGTCATAAGTAGAGATAACGTTATTGATGATTAAATAGGGACATAGCTAAAATGTCAAAACTGCTTTGGTCCATAAGGGGGAAACAAGGTCATGATGTAAAGTGGTTAATGCACCACTCATTAGTACTCACTTTTTGGGGCCTTTGAGTGGTGCTTGGGGTCATATTTTTTCACAATACATTAGGTGTTAGATGTTTTCTATAGTGTGGAAATAAAGGCTGTAATCAAAGGTGTATTTTTTCAGGTGCACAAAAAGACAGAAATAACTCTCCTTAATGTTCATTTTAGAGACCTTCGACATGTTGAACTCTTCTGGGAACCTTACCATCTGCCAGCCACAGAAAACACCCACCTTCATCCCTCTGATCTTTGGCTTTATTTTCTTTGTTGGCTTCGTGCTGAACTGCATCAGTTTATGGATATTTTGGTTTAAGGTTAAGATATGGAAACCTACAGTGGTTCTTCAGTTCAATTTGGCCATCGCTGATGCCATCTTCACCCCAGTAGCTCCCCTAATAGTCGCCTACTATTTAAACAATGATTGGATATTTGGACTGTTCTTCTGTCGGCTCACAGCCTTCTTGCTCAGCACACATACGTACGGAAGCATCTACTTCCTCACCTTGATCAGCATCCACCGGTATTTCACCGTTGCCCAAAACGTTAAGAAAAAGGCCTTCATCACAAAACCCTATATCACCAAAGTTTGCCTCATCATCTGGGGGTTTCTTGTATTTCAAGGTATGCCAAGTTTCTTGGTCCTTGAAACTTCTGAGGTCAATGGAGCTACAAGATGTCTCAGCTTCCATCAAACTGAACACGTTTTTACTTTTTTTGTCTGGATCTGGCTTGTCTTCTTCTTCTGTCTGCTCATTCCTTTCATCATAACATTGGTATGCTACAGTCTCTTGATTCGATACATCCTCAGAGCCAACCCGATGAACACCCTCAGCAAAGTCATGTTTTCCAAGTCAGTGCTGACCATCTTTGTCTCCCTACTCATATTCATAATATGCTATATCCCAGTCCATATCAATAGATCTGTTAGTGTCTCGATCATATTGTTCTACCCGTCTGTTTGCTCTTTGGTGAAAAGCGTTGAGCTTGGCTATAGTATCACTTGGATGCTCTCAGCCACAAATTGCTGTCTGGACCCCATAGTGTACTGTTTTGCTTCTGAGAGATTTCAAAAGATCTTCACAAGTTGTTGGACTTTTCATCAAAGACAGCATCTGAGGGACATAAAAAACTATGCTCAAGGAAGCCAAGTTAAGGCACCTCAAGACAATCACTGCACTGGTTCATTTCTAACTAAGAGTGCCACAGAATCTGACTCAACTTCATGGGAAAAGGTGAGCACCAGTCTGTAGGCTTAGTCCAGCCTATACTGATGCTTCAGATGGAACTTGCCAGCCTTCGTCTCCCAGCTATGTCCTTGCTGCAAGGCAGTGAGGTCATTAATAGTGAAGCTGTATGGATGTGTTCAGCTTCACTGACCAGGACCACAGTTGCATCCCAGTAGGAGTAAGAAAATGGCAGCTTCCAAATATGAGGCTTCTCACACACTGGTACTTTGCTTAAAGGGAACCTAAACTGAGAAGGATATGGATTTTTCCTTTTAAAATAATACCAGTTACCTGACTCTCCTGCTGATCCTGTCTCTCTAATATTTTGAGCCACAGCCCCTGAACAAGCATGCAGATCAGGTGCTCTGACTGAAGTCAAACTGGATTAGCTGCATGCTTGTTTCAGGTGTGTGATTCATCCACTACTGCATCCAAAGAGATCAGGACTGCCAAGCAACTGGTATTGTTTAAAAGGAAACATCCATATCCCTCTCAGTTAAGGTTACCTTTAAATTTTAAAGTGTATTGACAGTTTCCCAGTTTTTTGTACTTGCAATATGGTGGAACACATTCAACCTCTGAAGTCTTAAGGACCGTTTCCATTAGACACGGTGCGATGCAGCTACATAGACGCATCACACGGAGTCTGTATTGTAACCAATGCACGGCAATGGAACAGTTTCCATTGCGTGCTGGTTTTGCGGAGCAGTGCGGAGGGATCTGAGAATCTGCAGCATGCTGCAGATTCTCATTCGCCATCTCCTCCAATACACTTCTGCTTTGGGAGAGGCGGAAGTGACGTGAATGAGGGCGGAAGTGATGCATATCCGGATCAGCTACCATTCGCAAGTGGAAAGGGGCCCTTACTCTAGATTTCAAGCAAGTCTTAGCTCCAACTCCAGATCTCAAGTTACTCAAAATTCTAACTCACCAGATTTCAAGGTATTCCAAACTCTTACTCTAGATTTTTAGCTAGTCCAAACTAGGGATGCTCATTCGTATTCCGGGGAATTTACATTTCTGCATTTCCTACAGGAAATCGGCATTTCGGATCGGAAATCGGATTTCCACGGAAATACCACATCACCGCCACTCGGTAATTTTAGCCCAATTACGGAACTCGAAAGCATTGAACCAATCACAGAATGCAAAATATTTCTGCGATAATCAGATTACCGCGGTAATTTTAGACCAATCACAAGACTCAAATACTACTGATTAGTCCCAAGTCTTCTGATTGACCTAAAATTTCTATGGTATTCTGATTACCACGGTAAAATTCTGCATTCTCTGATCCAAATTGCAGATATGAGAATGCAAAAAATGACAAAAAAAAAGACTCCTTGGAAATGAGATAACAGAAATTGGAAATTTGCTGTATCGGCAATCAGCATTGGCGGAAATCAGAAATTCAGCGACATTGGAATTTCCGACGATCCCTAGTCCAAACTCTAGCTTGAAAAAGAGCAAAATTGAACACATATTGTATAGTGTCAGCGCTGGATGTTTCTGGTAGATATGAAGAGGGATAGTCCGAATCCTCTAAAATTCAGAAAGTGTGAAATGGTGTATGTCTGTGCCCAGATGAATCGGTCTCACCTGATATGGGAGCTATTCGCTACAAACACCCTTTTGCGCATGTCCCAGCTTGGGTGCCAGGGTCCGGGCATAAGAAGACGAGCCAGTATTTGATGTAGCGGTCCTGCAGGTTGACATCCCGACCCAGACTGCTGGCTGGATTAGTTCCAGGATGGATAAGATTGCTCCTGTGGTGCCTGGGGTGCCTGGCTTGATTTGGGGTGGAAATCTGTACAAACTGGCTATAATATCCAAACCAGTAAATTCCAGGGGTTTATTTACTGGTTAAAAGGAACAGCCCTAGGCCCATGATGCCAGGTGATGCCTGAGTCTTCCTCAGGCGGCATCACGCGTCAGGGCGGCATCCCACTCCCTCTCCCTCTCTCTTCTAGGGTCCCCCTCCAGTGCTCTCCTCCCCCTCCATGCAGAAGACTAGCAGTGGCTCCTGTGTGACCTGCCACCCGGGTCTCCCCTGTGATCTGCCATCCAGTGCAGATCACAGTGGAGACCTGGTGACTGGATGGCAGATCACGGGGAGACCCGGCGGCTGGACTTAAGTACCTTTACGCTGCCGGTGCTGTTCTACTGCATGGAGGGGGAGGAGAGCATCGGAGGGGGACACTAGGAGAGGGAGGGAGGAGAGAAATCAGACCCCCCTCTGGTGAACAGCTGCTCCCCCTTCCTCTGGTGCTGTCTGGCTATACTGGGGGACCTGGCTAACCTATACTGAAGAAACCTACCTATCTAACCTATTACTGGGGGCACCCTACCTGGCTAACCTATAATGGGAGCATCTACCTGGCTAACCAATACTATACTGGGGGCGACTATACAGGGAGTGCAGAATTATTAGGCAAGTTGTATTTTTGAGGAATAATTGTATTATTGAACAACAACCATGTTCTCAATGAACCCAAAAAACTCATTAATATCAAAGCTGAATATTTTTGAAAGAAGTTTTTAGTTTGTTTTTAGTTTTAGCTATTTTAAGGGGATATCTGTGTGTGCAGGTGACTATTACTGTGCATAATTATTAGGCAACTTAACAAAAAGCAAATATATACCCATTTCAATTATTTATTTTTACCATTGAAACCAATATAACATCTCAACATTCACAAATATACATTTCTGACATTCAAAAACAAAACAAAAACAAATCAGTGACCAATATAGCCACCTTTCTTTGCAAGGACACTCAAACGCCTGCCATCCATGGATTCTGTCAGTGTTTTGATCTGTTCACCATCAACATTGCGTGCAGCAGCAACCACAGCCTCCCAGACACTGTTCAGAGAGGTGTACTGTTTTCCCTCCTTGTAAATCTCACATTTTATGATGGACCACAGGTTCTCAATGGGGTTCAGATCAGGTGAACAAGGAGGCCATGTCATGAGTTTTTATTCTTTTATACCCTTTCTTGCTAGCCACGCTGTGGAGTATTTGGACGCGTGTGATGGAGCATTGTCCTGCATGAAAATCATGCTTTTCTTGAAGGATGCAGACTTCTTCCTGTACCACTGCTTGAAGAAGGTGTCTTCCAGAAACTGGCAGTAGGACTGGGAGTTGAGCTTGACTCCATCCTCAACCCAAAAAAGGCCCCACAAGCTCATCTTTGATGATACCAGCCCAAACCAGTACTCCACCTCCACCTTGCTGGCGTCTGAGTCGGACTGGAGCTCTGTGCCCTTTACCAATCCAGCCACGGGCCCATCCATCTGGCCCATCAAGACTCACTCTCATTTCATCAGTCCATAAAACCTTAGAAAAATCAGTCTTGAGATATTTCTTGGCCCAGTCTTGACGTTTCAGCTTGTGTGTCTTGTTCAGTGGTGGTCGTCTTTCAGCCTTTCTTACCTTGGCCATGTCTCTGAGTATTGCACACCTTGTGCTTTTGGGCACTCCAGTGATGTTGCAGCTCTGAAATATGGCCAAACTGGGGGCAAGTGGCATCTTTGCAGCTGCACGCTTGACTTTTCGCAGTTATTTTGCGCCTTGGTTTTTCCACACGCTTCTTGCAACCCTGTTGACTATTTTGAATGAAACGCTTGATTGTTCGATGATCACGCTTCAGAAGCTTTGCAATTTTAAGAGTGCTGCATCCCTCTGCAAGATATCTCACTATTTTTGACTTTTCTGAGCCTGTCAAGTCCTTCTTTTGACCCATTTTGCCAAAGGAAAGGAAGTTGCCTAATAATTATGCACACCTGATATAGGGTGTTGATGTCATTAGACCACACCCTTCTCATTACAGAGATACACATCACCTAATATGCTTAATTGGTAGTTATGCTTTCGAGCCTATACAGCTTGGAGTAAGACAACATGCGTAAAGAGGATGATGTGGTCAAAATACTCATTTGCCTAATAATTCTGCACTCCCTGTACATGGCTATCTATACTGGGGGAAACTATACCTGGCTTACCTATACAGGGGGCACTTACCTGGCTAACCTATACTGGGGACGACTATACTTGGCTAGCCATACTGGTGGCAACTATCCCTGCCTAACTGATACTTAGTGCAATTATATGTGGCTAGCCATGCTGGTGGCAGCTATACCTGGCTACCTATACTGGGGGCACCTATACCTGGCTACCTACCTACCTATACTGAGAGTGTTCATTTTTAAATTTTTAAGCAATAACATGTGGTGCAAATTGGCAGGTGCTGTGCGATCATTCCAAATGGGGAGGGTACATCCTCACAAGTCTAGAACAAACTCTGAAAAGTAAGCGTCAACAATGCGTTTTGTAGAGGTTTGCTCCCCCCAAACCCACTCCACTTCCTTAGGTTTACAGATGCTGTTGAATTACAGATATTTAAAAAGGTTAATATCATGCTTATTATTGGCCAATTGGCTTATTGGCTAAAAACAAAAGGGACTGAGTTATGCAAGTAAGATATCACCCAGAATTATATACAATCCATAAATAACAAGATGTACATTATATATGTATATATATATATATATATATATATATATATATATATATATATATATATATATATATGTATATATATATATATATATATATATATATATATATATATATATATATATATATATATATATATATATATATATATATATATATATATATATATATATACATATATACATACATACATACATGTACATTTAAAAATGTGCAGAATTGGGTCAAATGCAGTCCTGTTTTCTGAAGCAATTAAAATGCAAACAAACAGTGAGAGACATCTTGAGATATGGTTTTACTGCAGGTAAATTCAAAGAGTCATAATTTGTCCTTTTTATGATCTAGCTGCTAGAGTCTAGCAGCTGGTCAGTTAATGCCATGAAGAAGTCAACTAGACTCTTATCTCCCATGATGCAGTTGAAGATTTCACTGTACTGTACTGTAGCTACAAAATAATGCACTTTATCATATCAGCATTGTTCAGTGGAGGAGGAGGAGCACTGGACTCAGATACCAAGTATAGGAGGGTGTCAGATACTGGGCTGCAAACTCTCTGCCCTTCCCGGGAAAAACAGTGAAATGGTTTCCAAGTTTATTTAAAGATTAGATTTAAAAACTAACTGGTTTCATGTTTTGTTGCATTGCATTTTATATATGTATATATATAAAAACAAACAAACAAAAAACATTGTAATAAAATGATATTGACAACAAGTCTGGCCTCCTTTCATATGCTGGAAGTGAAGAGAGAGAGAAATTAAAAGATCATTCCGTTGAGATTTCTTAAGGCGAGAGAAACGCTTGTACTCTCTGAACCAGTGATCTGGATACACTGGGACCTCTGAGCATTGAATGGATACTTAAAGCACGATCCGTAAATCTGTAACATGGTGGTGATCACTCAATCTCTGTAACCTGTCCCAGTGGCCACTCAGTATCTGTACCATGCCCCAGTAGTCACGCAATCTTTGTAACATGCCCCAGGGATCACTCAGTGTCTGTAAGATGCCCCAGTAGTCACTCATTCTTTGTAACATGCCCCAAGTGGTCACTTAGTCTCTGTAAGATGCCCCAGTGGTCACTCAGTCTCTGTAAAATGCCCCAGTGGTCACTCATTCTTTGTAACACGCACCGGTGGTCACTCAGTCTGTGTAACATGCCCCAGTGGTCACTCAGTCTCTTTAAGATGCCCCAGTAGTCACTCATTCTTTGTAACATGCCCCAGTGGTCGCTCAATCTCTGTAAGATGCCCCAGTAGTCACTCATTCTTTGTAACATGCCCCAAGTGGTCACTTAGTCTCTGTAAGATGCCCCAGTGGTCATTCAGTCTCTTCAGTCTCTGTAACATGCCCCAGTGGTCACTCGGTCTCTGTATTATGCCCCAGTGGTCACTCAGTCTCTGTAAGATGCCCTAGTAGTCACTCATTCTTTGTAACATGCCCCAGTGGTCACTCATTCTTTGTAACATGCCCCAGTGGTCGCTCAATCTCTGTAAGATGCCCCAGTAGTCACTCATTCTTTGTAACATGCCCCAAGTGGTCACTCAGTCTCTGTAAGATGCCCCAGTGGTCACTCAGTCTCTGTAAAATGCCCCAGTAGTCACTCAGTCTCTGTAAGATGCCCCAGTAGTCACTCATTCTTTGTAACATGCACCGGTGGTCACTCAGTGGTGTAACATGCCCCAGTGGTCACTCAGTCTCTGTAACATGCCCCAGTGGTCACTTAATCTCTGTAAGATGCCCCAGTAGTCACTCATTCTCTGTAAGATGCCCCAGTGGTCACTTAATCTCTGTAACATGCCCCAGTGGTCACTCAGTCTCTTTAAGATGCCCCAGTAGTCACTCATTCTTTGTAACATGCCCCAGTGGTCACTCAATCTCTGTAAGATGCCCCAGTAGTCACTCATTCTTTGTAACATGCCCCAAGTGGTCACTCAGTCTCTGTAAGATGCCCCAGTGGTCACTCATTCTTTGTAACACGCACCGGTGGTCACTCAGTCTGTGTAACATGCCCCAGTGGTCACTCAGTCTCTTTAAGATGCCCCAGTAGTCACTCATTCTTTGTAACATGTCCCAGTGGTCGCTCAATCTCTGTAAGATGCCCCAGTGGTCACTCAGTCTCTGTAACATGCCCCAGTGGTCACTCAGTCTCTGTAAGATGCCCCAGTGGTCACTTAATCTCTGTAAGATGCCCCAGTAGTCACTCAGTCTCTGTAACATGCCCCAGTGGTCACTCAGTCTTGTAAGATGCCCCAGTAGTCACTAATTCTTTGTAACATGCCCCAGTAGTCACTCATTCTTTGTAACATGCCCCAGTGGTCACTCAGTCTCTGTAAGATGCCCTAGTGGTCACTTAATCTCTGTAAGATGCCCCAGTAGTCACTCAGTCTCTGTAACATGCCCCAGTGGTCACTCATTCTTTGTAACATGCCCCAGTCGTCGCTCAATCTCTGTAAGATGCCCCAGTAGTCACTCAGTCTCTGTAACATGCCCCAAGTGGTCACTCAGTCTCTGTAAGATGCCCCAGTGGTCACTCAGTCTCTGTAAAATGCCCTAGTAGTCACTCAGTCTCTGTAAGATGCCCCAGTAGTCACTCATTCTTTGTAACATGCACCGGTGGTCACTCAGTGGTGTAACATGCCCCAGTGGTCACTCAGTCTCTGTAACATGCCCCAGTGGTCACTTAATCTCTGTAAGATGCCCCAGTAGTCACTCAGTCTCTGTAACATGCCCCAGCGGTCACTCAGTCTTGTAAGATGCCCCAGTAGTCACTCATTCTTTGTAACATGCCCCAGTGGTCACTCATTCTTTGTAACATGCCCCAGTGGTCACTCAGTCTCTTTAAGATGCCCCAGTAGTCACTCATTCTTTGTAACATGTGCCAGTGGTCACTCAATCTCTGTAAGATGCCCTAGTAGCTAGTCACTCATTCTTTGTAACATGCCCCAAGTGGTCACTCAGTCTCTGTAAGATGCCCCAGTGGTCACTCAGTCTCTGTAAAATGCCCCAGTAGTCACTCAGTCTCTGTGAGATGCCCCAGTAGTCACTCATTCTCTGTAAGATGCCCCAGTGGTCACTTAATCTCTGTAACATGCCCCAGTGGTCACTCAGTCTCTTTAAGATGCCCCAGTAGTCACTCATTCTTTGTAACATGCCCCAGTGGTCACTCAATCTCTGTAAGATGCCCCAGTAGTCACTCATTCTTTGTAACATGCCCCAAGTGGTCACTCAGTCTCTGTAAGATGCCCCAGTGGTCACTCATTCTTTGTAACACGCACCGGTGGTCACTCAGTCTGTGTAACATGCCCCAGTGGTCACTCAGTCTCTTTAAGATGCCCCAGTAGTCACTCATTCTTTGTAACATGTCCCAGTGGTCGCTCAATCTCTGTAAGATGCCCCAGTGGTCACTCAGTCTCTGTAACATGCCCCAGTGGTCACTCAGTCTCTGTAAGATGCCCCAGTGGTCACTTAATCTCTGTAAGATGCCCCAGTAGTCACTCAGTCTCTGTAACATGCCCCAGTGGTCACTCAGTCTTGTAAGATGCCCCAGTAGTCACTAATTCTTTGTAACATGCCCCAGTAGTCACTCATTCTTTGTAACATGCCCCAGTGGTCACTCAGTCTCTGTAAGATGCCCTAGTAGTCCCTCATTCTTTGTAACATGCCCCAGTAGTCACTCAGTCTCTGTAACATGCCCCCGTAGTCACTCAGTCTCTCTAACATGCCCCAGTAGTCACTCATTCTTTGTAACACGCACCAGTGGTCACTCAGTCTGTGTAACATGCCCCAGTGGTCACTCAGTCTCTGTAACATGCCCCAGTGGTAACTCAGTCTCTGTAAGATGCCCCAGTAGTCACTCATTCTTTGTAACATGCCCCAGTGGTCACTCAGTCTCTGTAAGATGCCCCAGTAGTCACTCATTCTTTGTAACATGCCCCAGTGGTCATTAAGTCTTAATAACATGCCCCAGTGGCCACTCAATCTCTGTAACATGCCCCAGTGGTCACTTAGTCTCTGTAACATGCTCCAGTGGTCACTCAGTCTCTGTAACATGCCTCAGTGGCCACTCTGATCATTGTAACATGGTCAAGTGCTTACTTAGTCTTTCATTCATAGGGAAAGTTCCTTGTGACTACTCAGTCTTTGAAACATGAATATTTAATTACTTACTTTTGTATAACATGAACCTGTGGTTACTCAGTGTCTCTATCATGGAAAGATAGTATGATCGCTGTTGAAAACTATTTTGGTTAGGTGTCCATAAACATTTTGGTATTTGCTCCATTAAATCCATTGAAACCTTACTTGACACCAATGTATTGAGTCCCAGCGCATAGTCCATCAACACAAACCAACCAACCCTTTTATACACGGGTCTAATGTATCTACAAATGCAACTCAAAGACCGTGAGAGGAACTTCTTCCACAAAGAAGGGGGTAAAGAGGCGCCCAATGGAGTATAAAAAAGTTAAAAACACTAAAAACTAAAACTCACTGGCTTACCAGAGTGGAGTCAGGTATAAGACACTCCACCTGCTCGAAGTGGTCGGTTGCCCTGTGTGCAACCCACCTTTGTGAGTATTCCCCTTCCAAACACTTTACTCATCCATCTACCTGTGATATACTGCACAATTTGGGCTCCCGTTGTCTTTGTGTTTTCTTTCCCAGTACCCTATTCTTCCACAAAGAAAAGTAAAGACTGGTTCCCTCACCTGAATTTGGACCAATTGGCAAATTTATTACAAGTGCCACAGTATACAGCACAACGTTTCGACTTGTATGGTCTTTTTCAAGGCCTCATTCAGCTTTTTCCTTGGCTACCAATAACCTATTCCGCAAGGGCACTTCAGAAGATAGACTAAATTAGCCTCTCATGGGGTGCCTGAGTAGTTCTGGCAACTCATGCCATTGTGATGTGGTATGAAGGTGGTCCTTCCTATCCTGCTCATCTACGCTTTTACACTTTTCCATTCCGATACACAAATTGTGGAGGGGGCTGGCTGGGAAGTAGGCCCACTACTTCTGTCGCTACACTCTACACCTCTTCCCTCTGGTATTCCCACTGCATACCAGAAGGAAGAGGTGTAGAGTGTAGCGACAGTATCCCCTCTGCATAATCAATTGGCCTGTTTCTGATACTTTTCATTACTGGAAGTAATGGAAGTAATTCTGCACTGATTAGTTGACTTTTGTGGGAGACCCATAATTAGGGGTGGTGGTGGATGACAGCTCTTGCAGGTGTGCCCTTGTGGAATAGGTCAGTCTCAAACACACCATCCCAGACCGTGACATCCGCATCCAAAAAATGCAATTTCTCCTCATTAAGCGTCGAAGTGAACTTCAGGGAGTCATAGCGGAGATTGAGACCCTCAAAAAAGTCAAGGAAGGCCTGCTCCAGTCCCTTTCAGAGAAAAACTCCCTGGTCATTATTATTTATGTTATGTAGTGCTAACGTCTTCCGTAGCGCTGTACATAGTACACAACAAATATTGGGGAACATACTGTATGTACATGAGAAGTTCAAGACATTGTACAGTCATGACATCCAGTAATACAAGTACAAATACAGACATACATAGTTAATGTGTGGATTGAGATATCACTAAAGCTGGTACACGTTCATAGGATTACCATACAGCAAAATAAGTTCAAGCACTTTATTTAGAGTGACCAGATGTCCCGGTTTGCCCGGGACGCGTCCCGGATTCGGGGTCCGCTGTCCCAGGCAGCATGAGGTCCCGGGAAACGTCCCGCTTTTAGCAGCGGGACGTCCCGGCCTCGCGACTCTGGCCACTGTTTCTGCATGAACTGGCAGCGGCGTCTATAGACGCCGTGCCAGTTCATTGCCTGCAGCCCCGCTCCAGCCTCCTTAGTCTATAGTCTTCCGGTGTTCCGACACCGGCAGGCGAGCAGGGCTACGGCAAGATGGCTGCCGAAGCCCTGTACTGGAGACTATTTGTGTCTCTAGTACAGGGCTTCGGGCGCCATCTTGCCGTAGCCCTGTCAGCGCGGGAGACAAGAGCAGGAGGAAATGTTTGCCCGCATTGCGTTTATTTTCTGGTGAAATGTGTGTTCGCATTGCGTTTATTTTCTGGTGAAATGTTTGCCTGCATTGCGTTTATTTTCTGGTGGAATGTTTGCCCGCATTGCGTTTATTTTCTGGTGAAATGTTTGTCCGCGTTGCGTTTATTTTCTGGTGAAATGTTTGCCCGCGTTGCGTTTATTTTCTGGGGAAATGTTTGCCCGCATTGCGTTTATTTTCTGGTGAAATGTTTGTCCGCGTTGCGTTTATTTTCTGGTGAAATGTTTGTCCGAGTTGCGTTTATTTTCTGGTGAAATGTTTGTCCGCGTTGCGTTTATTTTCTGGTGAAATGTTTGCCCGCGTTGCGTTTATTTTCTGGTGAAATGTTTGCCCGCGTTGCGTTTATTTTCTGGTGAAATGTTTGCCCGCATTGCGTTTATCTTGTACTGACATGTTGCCCGCATTGCGTTTATTTTGTACTGACATGTTTGCCCGCATTGTGTTTATTTTGTACTGACATGTTTGCCCGCATTGCATTTATTTTGCACTAACATGTTGCCCGCATTGTGTTTATTTTGTACTGACATGTTTGCCCGCATTGCATTTATTTTGCACTAACATGTTGCCCGCATTGCGTTTATCTTGTACTGACATGTTGCCCGCATTGCGTTTATTTTGTACTGACATGTTTGCCCGCATTGCGTTTATTTTGTACTGACATGTTTGCCCGCATTGCATTTATTTTGCACTAACATGTTGCCCGCATTGTGTTTATTTTGTACTGACATGTTGCCCGCATTGCATTTATTTTGCACTAACATGTTGCCCGCATTGTGTTTATTTTGTACTGACATATTGCCCGCATTGCGTTTATTTTGTACTGTCATGTTTGCCCGCATTGCGTTTATTTTGTACTGACATGTTTGCCCGCATTGCGTTTATTTTGTACTGACATGTTTGCCCGCATTGCGTTTATTTTGTACTGACATGTTGCCCGCATTGCGTTTATTTTATACTGACATGTTGCCCGCATTGCGTTTATTTTGTGCTGACATGTTGCCCATTGCGTTTATTTTCTGGTGTCCGGGGTAACTGTTACTGCATTTATTATTTAATGGTCATAGATGGCTATGTTTGCTGCTTTGTGGTTACGGTATACTATTAGCATCACACAGTTTCTGCACACCCATGATGCGAAGTCTCGTTTGACCACATCATGGCGTAAACACTGCTTTCTTATGCCTCGCTGTTACATCATTAAGTTAGCTCCGCCCATACAATGTCATGGCCACGCCCACACCCCCAGTATTCGTCACTGCACGCTCCTCAGTCCCCCACACTTTTCACCGCTGCGCGCTGCGTGCGCCGCCCCCCCCCCCCCCCCGATCTGGTCACTCTACTTTATTACTTTTCATGACAGCCCCATGGTGCATATGGAGAACATAGTGATAGTTAGTGTTGATCGAACAGTGTTCGACAAACTTCCTGTATAAACAGGAAGTTGCGACAGACACTAGAGCGAGGACAGTGGCGGCTCCAGGAATTTTTTTTAGGGGGTGCTATGCAGGTGCTGGACCAATTTCCGGGGTAGCTGAAGACCTGTGGCACGCTTCGCGTGGGCGTGGTCATGACTGGATGAGGGCAGAGCTAACTGTAATTTAAAGTGAACCCAGGGTGAGAGTGATATGGAGGCTGCCATATTTATTTCCTTTTAAACAATTGTTGCCTGGCAGCCCTGCTGATCTATTTGGCTGCAGTAGTGAACTGAATTACACCAGAAACAAGCATACAGCTAATCTTGTCAGTTCTGACAATATTGTCAGAAACCCCTGACCTGCTGCATGCTTGTTCAGGGTATATGGTTGAAAGAATTAGAGGCAGAGGACCAGCACGGCAGCCAGGCAGCTGGTATTGCTTAAAAGGAGATAAATATGGCAGCCTCAATATTATTCTCACCCCGGGTTCCCTTTAAAAGTGCAACGCAAAGACAGAGGGCCCAAGATTTGGTGAACCTTTCCCGAGAAAATTCACATAATTGTGCAGGTTTTCTCAAAACAAAAAACACGTTCAATAATTTGGCAGATTTGACCCCAATATGCACAATCGGTAGCAGATATGACCCCAATATGCACAATCGGTAGCAGATATGACCCCAATATGCACAATCGGTAGCAGATATGACCCCATTATGCATAATCGGTAGCAGATATGACCCCAATATGCACAATCGGTAGCAGATATGACCCCAATATGCACAATCCTCAGCAGATCTGACCACAATATGCACAATCTTCAGCAGATCTAACCACAATATGCACAATCCTCACCAGATCTAACCACAATATGCACAATCCTCAGCAGTTCTGACCTTAATATGCACAATCCTCAGCAGTTCTGACCACAATATGCACACTCCTCAGCAGTTCTGACCACAATATGCACAATCCTCAGCAGTTCTGACCACAATATATGCACCACCTGTTGAAACAGAAAAACCCATTTACTCACCTACAGTCAGAAGACCTTCTGTCCCGACCTCTTCCTGTCCCGACCTCCTTGTGGCGCGCAGTTCCCATGATCCTCTTCCTTCCCGACGTCACGTGACTTCCTGCCTGCATGTTGAGAGCAGGGCTACGGGAAAATGGCCGCCCAAAGCCCTGCACTGCAGACTCGAAGTCTGCAGAGCAGGGCTTTCGGAAGCCATCTTACCATAGCCCTGCTCTGCTGCTTTGGTCTGCTGCTGTGAACTGACTCGGCGTCTCTTAGACGCCTGAAGTCAGTTCACGTCAGGGGGTGCTTTGGGGGTGCTTGGACAATTCTAGGGGGTGCTTGAGCACCCAAAAGCACCCCCCTGGCACCGCCCCTGAGCAAGGAGTATCCGCGGTGGAACGCATGGAAAGGTATGTATCTGCCCGCTGCTGCCCACACACCAATTTAAGCTGGAGGGGAGAGCCCCGAGGTGAGGGAGGGGGGGGGGGAGATCGTCCCCCCTCCTGCTGACTGTGGCCATGGCTTTTTTCTTCATGCTGCGTCCCCTCCAGCAGGCATGCTCGGGTCTCCATTGACTTTAATTAGGCTCTGTGTTTGGCCAAATATCCCGAACATCTGGACCATGTTCGGCCGAGCCGACGCGAGCCCGAATATCTGGGTGTTCGATCAACACTAGTGATAGTAACAAAGGTAGAAATAGAAGAATTATACAAGCATGCCAGGTATTTCAAATATTTAAACGATAGGAGGAGGTCCTGCCCTTGCGAGCTTACAACCTAGAGGTCACCACTATACCTACAAAAAACCTTTGCCATATTTTTTTTTAAAAATGTCATAGTTCAAAATAAATGTGGTCTCCGCTATGAACACCTTGACTATATTGGGTGCATACGGGCCCCATCGCCATCGGGACTTCCTGGACCTGTAAGATTTAATCATCTTGCAGCCAGAAATAATTCGATTTTAAAGGACAACCAAGGTGACGCGATATGATGAGATAGACATGTGTATGTATAGTGCTAAACACACAAATAACTAGGCTGAGTTCCTCTTTTCTTTCTCTGCCTAAGGGGCCCGTTCACACTAGGGGCGTTTCCTGCCTTTTTTCAAGCACAGGCGATTTTTTAAAACGCCCTCAAAACGCTTGTGCAATGATTCCCTATGAGAGAGCTCACAGCTGAGCGGTTCGTTTGCGATCCGCCCCAGCAAAGTGGTGCCTGTATCATTTTGGGGGCATTTTTGCTATTATGGAAGGTATAGGAAAAACGCAAGATGCTCATAAAATCGCTTTATGCAGCGATTGCATTTTTAAGAATAAATATATTGTATTTATTCTTTTCCGGGTCAAAGAGTTCACTTCCTAAATTGCGCCAGGGAGTGAATTACAAAACTGCTCTGAAAAAGTGCTTAGAAAAGCGCTTATTTCAAAAACGCAGCATGCAGTGGAGCGTCGGGAGGGGAAAAGAAAACAGTGCACAAAAACGCAAAACGCTTGCATTTGCGTTTTCATTTTTAGGTGTGAATGGGCCCTGAAAGAGTTAAATATCAAGTATGCAAGTGACAGTTTCTATCTGGGTCGGACTAAGTCAGACTATAGCGTAACCCTCACTGATAAGTAATTAGAGCCATAAAATACTTTCCTGTCAGTAAATGGCTTCCTGGAGCAGGAAAGAGATAAAAAAGGGTCAATAATTCATATATTTTAGCTCTGGCATACTCCAAAGAAGGTGTCATTGAGCAGAGACAATAAAACAGTAAAAACTAGATTTAAATATTAAATAAAACTATGGGATATCTTAAAAAAAGGTCATTTTTAGGAGAAAGAGGATAGATACAATTGTTTTTCTCATCAGTTTATTTTCACCTCAGATGACCTTTTAAACAAAATTAAAACTGTGATGGAAATTAGGTCACCACTACTTCCATCAACTACATCAAATGCCTTCCTAACTGCAGCTAGCCCTTCATGATGTGGAATGTGAGTATACAAACTGACCACATCTACGCTCACTAAAAATATCACAACAGTGACTGTTAGTTCATCGAGGTGATTCAAAAAATTTGTAGTGTCCTTGAGACATCTTGGATTAGATCTTACCACCGGCTGCAGTACTGAAGATCCCTGATGGTTCCAATAGGGAGTTCATTGCAGACAAGATAGGTCTCCATGGGAGTGGGATAAGCCTTTGTGAACTTTAGGGAGTGTATACACTACTGGTATTCTTATAGTTCTCTTTTTTCAAAGAAAACAGAGGCGCCAGTAGAGTAAAAAAAGAACCGTATTAAAATCGATAAAACACGGGGGGCAAGGGTGGACTTACCTCCCCAATTATTCAAACACAACCACTGTGATCAAATGTATGAAAAGCATTTAATCTGTACTCCAATGCTCTGTTTGTTTGTTTTTGGAGTACAGATTAAATGCTTTTCATACATTTGATCACAGTGGTTGTGTTTGAATAATTAGGGAGGTAAGTCCACCCTTGCCCCCCGTGTTTTATCGATTTTAATACGGTTCTTTTTTTACTCTACTGGCGCCTCTGTTTTCTTATTACATATTGTTATCCACCTGGTGGATGGGTGTGGACACCCACTCTTTTTTTCCTACTACAGAGAGCGACTTTTTAACCTGAGTGGGGACAGGGTCAATATCCCCATATGTGCTTATAGTGGTTGCCTGATTCTCGGCAACCCATGTTTGTGAGTATATCTCTCATTATTTACTTTACCGTTTTTATCACCAATAATACACTATTGGGGGCTCCCGTCTCATTTTTTGTCTCCTTACATATCTTTTTTCAAAGAAGCCACCAGTTAACATATAGGGCTGGTTTACACGGACGTCTGTCGGCGTTTTTTTCTGTCGTTTAAGCACTGCGTTTCAACCGCTCCCAATGTTTTTCTATGGGAGCGTTTTTGCAATCTCATTTGTCAGCATTAGCGGTTGATAGCGGTCTCTGAGAGACATGGCATGCGGCTTCTGGTGGCGGCTGCGTTCAGCAAACGACAGTAGCAACCACTCGAAGTCGCCGCCGACAGTGCGCAAACGCTTTGGTTGTCTGTAGTAGTCATCCTGGAGGTATGCGCTGGACAGGAAATGGACTATAATTCATAGGGAAGGGAGTAGACAGGAAATAGACCACAATCCTCTGGGATAAAGAAGGAGAGATGGGTGGCGACAAACACAGTCCTGGAGCCCATATCGAATCAAAACACGCAATTCCTGGGAAAAACTACCAGAGCTTAAAGACAATGGGCCTGATTCACAAAGCGGTGCTAACAGTTAGCACGCGGGTGAAAAGCCCTTTATCATGCCTAAACTTTAGGCATGGTAAGTTTAGGCGTGATAAGTTTAGGCATGATAAGTTTAAGCACCAACTGGGTTAGCACTGCAGTGCACAGCTGATCAAAAGTTTTGCGCTAGCAAAGTCTGGTGCACTTCGCATAGAGTTTAATGGTGCTGTTTTGCATGCGGGACTTTGCGCGCGATCTAAACTTATCTAAACTTATCATGCCTAAACTTATCACACCTAAACTTATCATGCCTAAACTTATCACGCCTAAACTGGCTTTTCACCAGCATGGTGCAATGGTTATCACGCCTAAAGTCTCTAACTGGGTTAGCACCGTTTTGTGAATCGAGCCCAATATGTCTCTATCACCCGGGAGTACAGGAAGTACAAAGCTGTGACCAATTTCCTCTTCCTTGGACAGTATAGTACCGCCCCTTTTATGACTACTTCCTCTTTAAGAGGCGTCTAAGCGATCAAATGCTTTCAAACGCGAACGCTTTCCGGACTCTAACAACCGCTAACAAATGATTTGACCAAACAACATGTCGATTTCTGTAGCTCAGTGATTAGCGGTTAAAAGCTCATAAATGCAGATGACACACAGACGTCCGTATGAACAGGCCCATAATAATCCCCTCATCAACAGCCCTAATCAGTAACCAGGGACGGATTTACCATAAGGCACTGCAGGCACATGCCTACAGGGGCCTGATGATGGAAAGGCGTCTCACTTCCCTCCCAGAGTGGCTCCCTCCCTCCTTCCCTATATAGAGTCCTGAGTGTAAATGAGAGGTTACTCACCTGGCTCTCGGCATTCCACTGATGAGATTTCCCTTCAGAGGCACCTCTAGCTACTTAATACTGAGGGTACCTCTGGCCAGGGCCGGCCCGCTCATGAGGCGGGGTGAAACTTTTGCCTCAGGCGGCAAATTTCTAGGGGCGGCATCCGCCCATCGGTGGGTGCGGGGAGCCGGCCGCCCAGCTGGAGGGGTAGCGGGCAGGACGGGGGTATTTGGCCTAGCGGCGGGGAGGGGGGTCGGACCCCCCCCCTCCCTCGCCTGGGTCCCTCGTCCTCCGCTCCCCTCCAGCCTTAAATAGATAAGAAGCGCAACTCGTAAAAGGCAGTGGGCGGGGAGGACTCACCTCTTCCTCGCTCGATCCAGCGTGCGCTCCACTGACGTCACTTCCTGCAACGCCGCCCACTGTATTGTAAGTGGACGGCGCTGCAGGAAGGGACGTCAGTGGAGCGCACGCTGGATCGAGCGAGGAAGAGGTGAGTCCTCCCCACCCACTGCCTCTTACGAGTTGCGCTTCTTATCTATTTAAGGCTGGAGGGGAGCGGAGGATGGGGGACCCAGGCGAGGGAGGGAGGGTCCGACCCCCTCCCCGCCGCTAGGCCCAATACCCCCGCCCTGCCCGCTACCCCTCCAGCTGGGCGGCGGCGGTCCCCCCCACGGGGAGGTGGCGGCAGCAATCATTTTTTCCTCAGGCGGGAAAAAGTCTAGGGCCTGCCCTGCCTCTGGCTACCTAATACTAAGGGGCACCTGTAGCTACCTGCACCGAGCAGGCAAAGTAGGGGAGATGTGACAGCTGGGCCAGCCAGCACACTTGTAGCGCGGCTCAGCATGGGTTTGTAGGTCCATGGAGGGCAAAGTCAAAGGTGCCAGGACATCTGTGCCTATAGGCTCCTGTAATGTGAATCGGGACCTGCCAGTAACACCTCTATCTCCTCTTTAATCTGAAGGGTTGCAGCACTGAGACTCTGTATTGCTTCAGACTCTCTTCCCCACCAACAGCGCACTCATGGCATTCTTTTAGAGGCTGCTCTTCAATACAACACATGACAAAGACCATGCCCGTTTCTAGGGCCATGCAGTGCGTGCCGCCGCCCTGGGCGCTGTTGGGAGGAGGGCGCTGTAATGGAGGGTGGAGCCGGAGCCGCGGGGAGGGCAGCCCGACCTCTCCCTCCCTCTCCCGGGTCGCCCTCCGTGCTCCCCCCTCAGATGCATAGTGAGCAGTCAGGAAGCGCTGTATACAACATACCTCCCTGGCTCCAAGCGCCGCTCTCTCGCCGCCGGGCTCCTCTCTGCCTACGCGCTGATACACGCGCTGCTTCCTGTTTAGCCGGAAGCAGCGTGTGTATCAGCGTGTAGGCAGATAGGAGAAGACCGGCGGCGAGAGAGCGGCGCTTTGAGCCAGGGAGGTATGTTTCCTGACTGTTCACTATGCATCTGAGGGGGGAGCACGGAGGGCAGCCCGGGAGAGGGAGGGAGAGGTCGGGCTGCCCTCCCCGCGGCTCCGGCTCCGCCCTCCACTATGGGGGACAGCTACCTATCTAACCTATCCTGGGGGGCACCTACCTAATCTAACCTACGCTGGGGGGCAGCTACCTAATCTAACCTACCCTGGGGGGCAGCTACCTATCTAACCTATCCTGGGGGGCACCTACCTAATCTAACCTACGCTGGGGGGCACCTACCTAATCTAACCTACGCTGGGGGGCAGCTACCTAATCTAACCTATACTGGGGGGCACTTACCTAATCTAACATACACTGGGGGCACCTACCTAATCTAACCTACACTGGGGGGCAGCTACCTATCTAACCTACACTGGGGGGGCAGCTACCTATCTAACCTACACTGGGGGGCACCTACCTAATCTAACCTACACTGGGGGGCAGCTACCTATCTAACCTACACTGGGGGTCAGCTACTTATCTAACCTACACTGGGGGGCACCTACCTAATCTAACCTATGCTGGGGGGTAGCTACCTAATTAACCCACACTGGGGGGCACCTACCTAATCTAACCTACACTGGGGGGCAGCTACCTAATCTAACCTACACTGGGGGGCAGCTACCTATCTAACCTACACTGGGGGGCAGCTACCTATCTAACCTATACTGGTGGGCAGCTACCTAATCTAACCTACGCTGGGGGGCAGCTACCTATCTAACCTACACTGGGGGGCAGCTAACTATCTAACCTATACTGGGGGACACCTACCTAATCTAACCTACACTGGGGGCCAGCTACCTATCTAACCTACACTGGGGGGCAGCTACCTATCTAACCTATACTGGGGGGGGCAGCTACCTAATCTAACCTATACTGGGGGGCAGCTACCTATCTAACCTATACTGGGGGGCACCTACCTAACTTATACTGGGGGGGGGGGGGCAGCTACCTAATCTAACCTATACTGGGGGGCACCTACCTATCTAACCTATACTGGGGGGGCAGCTACCTAATCTAACCTATACTGGGGGGCACCTACCTATCTAACCTATACTGAGGGGCACCTACCTATCTAACCTATACTGGGGGTCAGCTACCTATCTAACCTATACTGGGGGGAGGGGCAGCTACTTATCTAACCTATACTGGGGGCACTTATCTAACCTGTATTGGGGGCACCTACCTACCTAGCTAGCCTATGCAGGTGGCAACTATACTGGCTACCTATATTGGAGACACCTACCTAAATAACTTATACTGGGGGCACCTACCTATCTAACCTATGCTGGGGGCAACTATTCTGGCTACCTATATTAGAGGCACCCAACTAGCTAACCTGTACTGGGGCACCTACCTATCTAACTTATACCGGGGGCGCCTGCCTATCTAACCTATACTGGGGGCAACTATACTGGCTACCTATACTGGAGGCACCTACCTGGCTAACCTATAGCGGGGGCAACTATACTGGCTCACCTATGCCTAGCTACCTATACTGGGGTACCTATTCTTGGCTACCTATACTGGGGGGACCTATACTAAGTGCAACTAGACCTGGCTAACCTATACTGCGGGCACCCATACCTTGCTCGGGGGGGGGGGGGGGGGGGGGGGCGCAATTTTTACACCCTCGCCCTGGGTGCATTTTAGCCTAGAAACTGCACTGACAAAGACATAATGGTTATCTTTCAAAACGTTGCTGCATGTTATCTTACACATCACTGAATTCAGTTTTGAAGAAGTGTGACTCAGTTTGCACTCAAGCACGTAGCTAATTTTGGAGGTCTTCTGGTGGGAGTGCGCTATAGCCTGCAGAGATCACAACCATCTACCAGGAGGAAGCTTGCAGTTCTCTCTTTGCTAGTTGCCTGCAGTGTTGCTCGGAGAACTGATGCAATGAACAGGTAAGTTGCCATTTTATGACTTCTGATACATATTTAAAGAACAACTATCAAATAAACTGTTTTTCTGTTTACCTTGCATACCTATAGAGCTTTTAGCCAGCAACACTAGAAAGCTTTTCAGAGGTCTCCCAGCACAGCCTGTGTGAAAAAAATGCTTTGTTTATCAGCTGTTTGTAACAATTTTGTTTTGGCATTAGAGGGAGGGTAGGCAGAGCTGAACTGTAACCTGACTGTAAACTGTTTACTTTATACTGCTGACAGAGAGAGACACACACAGAAAGGAACATAGAGCGTCAGTTGATTATTATTTACACACATTTAAAGCTATATTTCTGCTTCCTATCATTCTGAACAGATTCCAGTCACAGTTTTAGAGCCAGTGAATATTGTTTCTGTATGCTGGATGTGCTGGACACAGACCTCCATAGTAATGCCCACAGTGAAAACAGTTTTCTGTAAATTTCATTTTCTTCATATAATCATGAAAAGATTAAAAAAAAACCTTTGTACTGCTATTTGTTAGTACTGTAAGTATTGGAAATATACAGTATGTGGCATTTAGAATTGCAGTTAACTTTGATAGTTGTCCTTTAATGCTAGAACAGCATAGATACATGTTTTTAAACGTTTTAATTTAAGTTGAAGTTGTAATTTAAGTATAAGATTCTGACTGTTCCTTTTTTTTTATAAGCTCACTAATGCTTGCGATGGCAAACTCTTCTGGGAATTTTATTGGTTGTCAGCCGTCATCCTATGGCTTCTTGCGCTTCTTCTTGAGTGTTTCCTTCTCCATTGGCTTTGTGCTAAACTGCATCAGTTTATGGATATTTTGGTTTAAGATCAAGCAATGGAACTCAACAGTAGTTCTCCAGTTCAACTTGGCCATCTCTGATGCCCTCATCACCCCTACGATTCCTCTGATTATTATATTCTCCCTGACTGACCATTGGACCTTTGGAGTGTTCTCCTGCCAGCTCACAGTCTTCTTACTCAGCACTCACTTGTATGGAAGCATCTACTTCCTCACGTTAATCAGTATCCACCGGTATGTATCTGTGGCCCACAATGTCAAAAGAAAAGCTTTGACTGCAAAAGCATTCATCGTGAAACTTTGTCTCGGTGTGTGGGGCATTCTTATGTGCCTAGGCCTTCCCTTTTTCTTTGTCCTCAAAACTTCTGAAGTCAACGGAGCCACAAAATGTCTCAACTTCTTTCAAGCTGAACAAGCAGGACTATTTTTTGTCCTCAATAGTGTCATCCTCTTCTTCGGGGCCCTTATTCCCTTCTCTATAACTATAGTCTGCTACAGTCTACTAATTAGATATATCGTCAAACTCAATCCAATGACCACCCTCAGCAAAGCCATGGTGTCCAAGTCAGTGCAGACTATCCTCATCTCCTTGATAATATTCATAGTTTGCTACATTCCCTATCATCTCTCCAGAACTGTGGGTGTCACCATCATGCTGTTCTACCCTTCCTCGTGCTCTTGGCTGGAAGGCGCAGAACTTGCCAACTTCATCACTTGGGTGATGTCAGGAACAAATTGTTGTTTGGATCCTATACTGTATTGTTATACCACAGATACATTTAAAAGTACTTTCACTAACTTGTGTATCTTTCTAAGAAGAAAAAGTCATAGGAACGCCGTGGACTTGACTCATGATGATGAAGCAGAGGAACCTGAAGGTGATCAGGACCCCATTCCTCCCCTAGCTACAAACACTACAGATGCCGGATTGCGTGACTAAAACATACATCTGAATAATATTGTTTGCTTGCCTGGAGGCTACTGTTCACCATTCGTGATTATATCAGGTTTGGACTATCTATCTGAACCAATGCTAGCACTAGCTTTGTAGTGCTCAAAGTAGACAGATATGGAAACGTTGGATTCCTACTGTCCTGCCAACCATTTGGCGAAAGCCAACCAATAGAGTTTGCTCTTGATTTCAACAGATTCCTTTTACATTTGACTATTTTATTAAATCTACCAGCTCTATTAAAACATATAACTGTGGCTAGTAACCATCAGATGTGAAGAAAGAGAAAAATCATTATAGTACATTACATTATATTACAGTACACATTTTAATGGAGTCTCTGGTGTACCAAGGTATATGGGAGCATGGCACGCCTAGTGAATTGAGTGCCGCCATAGCCCACAGTTTAATTAAAAGCTATAGCAGCGCCAACAAGATAATTGTGGCACAAGGTACCAGAGATCAGCTATTATATAGCAGCCAAACTCCCATGAGGGTTGGGGAATGCAGAGGTGACTGAAGCCAGAGTTCAACTATCGTATAACCATCACATTGGTAGTATTGTCTCGCAATCACTAAAGGATCAACCCCATAGTCTTTAACCACTTAACGACCACGGTCAGCCGATCGGCGGACCTAGGTGTTAAGTGGTTTTACATGGAACGAGCGGCCTTTCCATGTCCGTTCACGGAGGGTGTCTCCGTGAACTGCCTGCGAGCCTGCGGCTCGCAGGCGAAATGTAAACACGCGGGGAAGAAATCCCCGCTGTTTACATCATACGACGCTGCTAAGCAGCAGCGCCGTAAAGGAGATCGGCAATCCCCGACCTCTGATTGGCCGGGGATCGCCGGCATCTGATAGGCTGCAGCCTATCAGAGGCGGCGTAGGATGCATCGCCGCCCTGTGCCACCCAGGGGAAGGAGGGAAACAGAGGGAAGACGAAAAACGCTGCGGAGGGGGGCTTTGAGGAGCCCCCCCCCGCTAGGCCAAAATAGCCGGTGGTGATCAGACCCCCCCAGCAAGACATCCCCCTAGTGGGGAAAAAAGGGGGGAAGTCTGATCGCCCTGCCTCAATCCCGATCTGTACTGTGGGCTGGAGAGCCCACGCAGCACATATAATAGAAAACACCCCTGGTCATTAAGTGGTTAAGGGGAGTGCAAAAGCTGAAAAGAGGGATGACGCCCTCTATGCAGTATTCAAAAAGGAAAAAAGCTGGCACATCCAAAATTAATCTTTATTGGTTCCATGTAAAAAATATGGCCAATGTTTCGGAGCCACGTAGGGCCCCTTTATCAAGGCAATATTTGCTCGGAGGCAAAGATCCGTCTGCTGCTGTGCAAAAGTTACTGCATAGGAAGTGGGAGTCTGGCTTCTCTAACACTCGCTAACAGCGATGTGTATTGTCTGGGCTGCTGCTGATACCAGACAATACACATCACTGTTAGCGAGCGAGTGATCCAAATTCGACTCGGATTTTAGCTGTGATTACATGTAGAATCCGTGATCCGTGATCGTGGCCGTGATCACGGATTTGACTTTAACGTTAATAGCAAAGCTCCCATACATGCTCCTACCACCAAAATTGCATGGATTATAAAGGTGATCAGTGGCTACAACTTAATTTTGTATCCGAGAGGCGATCACGAATTCGGAATCTGACCTTGTGATCAGGAAAAACAGCTCGTGATCACGGGTTACCTGTGATCACGAGGCCGTGGAAAGCAACACTAATATTTGGTTCTGTAATGAAACTTTGTTCTTTTATGTTTATTGTCTCATTACTTTTAAATGGAACCTAAACTGAATGTGATATGGATGTTTCCTTAAACAATACCAGTTGCCTGGCAGTCCTGCTGATCTCTGTGACTGCAGTAGTAGCTGAGCCACACATCTGAAACAAGCTTGCAGCTAATCCAGTCTGACTTCAGTCAGAGCACCTGATCTGCATGCTTGTTGAGGGGCTGTGGCTAAAAGTATTGGAGACACAGGATCAGCAGGAGAGTCAGGCAACTAGTATTATTTAAAAAGGAAAAATCCATATCCTTCTCAGTTTAGGTTTCCTTTAAGGTGCCCATACATCAGAAGATGTATGGGCAGATTAACCAAGAGACACATCTCTCAGACTGATCGAATGTGATCAGAGAGAGATCTGTTGCCTGCCCATACAGCACAGGCTGAATCCCGATCAATTTCAGCATGAAATCTCTCCTGAATTGGCCTTGTGACCTTACTGTCACCGATTCGCTCCCCCTTGCTCTCTCTCTCTCCTAATGTAAAATATTCATCCCCTTGTGGCCTGCGCAGTACTCTTTACCTGCCCTCTGCTGGCTTCATCCGCATACCCGTGCCCCATGTAGTTGCCGGCGTATACATGGGCACGTGTATTATATCACACACTCGGGGCACGCGTATGCGGATGGAGCCCGGAGCTACTGATGGACAGGAAAAGTGTACTTCATCGGCCATGGGGGGAGGACATTTTACATTAGAGGGGACAGCATTGGGGGTTCCATTGCGTTTGTCAATTGTCCCGATATCGTATGCCGGTACTGCCACGCACCCGATCGAACAAGTTGGCCCTACATCTTTCAGCATGTCTGATTGATACATGCAACCAATTTCGGACCAAAACTGGTCACATCGTTGATCGGGCATGCTCTTGGCAGCACCAGTTTTCATCCGATTATAATAATCAAATCAGATGGTCGGTCGGCTGCCAAGTCAAGTGATGTATGGCCACCTTTAGGACCCTGAATACACAGGTAACTGCATTACCTTCAGTATATAGTAGCACATAGCAGTGTTGCTCGGATAGTACTTTTTAAAATCCGAATTGATCCGGATTTTCAGCTATCCGAATCCGAACTTTTAGATATCCGCATGAACGCGGATATCCAAACTCATTATCCGCGGGTACCCGACCTATTCGGATATCCGATAGAGAACCTAAAAGTGCCTTTCAAGATGCTTTAAAACCATTTCTAACCTTTAAAAACACCTTCTAGCCTCTTTCCTCCCTTCCTCTTCCAGGGATTTGTAGGATGTCAAAAGCACGCTCCCATACCTCGACCAGTGTATGGGCCCCTTTAGAGAAGCGAGGCCGATCTGGCAGGTCTGAGTCATCTAGTCCATCCACGCTGTTCATTATTTTTAAAGTGCCTGTGCACATTTTTTTTTAATCTTCTTCAATAAAAGCTAAAAGGTATTTTTAAGCTATTTGAAGTGTGTACATTTTTTTATGAGGTATGCTGAAGGACAACTCGAGGAGCAGAGGAGGCCGAGCAGAGGAGATTGCCTGAGAGTCTGGGGGATGGCCATACACTCCAAATGCGCAGACAGACCCTGTGAATCTTTGGATCCGGTGAGTCGTTAACCTTGGGGGGGGGGGGGGGGGGAACCTGGTGTAAGGAATCCCTCTGGTGGCGGACTACATTGCAGTGGTGGTCGTAATGGCCAAAAACTTCATTTCGCAAATTTCGCTAAGTTTTTCACATCGAAAAACTTCACATAAAACTTTGCGAAGTATTTTACGCATTTACGGGTATCCCGTAATTACGGCTATGGTACTTCACGTGTAAACAAAATTGTGTAACATAATTACACGTTACCTACGCATAAATATCTGTGTTAAACTTGCCAATGCGCATGCGCATACTATATATTAATGTGTATAATCATGCTTATAATGCGTATAAAAATACACATTAAACAGCACATGCGCGTCGATACAATAACATGTCCGCATGCGGAAATTTGTATGGGTACACCGGCATAATACGCGTCCAAACATACTAAATGACTGATTTCGTAATGAACCGTAATTTCGCAAAATTATAAAGTTAGACAAAGCTTCGATACATAATTACAGTCCATATGTAATTTATTATGCATTCTCCCGTAAATGTCGCATTACGATGGAAAATGGCGAATTTCGATGCGAAATTTTGCATTTGCGAAATTTCGCAGCACCACTGCTACATTGTGCCTTGTTTTTTGATTTATGCACCTGAGAAGTCATTATCAGCATTGAGGGCTACTCTGTATTTACTATTTGTGAATCAACACAATTTCTTCTTTTCTCATAGGGGCCCATATGCAGTTCACTTTTTCTCCTAATTTTTCTCCTAGGCTCCAACTTGTAAATAACTTGCCTTTTACAACCCCAGCAAGCAAACAAATACTCAAGATCATTTTTACAGTACTTTTTCACCTACTTTTTGGTACTTTTTCTATTGAAAAATGCTAAAAAGTTAATTTAAATTGAAAATGAAAAATTATCTCCTAGGAGAAAAGTCAGGTGAAAAAACGAATTGCATATGGGCCAATATGCGATTCACTTTTTTCTCCAAATTTTTCCCCTAGGAGATAATTTTTCATCTTCAATTTAAATGTTTTCATGTTCTATTGAAAATAACTTTTCAGCACTGTGCAATTGAAAAAAACTACCAAAAAGTAGAGGAAACGGTGCTGCCAAAATCATTTTGAGTATTTTTCTTGCTTGCTGGTGGTTTAAAAGGCATTTTATAGACAAGATTGCAAATATCACCAAGGAGAAAACTCTGGAGAAATCTATATTGCATTTGGGCCATGGTGTGGTGTGATTGTTCTGTGGCAGGACAATCGCACCGCACCATTCCCCGATACATGTTACCCTGCGGCAGAGGGCGTCGACAGCGTTATATGCATAGCTCCGCCCCCTGAACATTAACGTGCTCCCTGCTTGACAGAAAAAACTGTGCCTTGCGCATGCAAATAATAGAAAAAAATATGTAATGTAATAAATCATTTAAAGTTTTAAAATGTGCTTGTTAAGGCAGGCCTCATGCCTGCATTGGCCACGGCCTAGAGATAGAGATGCTTAAATCCGATCTGAATGAAATTAAGTCACCTGCACGGGCTGGGGTGGGGAGGTTAATCTTACCTATCATGAGGTCTTCTTCGTCCGTCCCTCTGCGCCTCCCACGATGCGGTCCAATTCAGCGTCACGTGACTATACACTGCCTCCTTCAACCCGGAAGGAGGAAGTGTTTTTAGTCACGTGACGCCGGATTGGACCGCATCGTGGGAGGCGCCGAGGGACGGACAAAGAAGACGTCATGATAGGTAAGATTAAAGGGAACCAGAGACGAAGCACCCTTGTGTATTTTACCATATATATCAGTAAGAACATTAGAGAAAACACCATGCTCTCTGTTTCATCCTCACTGCTAAAAGTGTCTGTTATCAGCTGTGATAAGAATCCCGGACTGAGCATTCTGTCTGGCTTTGCAGGGAATACTTATAGCTGAGTCATTATAGCAGAGCCACAAGGGGGCAAGCTTGGGATTGAAAAGACACCAGAGAAGACAGACTCAGCTATAATCATTCCGTAGCAAAGCTAGACTGAGTGCTCAATCAGGGATTCTTATCAGAGGTGATAACAGTCAGATTAAACAGAGAACAATGAAACAAAGAGCAGATTAGGTGTTTACTGTCATGTTCCCACTGATTTATAAGGTAAAATACAAGAGGGTGCTTCATCTCTGGTTCTCTTTAAACCCCCCCGCCCAGCCCGCACAGGTGACTTGAATTTAACAGGATGAAATCCGGATCGCAATTATCTGGATTTCATCCAGATCGGATTTGAGCATCTCTAACAGGGACAGCTATTCTGCCCCACCTTCAGCACCCAATATGTCATTTATTCCTACTTAAATTGGATTCGGCAAATTATTCGTCTGGCGCATGCCAGTAGTAGAAACAATTTGTAATGTTATAAATTATTTGAAATTTTTTTAAAATGTGCCTGGTAAGGCGGGCCTCATGCGCACTTTGGTCACAGGGAGAGCATTCCTGCTCCACCTTCAGCAGCTAATATGTCATTTAGTCTTACTTTCATTGGATTCTGAGAAATGACTTACCTGGTTCATGTCAGTTTTGTTTTAAAAATTAGTAAAAATGTAAAACGTTAGTATACAATGCCTGATATTACAGGACTGCTGCATGCCACCTTTTTCCATGGCCTATGTTACAGTGTCTGCAAATAAATAACACGTCATTAAAAATGTTTACATTTTAAAGATTTTACCTAGAATCAATCAATCAATCAATCAATCAATTGAACTTTTTGGGCATTGCACGCATTGGCTGCACATACAAATTTTTAGGGAGGTAAACACAGCAGCCATTCTAAAGACTTTAACTGCTAGCCAACCGCCTCACACCGATGGGCGTGGCTGCAGCGGCAGCCCCAGGAACGCCTAAAGCCAATCGGCGTAAAGTCCTGGGGCTCGCTTTTGCAGGAGATTGTGTGCACACTGTGCGCACATCTCCTCTTGGTAGGCAGCGCTGTACAGGGGACAGCCGTGTCACTCGGCTGTCCCCTCCAGTGGGACAAAAGCAATCCGCTGTGATAGGCTGAAGCCTATCACAGCCGATCGTGCTGATTGGCTGCCGGGGGAGGGAGGGGTTAGAAGAGGAAATATGAAACAAAATAGTTTTAAATATTTAAAAAATAATGTAATAAATATTTGTCAAAAAACAAACAAACACCTGGGGTGCGATCAGACCCCACCAACAGAGTGCTCTGTTGGTGGGGAGAAAAGGGGGGGAAATCACTTGTGTGCTGAGTTGTGCGGCCCTGCAGCGAGCACTTAAAGCTGCAGTGGCCATTTTTGTAGCCTGGTCTTTAGGGAAGAGGGGGAGGGGGTGGGTAAAGACTGTGGTCCTGAAATGGTTAATTTAAGAAATCGAGAAACTATATGTGATTTTGGCATTTACACATGAAATAAAGCCTCTGGGTTTTTAAGGAACACTTTGACCTTGATCCCCCTCCGCCATGCCACTCTCATGGTTTCTGTACACTTTGTACACCTTCTTAAAATAAATTCTGTCTGCGGAGGCGCCCTGGAGGTTCCTGATATTGGCCTGCCATTAAAGTCAATGACACAGGATAGTGTAATGTTTAACCTCCCCGGCGTTCTATTGAGATCGCCAGGGAGGCTGCGGGAGGGGTTTTTTTTAATAAAAAAAAATCTATTTCATGCAGCCAACTGAAAGTTGGCTGCATGAAAGCCCACTAGAGGGCACTCCGGAGGCGTTCTTCTGATCGCCTCCGGCAAGCATAAGTAACAAGGAAGGCTGCAATGAGCAGCCTTCCTTGTTTGGCTTTCCTCGTCGCCATGGCGACGAGCGGAGTGACGTCATGGACGTCAGCCGACGTCCTGACGTCAGCCGCCTCCGATCCAGCCCTTAGCGCTGGCCGGAACTGATTGGTCCGGCTGCGCAGGGCTCGGGCGGCTGGGGGGACCCTCTCTCGCCGCTGCTCGCGGCGGATTGCCGCAGAGCGGCGGCGATCAGGCAGCACACGCGGCTGGCAAAGTGCCGGCTGCGTGTGCTGCTTTTTATTTGAGGAAAATCGGTCCAGCAGGGCCTGAGCGGCAGCCTCCGGCGGTGATGGACGAGCAGAGCTCGTCCATACCGCTCAGGAGGTTAAAGGATACCCAAGGTGAGAGGGATATGGAGGCTGCCATATTTATTTCCTTTTAAACAATACCAGTTGCCTGGCAGTCCTCCTGAACCTGTGTCTCTAAAACCCCATCTACACCATACAATGTTTTGTTCGATTCATTGATTCGATTCGATTTGATCCAACATGTCAGATTGGGATTCGTTTTAATTCGATTCAATTTGCCATTAAAACAATGGCAAATTGAATCAAATCGAATAGAATACCAATCGGACATGTCGGATTAAATTGAATCGAATCAATTAATCAAATTGAATCGGACAAAAAATTGTATGGTGTAGATGGGGCTTAATACTTTTAGCTATAGACCCTGAACAGGCATGCAGCAGATCGGGGACTCAGTCTAACGCAGCTGACTCAGGTTTTATTGGAGTAGCCATATGCTTGGTTTTGACCCTACTTATGCCAGAAGATCAATAGGCCTTCAAGGCAACTGGCATTGCTGCTTAGAAGGTAATAAATATGGCAGCTACCATATCCTGCTCACCTTGGGTTGCCTTTAAGGGCTCTGCCTCTGTCTGGGTTCGAATCCTGGCTGTTCCTGTTCAGTAAGCCTGCACCTATTCAGTGAGGAGACCGTGGGCAAGACTCCCTTATACTGCTACTGCCTATAGCACATGCCCTAGTGGCTGCAACTCTGGCGCTTTGAGTCCTCCAGGAGAAAAGTGTGATATAAATGTAATTTGTCTTGTCTATTAAGAAACATTAAAGTTGCAGGTTATAATGTAAAAAATAGGTATAAATCCAAGGGGTGGGATACTCTTGCAGGGCATTTTATGCTTTTGCAAATCACAATGCGTGTGCGGTTCACTAGCACACAGAAACGCACCAAGTGGTTATGACCTAAAGTGATTTAAAGAGTACACAGCAGAGAGTTCTTTAAAATCTTCATATTTACATGAGATTTTGAGTTCTCCTTATATGGAAAGGATTTTCCTTTCTTTAAGGCCCGCCTCCACTAGTCAGTTTTTCTGTGTGTCAGTTTTTGTGCATTATTTGTCTAAGGCTGGGTGCACACATAACGTGAAATGCTGCGTTTTATGTCAAGTTTTATGTTACTGTTGTGTGCATTTTTGCTGCGTTTTTGCTGTGTTTTTTCTGCGTTTGCGTTCTTTTTACTGCAGATGCGTTTTTCAAGCGTTTTGCGTGCGTTTTAAAGGGAAGGTCCAAGCAAAAAAAAAAAATGAGTTTCACTTACCTGTGGCTTCTACCAGCCCCATGCAGCCATCCTGTGCCCTCGTAGTCACTCACTGCTGCTCCAGTCCCCCGCTGGCAGCTTTCTGACCTCGGAGGTCAGGGCCAAATTGCATACATTTTTACGCATTCCAGCTAGTGCAGGAACAAAAATTTACGCGTTGCACCACTAACGGGTAAAAATGTATGTGTTAATGTCCCTGCACTAGCGGGAATGTGTAAAAATGTACGCAATTTGGCCCTGACCTCCGAGGTCAGAAAGCTGCCAGCGGGGGACTGGAGCAGCAGTGATTGACTACGAGGGCACAGGATGGCTACATGGGGCTGGTAGAAGCCCCAGGTAAGTGAAACTCATTTTTTTTTTTTGCTTGGACCTTCCCTTTAATGCGTTTGTGGTTCGTATATGCAAATCGCATGTGCGTTTTGTATGCATTTTTTCCTGCGTTTTCATATGTACATTTATGCAAATCACTAGGAAGACTACAGGAAGCAGAAATACATAAAAAAAATATATTTTTGGGAAAAAATGCATATTAAAAACCAATGCGTTCCCATTGACTTTCATTATGTGTGTTTTTGATGCGTCTATGAATATTATGCAACCGAACCTGTGCTTTAAAAAACGCAAGCATACAAAACGCATATGCGCTTTTTATATGCGTATTATTCTGCGGCCCATAGACTTCCATTAGCAGCAAAAACGCAGCATTTTACGCCACGCTAGCGTTTCTGCTCTGTGTGCACCCAGCCTGACAGTTTTGCATTGCTGCCAATAGTTTTACTGCATGTGAAAAATGCATTCAAGTGTGAACTAGTCCATTGATTAACATTGGCTGCAGTTTTCCTGTGCAGAGAAAGCACAGAAAACTGACGAGGAAAGATAGGCCCAAAGCGTTATAAATATGAATTTTTAGGTTGGGACATTTTCAGGGTTGAACTTCTTCTTTAAGTAAAAGTTTGCTTTCTTAAAACAGAAAGAATTTGCGATAATTCAGGTTGGAGTGAGCTTGAGATATGGGAGACATCTCAAGCTCACTCCAGCCTGAACTATTGCAAATTCTTTCTGTTTTAAGAAAGCAAACTTTAGTTTTTCTTAGCTTTTTAGTAAGGGGGCTTTTAGGACCATTGTAGCCCCTCACACGCTCCAATGAGTTCTGGTTCACCATGAGCTTGCTGGTTAGTCTGTACTTCTTTAAGTAAAAGTTTCACTTCCTGTATCTGAAAGAGAATGAAGAATTCATCACTGTTGCACATGATTGATGACACCCACTCCCCCAGTTCCTTTTATTGCAGTCTGGATGAAATCAGCGTTCTAGGAAATTGTGATGTAATAAAATGTTGAATGACAATAATATCTAATAAATAGATGTGACCTATACATGAGTTATTTTTTTTTAAAGATATCATTTAATACGAATTATGAAAGTCTTTTCTAATATTTCCAATCCATTTAAAGGACACCCGAGGTGAAAATAAAGTAATGAAATAAACAATTGTGTCTATTCTCCTTCTCCTAAAAATGATTTTTTAAGATATTTCACAGTTATTTTAAGTTTTTACTGTTTTATTGTTTTTGATCATTGACACATTCATTGAAGTATACCAGAGCTAAAATATATGAACTATTGATCCTTTTTATCTCTTTCCTGCTCTCAGAAGCCATTTTCTGCTAGGAAAGTGTTTTATAGTTGTAATTTCTTATCAGTGAGGGTCACACTGTAGTCTGACCCAGTCCTGTCTCAAACAGGAACTGCCACTTACATACCTGATGTTTAATTTTCAGGCACAGGACAAATAGAGAGCTAATACTGTAGTTGAGGGAGGGCCCTTCGGGCCCCTTTGGCCCAAGGGCCCCGATTCGGTCGCTACCTCTGCAACCCCTATTGCTATGCCCCTGTATCCAGATGTGCATCAGCCTTATAATTAGCAGTATTAGGTAGTCCTGTGAGTCATCCAGATAGCAGTATTAGTAAGCCATGTGTAAACTGCTCCCCCCTCTGGACAGTATTAGGGAGCCAAGTGTTAGGTAGCTCTAATACTGGGAACACATGATGCAATTTCCCATCCGATCGATGGGTGATCGACAGGAAGTTGTACCGTGTGTATATTTCCAAACTGGTCCCAATCGATAAAGAGATTGATTTTGTGATGATAACTTTGTAAAATCGATCCCTTTCTCGATTGGAAACAGATCGGGCATGTCGAAAATAATCACTTGATTCCCGTCGATCGGGCAGGAAATTGCATCGTGTGTTCCCAGCATTATATATTAGGTAGCCAGATGTGTCCCGCTGCAATTAGCAGTATTAGTTAGTCTCATGAATCCATCCTAAAAAGTATTAGTTAGATGGATGTGTCCCCAATTAGCAGTATTAGGTAATCCTGTGACCCTCCTGAAAGTATTAGGTAGCCAGATGTGCCCCCAAATAGCAGTAGTTAGCTAAATATGCCCCCAAAATAGCAGTTGGTAGTCAGATGTACCCCCAATAGTATTAGGTAGCAGGATGATGCCCCAATAGTATTAGCTAGCCAGGCGTGCCCCACATTATTAGGCAACTACAGGCAGGGCCGGATTTGTACTTTCCAGTGCCCCAGGCCTGCTGACACCAAGTGCCCCCCCCCCCAAAAAAAAAATTGTCCAACACTCTGACTAGCGATCACTGGTTTGAATGTGCTCATTTCAGTTGTGCAGCTCTGCCTCCCATTCAACAAATAATTCCTGTAATTTGCGCTCCTGCCCGAATGTGCACAGCAGCCGATTGTGTTCTGGGCATGCATACTTGAGAAATGATGCTGATGTATGACCGGTACTTGGCAAGAATGCATAACACTGTACCGGCGTGGTGGCTGTGCACATCTGGGCAGGAGTGGGAAATTACAGGGAGCGCGAGTGGCCAGTGCATGCGCTGCTTCTTTGTCCTCTCTGCGACTGACTGCAGTCGGAGCCACAAATAGGTGGCAGGGCAGTGCAATGGACAGAAGCCCATCCAAAACAGAGAACAGGTAAGTAGCAAACATCCTGTCAAGACCCACTTTGGATGTTCTGTTGTAATTACAGTGGACCTGAACTCAGAACTTCCTCTCTGCTCTAAAAGATACACAACAACATAACCTTTCAATAAAAACATTTTTGTTACAGCTGATACAAATCCTGCAATAAATCTGCAGTGTGTCTACTTCCTGCTTTTATGGAAGCAGATATATTTTTAACATCCTGTGCTTTCAAATGAGCTTAGCTGTTGTGGCAGTCGGGTGACACAGTGTAGAGATCAAATTACAACTTGTGACATAGAGGAGGGGGAATTAGACAGGCTCTCTAAATACATACAGGGTACAGTTCTCTGTTTTCCTTCTGTCCTGTGCAAGAGTTCAACTCCACTTTAAAGCATCTGAATGACATTTATTTATATTTGCTGAAAAATCTATGCATCTCTTTTGAATGCTGAATGTACATATGGTGGTGTGCTCTAACATATTGGCAGTATACGGGAACAAAGTCTGAAGAAGGCTTACTTAAATTGCCTTTAAAACTTTTTTTAAGGGTAAATGAGGCATGTAGCATCATGTTTTTTTAATGATGTGGGGACTTAAAATCCCTCTCTCTCTCAGATGGGAAATCCGAGTTTGCTCGGATAGTGCTATTAAGATTTTAAAAAATATCCGAATTGCTATTCAAAGTTCGGATAGTGGAAAAAGTTCAGATTATCTGGGTAGTTCGAATACCCAAATATTGGATGAGCACCACTGCTCAGGTGTATTTAAAATGACAGTTTAGCAATGAAAGGGAAGAAAATGGTAGGTAGGAGCTGGAGGACAGAAAATGAGCCAGGAAAGAGTTAACTAAGGAAGAGAAGCGACCACTGCTACTAGGAAAAAAAAAAGAAAGACCGTCATAAATCAGGATTAGATAAATTAACAACTGCTGGGGTCAGTGTCAAAGCTGTAAAAGAGGTGAAGAAACTGCAGAGCTTTCTGATGTTTGGGAATGCCTGCATTAAAACTCAGCGGAACTTAGTTCTATCTGCTTTGTAATGTAAATCTCTGGTATTTCTCGCATCGATCTGTAAGTCTATCATACAAAGAAAGGAATGGATTATCAAGTGACCGTTATGATTGATCCTGATTGTTTTAACACATCAGGAAGTGAGAGATGCAGGGATTGGGGAACTCTGGAATTCAGCTATTAGTGCAGAGCAGGGCGCTGGATGGCTGCGCTGCGGGATCAGAAGAGATGATTTACTTTGACATATGACCTCTTCTCTCTCCAAGTCATGCCGCCCTTCTTATCTTATCTAATTTTATCGCCCTAGGCCTTGGCCTTCCTGGCCTTTCCAGAAATCCGGCCCTGACTACAGGTGCCCCAGTATTAAATAGCTAGAGGTGCCCCCCCAGCATTAAGTAATCAGTCGTGCCCCAGTATTAGTTAGCCAGTGGTTTCCCAGTGCTAGGTAACCAAGGGTGCCAGAGGTGACCCCAGTCACTACCGTTTCTATGGGCAGGTGAGGCATCACCTGGGGTGCAGATGGAGGGGGAGTGCATGCGTAGTGGTAGCGTTAGGATTACTCACCTTGCCGGGATCCACAAGCGCCGCATGTACTTCCTCATCTGGGCATCCCATTGTGCATGGTAACACCACCCCTATGATGTGTGTGTGTGTGTGTGTGTGTGTGTGTGGGGGGGGGGGGGGGGGGGGGCTGTTACTGTTATCATGAGATGGGATGCCCAGGACCAGGAAGTACTTGCAGTGCGTGTGGATCCCGGCAAGGTAAGTAATCGTAACGCTCTTGCTGCGTACTCCAGTGATGCTCATCTAGATCTCGGATATCCGAGTAACCCGGATATCCGAGAATTTTTTACGCTATCCGGGTCAGACTCCGGATCCCGGATAGCTATAGATATCCGGATAGCTATCTGCGGATAGTTTGACGCATGACCCGTATATCTGCGGATATCCGCGGATATCCGGATCCGAAATACTGTAACTAAGGTGATGACGTCCTGGAGCCAATCAGAGGGCTCCCAGCAGACGCCCTAGCAACCAATCACAGAGGGGAACCCTGGCCAGCCCCACCTGACCTCATTGAGCCAAACAGAGGCCTCCTAGCCTAAGCCCTGGCACCCAATCACAGAAAGGAACACTGGCCAGCCCCCTTGTATAATAAGGAGGGCTGCCATGATGAGACAGATCGTTATGGCTTGCTGAATGCTTCCTGAGAGACATGCTGCAGTGCTGGTGGCCTAGCAAGGGCTGCCTGTACACAGTTATAAACCTAAAGCTGTTCATTGATTAACCCCTTCACTACTCTATAGTAATCGTTAATTAGCTTGACTGATGTCTCATAGTGTGACAGTTAGAGTGTGTGCTGTACAGCTGCAGTGCTGCTGCTGGGCCAAGGGCTGTACACAGTGATAAGCTCAGTGATTAACCCCTTCACTATCACCCCACTATTGTTAATTCATTAATGTGTTAGTGTGCACCAGTTAGTGTCTTCTCCTCTGCTGTCTGTCACTGTGCACTTGTCACGTGACACTTGGCAAGTGCCACGTACCACGTCCGTCATGCTCCTGGCTGGCACACGTTACACCTGCTGCTGCTGCATTGCCCTGCTCCTGCTGCCTGTGCAGCTCCCACCGCCAGGACAGGGTGCCACAGGCCACTGATACCACCTATATTTAACCCAAAACAAAATTGCAGCATCAATTTTTGGAGGTGTCTTGACTGAAAACTGTCATGTCCCAGTTGTGCGGTTGGACTTTGGACACAATGTGGGCTGCACGACCGCTGTCTGGAATCTAGGCCTAATGTTAATTGACAGTCATTTTTTTTGGGGGGGGGGGGGGGCGGATTCGAAGTCCCCACATCATCAATTAGTGTTTCCCTTTGCAAATAATGATGATACATGCCCCATTTACCCTCAAAACCCCTTTTAAAGCTATTTAAAGGGCACTTCCGGTTTTTCTATCCAGATATCCGAATAGGCCAGATATCCGCGGATAATGCGACCGGATATCCGCGTTCATGCGGATATCTAAAAGGCCAGATTCGGATATCCGAGCCGGATCCAGATATCTAGGTATCCGGATTGGGGTCAATTCGGATTTTAAAAAGTACTATCCGAGCATCACTAGCGTACTCTGCATGTGCCTATACCCCCCCCCCCCCCATCTATTGGTCTGGCTAAGTGGCTATCTAAACAGGGGGGCACTCTGACTCTGGCTACCTAAAGAGGGGCACTTTGGCTACCCAAACAGGAGGGTACTCTGGCTACCTAACAAGGGGGGGGGGGGGGGGCACTCTGACTTCCTGAATGGGGGTAATCAGTCTACCTAAACAGAGGGTTATCTGGCTACCTAAACACTGGGATACTGTGGGTCTCTGGCTACCTAAATCAGGGTGCACTCTGGCAACCTAAACAGGGGGTCTCACTGGCTCCCAATGGGGGGACTCTTAGGCTACCTAAACCAGGATCTGTAAGGTTTCCTATGGGGGTGTGCTCTCTGGCTATCTAAACAGAGGGGCACTTTGGCTACCTAACAGGAGGGCACTTTGTCTATCTAAACAGGTAGAGGAGGGGCTCTCTGGCTACCTTAACTGAGGTCTCTAAGGCTCCCTAAGAGGGGGGGGGAGTGACTCTCTAACTACTTACGTGGGAGAGGGGCACTCTGGCTACTTAAACAGGGGCTCTGTGGCAACCTAAGCAAGGGTCTCTAAGGCTCTCTACAGGGGGATGCTCTCTGGCTATCTAAACGGGTATCTCTAAGGCTCCCTACGGAGGGGAAGGGCTCTCTGGTTACCTACAGGGGGACTCTATGGCTACCAACATGGGGGGGGGGGGGGGGGGGGTTCTGTCTACCTATATTTGGGGGCATCTTACACTGGGGAGGCTGCATTTGGCTACCTAATACTGGGGGCTGTTGTTGCTACCTATTATGGAGGGGCTTCATCTGACTACTTAATATTGGGGACTTTTATGGCTACTTATGCTGGAGGGCTGCATCTGGCTAATTAATAATAATAATACTTTTTTTTTGTATAGCACTTTTCTCCTGTCGGACTCAAAGCGCTTGTGAGGCAGCCACTAGAGCGCACTCAGTAGGCAGTAGCAGGGTTAGGAAGTCTCGCCCAAAGATCTCCTTACTGAATAGGTGCTGACTTACTGAACAGTAATTAATAATGAGGGCCACCTCTGGATAGCTATAATGGGGGCTAACTAATACTGGGGCACCTCTGGCTACTGCATCACAATAGTGTGCCCAAATCTATGGCGAAAGTAGGCGGCCCCATTTATAGACCCTCGTCCTGGGAGCTCTATAGCCTTGAAACTGCACTGACTCCAGTATTTGGTAACTAGACAAGACAAGACAAATAACATTTATATAGCACTTTTCTCCTGGCGGACTCAAACCACCAGAGCTGCAGCCACTAGGACATGCTCTATAGGCAGTAGCAGTGTTAGGGAGACTTTCCTACTGAATAGGTGCTGGCTTACTGAACAGGCAGAGCCGAGATTCGATCCCTGGTCTCCTGTGTCAGAGGCAGAGCCCTTAACCATTACACCATCCAGCCAACTAGGAATATTACCCAGTATTAGGTAGCCAGAGGTACACTCAGTATTTACTCCCTATGGACGCATATTTTGCCGCTACTTCGCAAATTCGTAATTTCGTAATTGCCATACAAACAGTAATTCGGAATTCCGTAAACTAAATTTCCGTCACACAATTTCTCGTTTCGGCGCAAATATGTGTTTAATGCGAAATTACGTCATTTCAAGTTTTCTATAGAAACAGTCATTTTAGTTATGAAAATGGACGTAATTTTGTTTTTAGATGTGCCCCCAAATAGCAGTAGTTAGCTAAATATGCCCCCAAAATAGCAGTTGGTAGTCAGATGTACCCCCAATAGTATTAGGTAGCAGGATGATGCCCCAATAGTATTAGCTAGCCAGGCGTGCCCCACATTATTAGGCAACTACAGGCAGGGCCGGATTTGTACTTTCCAGTGCCCCAGGCCTGCTGACACCAAGTGCCCCCCCCCCCCCCAAAAAAAAAAAAAAAATTGTCCAACACTCTACTAGCGATCACTGGTTTGAATGTGCTCATTTCAGTTGTGCAGCTCTGCCTCCCATTCAACAAATAATTCCTGTAATTTGCGCTCCTGCCCGAATGTGCACAGCAGCCGATTGTGTTCTGGGCATGCATACTTGAGAAATTATGCTGATGTATGACCGGTACTTGGCAAGAATGCATAACACTGTACCGGCCTCAGTTGCTGTGCACATCTGGGCAGGAGCGAGATATTACAGGGAGCGCGAGTGGCCAGAGCATGCGCTGCTTCTTTGTCCTCTGTGCGACTGGCTGCAGTCGGAGCCACAAATAGGTGGCAGGGCAGTGCAATGGACAGAAGCCCATCCAAAACAGAGAACAGGTAAGTAGCAAACATCCTGTCAAGACCCACTTTGGATGTTCTGTTGTAATTACAGTGGACCTGAACTCAGAACTTCCTCTCTGCTCTAAAAGATACACAACAAAATAACCTTTCAATAAAAACATTTTTGTTACAGCTGATACAAATCCTGCAATAAATCTGCAGTGTGTCTACTTCCTGCTTTTATGGAAGCAGATATATTTTTAACATCCTGTGCTTTCAAATGAGCTTAGCTGTTGTGGCAGTCGGGTGACACAGTGTAAAGCATCTGAATGACATTTATTTATATTTGCTGAAAAATCTATGCATCTCATTTGAATGCTGAATGTACATATGGTGGTGTGCTCTAACATATTGGCAGTATACGGGAACAAAGTCTGAAGAAGGCTTACTTAAATTGCCTTTAAAACTTTTTTTAAGGGTAAATGAGGCATGTAGCATCATGTTTTTTTAATGATGTGGGGACTTAAAATCCCTCTCTCTCTCAGATGGGAAATCCGAGTTTGCTCGGATAGTGCTATTAAGATTTTAAAAAATATCCGAATTGCTATTCAAAGTTCGGATAGTGGAAAAAGTTCAGATTATCTGGGTAGTTCGAATACCCAAATATTGGATGAGCACCACTGCTCAGGTGTATTTAAAATGACAGTTTAGCAATGAAAGGGAAGAAAACAGCATTTTTTATCCTGCAGTCTCATAGATGGTAGGAGCTGGAGGACAGAAAATGAGCCAGGAAAGAGTTAACTAAGGAAGAGAAGCGACCACTGCTACTAGGAAAAAAAAAAGAAAGACCGTCATAAATCAGGATTAGATAAATTAACAACTGCTGGGGTCAGTGTCAAAGCTGTAAAAGAGGTGAAGAAACTGCAGAGCTTTCTGATGTTTGGGAATGCCTGCATTAAAACTCAGCGGAACTTAGTTCTATCTGCTTTGTAATGTAAATCTCTGGTATTTCTCGCATCGATCTGTAAGTCTATCATACAAAGAAAGGAATGGATTATCAAGTGACCGTTATGATTGATCCTGATTGTTTTAACACATCAGGAAGTGAGAGATGCAGGGATCGGGGAACTCTGGAATTCAGCTATTAGTGCAGAGCAGGGCGCTGGATGGCTGCGCTGCGAGACCAGAAGAGATGATTTACTTTGACATATGACCTCTTCTCTCTCCAAGTCATGCTGCCCTTCTTATCTTATCTAATTTTATCGCCCTAGGCCTTGGCCTTTATGGCCTTTCCAGAAATCCGGCCCTGACTACAGGTGCCCCAGTATTAAATAGCTAGAGGTGCCCCCCAGCATTAAGTAATCAGTCGTGCCCCAGTATTAGTTAGCCAGTGGTTTCCCAGTGCTAGGTAACCAAGGGTGCCAGAGGTGACCCCAGTCACTACCGTTTCTATGGGCAGGTGAGGCATCACCTGGGGTGCAGATGGAGGGGGAGTGCATGCGTAGTGGTAGCGTTATGATTACTCACCTTGCCGGGATCCACAAGCGCCGCATGTACTTCCTCATCTGGGCATCCCGTTGTGCATGGTAACACCACCCCTATGATGTGTGTGTGTGTGTGGGGGGGGGGGGGGGGGCTGTTACTGTTATCATGAGATGGGATGCCCAGGACCAGGAAGTACTTGCAGTGCGTGTGGATCCCGGCAAGGTAAGTAATCGTAACGCTCCTGCTGCGTACTCCAGTGATGCTCATCTAGATCCCGGATATCCGAGTAACCCGGATATCTGAGCATTTTTTACGCTATCCGGGTCAGACTCCGGATCCCGGATAGCTATAGATATCCGGATAGCTATCTGCGGATAGTTTGACGCATGACCCAGATATCTGCGGATATCCGCGGATATCCGGATCCGAAATACTGTAACTAAGGTGATGACGTCCTGGAGCCAATCAGAGGGCTCCCAGCAGACGCCCTAGCAACCAATCACAGAGGGGAACCCTGGCCAGCCCCACCTGACCTCATTGAGCCAAACAGAGGCCTCCTAGCCTAAGCCCTGGCACCCAATCACAGAAAGGAACACTGGCCAGCCCCCTTGTATAATAAGGAGGGCTGCCATGATGAGACAGATCGTTATGGCTTGCTGAATGCTTCCTGAGAGACATGCTGCAGTGCTGGTGGCCTAGCAAGGGTTGCCTGTACACAGTTATAAACCTAAAGCTGTTCATTGATTAACCCCTTCACTACTCTATAGTAATCGTTAATTAGCTTGACTGATGTCTCATAGTGTGACAGTTAGAGTGTGTGCTGTACAGCTGCAGTGCTGCTGCTGGGCCAAGGGCTGTACACAGTGATAAGCTCAGTGATTAACCCCTTCACTATCACCCCACTATTGTTAATTCATTAATGTGTTAGTGTGCACTAGTTAGTGTCTTCTCCTCTGCTGTCTGTCACTGTGCACTTGTCACGTGACACTTGGCAAGTGCCACGTACCACGTCCGTCATGCTCCTGGCTGGCACACGTTACACCTGCTGCTGCTGCATTGCCCTGCTCCTGCTGCCTGTGCAGCTCCCACCGCCAGGACAGGGTGCCACAGGCCACTGATACCACCTATATTTAACCCAAAACAAAATTGCAGCATCAATTTTTGGAGGTGTCTTGACTGAAAACTGTCATGTCCCAGTTGTGCGGTTGGACTTTGGACACAATGTGGGCTGCACGACCGCTGTCTGGAATCTAGGCCTAATGTTAATTGACAGTCATTTTTTTTGGGGGGGGGGGGGGGGGGCGGATTCGAAGTCCCCACATCATCAATTAGTGTTTCCCTTTGCAAATAATGATGATTCATGCCCCATTTACCCTCAAAACCCCTTTTAAAGCTATTTAAAGGGCACTTCCGGTTTTTCTATCCAGATATCCGAATAGGCCAGATATCCGCGGATAATGCGACCGGATATCCGCGTTCATGCGGATATCTAAAAGGCCAGATTCGGATATCCGAGCCGGATCCAGATATCTAGGTATCCGGATTGGGGTCAATTCGGATTTTAAAAAGTACTATCCGAGTATCACTAGCGTACTCTGCATGTGCCTATACCCCCCCCCCCATCTATTGGTCTGGCTAAGTGGCTATCTAAACAGGGGGGCACTCTGACTCTGGCTACCTAAAGAGGGGCACTTTGGCTACCCAAACAGGAGGGTACTCTGGCTACCTAACAGGGGGGGGGGGCACTCTGACTTCCTGAATGGGGGTAATCAGTCTACCTAAACAGAGGGTTATCTGGCTACCTAAACACTGGGATACTGTGGGTCTCTGGCTACCTAAATCAGGGTGCACTCTGGCAACCTAAACAGGGGGTCTCACTGGCTCCCAATGGGGGGACTCTTAGGCTACCTAAACCAGGATCTGTAAGGTTTCCTATGGGGGTGTGCTCTCTGGCTATCTAAACAGGGGGGCACTTTGGCTACCTAACAGGAGGGCACTTTGTCTATCTAAACAGGTAGAGGAGGGGCTCTCTGGCTACCTTAACTGAGGTCTCTAAGGCTCCCTAAGAGGGGGGGGGGGGAGTGACTCTCTAACTACTTACGTGGGAGAGGGGCACTCTGGCTACTTAAACAGGGGCTCTGTGGCAACCTAAGCAAGGGTCTCTAAGGCTCTCTACAGGGGGATGCTCTCTGGCTATCTAAACGGGGGTCTCTAAGGCTCCCTACGGAGGGGAAGGGCTCTCTGGTTACCTACAGGGGGACTCTATGGCTACCAACATGGGGGGGGGGTTCTGTCTACCTATATTTGGGGGCATCTTACACTGGGGAGGCTGCATTTGGCTACCTAATACTGGGGGCTGTTGTTGCTACCTATTATGGAGGGGCTTCATCTGACTACTTAATATTGGGGACTTTTATGGCTACTTATGCTGGAGGGCTGCATCTGGCTAATTAATAATAATAATACCTTTTTTTTTTGTATAGCACTTTTCTCCTGTCGGACTCAAAGCGCTTGTGAGGCAGCCACTAGAGCGCACTCAGTAGGCAGTAGCAGGGTTAGGAAGTCTCGCCCAAAGATCTCCTTACTGAATAGGTGCTGACTTACTGAACAGTAATTAATAATGAGGGCCACCTCTGGATAGCTATAATGGGGGCTAACTAATACTGGGGCACCTCTGGCTACTGCATCACAATAGTGTGCCCAAATCTATGGCGAAAGTAGGCGGCCCCATTTATAGACCCTCGTCCTGGGAGCTCTATAGCCTTGAAACTGCACTGACTCCAGTATTTGGTAACTAGACAAGACAAGACAAATAACATTTATATAGCACTTTTCTCCTGGCGGACTCAAACCACCAGAGCTGCAGCCACTAGGACATGCTCTATAGGCAGTAGCAGTGTTAGGGAGACTTTCCTACTGAATAGGTGCTGGCTTACTGAACAGGCAGAGCCGAGATTCGATCCCTGGTCTCCTGTGTCAGAGGCAGAGCCCTTAACCATTACACTATCCAGCCAACTAGGAATATTACCCAGTATTAGGTAGCCAGAGGTACACTCAGTATTTTCTCCCTATGGACGCATATTTTGCCGCTACTTCGCAAATTCGTAATTTCGTAATTGCCATACAAACAGTAATTCGGAATTCCGTAAACTAAATTTCCGTCACGCAATTTCTCGTTTCGGCGCAAATATGTGTTTAATGCGAAATTACGTCATTTCAAGTTTTCTATAGAAACAGTCATTTTAGTTATGAAAATTGACGTAATTTTGTTTTTAATAGAAATAATGAAAATGTAAGTAATTACTAAACTCAGGAAAGGCACTCATTTGATTACAATTACTGATAATGCAAAGGTCCCTGCACATACTGTCACTTTAAATGTATCAGAAGGCTTTACCTGCAGGCTGCAGCCACTTCTAAGGCCACATACACACATCAGACCATAGTCTTTGGAAAAAGAAAGATCACAGACCAATCTTACCACCCTTCATGTAGTGTATGAGAGCCATACTCTACACAGTCTTTTCTATGGAGCTGAACTCCCCATCAGAAAAAAATCTTTGCAAGATGCTGCACACACAGATGCTGTACAGACACAAAAGATCAGTATCTGCAAAAGATCTGTTCCTGCCAAAAATCCATTCCTGCAAATTGCAATGATAGTCTATGAGATCTACAGATCATCATACACACATGATTTAACTGACATTCATCTGCAGATCAGATCAGATCCACCAGGATGGATTTTCAGATCTGCAGATGATTGCTTGATCTGCAGATGAATGTCAGTTAAATCATGTGTGTATGATGATTTGCAGATCTCATAGACTATCATTGCAATTTGCAGGAATGGATTTTTGGCAGGAACAGATCTTTTGCAGATACTGATCTTTTGTGTCTGTACAGCATCTGTGTGTGCAGCATCTTGCAAAGATTTCTATCTGATGTGGAGTTCAGCTCCATAGAAAAGACTGTGTAGAGTATGCAGGGCCGGCCCTAGACTTTTTGCCGCCTGAGGCAAATTTTTAAAAAATTGTCACCGCCGCCCCCCCCCCCCCCTCGGGGGGGCCGCTCTGGGGGGCCGCCGAGCTGGAGGGGTAGCTGGCAGGACGGGGGTATTGGGCCAGCGGCGGGGAGGGGGGTCGGACCCCCCCCTCCCTCGCCTGGGTCCCCCGTCCTCCGCTCCCCTCCAGCCTAAATAGAAGCAGCCGTATGTGTAAGAGGCACGGGCGGGGAGGACACTCACCTCTTCCCAGCGTGCGCTCCACTGACGTCACTTCCTGCAGCGTCCTGCAGGAAGTGATGTCAGTGGAGCGCACGCTGGAGCGAGGAGGAGGTGAGTGTCTCCCCGCCCGTGCCTCTTACACATACGGCTGCTTCTATTTAGGCTGGAGGGGAGCGGAGGACGGGGGACCCAGGCGAGGGAGCTGGCCCAATACCCCCGTCCTGCCAGCGACCCCTCCAGCTCGGCGGGCCGGCTCCCCGCACCCACGGACGGGCGGGTGCTGCCCCTGGAAATTTGCCGCCTGAGGCAAAAGTTTCACCCCGCCTCATGAGCGGGCCGGCCCTGAGAGTATGGCTCTCATACTACATGAAGGGTGGTAAGATTGGTCTGTGATCTTTCATTTTCCAAAGACTATAGTCTGATGTGTGTATGAGCCTTAAGACAGGTGCTCTTTGAAAAGTGCACTTAGCGGTCATGCATGCTGAGACACTTGGTTTTGAGCCTTGCATTATCTGATAATACAAAGGTCCCTGCACGTGTTGTCACTTTAAATGTATCAGGAGGCTCTGGACTATGACACAATTTAGAGAACGGATGAATTTCCTCGTTAAACACAAAATTCTGATTCGTTTCTGTGACAAAAATGATCGTAATTATGAAAAACGGTTGTAATTACGAAATCAACGAGAAATTTCACGTAATTTCACAAAATTACAAATTTTCAATTACAGCCATAATCACTACTCCCCACCACTCTCTCACTGTCCTAAACCATCCCCCTGGGCCCCTCCAAGGTACACACACATTAAGTCATAGATGTACTGGCTGCATTCAATGGTGTGGAGTCAGTCGGACCTGTCACCGGTGGCTGCATGTCCCCTTCTCCTCTTTTCTTTCTCCTTGGCAACCACATCTCTGCTGTCAGGATGGCAACAATGCTATGTGATGGATGTGGTTGCCATGGAGACGCCAAGCTTCAAGGAACTTCCTACTTGTTGGTGCCTGTGCTGCCTGGGTCCCTGCATCTGTCAGGGACCAGTGAGTATAAGTTACTTACTGCAAGTCTGCTGCAACCCTCCAGTCCACTCCACACCACAGACTCCACACTCATTGGGCTTGATTCACTAAGACAAATAACATGCATTATCCAAGTTAGCACGCCTTATCAAAGTTAACATGCCTTATCAGAGTAGCATAGCGAACTTATGCCTGCTAATTGGCAATGACGAGAGCTCCACTCGTCCTGCTCTGAGCCCCTGCGGGTTCATAGAGCTCGCTATGCTACTCTGATAAGGCGTGTTCACTTAGATAATGCGTGCTAACTTTGATAAGGCGTGCAAATTGTCTTAATGAATTAAGCCCATTGTAAGGAGGAAGTCCGCTGGAAGGGCCTAAGGACCTAGGGAAGTGGGGCACACAAAGGGGCAAGGGGGCATGCTTGAGCACCCAGAGCCCTCTTCCAGGTCCAAATAGCACATGGGCCTGCACCAACAGCAGCACATCAATGATACTAATGGTTAAAACGTGACTTTGGCTGCCTCTACTCCACCTGACCGGTTTCGCTTTTGCTTCATCGGGGCAATAAATTAACAAGCAAAATAAGGTTAAACAACATTAGCAAAAGTTGAAATCGCTGGTGCAAACCCCTCGACTCTCCTTTCAGGCCACACTTCTTTGTGACTCATCACTTCCATATGCTAAACAAGTTGTGGTCAGTATCGTAAGCATTGTCTTATCCTGTTCTGCAACGTATGTGCTAGGAGGAGTTTGACTTTGCAGATGTTGCATTTATATATTTGACGCTGGAAAAATCATTTTTAACGGAAGTGGTATCAAGGCACCAGACAAAATCCTCTCCAGCCTTTATAAGAGCTGTATCTAAGATTTGTCTCCAGCAGGTTAGTGTTTTATACCTCTTTTGCAAAATACTTTTCTCTTTTCCACTACTCTCTCTGTAGTTAGTATAAATGTACATAACAACCTAATAATAACCTCAACTTTTAAAGTGAACTCAAGGTGAGAGTGATATAGAGGTTGCCATATTTATTTCCTTTTAAGCAATTTACTCCATAGCCCCTTAAAGTCATTGGAAATTGTTATAAAAAAAAGTGGGAGTGTCGTGCGCAGCGGGTTATGTGGGTTGGGTGCAGCGACATAGCTAGCATAGTTGCCCCAGTATGGGTAGTATAGTGCCCCAGTATAGCTAGTATAGTTGCCCCAGTATAGTTGCCCCAGTATAGCTAGTATAGTGCCCCAGTTTGGGTAGTATAGTGCCCCAGTATATGTAGTATAGTACCCCAGTATGGGTAGCATAGTGCCCCAGTATAGTACCCCAGTATGGGTATTATTGTGCCCCACTATAGTTGCCCCCCCAGTATACACTCCCCTGCTTAAGCCGAACCACCCCCCCCCCCCACCCCCGCCGCTGGTGTTACCTTGCTTAGCAGACGGACGCTTCCTCGCTTATATTCCCCTCTCCAGCGCGTTATTTACCTTCACAACAGCGCACCCTGCGGCTGCTGTGATGAGGCTGGAAGCAGGAGAGCGGTTCCCCTGGTAACTGGGATACACATCGTCGCTACAGGAAGCCTCTCTCCTGCTTCCTGCCTCATCACAGCAGCTCTGGTGTGAAGGAAAATAACACGCAGTAAAGGGTAATATAAGAGAGGAAGCTGCCGCCAGCTAAGCAAGGTAACACCAGCAGCGGCCACGGGGGGGAGGTGGGGGCAAGAGGCCAGACCCGCGAACCACCAGCAAATGGCCCACGGACTGGCAGTGGGCCGCGGACTGGGGGTTGGGGACCCCTGCTATAGAGCCTTACCACTCCTCTCCTGGTGCCCTCATTGCAGCAGCAACTCCTCCGTTCAATCCCCCACCGTGGGGGACTTCGGAAACCAAGTCCTCGTGAAGACAGGTGGCTCCATACTGCGCAAAAGAGGGGGCTCGCGTGTGCGCAGATGGAGAGGCCCACTCGGGCTCCCGAAGACTTTCAAAGCCTCCTTCACAGCAGAGAGAGAAAGCAAATTGGTTGAATACTGTTACTGGGGAGCCAGTGCTGGAACGAGGGCACCGGGAGAGTAGTGGGAAGGCTCTATAGGACCCGGAGCCTTCCCTCTTTTTAGGTAGTATCTGTTTTGTTTTTTTTAATCGATTCTCATTTATTATAAAGCATGCAGCAGATCAGGTGTTTCTGACAATATTGTCAGGACTGAAAATATTAGCTGCATGCTTGTTTCTGGTGTAATTCAGACACTACTGCAGCCAAATAGCTCAGCAAGGGTGCCAGGCAACTGGTATTGTTTAAAAGGAAACCTGAGATGGGGCAGGAAGAAAAAAATATACATACCCAGGGCTTCCTCCAGCCCCCTCCAGGCTGATCGATGCCTTGCCATCATCATCCGCCTCCTACTGGATCTTCTGCAATCAGCCCCGGTAAGTCCTCCGGCCTATCCGTGCCTATTTGCGTGCCTCCTTCGCTCTCCTGTGCTGGGAGCATTCTGCACCTGTGCAGTACTGTTGCCACAGGTGCGCGATAGGGGAGTGTGAGTGGCCAGGCTGAGCCTGCAACGACTGGCCCCAACGGGATAAATTACTGGGGCCAATTGCAAAAGATCCTGGAGGTGTCGGAGGACAGCGTGGGAGCAATCAGCCTGGACGGGGCTGGAGGAAGCCCCGGGTATGTTTAATTTTTTTTCCTGCCCCATCTCAGGTACACGTAAAAGGAAATAAATATGGCAGCCTCCATATCACTCTAAGCCCACAATCAAGGGGTTATTAGGGTGTTTCTACTGAAGCACCTAGGGATTTGGGTGCCGCCATAGCTCACAACGTGATAAGCAGCTATGGTGGCACCAACAAGTTAATTTGGGTGAAATAGGCACCAGAGATCTGTTATTACACAACCAAACTCCGGCTGATAGCATGGAATGCATTGGGGAGTGAAACCGGATTTTGGTTATTAACCTCCCTGGCGTTCTATTAAGATCGCCAGGGCGGCTGCGGGAGGGTTTTTTTTTAATAAAAAAAAAACTATTACATGCAGCCAACTGAAAGTTGGCTGCATGAAAGCCCACTAGAGGGCGCTCCGTATGTGTACTTCTGATCGCCTCCGGCGATCAGAAGTAACAAGGAAGGCCGCAATGAGCGGCCTTCCTTGTTTCGCTTTCCTCGTCGTCATGGCGACGAGCGGAGTGACGTCATGGACATCAGCCGACGTCCTGACGTCAGCCGCCTCCGATCCAGCCCTGTTTGTTCCGGCTGCGCTGGGCTTGGGCGGCTAGGGGGACCCTCTTTAGCCGCTGCACGCGGCGGATCGCCGCTGCCCGCGGCGGATCGCTGCGCTGCGGCGGCGATCAGGTAGCACACGCGGCTGGCAAAGTGCCGGCTGCGTGTGCTCCTTTTTATTTGAATAAAATCGGCCCAGCGGGGCCTGAGAAATCCTCCTGCGCAGGTTACCCCGAGCTGAGCTCGGGATAACCGGCAAGGAGGTTAAAGTAAACCTCCAGACTAAAAATCTACTCAGCAGCACTGAAAAGCTCTGTGTTTTTTAACAGTTTAACAGCATAAGAACTTTGTTTTTCTTACCCAAGCCTCATTTTTAGCTGCACAGAAGAAAACTGCCAGGGCATTTTTTCCCCTAATGCTGTGCAAAGCATGATGGGATTTTGATCATGATGGATGTTGTTCTCCTTCTGCTGTTTTGGCGCACATTTGTTTTTTTTTCCTTTTTATTTGAGATTTGAAGCCTAGCGTGCACAGCGGGTGATCAGGACACAGGGCAGTTGGAACTGTGTCTCATGCGCCCTGTCACCTCCTTTCAAACAAAAAGATGGTTGCCCAAATGAAAAAGATGGCTGCTCCCACAAAATCACAAACATTTACCTGTTCTTTTAAAACAGGGTGGGTAAGAGATTATATTACCTATCTATTTTAATTAACATAACTAATGTAACTTAATGACAGTATGTTTGTTTAGGGTGAAGTTCCCCTTTAAATAGCTGAACCCTGGCTTCAGATAGCGGCAGTGTTACTGGCAGTGCTGAAGTAATGGGCCTTTAGCTATAGTATAGCTGAGTGCCAGGAGGTTAATTTTGGCTCTGAAAATAGAGATGGGTGCTTGATTATACTATAGCCAAGTGGGTCAGGTGTTCTCGGCGCCTGCACACACTGCAAAGTGACTTGGACACCATCATAGACCATAATGTTCATTATGGCTATAGCGGCACAGGGGGAATTTTTAGTTAAATAACTGTAAGGTGCCGGCAATAGCCGGACACCAAATTGCGTGTCCGAAGGGACAAATTAGGTAATCAGTAGGGGAATATATTTGTTATATTCCCTACTTTGCCTTTCGCGGGGTGAGTCATCTCTTGGCTTCTCCCCGTGCCCAGCTGACCATCGCCAGATTCATACGTATGCATAGGTATGTGCAGGGAATTCAGGGGTTAGGCGTCAGTGGTGAGGGTAGGTAACTGGCTAGCAGAGTTCAACTACATAATAGTTCAGCTTAGGTTAGTGGTGGATTGGTAAAGGGGAGAACAGTGTGAGAGTTATGTTAGCGAGACATGCGAGGTGATGAGATAGACGTGTATGTACAGTGCCTAGCACACACATAACTATGCTGTGTTCTTTTTTTTTTTATTTCTCTGCCTGAAAAAGTTAAAAATTAGAAAATTAGATATGCAAGTGACAGCTTCTGTTTGGGTTGGGACCGGGTCAGACTATACCGTAACACCCACTGATAAAAAATTTCAGCCATAAAACACTTTCCTGGCAGTAAATAGCTTCTGAGAGTAGGAAAGAGATAAAAAGGGTCCATAGTTTATAGATTTTAGCTCTGGCATACTTCAATGAATGTGTCATTGAGAAGAGGCAACGAAACAGTAAAAACTTGAAAAGTAAGATTTAAAAAAATAAAACAAAACTGTGGGATAACTAAAAAAAGTCATTTTTAGAAGGAGGAGGACAGATACAATTGTTTATCCCACTCATTTATTTTCACCTCGGATGTCCTTTAAAGTGACAGTTACATTACCAATATTCTACTATCGGCAATTTGGCATTACCAGGCATCTGAATTCTCAATCATCTTTATTCCATGTACACATTTCTACACTCCACCTTGGACACCTTCTCTCACTTTCACATGCAAGGCTTTCCATGAGCTTCACCCCTCCTTTGGAACACCCCTCTCTACAACTCATCCATCAAACCCCAAGATATCAACTCTTCAAGCCCATCCCAGAAATGTGCCTCTTTCTCCCAGACATATATCTATATTTGAAGCAGACATCAAAAGACTTACTGCCTCACTCTCTGTCTAGCTCCTTCATCACCTTACCTAGCATCTCCACCCCACTCCCTTCTAGATTGCAAGCTCACAAGAGCACAATCCTCCCCCCTTTTCTCTGACCTCTTTTTAGCATTGTATATCAAATGGCTGTATATACACAATATTAGCATGCTACACATCAACTATGTAAGTATTTTTGTACTTGTGCTGATAGATGTTCTGAATGAACTGCGCAAGAACGATAAATATATCGATGGTGCCCACTATGGTCTACATTGTACTTTGTACAGTGTCATCATGGCAGATGATGACACTATATAAATAAATGATACTAAAAACAGCCTAGAATTTATTTGACATTAAATATAAAAATCTTCATTGGTTTTCAGCTAACAGATGTCTGCGATGTTGAACTCATCTGGGAACTTTACCGGCTGCCAACCACAACCCGTCAACCCCTTCATCCCTATCTTCTTAAGCTTCATCTTCTTCATTGGCTTTGTGCTGAACTGTATCAGTTTATGGATCTTTTGGTTCAAAGTTAAGCAATGGAATGCAATGGTGGTTCTCCAGTTCAACTTGGCCATCACTGATGCCATGGTCACTCCAGCAGCTCCTCTGATCATTATATATAGCCTGACGGACCGATGGAGTTTTGGAGTGTTCTTATGTCAGTTCGAAATCTTCATACTGAGCATCCATGTTTATGGGAGCATGTATTTCCTCGCCGTAATCAGCATCTTCCGATATTTCTCCGTTGCCCAAAATGCCAAAAGAAAGGTCTTGACCACAAAACCATTCATCAAGAACCTTTGCCTTATTATGTGGGGTTTTCTGATATGCCAAGCGATTCCTTCCTTTTTTGTTGTGGAAACTTCTGAAGTCCATGGAGTTACCAGATGCCTCAGCATCCAGCAAACTGACCAAACACGTTTATTTTATATTTTGACCTGGGTCGTCCTTTTCGTTGGGCTCCTAATTCCTTTCTTCATAACATTGGCCAGCTACAGTCTACTAATTAGGTACCTCCTCAGGGTCAAACCAATGAACTCCCTCAGCAAAGTTATGTTATCCAAGTCGGTGATGACTATATTTGTCACTTTGATGATCTTTATAATCTGTTACATTCCCAACAACATCACCAGGGTTGCGGTGATCACCATTGCATCGTTCTACCGAGACAATTGTTCATTGTTGGAAAATGTTGAGAATGTCTTTAATATCACTGCAGCAATCATGGCAACAAATTGCTTAATGGATCCCATATTGTACTGTTTTGCTTCTGATAAATTTAGAACTGCATTCATAAGTTGGTGTACTTTGTGTTGTCCTTCTCCACAAAGACAGCATCAGGAGAACTCAGAAGACTGCGGCTTTGGTGGCCAGGCTGAGACACCTAAAGATATGCAGCAGCACCCTGCTCCAATTCTAACTATGGACAGCTCGCCTTAGGGTGCCTTCAACAGCTCATCTCTTTACCGTAACAACAATGTTGCTGCTTACTTGCTTTACATAAACTTAGCAAAGATAAGATGACAACAGCTAAAACTACCCTTCAAAGCCAGTTTTACTTAGGTAAGCACCAACGCTCACAGCTCATTTGGCACACTAATGTTTGTCCTATATTCAGGGGCATAACTAAAAATCAGGGGGGCCCCAGCAAAACTTTGATGGAGCCCCCAATGTTTACACCCTTTCCCTTACCTACCCCTGGTGACCCTCACAGTAATCAGTTGAAAAGGGCACCTGAGCCATCTGTATTAAAAGGGCGCCTCCATAGACTTCAATGTTACTTCTGTAAAAATGTTTCAGTACCGGTTAGCCACACAAATTATGTAGGTAGAAAAAAACCAAGGTCTTGTAAAAGTAATACCTTTTAATAACAAAATGGAGACACCGATCGCCCAATATAGTGTAGTAAGTACTGGTAAATGAATATGACAAGTAAGTATTTATTTATACTCACAAACGTGGGTTACCGTCCAGGTAACCACTTTATCAGCAGGTGAGGAGATTAGACCTGTCCCCAGGGATGGGCACAAATTCGAATTCGGGTGAATCCGGATAGTTGCTATCTGTATTTCACCCAGTTACCTGTGCGGGGTGGGCAGGGGGTCAATCTTACCTATCTGATGTCTTCTTCGGTCCGTCCCTCAGCACCTCCCACGATGCGGTTCACACGGCGGTCACGTGATTACAAACACTTCTTCCTTCCGGGTTGAAGGAGGAAGTGTTTGTACTCACGTGACGCGCATGGACCGCATTGTGGGAGGCGCCGAGGGACAGACCGAAGAAGACGTCAGATAGGTAAGCTTAACCCCCTGACCACCCCGCACAGGTAAATGGGTGAAATCCAGATAGTAACTATCTGGATTCACCCAAATTCGAATTTGAGCCTATCCCTGCCTGTCCCCACTCAGGATTAATAAGTCGCTCTCTGTAGATAGGAAATACGGGGCAACACCTCTCCACCAAGGGGGGGACTCAGGAACTATGTATGCAGACAGAGGCGCCAGAAGAATAAAATATACTAAAAACTTTAAAACGAGAGGAGGCTGTGGTGGGGGGAGCAGGAAAAAATGGCGCATACTGCAATAGAAACTTTCTGGCGCACTATTGAAAAGCACGGTAAACATAATTTACCGTTTTTGAAGTGCAACATTCTGGCGCACAGCTGCTATCTTAAGTGCAGGAGGGAAATAATGGCGCAGGGCACTTCAAAACGATAAATTACATTTTCAGTGCTTTTCAATGCTGCACCAGAAAGTTTTTCTTTATCCTGCTCCGGGCGCTGTGAGCATGGACTGTGCTCCCACCTCCAGACTGTCTCTTCCACAGCGCTGTGTGCAGCGGTTATACGCCCGCTGGATCCTTTTCTCTATGCTCCGTGCGGGTGCTGGGAAGCGATGCTCCTCTCTGCTCCGGGTGCCAGCAGCCGCTGGGAATGCATTCTCCTCCGGAGCTGGTGCACTGGACCTCCAGCGCGCCAATCCTCTTCTGTGCTGCACTTCTCCAGTCACGGCTTCCCCAGCGCTCCTCTCCGGTGTGCCCGGCTTCCAGTGCTGTGCGGGGCTTGTCAACCCCCACTAAATGCGGACAGCTCAGTTTGCTCCCGGCCAGGTGCTGGTCTCAGCCAGCCTGAGGTCTAAGAGCGCAGGACAGTAACAATAAGGGCCGCCGTTCTTGGAAATGAAGCCGCACTACACCTCCGTATCAACTCTGGCTGGCCAGACGAGCAGCAGTGAGTACAAATGTGTGCTGTAGGAACGTTTTAAAGACAATTACATTAAAACGCTAAATAGCGTTTTAAGCACATTTTCGTTTGCAACCATGCGCCATTTTTTCCCAGCGCCACTTTTGACTGTATCCGTGGTGGGCTTACCTCCTCCAAGCAGACACATACGAATGTTGTGTTAATTCAAACAACAAAAGATTTATTTGTATACTCCAGAAAGTGCAAGTGCAACGCGTTTCGTGGGAATCTCACGCTTTATCAGGCAATACGAAAGGAGCATAAAACTCAAATAGGTCTGGTACAAAGCTGAGCTTCGTATGTGTCTGCTTGGAGGAGGTAAGTCCACCACCACTGCCTCCTCACGTTTTAAAGTTTTTAGTATATTTTATTCTTCTGGCGCCTCTGTCTGCTCACATAATACCTTTTATTGAATAACTGTTAAAGTTAAATGATGTAATCTTTCTGCGATCTAGTCCCCTTTTTCAGGAATATTTCCAGATATTAGCTGAAGCAAAACTATAATGGCTTGAAAACTGAGAATACATTTTTTTTTTTTTTAAAGACTCTTTATTTTTCAAATATATAAAGCAAGGAAATTGTACAAACATTCCAGGAGTAAAATATGCATAATAACAAAAAGTGGACATTACATCAGGAGTGTCAGCAAATATCCAGTACATAATGTAGACCAAGGAATAATGCAAGTATAGTGGTCAGCCAGTGACTCCGTATATAGTGCGTACATATAGAATATAGTATATTCTTGGGGTGATGTGAAGGGGCCCCCCCCAAAGGGGGTGAGAGGAAGATATTTATATAAGACTAGGTCGTCGCGGACCTCCGTTCCCACAAGCACAGAAAAAAGGATGAGAGAAAATTGTGGATAAACCATGGTCCCCAGAGCCCAAAGGGGGTCATACTGCCAGGGACCCAGTAAAATTAGTGCATATGCTTACGGAAAGGGAGCCGCACATAGTCCAGAAGGGGGGGCCCCCTCCCACCCCCCAGCTCCCGGGTCCAGTGTGCCGAGTGCATATAGAACAGGCTGAGCACGCTGAATTCAAAAATCTGCAACTCCAAGATCTAAGGATAGAGAAGTAGTAAAAGAAAAAAGAAGGAAGAAAAAAGAAAAAGAAAGTGAGAAGGGAGATAGGAAATAAGGTGTTTAGTAGAAAGAAGAAGAGGATAGAGGAGTTTGGGGGCATCCCATCAGTACCAGAGCTCCATCTGTGTCCAGATAATATGTGGCTATCTGAGCTATGGTGAAGAAGAACAACCAGGGGGTGAGTATCAGGTAATAGACATTGCGTCTCTGTATTCTTGAGTTTCTAAAAACATGTGCCAATGTACCCACGTCTTATTGTGCGCCTCTTCCCTACCATGTAGAGCATGCGTCATGGACTCCATTTGGTTGATTGATTGGACTTCACTAAGCCATTCTGGGATTGTGGGTGGAGTAGCGGATTTCCAGTGTCTGGCGATGAGTATGCGAGCCGCCTGGATAAGGTGTTTAGTGAGGGATTTTTTAAATCTTTTAACTGGTTTAGGGGTGTGGTGCAGGAGATAATAGGAAGGGTCTGGGTTAGGGTCACCATCTGTAAGTGTCTTGATATATTTTTGTACAGCTTCCCAAAAGGGGGTTATGAGTGGGCATTTCCAAAAAATATGAAGAAGTGTACCCCGTTCCATCCAGACCACATCTCCAGCACAGTGGATCAGCCGCTGGGTATCTCACATGAAGTTTTGCAGGGGTCAAGTACCATCTACTCAAAAGTTTATAATTTGATTCTTGAATCCTTGCAGAAATGGAGGATTTTTGATTTAGTAATAGTATCTTTCGCCATTGCTCAGTAGTAAAGTTGTAACCCAGATCTGCCTCCCATTTGCTCTTAAGTTGTAGGGCCCAAGACTCATCTGAACCCAATAGTTGGTAGATTTGTGAGAGAGACCTTTCCACTTTGCCTTTACCTAGGCACATGGATTCAAAAGGTGTAAGGTCGCGAGACAGCTGATCCCTTGTGCCTAATGCGCGCAAAAAGTGCTGGAATTGCGATAGGCTCCATGAATCTAGGGACGGGGTTCCTCTCACTGAACGCAGGTCAGCCAAAGGTGTCCAATTTGAGTGAGTTATAAGATCCTTAGCCCTTAAAGGTGGATCTGTTCTCCAGTGCTGGTAACCTCTAAGGTTGCAGCCTAGGGGAAACAAAGGGTTGTTTAAGAGAGGGACTAGTGGGGTCGGCCAAGGTGAGATATCCGGGTCCTTGCGTGATTTAGAGAGTGCTAAAAGCGTAGATTGTAGTGAAATAAAGCCTGTGGAGACTTTAGGGGAGGACCAGGGAAGATTGAGTAGGTCAGATCCCATCATATCTGACTCCAGTTGCACCCATCGTTTATGTTCAGAATGTCTGTGCCAGTCCACCAGTCTGACCAGGGAGGCTGCAGTGTGGTACTTTTTAAGATCAGGGACAGCTAAGCCCCCTTGGGATTTAGATAGGGTTAGTGCGTTATATCTTATCCGAGGAGGTTTTTTGTGCCAAATGAACTGTGTGAGTAGTTTTTTAAGCTCTTTAAAGTGCTCTGTGGGCGGGGTGATGGGTAAGGCTTGGTACAAGTATAGCAATCTAGGTAGTATATTCATTTTGATAATGTTGATGCGGCCTATCCAGGAAAAGTGTGGTTGGTCCCATCTTTGAAGATCTTGTTTAATGGTATGGACCAGAGGAGGAAAGTTTAGTTTATAAATAGATGCAGTGGAGGAGGGGAGCTGAGTCCCTAAGTATGTGATGGATCTGGACACCCATTTAAAGGGAAAGTTAGATTGAATAGTGGCAACGAGGGATGATGGTAGTGCTATGGTCATGGCTTGGCATTTGTCAGGATTAATTTTATAGTTAGCTAAGGATTGGTAGGTCCCTAATTCTCTCATTAAATTTGGGAGGGAGATGTGGGGATTTGTGAGAAAGAAAAGTAAATCGTCGGCGTAGGCTGCCACCTTGTGCTCTGAGGACCTGACTTGTAGTCCTTTAATATCTTGATTGCTGCGAATGGTGCGCAGGCAAGGTTCCAGGGTCAGGGCAAAAATGAGTGGGGACAGGGGGCAACCCTGTCTGGTACCGTTGCCAATAGACAGGGGATCTGAGATCAACCCATTGACCCTGACGCAAGCTGTAGGCCTGGAGTACAGAGACAGAATCCACTGAAGCATATGAGGACCCAGGCCAATATGCTTTAGGGTGTGTGTGAGGAACCCCCAGTCTACTCTGTCAAAAGCTTTTTCAGCATCTGTTGACAAGAGCAGAGTGGGGGTATGAGCTGTGTGAGCCCAATCCATTAGATCGACTGCTCGTATGACATTATCTCGGGCCTCCCTTCCCGGTATAAATCCAGCCTGGTCAGGGTCAACTAGATGACACATGTAAGGGGATAGCCTATTGGCAAGTATTTTAGCAAAAAGCTTTAGGTCCGTGTTTAATAAGGAAATGGGCCTATAATTGGAGCACAAGGTGGCGTCCTTCCCTGTCTTAGGGATAACAGTTATCTGTGCTCTTAACATATCTACTGGTAGCTGTGCAGGTTCTGTGTTTTCTGGGGCTAAGCTATTAAGGGCTTTGGTTAGAAAAGGCAAGAGTTCGTTTTTGAAAGCTCTATAATATTCTAGGGGGAGGCCATCAGGGCCAGGCGCTTTACCTGTCGGGGATGTCTTAATTGCTAGTCTTATCTCATCTTCTAGAATGGGTTTCTCGAGGTCTTCAAGTGCTTCAGGTGGGAGTGTGGGCAGACCTGAATTAGAAAGGTATTGGTTGATTATCTGGGCTTTTTCTGAGTCGGATGTGCTCATGGTCGGAGAGGGCAGGTTATAAAGGAAATGGTAATAGTCTCGAAAGACTCTGGCAATTGATTCATGTCTTTTTTTCTTATTACCACTAATGTCTTGGATGCAGGTGACATGTGTGAGAGCCTGCTGGTCTCGTAAAGCTCTCGCTAGGAGTCTGCTGCATTTATTACTGTATTCATAGAAACTTCTCCTGCATTTGATTGCTATGTGTTTCTCTTTTTGAAAAAGGAGTTTCCTCAACTTCTCTCTCTCTTGATTTAGAATATTTAAATCTGCCTGAACTAAAGTGCTCTTATGTTTGGATTCCAGCTGTCTTATTAGGAGGAGGGAACCTTCCATTTCTTTCATCTTTTGTTTATGAATTATGCTGGCTTCATGAATTAGGGTACCTCGAACTACACACTTATGTGCCGCCCATAGGGTGAGAGGAGTTATTTCCTCCGTTGCATTCTCTCTAAAGTAGTGTGAGATAGATTTTAAGATCTTATCCTTAAACTCTGGGTTTTGTAGTAGCGAGCTATTCAATCTCCACTGCCTGGGAAGACACTGTTTAGGGCGGATGCCAATTTCCAGCGTCACAGGGGAGTGGTCCGAAAGGCAAGTCACTCCAATGTCTGTGAGGATTTGTTCTGAGAGTAGATTTTGTGATATAAATATAAAATCAATACGCGTGTACGAATTATGCAGAGGAGAAAAGTAGGTGTAGTCCCTGGCAGTGGGATTTTGAATCCGCCATATGTCTATTAGCTGTCTTTTGGTGAGTGCAGTGCGGCAGGTCTTTATTGCCTTGCTGGTCAGGGAGCTCTTACCAGTAGAGTTGTCCCGGGAAGGGTCCAAGACCGCATTTAAATCACCTCCCAGGATTAGGCTTCCTTCAGCAAAAGAGTCAAGGGCTTCGAGGGCCCTGACCAGAAAGGCAGGTTGCCCACCATTGGGGGCGTAAAAAGTGCCCAATGTGAGCATTCTAGAGAGGTATTTACCTTTTATAAAAAGGAAGCGACCGGTAGAGTCTTTACACTCCTGCAGAAGAGTAAGCGAAACGTCTTTTGACAAAAGGATAGCTACTCCTTTAGATTTAGAATCAGGGTTGTTGCTATAGAACACCTGTGGGAAATGCTTATTAGATAACTTAGGGTATGCATTTTCCTTAAAGTGAGTCTCCTGCAGGAATGCTATTTGCACTCTATCTTTGTGAAGTTGTCTGAGTAAGGCTCTGCGTTTTTCAGGGATGTTGAGACCCCTGGTGTTCAGTGATTGTATCTTAAGGAATGTGATCTAAGTAGCTCCAGCAGATATTAAGATGGAGGGAGACTGACAGGAATACCCCAGGAAATAGTAGGGAAAGAGAAAAGAAAGAAGAAGAAGCAGATTCAGTGGGAAAAGTTGAGAGTCGTTGCCTATACCGAGGCAACCAAAATCTGGTGAGTATATATATCGAGCAAATAAAGTATAAATTTAAGAAACTGTTTATAGCCCTAAAGGCCATAATGGATGGGGAACAAAGTAGAGTTGGCACTGCGCGCAGAGCTCACGAGCCTAGAGAATCTCAGCTAATTGTGCAAAGCCCAAAATGGAGTTGCATAGTGTAGGTTGAATAATCCGCTATGGTCCGGATATAATAGAGAACAGTCTAGGCTCGCATGACACTGAGGCAGGGTTAGCAGTTATATAGTATCGCACATACTAAAAGCGGGACAATAAACCAAACATCATAACATTAGTTAGCATTGAATTAGTTATAACAAACTGTGCTCTTAGCACCCAAAACATCCATGCATATATACAGGTGAGAATAATGGGTTAGCACCCTGGTAAAGTGAAGAAGGGCTAGCTGTAAGGTTTGTCTCCTGCAGTTGTCTTTTATAGTGTAATGGGTGAGACTGTCCATCTCCTCAGATCAGGTGGCTCAAAAAAGAAAAAGTACATATATATATGTGTAGACGGCCAGTTGCGGAGTGTAAGGGCAGTTAATATGTGTATAGGAGCCCAGCAACGAAAGGAGAGAGTAAAAAGTAAAAATGAACAGTTCCCCAGATGGAGGGAAGTTTTCATAGCTTCCCAATATCTCGAATCTCCAAGGGTATGTGTATACTCACGCATCCGTTGTCTGGGGTAAGTCCTCTCGGCGTGGACGTTGTGGGCCCCTAATGAGCATTAGATCTGGATCCCACTCAGGGAGATCTACTGTTGAGATCTCCATTTTTTTGCAAAAATCTGTAAGATCTTCCGGGTTCCGAAGTATCGCAACCTGCGTGCCTTTCTTAGCGTGGAGATGAAATGGAAAGCCCCATTTGTACACTATCCCAGCTTCACGGAGCTTCTGTAGGAGAGGTCGTATTGCTCTACGTTGTGCCAGTGTAAGTGGAGCAAGGTCCTGGTATAGGGTGATTTCCGCGCCATCAAAATCCAGGGAGCCCTCCTGTCTAGCCGCAGCCATGATGGCGTCCTTGATTTCGAAGTAGTGTATGCGGCATATCACATCTCGTGGTGGGGTGTTTCCCTTTGGTAATGGTCGGAGGGCCCGGTGGACTCTATCTATGCGGATCGGGGGGCCCTGTGTTCTATTGAGCAGCTTGTCAAAAATAGCTCTCACCGTTTCTCGGAGGTCTTCCTGGCGCGTGGCCTCCGGCAGGCCGCGGATGCGTACATTGTTTCGGCGGCTTCTGTTCTGTAAATCTTCTATATGTGAACGGAACACCGCATTAAGTGAAGTCTGCCGGTCTTTAGCTGCTTTTAGGTCGTTAAGTTCTTTTTGGAGGTCCGCTACATCCGTTTCCACCGATTGGACCCGGTGTCCAAGGCCTATGATATCCTCCTTTAGCGCCGAGATTTCTTGCCTCGTGGTGGTGAGTATTGTATTAGTCTGGGTTAGCATGTCTGCCTTTGTTGGTAAGCCCCTCAGGAAGTCCCAGATGTCCTCTAGGCTTCTCGCCGAGGTAGTCTCTGGGGAGTCTTCCGATGCTTGGGCCGCGGCCTGCCGATCCGCCATCTTGTCTGTGGCGTTGCGTGTCAGGGGGCCTGTGAAATATTTAGCGACCGTGTTAGCGGCTGGTCCCGCGGCCCCTATTTGATTCTGTCGTGGTCCTCGCTTAGAGGTCTTCCCTGCTGTGGTGTCAGTAGCAGGATTTGGCTGGGGATTTTGGTCCATTTTGGCTTGTTGCTGTCATGCGGCTCGGAGCTCTGCAGAAACACGTCTTTACAGCGCCATGTCCGGCTCCGCCCCCGAGAATACATTTTTTCATATTTTTATATTTTTTCAATTTATTTCTTATTTTTTCCCATTAAAATCAATTTAGAATAACATAATTCATAGCACAACACACCACACAAAGTAAGCCTAAATGGTGGCAAAAAAAAACCAAGATATATAATTTTGTGTGTTGTGACAAATAAAGTTATTGGTGAATTAATGGAAGGAACGCTGAAAGGTGAAAATTGCTCTGTTCCATAACGGGGAAAAACTCTCAGCGGTGAAGTGGTTAAACACTGTAATAGCCAGGACAAATGGGCAAATAAAATGTGTAGATTTATGGCTGGCTCAATTTTTCTCGTATTATTCCTGTTAAAATACATATAGAATACAAATAATTCTTAGTAAAAAGTACAACCCAAAGAAAGCCTAAGTGGCGACGAAAAAAACATGATATATATCATTTTGAAGTGATAAGTAGTGATAAAGTTATTAGCGAATGACTGGGAGGAACGCTGAAATGTGACAATTGCTCTGATCCATAAGAGGAACACCATCTGTGGTGGTCAAGTGGTTAATCATAATGTCAGAACATGTTCAGTAAAAGCAGATGGGTGTAAAGGTTCAGTTTTGAGTCATTTGTTTTGTTGGCATATCTGCTATTTGTTATTATGTTTTATTTAAACATAAATATAAACACATATATATATATGTATTTTTAAACGTATGCTTGTGTTTGTTAGCAATTTATATATGTTAGCAAATATATGCATGTTACATTTTTCAGGTATCTAGGTCATGATGTACCTAAATAAAAAAAAAAATAAGATCATTTCAAATTGACAGCTTTTTGTGTACAGGAAGATGTTTAGTCAGACTGATTGAGCAACTTCTTCAGTTCTCATGAAGTGGTGGAGATTCCTTGAAATTTAATATTGCACTCTAATTTTTGTGAATTTTAAGCAATCTCTAATGTTTTGATTAAATTGGGCTAAAAAAATTCAGACCTAATAGCAGACACATTTTAAAAAAATCAACAGAATTTGTTGGATAACTCAGGGCCAAGGGCTCCTTGAGATTAGTAAATCAATTCCAGTTTGCTTGTGCTAGTCTGAACAACTCTGAAGTACTTTGTCTCCCTCTAATGTCTGGAGGGGGAGTGTTTCTTAAATATTTATATTTTTGGTGTTATATTGAGTGGGGGGAAAGGGTGGGGCCCTGTCAGGACTATACTGGGGTCACCAAAAACAGGAAGAGAGGTGAGGTGAGATCTTTGCAACAAGAACACAAACCGCAATCACTTTATTTAGTAGAATTCAGTAGTGGCAAAACATCCACAAGGTTTTTGCTACCCTCCGTATTACAGAAGTGGAGTTTCTACTGGCGACTAGTAGTGGTTTTGCTCGTTGTATAGGTTTGTGATGCTCTTTCTGGGTTCCACCCACCCTAACATCCTCTCCCCCACCCCCCAGTATTGGGTAGCCAGTGGTTTCATAGGTGTGAGGTGACAGGAAATCTGTGGAGATGCTATATAGGTTTATAGAGGTTCGGACACACTACTTATGATGTCCAGGTGAAAAGTAAGGAAACCAAAATGCACCAAATGTGAGGGATTTTTGAAGCTGGCTATCTATCATAGCATCCATCTTTTTCATACACACACCATAACAGGGTTTGCAGCCAAACCTCCTGTGTGTCTGTGGGGTGGGAGGCTATTTTGTTTTTTACCAATAGACTGCAAAAGAACAGTGAAGACATCTCCTCTAATATGCATGCACTTAGGTAAATCTTCTAAATATAAATATCGGGGACATGTTTAGTTTAACTATTTAAACCCCCCTTCAAGGACTTCCAAGGCCAAATTTAGAAAAAAAAAAAGTTAAATATCTGCATCAGTTTGGAAGACACGGAGGACGCCGTCCGCGCCCTCCCGCCAGCCAGGTCCCCGCCGCTCAATAGCCCCCCGAACGGCTCCCGACCGCACGGCCTGGGTCGGCTCTCCAGCCTGCACAAAGATGGCCACCGGAGCTGGCCAACCCCCCGATCCACATTTCCTGTAGTGTGGATCGGGGGGTTGGCCCTAGACCTGCGCAGCCGCACTCGCGGCAATGCGGACTGCGCAACTGCGGCCAGCTCCAGTGGCCATCTTTGTGCAGGCAGGAGATCCGACCCGGGCCATGCGGTCAGGAGCCGTTCGGGGGCTATTGAGCGGCGGGAACCCGGCGGAACGGCACGGAGGGCGTGGACTGCATCCTCCGTGTCTTCCAAACTGATGCAGGTATCTAACTTTTTTAATTTTTTTTTCTAAATTTGGCCTTGGAAGTCTTTTCAGGTAAACTTTAATGTTGTCTAGTCTGGTCAACAATTTGAACCCTATACAAACCACTGCTGATTAGAGTTGGGCCGAACGGTTCGCCTGCGAACGGTTCCATGCGAACTTCAGTGGTTCGCGTTCGCGTCCCGCAGGCGAACTATTGCGGAAGTTCGGTTCGCCCCATAATGCACCATGAGGGTCAACTTTGACCCTCTACATCACAGTCAGCAGGCCCAGTGTAGCCAATTAGGCTACACTAGCCCCTGGAGCCACTCCCCCCCTAATACAAGGCAGGCAGCGGCGGCCATTACGCTCACTCGTGTGCCTGCGTTAGTGAGAGTAGGGCGAGCTGCTGCAGACTGTCTCTCATAGGGAAAGATTAGTTAGGCTTAGCTTGTTCCTGGCTGCATACCTGTTCTGTTCAGTACCTGCATACCTGTTCAGTGAACCTGTTCAGTGAACCTGCCACTGCATACCTGTTTAGTGAACCCACCACTGCATACCTGTTCAGTGAACCCACCACTGCATACCTGTTCAGTGAACCCACCACTGCATACCTGTTCTGTGAACCCACCACTGCATACCTGTTCTGTGAACCCACCACTGCATACCTGTTCAGTGAACCCACCACTGCATACCTGTTCAGTGAACCCACCACTGCATACCTGTTCTGTGAACCCACCACTACATACCTGTTCTGTGAACCCACCACTGCATACCTGTACTGTGAACTCACCACTGCATACCTGTTCAGTGAACCCACCACTGTATACCTGTTCAGTGAACCTGCCACTGCATACCTGTTCTGTGAACCCGCCACTGTATACCTGTTCTGTTCAGTGAACCTGCCACTGCATACCTGATCTGTTCAGTGAACCCGCCACTGCATACCTGTTCTCGCCATGGTGCGCACCAGTCCAGCACGGCCGTCACTACACAAACAGCTGTTTGCGGTGCGTTACACGGTGAGTTTGGTGTGTCAGTGTGAAGCAGTACCTTAAAGTGACTCCGAGCAGGGCAGAAACTATGGAAAGATGCATATCATTTTAAAGCTCTCTTTCTCCTCTTTCCAATGATATACAAACCGCTGCCCTACGCCTTTTAGTTTTTGCTATTTTCGCGATTGAAATTGCCGTGGCCGCAATTTCAATCGCGAAAATAAAGAAAACTAAAAGGCGTAGGGCAACGATTTAGGTGTCGCCAGAAAGAGGAGAAAGAGAGCTTTAAAATGATATCCATCTTTCCATAGTTACATTGTATTACACAGGCCGACTTTTTCTGCTGAATGGAGCTGCTGACACTGGGGAAAGTGTCGTCCTGTGTAATACAAGTAACTATGGAAAGATGGATATCATTTTAAAGCTCTCTTTCTCCTCTTTCTGGTGACACCTAAATCGTTGCCCTACGCCTTTTAGTTTTCTTTATTTTCGCGATTGAAATCGCGGCCGCGGCAAATTCAATCGCGAAAATAGAGAAAACTAAAAGGCGTAGGGCGGCGGTTTATATATCATTGGAAAGAGGAGAAAGAGAGCTTTAAAATGATATGCATCTTCCCATAGTTTCTGCACTGCTCGGAGTCCCTTTAATTACACCACCTGATTGATGTATACACATGCAAGATGTTTTAAAGCACTTTAGGCCTGTCATTTAGCATTCAATGTGATTTCTGCCCTTAAAACGCTGCTTTGCGTCAAATCCAGATTTTTCCCGGGGACTTTTGGCATGTATCCCACTCCTCCACCTGGGGGTCCATGTGTTAGACCCCTTGAAACATCTTTTCCATTACTTTTGTGGCCTGCATAAATTTTTTTTTCAAAGTTCGCATCCCCATTGAAGTCAATGGCGGTTCGCGAACTTTTACGCGAACCGAACCTTACGCGGGTTCGCGAACCTAAAATCGGAGGTTCGGCCCCACTCTACTGCTAATACAGTGGGGGTATATATATATATATATATATATATATATATATATATATATATATATATATAAACAAAGTCAAGCAACAACACTAGGAAATGTTGCAAGTTGGGAACCCCCGGTGTACAGCACTTGACTTTCTTCTCTGATCTCACCTCTTTGTGACTCAACATTTCCACATGCTTAACAATTTTCTTCTAAGTTGTGGTCAATATCGTAAGTATGAGCTTATCCTGCTTGGCAACAAATGAAGTTTTGCAATCGTGTGCTAGGAGGAGTTTGACTTTGCAAATGTTGCATTTATATTTTTGATGGTACAAAAAAAAAACCCATTTTGGACAGAAGTTGCATCAAAGCACCAGAAAGAATCTTGTCCACTTTTCATCAGACATCCGAGTTGTGTCTAAGAAGGTAAGTACATTTTTTTTTTACTGATTTTCAAAACATTTGTAGTTGGGAACTTGGGATGCTGTCCTACTCCTCCCCCCCCCCCCCCCCCCTTCCAATTCAATTACCTCAAATGCTCAAAATAGTTATGATAGTACATTTTCACCTACTTGTTGGTATTTTCAATTGCAAAGCGATGAAAGTTCTTTTAAAGAGAAGATTACATTATCTCCTAGGAGCAAACGCAGGAGAAAAGGTTTACTGAGGCAATACAAGCAAATATCTCTTTCCACACCTTTCTGTAGCACTGTAGCCAGTATAAATGTATAGAAGATACCACCCTAACTATAAAAGCCCACAGTCTGGGGCCCATATGCAATTAAAAGGAATCCGAGGTGAGACGGATATGGAGGCTGACATATTTATTTCCTTTTAAATTATGCACATTGCCTGGTTGTCCCGCTGATCCTCTGCTTAAAGGGAACCAGAGACGAAGCAACCTCATGTATTTTACCATATATCCCAGTGGGAACATTAGAGAAAACACCTACCCTGCTTTCTGTTTCATTCTGCACGGCACAGCTTGCTTCTTATCAGCCCTGATAAAATCCCCGACTGAGCATTCAGTCTGGCTTTTCTCAGGAATATTTATAGCTCAGTCTGTGTTCTCTCATGTCTTTTCAAGTCCAAGTCTGCCCCCTTGTGGCTCTGCTCAGGAATCATTATAGCAAAGCCTGAATGCTCAGTCGGGGATTTTATCAGGTCTGATAAGAAACAAGCTGTGCAGTGCAGAATGAAACAAAAAGCAGGGTAGGTGTTTTCTCTAATGTTCCCACTGATCTATATGGTAAAATACATGAGGGTGCTTCGTCTTTGGTTCACTTTAAGCTGTAGACCCTGAAAAAGCATAGAGATCAAATGTCTATGACAAATCTGACAAGATTAGACACATGCAGGGCCGGCGCTACCATAGAGGCAAAGGGGGCAATTGCCTCAGGGCCCTAGAGCTTGTAGGGGCCCCCAGTGGCTACAAGAGGGAAAAAAATTCAAATCGACCTTATAGTTTTTGAGAAAATCGATTTTAAAGTTTCAAAGGAAAAAAAATACACATTTAAAAACCTGCCGACTTTAATGGTTAATAGCAAATCCACCTTAAATGCTAGAGACCCTAAATTTGCAGGATATGTTAAGGAGATCATTGGGAATAAGAGGAAAAAACTATTTTTCAAAAAGACCTTATCGTTTTTGAGAAAATCGATTTTAAAGTTTTGAAGGAAAAAAAGTATACTCTTAAATGCGGTAAATGTCACTTTTAGTAGCAAACCTAACGGTAGTGTAATTTTACATGCATCAAACGAAAGCGCAATAAATTTCCTGACGGGGTTTCCAGGGGTCCATACGCAGTACGTATGGAGCTCCCGGAAACCCCTCTGCAGCCGCAGCGCTTTGGCCAGGGATCGCTATACAGCCGCAATATGGCTGTATGAAGATCCCTGGTATTTTTTCCAATTTACCAATTTTTTTTTTATGTTTAGAGTGTGGGAATTTAAAAAAAAAAATTTATGTGGGGTTCCCCCTCCTGAAACTTTTTAACTCCTCGTCCCCCATGCAGGCTGGGGTAGCCAGAATGTGGAGCTCCGACCTATTGAGGCTTCAAACCCTGACTATACCAGCTGCAAAAAAGGTCCCTTAATGCCAAATTTTGTTCCAGGGTATCTGTTAGGGGGGGGGGGGGCAGGTTTATTTTGCCCTGGGGCCCCATTGTTGCTTAAACCGGCCCTGGACACATGCTTGCTTCAGATGTGTAATTCAGACCCTATTGACCAGAAAGATCATCAGGACTGACAGGCAACTAGTATTGCTAAAAAGGAAATAAATATGGCAGCTTCCACACCTCGGGTTTCCTTTGACTTTTCTTCCCAAGTTTTCCTAATAAGAGATATTTTTTTCATCTTCTCTTTAAAATCATTTTTTAGCTATTTGCAATTGAAAAAGTGTCAAAAAGAGGGTAAAAAGTACTCTCAAAATTGTTTTGAGTATTTTTTTGCTTGCTGCTAATTTAAAAAAAAACATTATAGTGACAAGGTGTGAAAATATCCCCTAGGAGAAAAAGTGAATTGCATATTGACCCAGGGGTTATAGTTTACCGTAGTTGGAGCTTTCATTAAACTTCATTTTATCTAATTACCTATCGCCTGTGATTTCAGTCTTCCAAAAATATCCTGAATAAGTCTCTTTCTCACACAAAAGTCTATTAAAATGCTTGTGCTTGCCCTTATGTTATCCCACCTAAACTACGGAAGGATCCTACAGTGTAGACCAGACCTCTCTAGTCCCTAATATCTTTAGCTGCTTGTCTCATCTGCCTCCCACTCCTCTGATGCTGCCCCTGCCTTGCCTTAGCCTCCCTTACACAGCTCTCCATAAGCCATTCTCTGTGTACATTGTCTTACTAGTTTCCAGATATGATGCCATCTGCAACCTTCTCTCCACACATGAAATGTTTCCAGGTCTGTTTCTAGACTTTTTGTTGCCTGAGGCAAACTTCTGAGGTCTAGTAGCGACTAGCGATGGGGACCGAGGCCTGTCATAAAGTGACCACTGACTCAGAAGGTAAAAGTAGCAGTGGATGGGAGGGGGGGGGGGGGGGGGGGGGCAAGCAGAATGCCTCCACTTGGAGACGCCTGAACATCTTGCAGACCGCCCCTGAACCTTTCTATCCTCCACCTTGGACACCTTCTCTCACTCTCCCATGCCGGGCTTCCCAAGAGCCTCCCCCCTCTTTTGGAACACCCCTCTAAAAGTCATCCTTCAAATTCCGAGATTTAGAATTTTCAAGCACACTCTTAACCTCCTTAAAGCCAATGGGTACCAATTTAAAAATAAAAAAGTCAGTTAATCACCTAAGGAGAGGGAAGGCTCGGTCCTATTGAGCCTTCCCTCTTCTCTCCCGGTGCCCTCGGTGCTGCGCTGGCTCCCCCGTTCTCGTTCGCCGCGGCAGGGACTTCGGAGGTCTTCGGGAGCACTCGGGCTTCCGAAGACAGGCCGCTCCATACTACGTACGCGCGAGTGCATCATAGAGGGCGCTCGCGCATGCGTACTATGGAGCGGCCCCGTCCTCGGGAGCCCGAGTGCTCCCGAAGGCTTCCGAAACATCCCTTCGGCAGCGGAAGTGGCAGTATTTGACCGAACTGGTCGAATACTGCTACAGGGGATTCTGAGCAGGACCGGGCACCGGGAGAGGAGAGGTAAGGCTCATTAGGACCGAGCCTTCCCTCTCCTTAGGTGAGTATCCGACTTTTTTATTTTTAAATGGGTAAACATTAACTTTAAAGGACTTATGAGCTGAAAAACTGTAATTAAGATCAATACATGTGTGCATTCTTGATCTATGGGGGATGTCATCCGCACCCTCCCTTCCATTCCGTGCAGTTTCTGTAATTGTATTCAAACCCAGGTTGCATCCCAACCCCACAGCACGTGTCGGGCTAGCTTCCCATGCATAAGATGGCCGCCAGGATTACAGCGGCTGCGCAGTCCGCATAGATGCAAGTGCGGATGCGCAGCTTTAATGCCTCCTCCCGACGGAACGCCCTACAAGCATGTGGGAGCGTGAACTTGGCTGGAGGAGGCACTAATGCTGTGCATCCTCACTTGCGTCTATGTGGACTGCACATCCACGGCAATCCTGGTGGCCATCGAATGCGGGGAAAGCTAGCCTGACCCGTGCTGTGTGGTTGGGATGCAACCCGGGTCTGAATACGATTACAAAAACTGTGCGTAATGGAAGGGAGGGCGCGGATGACGTCCCCCATAGATCAAGAATGCACACAGGTATTGATCTTATTTACAGTTTTTCACCTTGTCAGTCCTTTAAAAAAGCCTAGATTTTGTCATAGTCTCCACCAGTAATCCATATCTGCACCAAACTTCAAAAGACTATCTTACCCTCTGTCTACCTCCTTCATCACCTTACCTAGAATCTCCACCCCACTCTCTTTTAGATTCCAAGCTCACAAGGGCACAGTTCTCACCCTTGTCTTAGCTCTATATATTAAATTAATACATACCTAGTGTATTTTGATGGATGTTTTGAGGCATTGAAGAAAACCTGTCCTGAACTGAAGCGCCAACAGAATAAAATATATCTAAAAACTTAAAAATTCCTCGGGAGGCGTTGGTGGACTCATCTCCCCGAAGCAGACATGATACGGTCAGATTTAGTACAAACACATTTATTTATATACTCCAACATACAGTGCAACGCTTTCGTGAGTATATTCCCGCTTCTTCAGGCAATAACGAACAGGAGTACACACAGTGGAGTCTTAAGGTCACGATAAGCGCCTCTGGGCAGACAGAGGCGCTTATCGTGACCTTAAGTCTGCACTGTGTGTACTCCTGTTCATTATTGCCTGAAGAAGCGGGAATATACCCACGAAATGCGTTGCACTGTATGTTGGAGTATATAAATAAATGTGTTTGTACTAAATCTGACCGTATCATGTCTGCTTCGGGGAGATGAGTCCACCAACGTCTCCCGAGGAATTTTAAAGTTTTTAGATATATTTTATTCTGTTGGCGCCTCTGTTCGCCTTACAATATCAGCATTCACTCCTGGTGGAGGGGTTGAATTCCCTTTTTTTTTCCTAATCTACAGAGAGCGACATCTTAATCCCTAGTGAGGACAGGTCTAATCTCCTCACCTGCCTACACAGTGGTTGCCTAATTGGTAACCCTGACTTGTGAGTATATCTATCATATACTTTTCCATTTACTCATCACCCAACTTACTACACTATATTGGGCTCTCGGTGTCCCTTCTTTTTCTGTCCTGAACTAAGGTATACGAAGGCTGCCATCTTCATTTCCTTATAAACAATGCCAGTTGCCTGGCTGTTATGCTGAGCTTCAGGCTTTAATTGCTTTTGAGTAGGTAGAAAAAAACAAAGTCTTGTAAAAGTAATACCTTATAATGGCTAACTGATAAAGTTAAATGATGCAAGCTTTCTGGGATCTAGTCCCCTTCTTCAGGCATATTTCCAGATGTTAGCTGAAGTTAAACACTGATGCAGGTAAATAGTAAACACGTAGATGCCGATGACAGTCGCATGATTTAACTTTATCAGTTAGCCATTAAAAGGTATTACTTTTACAAGACTTTGTTTTTTTCTTCCTACATAATTTGTTTGGCTAACACGGTACAGAAACATTTTTACTACTATCATTACTTTTGAGTCAAACCAACAACAAGCATACAGAGTCAAAGCATCTGCATGATCCATCTGGGCCAATGATTTCAAGTGTCAGTGTACATGGTAGCAGTAAAGGCAGAGGATCAGCACAAAAGTCAGGAAACTGGTAATGTTTATTAGAGAATGAAGATGGCAGCCTCTGTATACCTCTCACTTCAGGTTCCCTTTAACTATATATGTATTATTGTACTTGTTTTATGTTCCAAATGAGCTGCACATGGACTATGTACTGTGTGCACTATAGTTATATTGCCCATTACAGTCTATATTGTACTTTGTACAGCGCCCAAGGCCGGCGGCGGCGCTACCATAGAGGCAAAGGAGGCGATTGTCCCAGGGCCCCAGATCCTGTAGGGGCCCCCAAAGGCTACAAGAGGAAAAAAAATTCAAAAAAGACCTTATTGTTTTTGAGAAAATCGATTTTAAAGTTTCAAAGGAAAAAAAATACACTTTTAAAAACCCGCCGACTTTAACGGTTAATAGCAAATCCACCTTAAATGCTAGAAACCCTAAGTTTGCAGGATAGGTTAAGGAGATCATTGGGAATAAGAGGAAAAAACAAATTTTTCAAAAAGACCTTATAGTTTTTGAGAAAATCGATTTCAACGTTTCAAAGGAAAAAAGTATACTTTTAAATGCGGTAATTGTCACTTTTAGTAGCAAACCTAACGGTAGTGTAATTTTACATGCATCAAAAGAAAGAGTAATACATTTCCTGACAGGGTTTCCTGGGGGTCCATACGCAGCCACAGCGCTTTGGCCAGGGATCGCTATACAGCCGCAATATGGCTGTATGAAGATCCCTGGCATTTTTTCCTATTTTCCCAATTTTTTTTTTTATGTTTAGAGTGTGGGAATTTTTTTTTATTATGTGGGGTCCCCCCTCCTGAAACTTTTTAACCCCTTTTCCCCCATGCAGGCTGGGATAGCCAGAATGTGGAGCTCCGACCGATTGGGGCTTCACACCCTGACTATACCAGCTGCAAAAAAGGTCCCTTAATGCCGATTTTTGTTCCGGGGTATCTGTCGGGGGGCCCCCAGGCTTATTTTGCCTTGGGGCCTCATTGTTGCTTAAACCGGCCCTGACAGCGCCATGGAAGATGATGGCATTATAAAAATAAATAATACCAAAAACAGCCTAGAATTTATTTGACATTAAATATAAAAATCTTCATTGGTTTTCAGCTAACAGATGTCTGCGATGTTGAACTCATCTGGGAACTTTACCGGCTGCCAACCACAACCCATCAACCCCTTCATCCCTATCTTCTTAAGCTTCATCTTCTTCATTGGCTTTGTGCTGAACTGTATCAGTTTATGGATCTTTTGGTTCAAAGTTAAGCAATGGAATGCAATGGTGGTTCTCCAGTTCAACTTGGCCATCACTGATGCCATGGTCACTCCAGCTGCTCCTCTGGTCGTAATATATGGCCTGATGGACCGATGGACCTTTGGAGTATTCTTATGTCAGTTCAAAGCCTTCGCACTGAGCATTCACGCGTATGGGAGCATGTATTTCCTCGCCTTAATCAGCATCTTCCGATATCTCTCAATTGCCCGAAATGACAAAAGAAAAGTCTTGACCACAAAACCATTCATCAAAAAACTTTGTCTCATTATGTGGGGTGTAATGATGTGCCAAGCTGTTCCTTCTTTCTTTGTTGTTGAAACTTCTGAAGTCCGTGGAGTTACAAAATGCCTCAGCATCCAGCAGACTGACCAAACAGATTTCTTTTATGCCTTGCTCTGGTTCACCCAGTTCTTTGGGCTTCTCATTCCTTTCTTCATAACCCTGGCCAGTTACAGTCTACTAATTAAGTACCTCCGCAGGGTCAAACCAATGAACTCCCTCAGCAAAGTTATGTTATCCAAGTCAGTGATGACTATATTTGTCACTTTGATTATATTTATCATTTGTTACATTCCCAGCTATGTCACCAGGTTCGCGGTGATCGTCATTACATCATTCCATCGAGACAATTGTTCATTGTTGGAAAATGTTGAGAATGTCTTTAATATCACTTTGACAATTGTGGCAACAAATTCATTAATGGATCCCATACTGTATTGTTTTGCTTCTGATAAATTTAGAGCTACATTTACAAGCTGCTGTACTTTCTACTGTCCTTTTCTGCAAAGACAACAACATCAGGAGAACATGGAAGTCTCTGATTGCGGTGGACAGACTGAAGAACCTAAAAATATTCATCAAACTGTTCTTCTAACTATGGACAGTTCAGAAAGAAGGCCAGTTGCAGCAGTGGAATGGGAAAACTAACTACTTATTTAAAGACAAAGTTTTTGGATTTAGATAGATACTGGTTGAAAAAAATCCCCTACTGACTTCTCAAAAGCAATCTGTTAGAGCAAGCTACGTTTGTAAGGAACTCAAAGATCTTAAGAAAAAATAGGCAGATAGTGATATAGGGGCTTGCAGTCCTGGCAGCAAAGCATACGCTCTTAACTTACGCCAGTTCCTTCTATCGGCCACGCAATGTTTATTAACAAAGTAGCGGCCCTGCTAGTATAGTTTCATGGTCACGTTACAAAGACATAGCGTGGCAGATAGAAGGAACAACGTTAGTTAAGAGTGCATGCTACGCTGCCTGCCTGGAACATGCGCCGCAGCATGCGTGTGCTATTATTGACCCACACTGTTCGTGCATGGTAGCTTTAATAAATCAGCCTTACAGTGGGGTGGTGAGGGTTTTATCACTGGCTCTGGGCACTGAACCACATCACAGAGGTGTGGTGGATGAAGTTCATTGCTAATAGCAAAATTGCGTAATGTCACTTTTTGTCTGCTTTGTCCGAGAATCTTTGAGTTCAGTATTAGGAGTTGGCTGCAAGCTTGAAGATCAGGAGGAACTTTTTTAAAGTTATCTGGACTCTTGAAAGGAAAATAAAAGACTTATTTATGATGCTATACGAGACTGTTGAGCGATCTTAACTTACTGCTGTATGTTTCATGTTGTCAGAGATATCATACCCTTTCAGGTGGAGCGAACAGTTGTCCAATGTTAAATAAGGATGGCTGCTCTTACAAAGGTATAATAATATTACTATCAAGTAGAGATTCGTTTAGGGAAGGAGTGCACTACAGTACACTGTGTTTTGAAGGTTTTATTTGTTGTTGTTTGGAAGGCGCTTATACTGTAAGACAACCGAGGTGAGGTGACATGATGAGATAGACATGTGTATGTAGAGTACCTAGCACACAAATAACTATGCTGTGTTCCTTTTTTTTCTTTCTCTGCCTGAAAGAGTTAAACATCAGGTATGCAAGTGACAGTTTCTGTCTGGGTCGGACTGAGTCAGACTACAGCATAACCCTCACTGATAAGTAATTACAGCCATAAAACACTTTCCTGTCAGTAAAATTAGAAAAAAGATAAAAATGGTCAATAATTCATAGATTTGAGCTCTGGCATATTTCAATGTAGGTATCATTGAGCAGAGACAATAAAACAGTAAAAACTTAAAAACTAGGTTTAAATACAAAATAGAACTGTGGGATATCTAAAATAGTCGTTTTAAGGAGAAGGAGGATAGATACAATTGTTTTACTCATCAGTTTATTTTCACCTTGGATGTCCTTTAACCTCCTGAGCGATAATCCCGAGCTGAGCTCGGGGTATGTCGCGCAGGAGGATTTCTCAGGCCCCGCTGGGCCGATTTGCATAATTTTTTTTTTGTTACACGCAGCTAGCACTTTGCTAGCTGCGTGTAACTTCCGATCGCCGCCGCTCGCCGCCAATCCGCCGCTACCCGCCGTTCCGCGCAGCCCCCCCCCTCCCCAACCCCTTGCGCAGCCTGGCCAATCAGTGCCAGGCAGCGCTGAGGGGTGGATCGGAACTCCCTATGACGTCACGACGTCCATGACGTCGGTGACGTCATCCCGCCCGGTCGCCATGGCGACCAGGGAAGCCCAGCAGGAAATCCCGTTCTGAACGGGATTTCCTGCTTACTCTGATCGCCGAAGGCGATCGGAGTGGGTGGGGGGATGCCGCTGCGCTGCGGCTATCATGTAGCGAGCCCTGGGCTCGCTACATGATTTAAAAAATAAAAAAAATTAAAAAATAGTGCTGCGCCACCTCTTGGGCGATATAATTGTATCGCCCAGAGGGTTAATGTGGATCCTGCCACCAGGAGCGGAAGAAGGAAATCCAGCACCTCCATACTTTTCAACTTTTAGAGATAAGAAAGAAGGTCCCTTAAGCGACGCCCCAATCCACACCCCTAATCACGCCCCCAGCACAACCCTATTCACCCATACCATGAAGATTTCATAGCTAAATTAGTTTTATTATTCAAACCACACAATTGCTTTCTATTCTGGTTCATTTTCCTTCATGTCAATATAGAAAAAATAAAGAAATACAGTAGAGTCTCGGTTATCCATCACAGACGGGGATTGGCTGATGCCAGATAATTGTGCTTTCTGGTTGCTTGAGATGTTATCAATAGGCCCAGCTAATATAGTGCTATACCCAACTTTATATATTGTAAATGCCATGAACGCTGTATTTAAACTTTAATAATAGTAACTGAAAGTATATTAACCTTGGGGGAGCCTTGTAACCCAGTCTTTAAGCACGGCAGAGCCTACATCAGCCTAAGATGTTGGCCTTGCACTATGAGTACCGCCTGTTAATTTTTGCGAGTTGGTTAAGACTGCTGGGTAGTCGAGTTCCTGATAACAGTCAGTATAAAAATACATATACAGGTCCTTCTCAAAAAATTAGCATATTGTGATACAGTTCATTATTTTCTATAATGTACTGATAAACATTAGACTTTCATATATTTTAGATTCATTACACACAACTGAAGTAGTTCAAGCCTTTTATTGTTTTAATATTGATGATTTTGGCATACAGCTCATGAAAACCCAAAATTCCTATCTCAAAAAAATTAGCATATCATGAAAAGGTTCTCTAAACAAGCTATTAACCCATCATCTGAATCAACGAATTAACTCTAAACACCTGCAAAAAATTCCTGAGGCTTTTAGAAACTCCCAACCTGGTTCATTACTCAAAACCGCAATCATGGGTAAGACTGCCGACCTGACTGCTGTCCAGAAAGCCATCTGTAACGATTGTGGAATTCTCTCCGTGATCAGCGCACAAGACGTGCGCTGACACTGCGGAAATCCTCCACAAGCGTATAATTTGAGGGAACCCAGCAAAAGGTGCAATGCACCTGTAGAGGGAAATTCTTGTCGACAGGTGGAGCTGTGGAGTGCAGAGGAACAGCTCCTCTGCCCTGCCACAGACGCCAGACAGGAATTGTACGACGGGAAGAAACACAGGGCAAGATAGCCCTGAAAGTGAGAGATCAAAGCGACAGAGGGTATGTGTGTCCACCAAACTAGTCGTCACCCTACGACGATGAACACACAACCACGAAGATAAAGTGAGAAGGCAATCGCCAGAGATGGCGATTGCTAACAGCGACACAAGACCGAATAAGCACAGATGAGGAATGTATGTATGAGCACCAATCTAGCCGCCACCTGCGACGGCGGACATACAACAAAGGAAACCGAGTGAGAACGCAATCACCTGAGAAGCGATTGCGAATGAGATTGAGCAAAGGGACAGATTGTATGTGTGTGCACCAAACTAGTCGCCAACCCGCGATGGTGCATACACAACAGCAGATATGAAGCAGGAACGCAATCACGAGAAAGGCGATTGCCAGAGGTGACACAAGGCTACAGCAAGGCAGAGCACGAGAGTAGCAAAGGCACAGCAAATCATACAATGAGAAGATAAGGAAAATAACAAACCCTAACTAAACGCGAACACCGCACTCATTCGCAACAGTGCACGCGTTTATGCGAGGTCTCCACGTGTTAAGCACAACAGAGACAAGCACGCCTAACTAACCACCGACAGACAAACATGAAACAGAGGACGCGAGCGCTTGCTTAACGGTTACCTCACCGAGCCTCCAGCAAGCGTTCGTAGCAAACAAGACAGATACACGAAAACAGGAATAAGCGAGAGATAGGATCCACAGCACTAGCGCAAGAGGCTAGTGCGATCCAGGAAGACAGAACAGAAGGATCCACAGCACTAGCGCAAGGCGAGTGCGATCCAAGTACAGAAAGAGAGATGGAGATCAGACGGATCCACAGCACTAGCGCAAGGCGAGTGCGATCCTAGTAAGACAGATCAGATGAGATAGCTGGTAGCAACCGCTGCTCCAGCTATACTCCAAGAACAACAGATCAGAACAACCTCCTGTCGACCACCGCTGGGACAGGACAATCGCAACAGACAAATAAAACAGATATGCAATCCTAACTGCACTAGGGAATCTGCCTAGTGCAGTCCCAGGAATTACTCTAAGCTAATCTTCAAACAATGAGCAATGCTGACACTTCAGGAGTGTTACACAGGAACTAACCCTTATGACCAGCCAAGGACTTGTGGAAATCACATGGTATTTATAGTACAAGCCCTCAGAGGATGTGGCTAGGCAATTTGCATGACAAACGTATGCAAATTACTCAGCAGCAGCAGCAGCAGCAAACTGCAAAACTGACACAAGGTCTCTTCTCCAGAGACCTGCAGAATGCAGACCTGAACAATGGTCAAAAGGCTGCAGCCGAGCAGATCCTCACAGTACCCCCCCCCCCCTCTAGGGTCAGATTCCAGACGAGCCTCTAACCTTATATTTGCAAAAGACTCTAACTGAAGACTCATGAAGGTCGGGGCAGCCCGACAAGACCCAATTCCAGAGTCAGCCCACCCGAAACCGACCTCATCGGAAGGAGAAGCCACCGAAACATGCCCATCAGTACCACAAGTCTCAGTGTAACACCCATCAGTACTGTGAATGCCAGAGAAGAAGCCATCGACACCCACCGAGCCATGCTCACCACCTTCCAAGGACTGTCCAAAAATACCAAACCTGCCACAATACCCATTCGAAGTGTCCCTTTCCACAAAGCACCCACTGGTGATCTCATCCAAGGTACCAGGAAATATTTCTCCCCGGATCTCCTAGAACACTTTGAAGCTCCGCAGAGATCCCAGGAGGGCAGAACGATCACCAGGCTCACACGGAGAACTATCAAGAACCCCCTATGGAACCAATGACAATTCCGGATTCAGAATTACCAGGACAAGCATCAAGACCAGGGCCTTCAGGGACCACCTCTGGGCATGCAGGCAGAGAGGCAACATCAGAACAGGTTTCCACCGAGGAAGCATCTGAGCAGGCTGGCAACCGAGACACACTTGGGCTTTCTGGGTCACAGAACTCATCGGGGTACACTAGCCCAAGGGGAACCTCAGGACACGTCGAGGAACTGCCAACCTCAGAGTCCGTTACGACAAGACCAAAACCAGAACCGGGCAGAGAATCATCATGAGCAGTGGTCTCAAGCACTGGACTTTCAAAAAAAAAACTCGGACTCAGGCTTAGAAGTCTCAGTGACTGTAATGGTATCTGACAAAAACTCATCATTGACTACGCATAACTGAAGCTCCACAAGAGCTGCAGAAATAGTCAGCATGACAGGAATGCCTACTGAAGTGGGCAATACTTCAGAAGGAGTTGGGGAGCCAGAGGCATCTCCTATAAGTTCTGCACCCTTTGGGAGGAACTCAGAGACCTCCAGAACATCAAAAAAACCTCAGGAGCATTGACCACACACGACTGAAGCTCCACCAGAGCTGAAAAAGTAGCCAGCAAGGCAGCAATGCCTACGGAAGTGGGCAACACCTCAGAAGGACTTGGGGGGCAGGAGACATCTCCTACAAGTTCTGCACCCTTTGGGAGGAACTCGGAGGTCTCCAGGACATCAGACAAGACCTCAGGAACATCATTTTCCAAGTTTTCTAAGAAGGATTCTGAACTATCCATGTTACAGGGCAAAACTGGAACTTTATTTTGAGGACAGGGCAGATGTCCCAGGGAAGGTTCCACCATAAACTGAGACTGAATTTCATCATCATGAGCGGAATGTACAGGAATATTTACTGGAACACACACTGACTCCCTAACTTTAATCTCACTGCACCCAGAATTCTGCGTAGTAGTCAAACTAGCTTGCAACTCCAAAACTGCAGAAAAACAGGTGAGTATAGTAGCAATACCTAGACGAGCCTCTAGGGACACTGCAGGAGACTCTAAACAAGGCCATATTAACTCATCCAGAGTGCAGGGTGCAGAATCAGCATTTTCCTCAGAACAAGAAAGGGACTCACAAATGTCAGTGCGAGTGGACATCATGTTTTCATTCATGGTACAGGGCAGATTCAGAGAAAGCTTCTCTGGACAAAGCAAAGAAGCTTCAGCATCAGATTCGCAAAACCGAAGCGCTGTGTCACTCTTAGATTTGGCTAACAATGTCAAATCCGAGGAGTCAAAACACAAAACTTGCGAATCAAAAATCGCTTTAGGTTGTGAAACTGACGCTTCCATAGCGCAAACCTCCGCGATCTGCGGGGCAGACTGTAAGGACAGAAACACTGGAGCAACTGTCACCAGGCAACGGGCCCTTACAGGTGTGAACACGGTGAGACAAAGACGCATTTGCAGTAGAAATAGCGACAACATCAGGAAAAACTTTATTAGACATATTAATTTTACTTTTGATGCTGCATAATTTAGGAATTTTCCCCATAGCAGGATCACAGATGGAAGATCTTAAAGATCTGTCTCTAAATGACAAGGAGTCCCACACATCCTTGAGAAAACTGGCACATTCATGCCGATCACAATCTGCAGGAACATCCGAGAAACAGGCATTAGATCACACAGATTCAAACTGCACGCAGACAGGGGAGAATCCTCCAGGATTTGCACAGGAATCAACCACAGTGGCACACCCACTCATTTTAGATCGCACAATGTCAAGACTCACATGCTTTACCCCAGAAAGGCAGGAACAATCATCCGACAACGATGTCTCTTTATTGGAATCAATTGATTGGTGTGTGTGCAACTCATCCAAAATCGTCTGCCATACATAAATCACCAGATCCACATCACCCTCGTCACATTCATCGGAATCAATCAAAAGGTACATAGAATCGAGACAATCATTCAAGACATCTTCGCTTTTTGCGATGTAAAAATCGCAAAAGGCTTTCCAATCAAAATCAAATTCCTCCAGCAAGGCCCCAATATCCCAGGAAGCAAATGGGGGCTCAAATAACCCTGTATCTAAGTAGCTTTAATACGGGTTGGGGTCAGGTACATGCATAGACTTTCTTACTCCTTTAATATAAAAAATAATTCTGCCTATTAAAGGATCCACAAAAGCTTTGGATTGGGATAAAAAACCCGGAGACTGAGCAACATCATTGTAATCATCAATAGGGAGTGTTTTATTCAGATGCTTGCGATTTTTAGTTTTTCCCTTTCTAGCAACTTTGCAAGTCTGCTGTTTAGAACCTGAAGTGGCAAGAGAAACATTGAACTGATTATCACACTGAATGGTTTTGCCTGGAAGGGATAGATCAGCTGACTCATTAACAGCTATAGACCCAAACAGAGCAGGTGGTAAGCAAGGCAGCTTAAACCAGTGAGAGAAGATCAATGTAAGAGATTGATACAGATTATCATTCCAAGAATTGTCTTTCAACACATTGTACGCCCAGGTGAACAAATCGCCTTTTAAGAGCACATAGGCAAACTGAAGAGCCGATGTAGACGGATCAGTAATCTGAAAGGTGGGATTCAGGCAAAACCTCACACATTCAGAGAGAAATTCCGCTTTAGTCTCCGAGTTTAGCCTTTTAAAGCTCTTAAAGACACAGGACCCATACTCGACCAAATCGTACAAATCGGAAATTCCCTCTACACTGGGAATTTCGGTTTGGCTGGTCATACTGTAACAATTGTGGAATTCTCTCCGTGATCAGCGCACAAGACGTGCGCTGACACTGCGGAAATCCTCCACAAGCGTATAATTTGAGGGAACCCAGCAAAAGGTGCAATGCACCTGTAGAGGGAAATTCCTGTCGACAGGGGGAGCTGTGGAGTGCAGAGGAACAGCTCCTCTGCCCTGCCACAGACGCCAGACAGGAATTGTACGAAGGGAAGAAACACAGGGCAAGATAGCCCTGAAAGAGAGAGATCAAAGAGACAGAGGGTATGTGTGTCCACCAAACTAGTCGCCACCCTGCGATGATGAACACACAACCACGAAGATAAAGTGAGAAGGCAATCGCCAGAGATGGCGATTGCTAACAGCGACACAAGACCGAATAAGCACAGATGAGGAATGTATGTATGAGCACCAATCTAGCCGCCACCTGCGACGGCGGACATACAACAAAGGAAACCGAGTGAGAACGCAATCACCTGAGAAGCGATTGCGAATGAGATTGAGCAAAGGGACAGATTGTATGTGTGTGCACCAAACTAGTCGCCAACCCGCGATGGTGCATACACAACAGCAGATATGAAGCAGGAACGCAATCGCGAGAGAGGCGATTGCCAGAGGTGACACAAGGCTACAGCAAGGCAGAGCACGAGAGTAGCAAAGGCACAGCAAATCATACAATGAGAAGATAAGGAAAATAACAAACCCTAACTAAACGCGAACACCGCACTCATTCGCAACAGTGCAGGCGTTTATGCGCGGTCTCCACGTGTTAAGCACAACAGAGACAAGCACGCCTAACTAACCACCGACAGACAAACATGAAACAGAGGACGCGAGCGCTTGCTTAACGGTTACCTCACCGAGCCTCCAGCAAGCGTTCATAGCAAACAAGACAGATACACGAAAACAGGAATAAGCGAGAGATAGGATTCACAGCACTAGCGCAAGAGGCTAGTGCGATCCAGGAAGACAGAACAGAAGGATCCACAGCACTAGCGCAAGGCGAGTGCGATCCAAGTACAGAAAGAGAGATGGAAATCAGACGAATCCACAGCACTAGCGCAAGGTGAGTGCGATCCTAGTAAGACAGATCAGATGAGATAGCTGGTAGCAACCGCTGCTCCAGCTATACTCCAAGAACAACAGATCAGAACGACCTCCTGTCGACCACCGCTGGGACAGGATAATTGCAACAGACAAACAAAACAGATATGCAATCCTAACTGCACTAGGGAATCTGCCTAGTGCAGTCCCAGGAATTACTCTAAGCTAATCTTCAAACAATGAGCAAGGCTGACACTTCAGGAGTGTTACACAGGAACTAACCCTTATGACCAGCCAAGGACTTGTGGAAATCACATGGTATTTATAGTACAAGCCCTCAGAGGATGTGGCTAGGCAATTTGCATGACAAACGTATGCAAATTCCTCAGCAGCAGCTGCAGCAGCAAGCTGCAAAACTGACACAAGGTCTCTTCTCCAGAGACCTGCAGAATGCAGACCTGAACAATGGTCAAAAGGCTGAGCCGAGCCGAGCAGATCCTCACACCATCATTGACACCCTCAAGCAAGAAAACGGTGTGGCAGAAAACGCTGCACAATGAGAAGAGGTGACCGGACCCTGAGGAAGTTGTGGAAAAGGACTGATTCCAGACCTTGGGGGACCAGCGGAAGCAGTGGACTGAATCTGGAGTAGAAACATCCAGAGCCACCGTGTACAGGCGTGTTCAGGAAATGGGCTACAGGTGCCGCATTCCCCAGGTCAAGCCACTTTTGTACCAGAAACAGCGGCAGAAGCGCCTGACCTGGGCTACAGAGAAGCAGCACTGGACTGTTGCTCAGTGGTCAAAAGCAGGGCTGGATTACCGACCAGGAAACAAAAGCAGTCGCTTGGGGCCCCATTCAGAGTCAAAGGGGCCCCATTAGCACATAATCCAGCCCTCGCCATCCTGTCAGCGGTGGCTGGATGTTATAATGTTAAAGGGACTCTGAGCAGTGCAGTAACTATGGAAAGATGCATATCATTTTAAAGCTCTCTTTCTTCTCTTTCCAATGATATATAAACCAATGCCCTATGCTGATCGAAAAATCGCGTCCACGGCAATTTCGCGAAAATAGCGAAAACTAAAAGGCGTAGGGTGGCAGTTTATCTATCATTGGAAAGAGGAGAAAGAAAGCTTCAAAATGATATGCATCTTTACATAGTTACATTGTATTACACAGGACGACTTTTCTCCAAAGTCGGCAGCTCGATTCAGCTCAATGCAATGAAATATAAGGAACCCAGGGGGATATTATTACAAACATCATGCTGGTAGGTGTGAGGATGTAATTAATTAGTTGTGGGTATGCTTAAAGGCATACCCACAGGCACTGCTCGGAGTCCCTTTAAGGGCTCTGCCTCTGACACAGGAGACCAGGGTTCGAATATCAGCTCTGCCTGTTCAGTAAGCCAGGACCTATTCAGTAGAAGACCTTAGGCAAGTCTCTCTAACACTGCTACTGCCTATAGGGCGCGTCCTAGTGGCTGCAGCTCTGGCGCTTTGAGTCCGCCAGGAGAAAAGCGCAATATAAATGTTATTTGTCTTGTCTTGTCAAATGATGCCGTGCGCTGCTGATTGTCTTCAGAGCCAGGCTCTCCTCCTAGGTCCCCCTCCTGCTACTGTGCGCTCTGACGCTGCCCACTCCTCCCTCCCTTCCCACAGAGAACCACAGCTGCAGCAAGAATGATAACAGCAGATGGCAATCGCTCACTCACCTATCCATGGTCCAAGCGATAGAGATCCCGTCACCTGAAACCCATCTGTCTCTTCTACAGTGCAGCCGCTCGCTCTGAACTTCCTGATTCTCAGATCAGACAGGAAGTAGGAAGTAGTAATAGTAGTAACAGAGCGCCAGCACTCTAGAGGAGACAGATGGGCTCCGGATGACGGGACCTCTATTGCTTGGATCGCAATAGGTGAATGTGAGTCATCTGGTGCTGTCATTCTCCCCCACTGCGGCTGCCTTCTCTGCTGGACTATCGTATTCACTGGGATGGAGGCTGCATGGTGGCTGTCTAGTTTGGCAGGAAATCGGTTGTTTGGTGGTGGGGGTGGTTATGTAATTCTGTCTGGGGAACGGCTTCCGGTTTGGCGGTGTCCAGAGCTTTCTGCCATTGCCAGGCTGGAGATGCAGGGGGAAAGTGCTGCTGCTGTGATATCTGGCACCCTCTTCACAGGGGTGCCCCAGCCCCTGAGTGCAAATGTCCCAGCCATTCATCTCTCACTCTGCATTTTGCCGCTGCTATTCCCTGCATTGTGCACCAACAGAGAAAAGCGGGGTGTTGCCCATAGCAACAGTAGCTCGGCTGCCCCGGTGTGTGCGGCATGTTGCTGTGCAGCTGCATCTTCTGATTCTATTACAACATGATGGGGGGCCCAAATCAGTTACTTTTGCTTAGGGCCCCATTTAGCCTTAATCCGGCTCTGGTCCAAAGTACTTTTTTCGGATGAAAGCAACTTTTGCATGTCATTCGGAAATCAAGGTGCCAGAGTCTGGAGGAAGACTGGGGAGAGGGAAATGCCAAAATGCCTGAAGTCCAGTGTCAAGTACCCACAGCCAGTGATGGTCTGGGGTACCATGTTAGCTTCTGGTGTTGGTCCACTGTGTTTTATCAAGGGCAGGGTCAATGCAGCTAGCTATCAGGAGATTTTGCAGCATTTCATGCTTCCATCTGCTGAAAAGCTTTATGGAGATGCACGACCTGGCACCTGCTCTCTGTGCCAAAACCACTGGTAAATGGTTTACTGACCATGGTATTACTGTGCTCAATTGGCCTGCCAACTCTCCTGACCTGAACCCCATAGAAAATCTGTGGGATATTTTGAAGAGAAAGTTGAGAGACGCAAGACCCAACACTCTAGATGAGCTTAAGGCTGCTATCGAAGCATCCTGGGCCTCCATAACACCTGAGCAGTGCAACGGGCTGATTGCCTCCATGCCACGCCGCATTGAAGCAGTCATTTCTGCAAAAGGATTCCCGACCAAGTATTGAGTGCATAACTGAACATAATTATTTGAAGGTTGACTTTTTTGTTTTAAAAACACTTTTTTTTTATTGGTCGGATGAAATATGCTAATTTTTTGAGATAGGAATTTGGGGTTTTCATGAGCTGTATGCCAAAATCATCAATATTAAAACAATAAAGGCTTGAACTACTTCAGCTGTGTGTAATGAATCTAAAATATATGAAAGTCTAATGTCTATCAGTACATTACAGAAAATAATGAACTTTATCACAATATGCAAATTTTTTGAGAAGGACCTGTATTTACATAGATTTGTACATGAGTCCTGATAGAGAGACAAAAGAGGAAGAAAGAGGGACAGGGTTGTTGGGTTTCCAAAGAGGGACTGTCCATCCAAAAAGAGGGACAGCTGGGAGCTATGCAACTCAGGGATGCCAAATTGTACCCCCATCCTCCTGTCAGTGCTAGGTCGTTTGCTCTGGTCTCAAGTTCCCCATTTACCCCATCAGTTGCTCAGGCTGAGATTAAGAGATGCCCTCTCCTTCCTCAAAGCCCCATCTACACCATACAATTTTTGGTCCGATTCGATTCAATCCGATATGTCCAATCGGGATTCGATTCAATGTGCCATTGCAAAACAATGGCAAATTGAATCTAATCAAATCTCGATTAGACACTTGTCGGATTGAATTGAATCGAATCAATGAATGGAATCAAACAAAAAATTGTATGGTGTAGATGGGGCTTTATGCTTTACGTGCAGCTTGCTCAGAATTCGATGTGACTGAGGAGGTCACTCAGTCCCCTCCCCCCACCCCCACCATGATCTCTCTTCCACAGGATTTCATGTCTACATACTCACCAATCACCATCACTCCTCAGCCACTCAACCATGTCAGCTCACTGACAGCCAGAGATAAGATCACATCTGGGCTGTGTGTGGCAGGGGTGTTACTCATGTGCACCTCTTCTCAGCCATAGCTGCACTGACAGTGAGACACAATGGTAGTGGTGTCAAATATCTGCCTCAAAGTACGGTAGGGAAAAAACTGCCCCTGCGGGGTACTTACCCTGGGGGGGGGGGAAGCCTCTGGATCCTAATGAGGGTTCCCCGTCCTCCCCAGGCAGCTCGTTCCAGTGCTGGGTGGGACCCCCAAGCCAACAGCAGCAATAATATTTACATCGGTGGTGCGCGCATGCACACTAGCAGTTCTCCGTTTGAGCTCCGGCAGAAATAGCTGTGCTTGATCAGGTCCGCTCTCCTGTGCAGGCACAGACGGCTTGCCCCTGCGCAGTACAGCTGACCTGACTGGGCCCGGCTATTTCAAGAGGAGAGCAGCATGTGCGCATGCGCACACACCGACGAGCAGATTATCATGGGAGCCAGCGCTGCGGAGGAGGATGATGAGGGAAACCTCTTTAGTATACAGAGGCTTCCCGCAGCCAAGGGAAGTACCCCCCAGGGGCACTTATTAATATATCTAATATATATCGCCAAATTTCCGTATCAACAAAGTAATTCATTGTCATCAAAATTGTACAATGTATGGTTCAAAAGAAATATAGCTTTATCCTTATCAGTAGTATATACAGTAGCTGAATTCAAAAATCTGTTCTTGAAAAAAATGCTTAAAGTGGACCCAAATTAAAAATACAAGATTTCAGAAATACAATCTATTTTCTAAATTATAATGATAAATAGCAGACTTTTTTAAGCTGCATGATGACAAATATAAAATATTTTACATTTATTGGAGGAACCCCTCCCTTCCTTTCATATTGCCGGGACAGGATCCGGCAGACTGGTGGAGTAGATGGTGTCCAGCAAAGGAGGAATTGCTAATGGCTGCCACCTGTATAATCCTAGTTATGCAAAGAGGAGGGTGAAAAGTATGCACTGAAATGCTCATAGGCTTGAAGGAGTGTTTATTTATCTTTGTATGTGTCAGAGTGGTGCAACTAAATATTTTGAACTATAGAAAAGTTTGGTTTGGGTCCGCTTTAAAGCACACCTGAAGATGATAACGAATAGAACAATGGTAGAAAAGCAAAGAGTCTCATATTTTCCTTTTCAGTTATATAGCTTTTTTTTTTTTTTTTATATAACATTGCATCATACTGACACAGTTGTAGTTTTAAAACCACACTCTATATTTAAGCTATAAAGCAAAAATAATGAAGCTTTGAACTTTCCCGCAGTAAAACCTTATCCAAGCTACACCCCCCCCCCCCTGTGTCTTAGCTGTTTAAGTGCTTCAGAAAGCAGGACTGTATTGGACCCAGTAGGTCAAAGAGCTCAGAGAAACTCTTTTGCATAGATCGTTTTTTTAACTCTTCATGCACTGGAAAATATGGCTACCGTATTTTCTTTGCTACTAATGTTCTATTTCTTAGCTTTACTACACATACAATTCGTTATCTCCTAATTTTATTTTGACTTCAGGGCTTTTTTTTTTTAGTAAATATCTCTTAATTCCGCAAAGCTGGATAGTTGTCCAGAAGCTTCACATTGCATTCATATAGCAAAGCTTACTGATTTATATACAGTATAATCGAAATTGTATAAAAAAATGACATAAAAATATTATCTAATAAAGTCTTAAAATGCTGTAACTTTAAGTTTCAGAATCAGAATCAATTTATTTCGCCAAGTAAGTTTGCACTTACAAGGAATTTGTCTTGGCAGTTGCTTAACAAACACAAACAAAAGTAATATAAGGACAGACAGTATATATATTACAAGTCAACAGTATGTAAGTATAGTGGCAGCCAGTAAGCAAGGTGAGAATTGTTCAATTTAAGTTCTGTGCTGGTAAGTCCTAGCAGCTCTAGCTGGGTTCTGCATTAAGTATGGCTACCGCTTGAGGAAAAAAGCTGTTCCTGTGTCTGGAGGTTTTGGTAGCGATTGACCGGAATCTTACTCCTGAAGGCATGCGCTGGAAGATGGAGTGAGCTGGGTGATGTTATAATTTAAGTAGGCCTCAGTTACTTGGCCTGAGTTTTATGTAAAAGGCTTGTCCGCAGTGTATGCCTTTAAAATAGACAGAGGCATCTCAGGGTCTGCGTGTAGCAGAAGATACACGCAGATACTGAGAACATGTTCCTAAGAGAAGGCCATCGGTTTACTCTGACCTCCACTTACAGGACAGGAACAGTAAACATTGGCCATATTTACTAAACATTCACATTCCCGCATCTGGGTCAAGTGCCTCATCGATTATTAATCGAGTAGGTGTGTATGATGACACCACAAGTGAGTCCACCAATAGACTTATTTAGGGGGTGGCGAAGATGATGTCATATTTAACTCTTTCCGAGCCGGTATTAAATCTGGAGCGAGCAATGGAGAACTCACTTCTGCTTCTTCCTTCCGCACTAGCTCGCAAGGCCGACTTGGACCTCTAAGCATGTTATTCCTTTATGTAATCTGAGATAATGTTTGCTGTACATAGGTAGTTTAGTGTAACGTAGTTAGGAAGAAGGTACCTGATTGACTTCAAGAGGGAGTCTAATCATGAGCTTATAACGCAACATGAAGATTGGCATGGCTAGGATATGATGAATGTATCTATCTGTATTCCTGTGACTTGAATAAATAACGGAAACATTGAAAGAAGCCTGAGCAAGTCTATATCCTGTTTGCTGTGTGGAGAGTCAAGTGATCTCACAGTCTGTGAGACGATGGTGTCGAAGCAAGGTGATAAGAACAGTTTATAACAGTGGTGCCGTTAAACCCTTCCCTGTTTAGCAAAACAGGTGGACGGGCCGGGGCCGAAAAAGAAGTTTTCAGGATATTCCACAGCAAGACAAGCGGAATAGACGGACGCAGACGGTAAAGCTTATCAAGCTGATACTGATAAGTGGTGTGGGAAGTGTGCGGGAGTCAAGCACACGGCAGCGATTCGAAAAATCAGCGGCGAAACTCTTGGACGTTACACTGTAACTGCATGTGCACACAGTTACAAGCCTAAAAACCTGGGTCAGAAGGAACTCTCCGAGGCTACGGCTGCTCGCAACTGCCGCTGGAGATTGATCCGCAGTGGGGGAAGGTGGATGCCCCCCACTGACGTTCCGGTGTCCACAGAGGTTTCGTGGGAAAAGTTGCGGAATGCTGGTGAATTGCGAAGAATCTGCTGCTCAGGCAAGTTTGTTTACGTTGTTGTATGGCCTTATCTGTGTTGTATTTGGGTATTATAACAAGGAGAGGTTAATGTGTTAATGTGTACATTCTGTGTTAAGTGCAGCATGGTGGCTGCGGGCTTCTCATCTCTCCCATGCATGGTGGGAGGGGGGAGTCTGGTTTATGTGCTTGGTTTTTTTTTTCTCTCCCTCTTCAGATTCAAGCTTCCTGTGTTGTATATTTACGGAGTGGTTATCTCTGCATTTGTCTCAGGCATGTTTGTGCTGGCAAGAAGTTTTTTTTTCTCTTCTCTTCTCTCCCCGTCTCTACAGAGCTGGGAAAAAGGGGGGGGGGTCCCCCGCAGCAGGAGATAAGCCAGCGGTGCTTCAGTCTGTTGGGGCTGGATGGGGGGGAGAGAGGGGAGAGAGGAGGAAAGCGAGTGTCTTTCTGTTTGTGAGATGTTCTGCACGTTTCTCGCATTTCCAGTCGGTGCTGCTGCTAACATGTTTTTTCAATGTCTGTATTGTGTTGAAGTTCGAGCTGGGATGTTAACAGTTAAAACAGTTACAGTGGTTTGGAGTCGTATAGCTCGCTCGGGCGGTTCTTAGTTATGTCTGTGATAGAGTGAGAAAGATTCCTACGTCTCTGGGGATCCGTATGTCTGATTGCAGTTCGGATTACAGCTGAGACGTGAAGGAATGCTGAGGCTGATTTTTGTGCACTGTGGATAGATGCTGTGTGTGACTAGGCATAAAAAAAAAAAAAAAATGTTTGTTTGTATTTTGTTCTCTCTCCTAGGTCTATAGGAACGAGAGGCTGCTATGGGAGCAGCCATCTTGGCTGGCAGTCCAGGACTCAAAATGGCGGCAGTGGAGAGAGCCCGCCCCCGTGAGTCATGGCCCCCACACGTCATGGCAGGGGGGAGGAGGGGCTGGGGGGATCCACGTCACGTCAGGCTGTGCTCGCGGCTCCGGGCAGAGCAGCTGAAAGGAAGGGGGGTAGAAATACAGAGACGTTCTCCTGTGTGTCTCGGTTCTCAAAGTATTTCCCCAGAGTTTTTCCCAGAGTCCATGGACAGGAATGCCAGAATAGGAAGTGTTTCCCAGCTCGGTGCAGGGACACACGGAGCAGTACAGATCGGAAATGGGTCTGTACTGTGTTGCTTATGGGATTATTCCTGTAAGTGAGGCACCTTAATGGGTGGTGCAGCATGAGTTCCCAATAGAAGGAAAGGGGGACAGCGCATCAAAGGGGGTGCCGGAGTTGGAAAAAAGGGAGTTGACCAATTCGGGTTTCCGTCGCCGCTTCTGCAGAGAGGTAACGTTTTTTCCGGTTTTGTCGTGAATAGGACCAGAGCTGGACTGAGAGGTCTATGCTGGGCTGGAGCTGTTTTGTGTGCGTTTTTTTTCGTCCACTGATTGGTCAAATATGTTTTTCCAGCTCTTATCAATTGTAGCACAAAGAACAAGGACTGACAACTGTTCATGGGGCAATTATACAGATGATAGCATTTTCGTTTACAGAGTGACAGTGTATCAGTACGCTGTTTGCCATGTGACTACCTTCCATGTGGGCATTCAGGGATCTGCATACAGGCATGTGACGCTGGTATGCTTAGCCCTGCACCCTGTGTAGTTTAAGTGCAAAGTGCTCCTTCCTACAGGGAGGCAGCCAGTTTTTTTTGGTAGTTTAGGTGGTGGCACGGCAAACATTGGTCAGAGGGTACAACACACAGAACTTCTAGCAGAGCTGGTATCGCGATGAAGTTCTAGACAAGTAAATGCGATAATGAGTAAGAGCATTGCAGGCTCACCTGCAAAGCAGCATCAGGTGTGGCATCCGTAATCTGTGCATGCGACGGCCGCGCATGGACAGATAAGGGGGGATGTGGAGTGAGCTGCAATGGGGGAGAGCTTCCAAAGGTGAAGCGAGCTTCCATAGGTGAAGTCCGCGGGAGCATATTTTAAACAGGTAAGTACTGAAAATAGTACTGAGGTAGGGGGGTGAAGTTTAACTCCAATCTACCAATAAGAGTAAACAGAGTTCAGGAGAACCATAAAGCAACGAGATCAATTACGATATATATTGATCAATTTAAAGTGTAAAGAGTACAAGCCGCAGGGCGAATCCCAAATCATTAATAAGAATTGATTTGTTTGTATTTCGATTTCAGGTGTTTGGCAATATGGAATTGAGACAGCTGCAGTGCTGGCAGCAAAGATGGAGATGTCAGTCGGATAAGCGAAAGGTTCCAGATGCCAATCTAAGCTTGGAGGAACACGAGATTCCTGAAATCGGAAAGAGACTAAAACACGAGATTCCTGAAATTGGAAAGAGACTAAACCACGAGATTCCTGAAATCGGAAAGGGACTAACAAAACTGTCGGAGCAAAGCATAATGCAAGGTGCTAATGTTTTTCTTTCCCAGGGTGGTGCTTTTATAATGAAGTGTACCATGCTGATGGTGATCCTAGGTTGCCATTCCGTCCTAGGAGAACGAAGAGAGGACATTCTCATGTATAATAAGGGGTTAATGAGAATGCAAGGCCCAAGCATGTTAATGTTGGGTGACAAAGGTACTGATCCTTTCACACCTCCCTCCGCTTGGCACAGATGGACCATGCAGGGACGGAGGAAAGGAGCACTTGTGCCAGGAGAAAGCAAATTTCATGGCACAATGTGGGTGAAAGGTCTGAAGGGTCAAGTGTGCGGGCAGTGGGAATTTAATGGCAGTGTAAATCTGCTATTGAATGCCACACTCCCAGAATCAATGCACCGATCCAAAGGTTTGTTAAAAGGTACATTGCAGTACAATGGGTACATGCAAAAGGTGGAGTGTGTGATTCAGGGGTACCTTGTCTTGGTTATGCAGAGTGAGATGGGTCCAGATTGGAGAGGAACGAGCAGGAGGCGTCAATTCTCTTACCAGAGAGACGCAGGGGACCACATCACACTCTGGAGCTACCAACAGAGAGTGCCTCTGAAACAACTATACACACGTAAAGGCTGGAAAGCCAAGGGTGGGAGGTTCTCGAAACAAGAAGTAAAAATCGAGATCAAGCCACATTTCCAGGTGACAAAGAGGGTGGGGAGAGCGGTCCCGGGGGAGGGAAAGCCCACACAGGGAACCCCATTCACACCACACGGGTCACAACAGGGGACGATATTACACAGTCCATATGCAACAGCTTATCCTCATGAGAGTTGGGTAAGTGAAGAGGTACTCTTAATCGAAAGATTGCAGAGAGTACAGTCTTCCCGACCTCAGGTACATATTGTGCCTCAGGACGTAAGGGGGGAAGAGGTCCAATCAGGACAGCTGGGGACATATTTTGTCAGCGAAAGATTGGACAAGGGGAGGTATATTAATTTTCTGGAGAAGGATCTTTTGCATGGCAGCTTCGAGATGTTTGGGTGAACAAATGGAAACGGTGCAACATTCCTTTAGGCACCGCCACTTCCTTAGTTCCCACCTCAACCCATGTCTTACACCAGGACCTGAGAGGTCAACCTTTTTTGGTGCTAGACAGGGAGGTGAAACAAGTAGAGTTGTCCTCATGTGGGCAATTCTTGCAGAAGTACCTGCGTTGGCCGGGGCAAGTCAAATTTAGTGAAGATGCCTGCAGGCTCAATAACGCAGAGTGCGAGGCTACCATTCAAAAGATCCACCCTGAAGCCCAACCGATAGTTCCGGTGGCGGAAGGAAAGGTTTGGTTTTTTAACATAAGGTCTAATGATACATTCAAGGTATATTCTCATAATTGTTCCGATAAGGGGGAGTTTCCAAAGGGAACATATTGTGTGAGTGGAGATCCCATATGGATCCTGTCATCCAGGTTTGATGACGTTGTTTCTCAAATTGTTAAGAGAACTCTAAAGGTCAAAGTTTCACGGGTAGTTCCCGTCCTGAAAGAGAACACGACATGGGACAAAGGGGAACAGGGTTTGATCCAAGACGGCCACATTTTGTTACAAAGGTTAAACAAACAGTACACTAAGTTAGAGGTAAGATTTCACCATGATACAGGTGATCTTAACGAGGTAGAACACAAAAATGAGCAGGTGAGTTCCAGTCTGCCCTGGTGGACAAAGGTTCCGGTGATGTTCCAGGGACACTCGGACGGGGCATCTGCAGTTCCAAAGTTCTTTCTACACCCACTGGTCGTCTGGATGGGGATGACAACTTTAGGCATCGTTATCCAGGTGAGGTTGCGGGTTAAAATTACGTAAAATAAATTAACCGGTCCAGAGATTGGTGCCTCATAAACAATCTCCGGAACCAATAGTTTAAATTAAGGGATCTACAGGGTTACGGGTATAGGTTTAGTAGTACCTAGGAGCTGATTGTATAAAGGCGCTCTTTTAGAAGGCACCGGGCACTGCTCCGTTTTGTAACAACCAAACGAGTTTCACTTTTCTGTGGTCATGCAAGTTTGTGAGTGATACGCAAGTGACGCAAATGCTGAGCATGTGGTATTGAGGGACTTAGAAGTAGGGCCTCCCGGGGCGTGACCGGAAGCTCATGAGGTAGAGACGTGTTTTGAAGAGGCTCCGTGCTTAAACCCATTTTAAAGATATTTACCGGCACCCTGGCTACCTTTAACGCTCCTCAAGACACTCCTAAGAACCCTCGCAACCCAGAGCCGTACTCCCCGGTCATGACTCGCAGGGCATCGGAGGCAGTGGCGAAGCTCCGCCAGTTCAAGCACTCCAGCCAAGATGGCGCCGACACTCCTAGCGTCTCAGGCACTCCGGACAGCATCTTGGATGATGAAACCTCCCAGCCAGCACCTGATCCAAGCCCGCTTGAGCAGCTCCTGGAGGGGGTTCTAGCATGCCAAACTAGCCTAGCAGCCATCACAGTCAAACTGGAGGAAGTCCGTACGGACGTTTCACTGGTGAGACAAGACATGCAGAACCTGAGAGCCCGCGTCACCCAAGCGGAGGATCGTATAAGTACGCTAGAAGATTCAACTAGGCCCCTACAGCCTGCCATACATGAAACGCAGCGGGAGCTTAAAACTCTGCATTCAAGGCAAGATGATCTTGAAAACAGAAACCGCAGGTCTAACCTCAGAATAGTAGGCCTGCCAGAGAAAGCGGAAGGTACTAACCCAGAGGCATTTGCAGAGTCCTTATTCACTGACATCTTTGGTAGGGACACCTTCTCCTCCGTCTTTATCATAGAACGGGCGCACCGCATCTCACCCAAGATACCTCCACCGGGAGCTCCACCGCGCAACTTCATATTTAAAGTACTAAACTACCGAGACAGAGACAACATCCTTAGAGCCGCAAGGAACAAAGGAGAAATCACTTACCTAAATGCCAGAATCTCCTTTTATCCTGACTTTTCTCTTGAAATACAGAAGCAGCGCGCACAGTTTACAGCGGCTAAAAAGCGCCTTAGGGAGCTAAGCATACCATATGCCATGATGTATCCTGCTCGACTGCGCATAGAGGAAGGAGAACGTGTCCAATTCTTCTCTACTCCGCAGGAGGTTTTCAATTGGATCGAAACTAGGCCACGAAGCCCTCGTGTCCGCCAGTCTTCTCCTAGGTCACCAGACAAGTGAGTAATACCTGCCCTACAACATACAAGAGACTTACTCCTCTTTACTTGCCGTAAAAAAGGCCTATCACGCCTATAACGCCCCGCTGAACTTGACTTAATCGATAAATGCCATCATAGCCCTAAGTAATGGCCGTCATGTACTATGACGCACTTACTTTCACTCCACCTGCAAAGGCCTCCATTTTCCGTCTCTACAACAAGCCGCCATCTTGATGCGCTGCGGGCCTGTTCGCGGGCTCTGCCACCGGTTACAGACAACTGCTCGTATAATATGCCACATACCAAATGATATAATCCGACTTGGCGGATCAGATACTGTGCTATATTTGGCATATATGCAAGTTATACTAACGTTTGGTACCAGTGGTCCTGCAATGCTCATTCCGGTTCATCTGCTAGTATTCTGCTTAACTGGGACAATAATATTGGCACTGCTCAGCTACCAGGACGATAGGAAAATAAATCTGGACATATATGTGCTGCACTCATACACCCTCTATGTCTTTCCCCCCACCCCCTGTCCCCCTATCCCTAACCCAACCCACATAGCCCTAATCCTAACCCCAATTCTTCCCCTTCCCTCTCTCCCTTACCCCCCGCATAGCGCACTCCATTCAAATACTCCTGGCTGACAGTGCTGTGTTAACTAATATAATGAATATGGATCCAAGGTATCTCTGTGTATTGGGGTATCTAACCTACATTAAGTGTACGCTTTGGCCAGGTGTGTGAAGTAGAAAAACACTCAAAGCACGGACCCTCTTCCAGAACTCCAAGTGTATCCCCCTCTTCAAGCACTAATGTTTCTCTACCTTGGGTTTCTGTTGTGTTGTTTCCCCGGCTACTATACAGGGTTAGAATATAACCTTAATGATAGCTGGTTAAAGGTTAATGGGTATGGGTATAAAGCCCTCCTCGTTTTAAAGGATGGGCAGGGTGGGTTCGGGGTTATACCTTTGATACCTAAACTCTCTGGTGCAGATCAACAGTACACATGTGAATACAAAATGGTATATAACTATGCCTATCATAGGATATATAAGTGCAAATTATCCATTTTCTGTGGTAAATGGCATCCCAGCTAACACTGATCACATGGAATGTGCGTGGAGTGAATGACAAGATCAAGAGGCAAACACTGCTCTCCTATCTATATAAACAAAAGCCAGATATAGTGGCCCTTCAGGAAACACATCTATCAGGTAGCAAAACCTTAAGTCTCCGTAGAGGATGGGTGGGATGGGCATATCACTCCACATTCTCACAGTCCTCACGTGGTGTGTCAGTTTTAATTAATAAGAGGCTTCAATTTCAACTAATTGCCTCTCAAATTGACCCAATGGGCAGGTTTATTTTCCTCAATTGCAACATAGACTGTTTGCCTCTCCTTTTGCTAGTATACTATATCCCCCCCCCCCCATACTCGGTTACTCTCCTTAAAGAGGGTCTCTCCTTCTCAATGCGATACCCTGGGATCCCGGTAATTTGGATGGGAGATTTCAACACTGTTAAAAACCCACAACAGGATAGGTTCCCCCCACAAGCTAATAAGGAAACTTCATTCTCCCTATTTTTAAATGAAATTAGCATGCTGGATGTATGGAATCATCTGCGCCCTGGTGAACCAGGCTTTACGTGCTCTCCAGCATCTCATCATACCCTTTCGCGCATTGACTGTGTCCTGGTGTCGCCTCGCCTGCTCCCATTGGTGTCGCAAATTAAGCTATTACCCCGTCTGGTCTCTGACCACTCTCCTATCCAGCTAGCCATACAATGGGGAAACTCCCCTCCACCTAGACTGTGGAAATTTAACCCCTTTTGGCTTGATGTCATTGGAGCAGATGAGGCGATCCGTAGGGAGATAGCAGAATTTATACATATACACAGGGATGAGGATAACAGAGCACTCGTCTGGGAAACCTTTAAAGCCTACCTAAGGGGCATACTTATTAAAGCAGTCTCATCCCACAAAAAGTCCAACATGCAGGGTGAACAACAACTTCAGAAACAGATAACTTCCCTTGAACAGGGGTATCTGCTGGATCCACTGCCCACTAACTACGACAACTGGCAACGTGCTATTAGAAACCTAGCTCTCATGCACGAGGAAAAGGCTAAATCCTCAATTTTCTTCCAAAAACAAGCATTCTATGAGCAAGGGGAGCGCACTGGCACCCTTTTAGCTAAAATTTCACGGAACTACACAACACCCCCTGTGATAGCATCCATCCTAGATGAGGCAGGAGTTGAGGTAAGGGGCCCGGGGCAAGTAAACTCTACATTCCGAGATTATTACAAAAACCTATACCAAACTAAATCTCCAGCTAATCAACAAGACTCTGAGATATTCTTATCTGAAATTAATCTACCTCGCCTCACACCTGACCAACGTGACCTATTAGACAAACCCTTCACGGTGGCGGAACTTGAAATGGCAATAGCCAGCTTCCCTACCAAAAAAGCTCCGGGATTGGATAGTATACCCATAGAACTTTATAAAAGATTTTCTGAAGAATTGACACCTCTCCTCCTTGATATGTACGAAATGTCCTTCGACAAAGGTATACTACCTCCTTCAATGCGGGAAGCCCTAATAGTAGTTCTCCCTAAGCCTGGGAAAAACCCGCTTCTATGTGAATCCTATAGGCCTATCTCCTTGCTCCCGGTAGATGCTAAAATTCTGGCCAAAGTGCTTGCGATCAGACTCAACACAATAATTCTGAATTTGGTCCATCCTGATCAGACGGGATTCATGCCTGGCAAGAGCACGGCCATAAACATTCGCAGACTAATGGCAAACTTGCAATGCTCACATATCAACCCAGGTCAGAGAGCGGTAGCCTCGCTCGATATGGCAAAAGCCTTTGATACTGTGGAATGGCCATACCTGCAGGCGGTTCTTGCCAGGTTTGGATTCGGTGATGTGTTCATGAAATGGGTACAAATTCTTTACACAGACCCCTGTGCCCGCATTTGCACTAATTCCTGGGTCTCTGACTCTTTTCCCCTTAAAAGAGGCACAAGGCAGGGGTGCCCCTTATCCCCCTTACTGTATGCTCTAGCAGCTGAACCCCTAGCATGCCGAATAAGAGACCACCCAGATATACAGGGCCTCCGCACCGCACATACACATGAGAAAATATCCATGTACGCGGATGACACCATTTTATACTTGGCTGACACTGGCCCCTCACTGGCCACAGCACTGGACGTAATTCAGGAGGCTGGGTATTACTCAGGCCTCCAACTAAATAAAGAGAAGTCAGTAGTGCTACTGATCGATCAGCCTAACCTAGGCTCCCCTCCATCCTCTTCACCACTACAAATTGTAACGTCATTTAAATATCTGGGTATCACTATTCACATGGACCCTAAGCAATACCTGCAGGATGAAGTCTACCCTCTCCTTCAACTAGTGAGGGGGAAAAGTAGAGCCTGGACCAAACTCCCCCTTTCAGTGGCAGGCAGAGTGAATCTAGTTAAGATGATTCTCCTTCCTAAAATTCTCTACGTGATACACCACTCTCCAATATATCTTACCCAACACTTCTTTAAACAATTAAGATCCTTAGTACTCAGCCTTATATGGAACAGTGGGCGTGCTAAACTACGATACACATTAATGCAAAACCCTAACGGAGAGGGTGGGGTAGCCCTGCCTTCATTCCAAAAATACTATATAGCTGCACAATTACATCAAATAGCACCGTGGTTTTCCACAGATGTTACCTATAATCCAGAACTATACGGCTATGAGGTGGACCTCAGATGCGCTTCCCTTGCTCTTGACCTCCTACGGGGTAATTTACCTCGGGGTCCCAAGACACACTCTCTTCTTGACCAAGCAACCAAGGTGTGGCAGTGGACCATCAGATACTTCTCTAGCACCCAAATAGAGCACTACAGCCCAATCTGGAATAACCCCAGGCTCCCCGAATTTATGGATCTCCCTGACATCCACCTATGGATAGCTAGGGGTATAACCTTCCTAGGCCAGATCATAGAGAGAGGCAAACTCCTTTCATTTGAGGCCCTATCTTCCAGATTTACTCTCCACCCTACATTTTACTTCAGGTACATTCAACTATCCCATGCTTTCAAAGCCCAGTTTGGTACTACTCCGGTCAATATACATACCTCCCCTATTTTAAATAAACTCAAAAATGGTCAGTATAAACACATGGTGGGCGAACTTTACTCAATTCTTCTTCAGCATAAATCAGACATATACAATGCCCCCTCCAAGGAAAAATGGATCTCATGTGGCCTTGAAATTAATGATGAGGACTGGGAAGATATCCTCCAGGGGACAAGACTTATCTCTCCCTCAGTTAGAGAACGGCTTAGGCCTCTTGCACACTGTAAGCAATTCAGATTCAGATTCCGCTTTTTAATCTGTTTTTACTTCCGATTCAGATTCAGATTTGCAGTTTGCTCCTTGCACACTGCAAATCTGAATCTGCATCGGAGGTAAAAACTGATTAAAAAGCGGAATCTGAATCTGAATTGCTTGCAGTGTGCAAGAGGCCTTACACAGATATACATTATACATCAAGCATACCTTACCCCCCTAAAACTGGCTAAATTTGACTCTGGTGTGTCCCCTACCTGCCCTAAATGTGCATCTTCCACCCCCTCATTCTTTCATCTAATCTGGGAATGCCCCCCCATTACAACATTCTGGAAACAATTAATACAATTCCTCCATGACAAAATGGGTTGCCCTGTGAAGATGGATCCTGCTTTGTGCATCTTAGGCCTAATAACAGATGACTCTATGCCCCAAAATACTAAAATATTTATTTCAGGCTAGGCAAGAAATAGCCCAGAAATGGCTCTCAAGTGAATTTCCCACGCTCCAAGGCTGGATTTCCAGAATAGATCGCACCCTCCCATACAAGAAGCTAGTCTATCTTCACAGGAAGACCATAAATAAGTTCCATTTAATATGGGATAAATGGATAGAAAGATAGATCAGTGTTAGTGTTTACCATGCTGGTGATAAGAATACCATGAACCTCAAACTTTCTCGTGAGCTCTCTCGCCTCTTCCTTTTATAGCATAAAGTGTGCACATCCCCACATTCCACAGGACTAAACTGCAAATAATGTATACTCCTATGTCATTTCTCAATATTGCATATGTACCCTTCTCACATGACTGTACTCGTGTTCTGCCTTGCACCAGGCAGTGTTGTAAAATTTGCCTTACTGTTTCAATAAACTTCGCTTTGGGTTAAAAAAAAAAAGAAGTAGGGCCTCCCCAGAGAGCCTGGTTACAGGAAGACCAAGAGGTCTTGCTCTCTCTCTTCCAGGGGTAACCGCCTAGAGCAGAGAAGTTGTGTGAGCACGAACATCGAAAAGTGAAACATACAAGAAAGAAACCAGGTACTGGGAGGTTCAGACGCTGGGATCTGCGGGTCAAGCCGTTTTAGGGGGGATTGTTATAATTTAAGTAGGCCTCAGTTACTTGGCCTGAGTTTTATGTAAAAGGCTTGTCCGCAGTGTATGCCTTTAAAATAGACAGAGGCATCTCAGGGTCTGCGTGTAGCAGAAGATACACGCAGATACTGAGAACATGTTCCTAAGAGAAGGCCATCGGTTTACTCTGACCTCCACTTACAGGACAGGAACAGTAAACATTGGCCATATTTACTAAACATTCACATTCCCGCATCTGGGTCAAGTGCCTCATCGATTATTAATCGAGTAGGTGTGTATGATGACACCACAAGTGAGTCCACCAATAGACTTATTTAGGGGGTGGCGAAGATGATGTCATATTTAACTCTTTCCTAGCCGGTATTAAATCTGGAGCGAGCAATGGAGAACTCACTTCTGCTTCTTCCTTCCGCACTAGCTCGCAAGGCCGACTTGGACCTCTAAGCATGTTATTCCTTTATGTAATCTGAGATAATGTTTGCTGTACATAGGTAGTTTAGTGTAACGTAGTTAGGAAGAAGGTACCTGATTGACTTCAAGAGGGAGTCTAATCATGAGCTTATAACGCAACATGAAGATTGGCATGGCTAGGATATGATGAATGTATCTATCTGTATTCCTGTGACTTGAATAAATAACGGAAACATTGAAAGAAGCCTGAGCAAGTCTATATCCTGTTTGCTGTGTGGAGAGTCAAGTGATCTCACAGTCTGTGAGACGATGGTGTCGAAGCAAGGTGATAAGAACAGTTTATAACAGGTGAGAGGGGTCAGAGGCAATTTTGGTCGCTCTCTTTCTGCACCTGCTAGCGTAAAGATCCTGCAGGGAAGGTAAGCTACAACCAATTATCCTTTCCGCTGATCGGATGATGCGCTGCAGCCTCCCCTTTTCTAAAGCTGAGCAGGAGCCGGACCATACAGTCATAGATGATGTTATGGTGAATTCAATGATTGCAGTGTAGAACTGCACTATTCATTTTTGAGGTTGGCCAATCTTTTTCAGCTGCCGTAAGGTGGCACATCCTCTGTTGCACTTTCTTGATGATAGTGGCAGTATTGTTGTCCTATTTTAGGTTGTTTGAGATTATGGACCCAAGAAACTTGAATGACTCTACCTGGGTTGGGTGGACCCAAGTTGGGTGGACCCAAGTTTTTCCTCCTTTCTTGTCATAGTTGCTGTTTTATTATGATGATAAATCTTAAGTGTTCTATATGTCTTATATGATATTGTGTTAACTACCTGCTTTTATCTTTTTTGGGGGGTTATTTGCTGCTATTTTCTACAATATTTTGTATTGTTTGCCGAATTTTCAATTTGTATGTGCAACACTTTTCACTTTAATAAAAAATAGTGTTACAAAAAAAGTTCACTGCAAGCAAGCCCACTTCGCTTAGATAGTGAAGACACCCTGCTCTCCATGGTTACACCTCATTTTTCAATAATATATTTTCCATGAGTATTCACTTTAGGTCACACCAGTCAGCTGGCAGTCTTCATTCCGTGATCTACCTGCGCGCACATGCTGTCACAGCGCGGATTAGCATGGGATGGCAGTAGTGGAAGAGCTTGACCTTCTGTAACTCCACTCACCTACATGTTTCGATCAATGAGGACTTCATCAGGGCCCTACCTACCAATATAAATAGTATTTGAAATCAATAATGGGATTTTTTTTTCTTTTAAAGTATTTTACCACCAAAATTGTTAAGTGCATTGTCAGCTGCCCTGTCCCCTCCATTCCTGGTTTAGTTTATTGTCTTGGTGGAGGGGTGTTACCCCTTATTTCCAGCCAGTGTTGCTCGGATACCTCATTATCCTATTCGAGTTTGGTCGAATTCGGATAGTAAACTATCCGAATTCACTCGAAGTCGGATATCCGATGTAATCGAATATCCGATTCGACCTCGGATATCCGACGTCACTATCCGAGTCTGTATTCGAGTAAAATATTCGAGCTGGCCTTAACCTCCCTGGCGGTAAGCCCGAACTGAGATCGGGCTATGCCGCCGGGAGGCACCGCTCAGGCCCCGCTGGGCCGATTTGCATAATTTTTTTTTTGTTACACGCAGCTAGCACTTTGCTAGCTGTGTGTAACCTCCGATCGCCGCCGCTACCCGCCGATCCGCCGCTATACGCGTCGCCGCAGCCGCCCCCCCCGCAGACCCCGTTCGCTGCCTGGCCAATCAGTGCCAGGCAGCGCCGTGGGGTGGATCGGATTCCCCTTTGACGTCACGACGTCGATGACGTCGGTGACGTCATCCCGCCCCGTCGCCATGGCGACGGGGGAAGCCCTCCAAGAGATCCCGTTCTTTGAACGGGATCTCTTGATCTCCGATCGCCTTCGGCGATCGGAGGGGCTGGGGGGATGCCGCTCGGCTGCGGCTATCATGTAGCGAGACATTGTCTCGCTACATGAAAAAGAAAAAAAAAAAAGAAAAAAAAACGTATTTGCTGCCCCTGGCGGATTTTAATAAACCGCCAGGGAGGTTAAATAGCTTGTAAAACTTGTATAGGTGGTCAATTATGCATGAAACCACCTTTTTTATGAAGAAAAACATCAAGTGATTATGTGGTGATGTAGTAGTTATAAAAAAGGTCTCAAAAAAAGTAAATTAACTTCATGAAAAGTGTTTGCATGAGAAGGTGTGTCCAAAATGGTTGTTGGAAGTCTTCATTTACGTCGTCTTCATCTTCTTCTTCTATATCTTCTTCTTCTTCTATATCTTCTTCTTCTATATCTTCTTCTTCTTCTTTATCTTCTTCTATATCTTCTTCTTCTATATCTACTTCTTCTATATCTTCTTCTTCTATATCTTCTTTTTCTATATTTTCTACTTCTATATCTTCTTCTTCTTCTATACCTTCTTCTTCTTCTTCTATATCTTCGTCTTCTATATCTTCTTCTTCTATATCTTCTTCTTCTTCTATATCTTCTTCTTCTTCTTCTTCTATATCTTCTTCTTCTTCTTCTATATCTTCTTCTTCTATATCTTCTTCTTCTATATCTTCTTCATCTTCTTCAATATCTTCTTCTTCTTCTATATCTTCTTCTTCTATATCTTCTTCATCTTCTTCTATATCTTCTTCTTCTATATCTTCTTCTTCTATATCATCTTCATCTTCTTCTATATCTTCTTCTTCTTCATCTTCTTCTATATCGTCTTCTTCTATATCTTCTTCTTCTATATCTTCTTCTTCTATATCTTCTTTATCTTCTATATCTTCTTCTTCTATATCTTCTTCTTCTTCTATATCTTCTTCATCTTCTACTTCTATATCTTCTTCTTCTTCATCTTCTTCTTCTTCTTCCTCTTCTTCTTTATCATTATATTATGTGTCTTGGTTTTCCTTTCTTTTGTAATATTTTTTTTACTTCGTTTGTGGAAATATTTAATTGTAATAACACCATAGTTATATTTGTGTTGATGGCATAATAGGTAGGTAGTGGCACATTGCAAGCCACAGCGCCTTTTTCTGTGTACCCTGGCGGTGGTAAAACACAGACATCAGCAGGAGGAGGAAGTAGTAGTTGCAGGCTTGCAGCTATTTGTAGTGTGTGGTAATAGTCAGTCGGTACTCGGTAGGAGAGTGGTTGGGCAGGTGGCAGTAGAAAATAGTTCTTCTTCTGTTCTCTCTGGCAGTGGTAGCAGCACACAGACAGAAGAAGCTCAATGCAGCTACAGGAGGAGGAGTAATGTGTGTCAGGCAGTGTGATGTGACTGACATAATAGGCCCTGGTACCTAGCGGTGGTACCAGGGCCATAAATGAACATCATGAGGTTCCAGACAGCGGTCGTGAAGCCCACATTGTGTCCAATACACAATTGGGACAGCACAGTTTTCAACCCGGACACCTCTAAAATAATGACAATTTTTTTTTTTAAATTATTGCAGCTATTGTTGAGCGTAATAGCTGGTGGCGCTTGGGCAGCAGCACCTTGTAATGTGTTCCCTGGCAGCGGAGAGGAGACACATACAGCAGGAGGAAATATAACAGCAGGCAGCGTGAGGAGGATAAGTGTGTGTGGCAGACTGGCATTTGGCAGCAGGCAGGAGGGCAGGCAGCGAGACATAGTAGGCCCTGGGTCCTAGCGGTGGTTCCAGGGCCATAAATACACAGCATGAGGTTCCAGACAGCGGTCGTGAAGCCCACATTGTGTCCAATACACAATTGGGACAGCACAGTTTTCAACCCGGACACCTCTAAAATAATTACAATTTTTTTTTAATTTTTATTTTTTCAAATTAATGCAGCTATTTTTGAGCGTAATAGCTGGTGGCGCTTGAGCAGCAGCACTATGTAATGTGTTCCCTGGCAGTGGAAACACACAGACAGCAGGAGGAAATATAACAGCAGGCAGCGTGAGGAGGATAAGTGTGTGTGGCAGACTGACATTTGGCAGCAGGCAGGAGGGCAGGCAGCGAGACATAGTAGGCCCTGTGTCCTAGCGGTGGTCCCAGGGCCGTAAATGAACAGCATGAGGTTCCAGATAGCGGTCGTGAAGCCCACATTGTGTCCAATACAGAATTGGGACAGCACAGTTTTCAACCCGGACACCTCTAAAATAATTACAATTTTTTTTTTCAAATTAATGCAGCTATTTTTGAGCGTAATATCTGGTGGCGCTTGGGCAGCAGCACCTTGTAATGTGTTCCCTGGCAGCGGAGAGGAGACACAGACAGCAGGAGGAAATATAACAGCAGGCAGCGTGAGGAGGATAAGTGTGTGTGGCAGACTGGCATTTGGCAGCAGGCAGCAGGGCAGGCAGCGAGACATAGTAGGCCCTGGGTCCTGGCGGTGGTTCCAGGGCCATAAATACACAGCATGAGGTTCCAGACAGCGGTCGTGAAGCCCACATTGTGTCCAATACACAATTGGGACAGCACAGTTTTCAACCCGGACACCTCTAAAATAATTACAATTTTTTTTCTTCTTCAAATTAATGCAGCTATTTTTGAGCGTAATAGCTGGTGGCGCTTGGGCAGCAGCACCTTGTAATGTGTTCCCTGGCAGTGGAGACACAGACAGCAGGATGAAATATAACAGCAGCAGCAGCAGGTGTATGTGTGTGTGGCAGTCGTCACTTCATGTACCCCTCTCGCCGACAACAGGGGCCATGAATTTGCCTTTCACCCAAGCCTGGTTCATTTTGAGAAACGTCAGTCTGTCCACAGATTTGTGAGACAGACGAGATCGCTTCTCAGTGACGACTCCACCGGCTGCACTGAAGCAACGCTCTGACAGTACGCTGGAAGGGGGGCAGGAGAGCACTTCCCTGGCGTACTGCGCAAGCTCGCTCCAGATCGGCAGGTGCTTGACCCAATACTCCATGGGATCAACAGGGGCCACGCTGTCAAGCCCGCTGAAGGACCCCATGTAGTCAGCCACCATGCGGGTCAAGCGCTGCCTGTGACTGGAGAAGGACGCTGCTGCAGGCACCTCCTCTCTAGTCCTTGGCAGCTCTACACTCATGTAGAGCTCTTGGGTCAGAGACAGCAGGTCTGTGGTGCGCGAGCGCTTGCTGCTGGTGGATGCAGGCACCTGCTGCTGCCTCTGTGCTGGCTGGACAGTGGGGGTGGATGGCTCAGGGAAGGCTTCCTGCAAGCGCTCAACAAGGGACAGCTGCAAATCCCTCATTTGTTGCGCATGGTCTCCTCCTGCAGTCAGGAACTGGCTGAGCTTCCCCTTCAGACGTGGGTCCAGCATCATGCAGATCCAGATGTCCTCCCTCTGCTTCATCTGGATCACAAGCAAGCACGAAGATATCCTGCGCTCCAAGTAAATGCTGCACACTCAAAGGATGGCTCTCCTTTACACATTCAGCACTCCGCAGCGCTCCAACAGAGGATGATTGGCAGAAGTACTAAAAGAAGATGAAGCGCGCCATAGTGCATTAAATGTGGAGGAGATTTTATTAACAATTAAAAGTTATACTAACAAACATGAGTGATAAAATCGCTTCTCAGCGGACTGCCAGCCGCTTGCCTCTGCAGTGGGGGATGACGCGCTGTGGCCAGCAGCGTGGTTTCCGATGGCTTGGAATCCGTCTCACTGGGAGGTGGGCGTCGCTGGAGTGTCAATCGGCGTGTGACGTCATTACGCGTTTCGGCGCACATCGCCTTCGTCAGATCGACACTCCAGCGACGCCCACCTCCCAGTGAGACGGATTCCAAGCCATCGGAAACCGCGCTGCTGGCCACAGCGCGTCATCCCCCACTGCAGAGGCAAGCGCCTGGCAGTCCGCTGAGAAGCGATTTTATCACTCATGTTTGTGAGTATAACTTTTAATTGTTAATAAAATCTCCTCCACATTTAATGCACTATGGCGCGCTTCATCTTCTTTTAGTACTTCTGCCATTCATCTGGATCACCCTTGGGTCCTTGCGCAGGCACCTCAGCATGTGCGCTGCCATTGGGAACAGTCTGGCCACGTCTGTTGGCACATCATCGGCAGCCCCAGAGCCGACATTGCTGTCCTCCTCTGCCTCCTCCACCTCATCCTCTCTCCACCCCCGCACCAGTCCAGCTGCCCCCAGTCCTCCGTGGAGATGATGGACAGGAGGTTGGTGGCGGCACGCCCAGTTGCAGTGAGGGAGGCAACTGTTGCTCGTGCAACGTACTGGCTGACAGCCTGCCTCTGTTCAACCAGACGCTCCAACATCACCAGGGTGGAGTTCCAGCAAGTTGGAACATCGAGCATGAGCCGGTGCTGTGGCAGGTGCAGCTCCTTCTGCACCTCTTCCAGGCTCGCCACGGCTGCAGGCGAGTGCCGGAAGTGCTGCACAACCTTCCTTGCCACCTCAAGGAGTCGGTCCATCCCCTGGTAGGTCCGCAGGAACTTTTGGACTACCAGGTTCAGGACGTGCACCAGGCAGGGGATGTGGGTCAGGTCTCCCCTGCTGATGGCAGCGACCAGGTTTGCCCCATTGTCGGACACCACCTCTCCGACTCTGAGGCCTCTGGGGGTCAGCCAATTCCTCTCCTGCTCTCGGGGCTTCACGCTGCTGCTGAGGCGGGGGGTTTGGGCTGGTGTGGCGGAGGATGGAAGCGGATCAGAGGAACCTGCTGCTGTTCCGCTGACCCTGCATGGTGGCACCACCCACTGCGTTGTTGGTGCTGCTGCTGCTCTGGCAGTGCCGGCAGATGCTGCTCCCCCCTCCTCACCCCCTTCCACCAAGCTGACCCAATGCGCGGTGAAGGACAGATAGCGGCCTGTCCCAAACCGGCTGCTCCACGAGTCCATGGTGACGTGGACCCGTTGACCCACCGCGTGCTCCAGCCCTCTCCCGACATTGGTCATCACAGAGCGGTGAAGTGCAGGGATGGCCGTGCGTGCAAAATAATGTTGGCTGGGGATTGGCCAATCGGGGGCTGCACACATCAGGATCGCACGCATGTCGCTCCCCACCTGCACAAGGGAATAAGGCAGGAGTTGGGAGCACATGGCCCGTGCCAGCAAGCCGTTCAGGTGACGCACGCGACGGCTGCTGGGAGGCAAAACCCTGACCACCCCCTGGAAGGTGTCGCTGAGCAGGGTCTGGCAAGGTCTTTTGCTGGCACGGGAAGCAGTGGAGGGAGCAGAGGAGGCCACTGAGGACTGGCTGCCAGAACAGGCCTCAGTGTCGGCGGCAGGAGTTGCAGAGGGAGGAGGAGCAGTGCATTGCTGACGCACTCCTGCTGCCGATGGCTTCACAGTGGTGGCGGGTCTGCCACTGCCAGCTTCCTTCAACTTCACGAACTCCTCATGCTCGTGAAAGTGTTTCCCTGCAAGGTGGTTGACCAGAGAGGTGGTGCCAAACGCAGAGGGCTCCTTCCCTCTGCTGAGCTGCTTGCGGCACTGGTTGCAGGTGGCATACTCGCACTCCAAATATGGAAGGGTGAAAAAATTCCATATTGGGGAGGTGAAGTTGCCCCTTCGGCTGGAAGGTGCTGCTGCCGCTGGTCTCCCTGTGGTGGTTAGGGGGGGTTCTTGGTGCGGCTGGTGGTGGCACTGGCAGAACTCGTCTCCTGATCAGCACGCTGTGTGGCCTGCATACCACGCCCACTTGTGATCCTGCCCATGCCTGCGATGCTGATCCTTCTAGCAAGGCCCGCAGATGCATCCTCCTCCTCCTCAGAGCTGATGACATCCCCACTCCCAGGACCTGGCAACCAGTCTTTGTCCTGCTCCCTGTCATCATCATCCTCCCCCTCCACAAACATGTCCTGCTGGGATCCCCCAAACTCCCCTTCTGCATGCATGGGCGGATGGACAGTCACCACTGTCTGACTGTCCAAAGCATCATCCCCCAAAGTGCCCATGAGCATTCCTTCCTCTGCCAATTCTTCCGCAACAGCACTCCATACCTTCTCTGGGCTTGGGGTCCATAAGAAGGTGCTGAGTAACAGGGTGCTGGTATCGCCCGCTGGGGCTGGAGAACTGCACTCCTCCTCCTCTCCCCCAGGCAGTGCTGGGCGGCTGCTGCTGCTCTTGCGAACAGGAGTGGTGGCGGGGGTGGAGGACTCTGTTCCAGAGCTAATGGTGGCCTGCTCATCCACCATCAGTTCCACCACAGCATCTGCGTCCTTCTCCTCAATAGGACGGCTACGACCTGGCGGTGGGAGGAACATCTGGGCCACACGCTGCTGCTGCTGCTGCTGTGTCTCTGCAGCGTGACTCCCAGCTGTTGGGCGGCCAAGGCGTCCACGGCCAGTGGCTAATGGCGGAATAGCCACTGGTGCAGACGCAGAACTGCGCATGGTGGTGGTGGCGCGGCTGCCATGCCCACGACATCCTCTCTTGGCGATGCCCTTGCTGCCCCTGCCCAGACCGCGGCTGCCAGTGCCAGACATTGTATATTTTTAATATTATACAAATGAAAAAAAAAAACTTATGTATGTAAAGGCGGGTGGGACAAGTGGGATACTTTAATGGGGTGGGACTGATGGTGGTGGGTGTGTGAGGTGACGGACAGGTGTACTCTACAGCAGAGATCGGTGTAGCGCTAACGAGAGAGTGCGCACTGCGCACACAAAGACCCTAGCTGACGCTGACTGACGGTGTCCCTATACACAGACTACAGTACAAGTCAGCAAATACACAATAGAAGTAATAAACAATAGGACGGGTGTAGAACTGCACTGACTGCGCACACAGAGACCCTAGGTAACACGGTGACGGACGGTACCTATACACAGACTAGAGTACACTACAGTACTAACTAAACAATAGAAGAATCTAGCTAAACAATACAACAGGTGTGACTAGATTACAGAGAGCAGATACAGCAGGACAGGTATAGCAGTAAAGCTGGGCCTTGCTAACTATAAACTAGTACAATATCTATCTAACACAGAAGTAGTACAGTAAGGACAGGTGAGAGCACAGGTGAGGTGAGGTAACTAGAGACTAGAGCAAGAGCACAGAGCAGGGCAGGCACATGGCCTAGCTGCTGGCTGCAGGCCTGCAGCAGCAGCTGTTGGTTATGTATTAGAGAAGACACTAGAAGCTTGTGATGAGGCAGAACTTGGTTTACTTGGCTGGATTAAGTTGCAAGCATACAGAGCATTTCAGTAACCTGTAACAGCAGACATCTTAGTTGTGAAGAGAGAGGAAGAGATAAAGAAAACAAGTTTTCAGACAGACACACATAACTGTTAACCTTAGTATTTGCTACAGTGCCATCTACTGGTCTAGTGGTGTTAATACTCAGTACTATATAAAGTACATGCAGTTGTATCTCCAACACCCCTTCTCAACGGCATGTGCGTTATTATACAACATTCAGTCTCTTTTGTAGAAAACAATGACGTTCCCTTGGCAGAGGTTTGGTGAGTGCGTCTGCAGTCATCTCCTCTGATGGGCAGTACTGAATGTCAATAACTCCTTGTTTTTGCATGTCCCTAAGCAGATGATATTTTACATCAATATGCTTGGTTCTTGGGTTAACCTTCTCAGATTGTGTGAGCTTTATGCATCCCTGATTGTCTTCAAAGATGGGTGTGGGTTGTGACATATTTAGTCCCATGTCTAGTAGAAGCTGACGAATCCAAATGGCTTCTTGACATGCATAAGCTGCTGCTATGTATTCCGCTTCAGTTGAAGAGAGTGCAACAGTCGCTTGTTTCCGACTTGACCAGCTTATGGTTCCTTGTCCATACTGGAAGATGTAACCACTTGTAGATTTCCGGTCAGTGGTGTCTCCAGCCCAGTCGGCGTCCACATATCCAATCAGTTTTGGGTTTGACGATGCTGGAAGTCTCAGCTTCATCTGATTTGTTCCCTTTAGGTATTGCATTACCCTTTTTACTGCGTTCCAGTCGCATTGACACGGTGATGCGACTTTTCTGCAAAGTATTCCCACTGCTACAGCAATGTCTGGTCTTGTCACGGTGGTAATGTATAGCAATTTTCCAATTGCCCTGCGGTAGTAATCATTGTTAGGTAACAAATTTTCTGTTCCATTGTATTTTGGATAATCTGGCTCCATTGGCGTTCTCACTTCCTTTGCATCTTGCATGTGAAACTGTTCTAATATTTCTGTAATTTCCTGTTTTTGGTTAAGAAGATAGCTTCCATCCTCTTCCCGCTCTATTTGAATTCCTAGGTAGTGAGTAATGTTCCCCAACTCTTTAATTTCAAAGTTTTGTTTCAGTTTGTGAACTATTTGGTCATAGTCCCCTTCTTGTTCAAAACACGTCACGATGTCATCAACGTAAATTAGGATATATGTCCATCTGTTCTCTTGATTCTTCGAGTACAGACATGGATCCGCTTTGCTTCTTGAGAATCCTTCTTTCCTGAGTATTTCGTTCACTTTTTCATTCCACACTCTTGCCGCTTGCTTGAGCCCATAGATGCTCTTCTGCAGTTTGCATACAAGGTTCTTTTTCTCCTCAAATCCTGGTGGCTGTTCCATGTATAGATCCTCCTTGATGTCTCCATATAGAAAGGCAGTTTTGACATCTAGGTGCTTCACTTGCATTCCCTTTCCGGCAGCAACGCTAAGGAGTGTTCTCATGGTGGAATATTTCACAACTGGAGCAAATGTTTCATCATAATCTTCTCCAAATTTCTGGGAGTATCCCTTGGCAACTAATCTTGCTTTGCATCTATAGATGTTTCCCTCTGCATCATATTTCACTTTAAAAGTCCATTTGCTTCCAATGGTCTTACGACCAGGAGGGAGTTCTGTTAGTGACCAAGTTTTATTTTCTTGAAGTGATTTTATTTCTTCTTCAGCTGCTTTTTTCCATTGATCAGCTTTCCAGATTGAGCAGTTCTTTTTCAGGTGACCGGCCTTTTTACAGCGAAAACACACCCTGGTTTCTTTGCTTTGTCTTGTGCCTTCATGCACCTTTAGAGCTGTCTCTGATCTCTCGTTCTCTTCACTATGCAGGTTTTCCTTTCTTCTGCTGTATTCATCAATTAGTTTTCCCTTAACATATTCTAGCGTCAGTTCAGTTTCTGGTCTAGTTTCTAGAGCATTTATAAGGGCACTGTATGATTCCGGGAGGCTGCATAGCAGTAATGCTACTACGTGATTGTCTTTCATTTCTTCGCCTATTGCACCCAGCTGGTCCACAATCTCTAGCATAGCATTTACATGTTCACTCATTTCCTGCCCTTTTTCCAGCCTCATCTTATACAGTTTGTGTAGCAGATATAGTTTACTGTTTAGGTTTGCACGTTCATGCAGCCTTTGTAATGCAGTCCACATACCTTTAGCTGTGTTTTCTTTCCTTATATGAATGAGTTGATCATCCTCCACTAGCAGGCTTATGACTGCTTTTGCTTGCCTGTTTTTTCTGTCCCATTCTTCTGGGTTGTCATTGGGCCTGTCTGTATCCAGCACCTGCCACAAGTCATCTTTGGATAACAGCATTTCAAGCTTAAACTTCCACAGCTGGTAGTTTGTATTGTTAAGCTTTGCTATTGTAAACTTCATATCTGAAGCGCTTGCCATCTTTCTGGGTGCAGCTCTTGTTTCCTCACACAGGATTCAGTATGATTATAGATGCAGCACTTACTTGCTTGTAGTTTTCCTCTTTCCAGTGTCTGGAGCTGGGCCCATAACCTGTTGGTTATGTATTAGAGAAGACACTAGAAGCTCGTGATGAGGCAGAACTTGGTTTACTTGGCTGGATTAAGTTGCAAGCATACAGAGCATTTCAGTAACCTGTAACAGCAGACATCTTAGTTGTGAAGAGAGAGGAAGAGATAAAGAAAACAAGTTTTCAGACAGACACACATAACTGTTAACCTTAGTATTTGCTACAGTGCCATCTACTGGTCTAGTGGTGTTAATACTCAGTACTATATAAAGTACATGCAGTTGTATCTCCAACAGCAGCACCAGTGACAGACTCTCCCTCCCTAGTCCCTAATCACACAACCTAAACTGCCTAAAATACAATCTATCTACAATACAAAGCAATACAGTTGAAGATCAAGTGTTGGAGTGTAAAAACGCTAGGTTTAGAACAATAGCAATGCACTTGCACACAGACAAAAAGCACTGGAGCAGTCTCTCAGTACAATCAGTCAGTAAGTCGCAAGCAGGACGAGTGAGGCAAGATGGCGTCCGCTATTTATAGAGGGGGGCTTGGCCAGGCTCCCCCTCTGTGATTGGCTACAGTCAGAGGGCTTGGAGCCCTCTGATTCGCTTGTGAGGACTCGAGGTGACATCTGTCGTGACGCTATCCGAGCTCGGATAGCTAGGATATCTCCGGATAGCTGCTTGCTATCCGAGTGCGCTCGGATAGCACAGCCCGGATAGTTATTACTATTCGAGCTCGGTATTCAAGCTCGAATAGTGAAAAAAGAGCTAGGATATCCGAGTAACTCGGATATCCTAGCTCAGATAAAGTGTAGAGAAACCGAGAGTCCAATATAGTGTAGTATGTTAAGCATAAATGAAGTAAAGGTTATCGTGAGAAAATTATACTCACAAACGTGGGTTACCACAAAGGCAAGCACTGTATAGGCAGGTGAGGAGATTAGACCTGTCCTCACTCAGGGATAAGAAGTCGCTCTCTGTAGATGCGAAAGGGGGTAGATCACCCCTCCACCAGGGGTGGACACGGTATAGCAGTAGGAGAACAGAGGCGCCAGCAGGATAAAAGCGGATAAAAACTTTAAAATTTGCTGGGAGGAAGCGGTGGACTTACCTCCATAAAGCAGACACGAAAGACTGTCTGAATAGTAGCAATCACATTTATTAACTAGTACCCCAAAACAGTGCAACGCGTTTCGCAGGCCCAGCCCGCTTCGTCAGGCAATAAACATGGGGACAAGACCCTACACCTGCTATTGCTGAAATTCTGTCTTGTCCCCATGTTTATTGCCTGATGAAGCGGGCTGGGCCTGCGAAACGCGTTGCACTGTTTTGGGGTACTAGTTAATAAATGTGATTGCTACTATTCAGACAGTCTTTCGTGTCTGCTTTATGGAGGTAAGTCCACCGCTTCCTCCCAGCAAATTTTAAAGTTTTTATCCGCTTTTATCCTGCTGGCGCCTCTGTTCTCCTACTGCTATCCTAGCTCAGATGAGCACCACTACTTACTACAGAGAACAACTTTTGCATTTACAGTGGTTGCTAGTGTGACTGATAACCCACACTTGCTCCTGTCTACAAATACCATAACAAATCCATACATACTACACCATAGTGGGCTCTCGCTTTTCTCTTTTTGTTTCTCTTTGTGCCCGAAGCTTACCTAAAGAGAGGGAAGTCTCAGGATCCTATTGAGGCTTCTCTCTGTATTCTGATGTCCCTCATCGCTGAGCACGGCCCCCCAGAATATTAGCACACTTCCTGTAGCCTGGCCGTGCAGTAGTCGCGTGAGCCCGCCCGTGCATGCATGGCTACTGCACGGGCGCGCTCGTAAAAGAGGAGGAGCGCAGCACCGATCTGAAGGGGAGCCGCGTTCAGCCACGGGGACATCGGAGTAGCGAGGGAAGCCTCGATAGCATCCTTAGGCTTCCCTCTCTTGAGGTAAGTATCTCATTTTGACTTTAAGCTATGGGGAAGGTTGAGTTTATTGCAAGGGTGGCAAACTCTTTCCCGTTTCACAAAGCACCAGTGGTGTACCTACCCTAAGGCTGCAGGTGCTCACAGCACCGGGTGTAGCCATAGCTAGGGGTGCCGCTGTGGTGCTCAGTCAATGTGTTCTTCCACCAGGGACTTTTTTTTATAGTTTGGGCAACATTCGGGAAAAAAGCAGCAGGCAGAGCAAGGGACTGTACTACTTCCTGTACTAGATGTAGCACCCCTCCCCATCCTGTCCCGTGGGTGAGGAGCCTCCTTGCTGTCTACACACAGCCTGTAGTGAGTGAATGTGCAGAGCATCAGGGTGAGTAGAGAGAATGATTGCTGTGCTGCAGCTGGGACATTAGCAGGAAGAGGTGGCAGGGTGGGTTTAGTGCTTCAGAAGTTGCCTGTCATTAGTAGTCATGTGCACTGGCTGCTGTAATACCAGAGTGCCCTAGACTATTGATTATTTATCCTGATCAGAGAAATTAAATAATAATGCAGTGCAGTCTACTGTTGCAGAAGACAGTGATACAAGCACTGACAGCCGACTTAGTGAGCAGAAAAGCAAGCTCCAGGCAATTTAGATTAGCTTGATTGCAGGTAATCTTATCTCTTTTCCCAGCTCCCCCTCCTACCCTGTTGTCTTACCCCATGACCCTTTTCTCTTTTCAGATCTTAGTAGCTCCCTGCAAAACGTCCTGCCATTTCTCCTCTCTCACCAGGCTCTCTGTCATGTGCCTCTACCTCTGTATCCCCCCTCCCCCCATACATCCCCCTCTTTTGTTTTTCTACCTTTTCTGTCCTCAGATGAGCTCACAATCATAATCATACCATAGTCATAGTCATAGTCTTATGTCCTACTATATTATTATTGTATATTTATATAGAACTGACATCTTCTACAGCACTGTATAGAGTACAGAGTTTCATAATGGTTAGCTCCATCTTACATACTGATGACTCCTTTTCCCCCCAAATCCCCAACCCATCAACCCTGCATCAAAAAAAAAATTTTTTGGTGCGTGTCTGTAAAAAATCAGCACCAGGTTTCAAATTCACTAGGTACACCACTGCAAAGCATGTTTGTCATAGAGCTGAAGTATAATAGTCCCTACAACACAAAAATACATGTGGAGATAATCATAAGAAGTGGACTTGTATGCGACTTAGGTCACCTTCATAAGGCCATCCAGATTACGTCCCACCTAAAATGACATCACTCTTAAAAAGTTATTTTTGGAAACATGGGCAATGAAATAAGAACTCTAGCTTCCACTGCCAGTCTGTTGGCATCCATGTGTACGTTTGAATTGAGTTGAAGAGGAACTTTTCTGAATATAATTAAATTAGTAGATTTACTTGTTTTTTTTTACATTATTCATTTATAAATTATTTAGTCACTGCTTGCCCATCATAAAATCTCACTCTGATTTACATTCTTAAATGTCTCAGTGCTGCTTTTTATCTTAAAGGAAACCTGAGACCAATGAATGCAAAACATTTATACGGTACTTACCTTCCTCCAGCCCCTTAGGCTGTGGGCCCCCTCGCCGTCTTTCAGGCCCGCTCAGGACGTCTGCTAGCCTTCCTGGCCATTGCGCATGCATGGCCTGGTGGCACAATCAGTTGTGCGATAAAATACAAATGACAGGAGGGAAGCAGTAAAAAAGAGCGCCAGTGGTTAGTGGACGAAACGGGTGCCGCCATAGACTCTAATGCAATAATCCTTAACCACTTCAGCCCTCAGTCGTTTTCACTTTATGCATCCAAGCAATGTTCACCTCCCATTCATTAGCCTATAACTTTATCACTATTTATTACAATGAACTGATCTATATCTTTTTTTTTTCCGCCACCAATTAGGCTTTCTTTGGGTGGTACATTTTGCTACTGTAAATGCATTGTAACAGTAAGAATAAGAAAAAAACGGAAAAAAATCATTATTACTCAGTTTTCGGCCATTATAGTTTTAAAATAATACATGCCTCCATAATTAAAACCCACATATTGTATTTACCCATTTGTCCTGGTTATTACACTGTTTCAATTATGTCCCTATCACAATGTATGGCGACAATATTTTACTTGGAAATAAACGTGCATATTTTCAGTTTTGCATCCATCACTATTTACAAGCTTATAATAAAAAAAATAGAAATATTTCATCTTTACATTGATATTTAAAAAGTTTAGACCCTTAGGTAAATATTTATGTGTTTTTGTTTTTTATTGTAATGGTTTTTTTTTTTATTATTATAGTGAATGTTTACCTATTTAAAAATAAAAAAGTCGGATACTCACCTAAGAAGAGGGAAGGCTCGGTCCTAATGAGCCTTCCCTCTCCTCTCCCGGTGCCCGGTCCCGCGCAGAATTCCCCGTAGCAGTATTCGACCAGTTCGGTCAAATACTGTCACTTCCGCTGCCGAAGGGATGTTTCGGAAGCCTTCGGGAGCACTCGGGCTCCCGAGGATGGGGCGCTCCATAGTACGCATGCGCGAGCGCCCTCTATGACGCATTCGCGCGTGCGTAGTATGGAGCGGCCCGTCTTCGGAAGCCCGAGTGCACCCAAAGACCTCCGAAGTCCCTGCGGTGGCGGACGCGAATGGGGGAGCCAGCGCAGCACCGAGGGCACCGGGAGAGGAGAGGGAAGGCTCATTAGGACGGAGCCTTCCCTCTCCTTAGGTGAGTAACTGACTTTTTTATTTGTAAATTGGTACCCATTGGCTTTAAACATTTTAGTTGCGTATTTTTGGGAGGGTGGGATGTAAATAGTAATTTTTTTTAATGTAAATATATGTTTATTTATTTTTATTTTTTTAATGTAGATGTAGTTTTACTTTTTGGCCACAAGATGGCAACCTTAGGTTTGTTTACATGACGTCACTCTAAGCGTAACATGTACGCTTAGAGGGACGTAGGGGGACGTAGGAGGCAGAAAAAGCAAGGCTTCCGAATGAAGCTGTCGCTTTTTCTGCGGGGGAGAGGAATCAGTGATCGGGCACCATGGCCCGATTCATTGATTCCCGGATTAACGATCCGCGGCTGGGAGCGCACCGCAGCGCACATGGATTCCTGGACGTAACTCTATGTCCAGGAGGACAAAGTGGTTAAGAAGGCAAAAAAGCAGAAAATAGGGCGTCCGATAAATATCGCTAACAACATTAGAACATTAAAGTTTTTGAAGTATGTTATTGTTTTAGAAGCTTGCAACAATATAGTTTTTGTCATATTATTTCATTTGTATTTACAGATTTTACGTTGTCAAAGATATTATCGTTTCTATGTGTAACATCAAGATGGCGCCGTAACAGGACGCTGCGGTCACAGGGCTCCGGTCCTTACCCTCCTTTCTCCCCCTGAGATCCTTCACCTGCTCTTTCTTTCCCTCTGGGGGAATGGTGAAGGGGCGGGGGTCACCGCTGCTGTTCGCCGGCAGCTCCATCACCAGCACACTGCCTGGGGGTCCTTGTCGGGGAGCCTGTCCGCGGGAACACGTGGAGACGCGCAGGCCTGGTGGCGGGTGGCCAGCTGATCGGGCGCTCAGCTGATCGCGCCCACGTGCTCTGGCTGCGCTGGGTCTCCGGAACTGGCCTCCACTCTCTCGCCGCTGCAGGGAAGACCGGGGCATGCTCCCCGATGCAGCCTGCGGGACCGGGCCAAGGAGGATCCGGATTTCTCTCCGCCCGATCTCTCCCCATTGCTGCCCAGTTTGCAGCCAGCTCCGGATCTCCATCGCTGCCGACAGCCTTCTCATGCAGCAGTGGTCTGGATCCACTCTGCATGCACCATCAACCCAGCGCTCTGGGCTGCCTGGATCCACACCACCACCGCTTAAATGGAGGCCTGATGCTGCCCCATCGCAGCCACAGAGGAGGTGATGCTGCCCCCCTCCCAGTGGAGCCGGCTGCTGCATATGGGCATCAGTGTCCTGTCACCACCGAGGTAAACCTCCTGGCCTGCCCACCACTGCTGCCCCCGGCCCCACGTCCACCACCACTGCTGCCCAGCCGGGGTGGCCCCCGGCCCCACGTCCACCACCACTGCGGCCCAGCAAATGTGCCCCCTGGCCCCACGTCCCCCACCACTGCGGCCCAGCAAATGTGCCCCCTGGCCCCGCGTCCAACACCACTGCGGCCCAGCAAAGGTGCCCCCTGGCCCCACAGGGCCCCCACTGTGTCTGCACCCTCATTACCAGCCGTGCGGACTTGTAATCAGGAGTGCTACTCCTCGGGCAACCTGGTCCGAGTGAACTCTGCCGTCTGCCTCCATCATGATGCCCCTCAGCTTTCACAGCCTTCTCTCTACTTTCGTGCACCTGTCTTGTTGGGAGCGTGTCACTGTGTAGAGTCCAGTGCTGAAAATGGCAGCGCTCATATCAGCTCTCAGGCTGCTCCTCCAGTCCCACTCTTTTCTGTTCCTGCTATCAGTGTATGTTCTTGCTATGTTTGTATTATGTTACGTACGTGTATGCTGTAATGCTCTGTTTTGCTTTTTATTGTTGCTTTTTTTATTGTTTATATGTATGTACCATGCTTAACTGTATGCGATGCTGTACTCTGCTTATTTGTACGCACAAGCTGTAATGTTGTCCTATGTATGCTTGTCCCATGTCTATGTATGCTTAACCATATGCTATTCTGTTTTCTTTTCATCGACGACCCTGTATGCGCCAAAACCAATTCCGGGTACAATCCACCATTGTACTTGGCGATAATAAATACTGATTCTAAAAGGGTGTTTCTGCAGGGGTGGTGGTTACGGTTAGGCACCACTCAGTGGGATGGTTAGGGTTAGGCAACACCGGGGGGGGGGGGGGGTTGGGCACACCCAGGGGAGTGGGTAGTTTTAGGCACCACCAGGGGAGGGTTCTGTGTGAGAGTAGGGTTGGGTTAAGCTGTATTGTTGAATTACGTTATGATTTTTAATGTTAATATATATTTGTTATCAACTCCCATCTATTTTTTAAATGGGATTTATTGCTAACCAATTTTGTTAATGATGTTTATCGTTATTGAGATTTCATTATCCACCGGAGCCATTTTGTTATCCAGCCGGGCCCTTTTTTCCTGGTGCCCTTTTTTCATGCACGTGACAGAAGTACTGGGATGACTAGCAGATGACCAGAGCAGCCTGAATAGATGGCGAGGGGGCCAACGGCCTTAAGGAGGCTGGAGGAAGCCCCAGGTAAGTATAAATGTTTTACACCCATTCATCTCTGGTACAATTTAATCGATAGCAAGGTGAATCACTTACTTCAATCACTTGAGGACCGCAGTTTTTCTCCCCACCAAGAGAGCTTTCTGTTGGTCCGGTCTGATTGCTCCCCCAATCATAGCTCCCAACTGTCCCTTTTTCAGAGGGACAGTCCCTCTTTGGGAGCCCTGTCCCTCTGTCCCTCTTTCCTCCTCATTTGTCCCTCTTTCAGGAGTTTGTCCCTCTTTCTATGTAAATATATATATATTTCTCTACTAAAAAATGTGTTTAATTGACTCTAAACTTTATTCCCATCCTTTAAATTGATATATTACTAATTTTAAAATGTTACTATGAAGAAAAACGAACCAGGATAGAAAGGACCAGCGTGGTTTGAATTATAAAACAACATATTTTTCTTAGGAAATCTTTATGGTATGCGTGACTAGGGGTGTGATGGAGGCGTGATCAGGGGTGTGGCTTATGTGTCCCTCTTCCTGATCTCAAAATGTTGGGAGGTATGCCCAATGTAAAACATTTTATAAATATTTATTTTCTTTATTTTCTAAATAGATTGGACCTTGTTTACCATTTATTCCCCACCCTCCCCCCGCCAGCGGTGTCACATGGCTGGCCCCAGTACAGCGCTGCCGTGGATCGCATCGCTGTACAAGCTAATTAGACAGCGGTTTCGCTGTCTAACAGTCTCCTAGAGGCTATCGCCGCTGTGAGGCTGAAGGCGGAGCTCCTCTCCATCTACCAAGCGGAGATTTGCGCGCATCAGCGTACGTGATCTCCTGCTAAACAGGTCCCAAAGGCCTCACACCGATCAGCATTAGGCAGTCCTGGGGCGGTCGCCGCGTCCACGCCCATCGGCGTGATGCGGTCGGCAAGAGGTTAAAAAAAAATTCCCTTCTGAGAAGTGAGCAGGAATGTCATTTGATCTCCCAGAGTGCTCTGGTGCAGAAGACTGTGTGATATCATCATTCCCTAGACTAAACATCACTGGGAGGGCAGGGTTAAATATCAATATATAGATATAAGAAGCATTTTTTTATGCTGAAACCAGGATAACGCTTATAAAAAATTGGTATCCTGAATAATTTGTAATGTTTTCATTATGGGTCCTCATTAAGAAAGAGATCTATCTGTAACGTCCTTTTGTAATAATAATGGTTATACAGTGTATAACCTCTTATTACTTAAAGAGACTATGGGCTTGATTCACAAAGCAGTGCTAACCTACTTAGCGCGTCTAAAGTCTTTAGATGCGCTAACCAGGGTGCTAAGTAGGTTAGCACCGGATTTCTCAATCAGATCGCGCGCAAAGTTTTACGCGTGCAAAGTTCTATGAGCGCGCTAAGTCCCATAGGCTTTAATGGGCACTTCGCGCGGAGCGCCCTGCGCTCTGTGCAGTGCGTGCGTGAAGTTTTACGTGCGTAAAGTTTTTACACGCGTAAAGTTTTACGCGCATAAAGTTTTGCGTGCGAAAAGCTAGTTTAGACATGCTAAGGGAGTTTTCACAGGCGTTCTAACAGTTAGCACCGCTTTGTGAATCAAGCCCAATAAAGTGGAACAAAATGTTATAGCGACTCCCCACACTTAGACCCGCCCCCTTGCAGAAGAGTGCCATGGCACTCTCTGTATTGGAGATAGAGAGTGCCACTGAAGCGCCACAGCACTCTTCTGTGAGGGGTGGGGCTAAGTACATGAAGCCGGCGGCCTGGCGCATATAGGGCTCGGGAATTGAGATCTAAGCAAATGGACATGGTCATAACTTTTTTTTTATCACAAGTGGATCCAGCTAATGTCTTATTTTCACTTTATGATCTCTTAAAATAAATATATTTCAAATGTTACAATTCATACTAAAGACTATCCATGCCCATCACCCACCACGGTTCTCCAGACCACAGTTTTGGAGTCACTGGTGCAAAGGACTTGCGTTTTTGAGTTTCAGATCGCACCTCTCAATGTATTTATAAAATTGTGGTCAGTACATTAAGCACGATCTTACCTGCCACAAGCTCAGTTTTCCGGTTATGTTATGTGTTGGAGGGAAGCAGAAAAGCCCATTTTTGAAAGATTATATGCACCAGACAGAATCTTGTCCAGTCTTCACAACCAAAAAAAAAAAGATCATCTGCATGAAGAATGAATAAATATCCACAATACCAAATGAAGCTTCAAAACAATATGTTTATTCAAACACTAAGACCAAATACTAACAATAAAAACACTTAAAATATGGGTCATGGACCCTGGGGAATCAGCACATGAATACAAACAATGTACTGTAATGGCTTGCAATGAGAAAAAAAATAGCTCACAAAAATGATGATATAAGGCAGTAATAGAAATACAATTGATCACATATTCTCCATATCACTGAACCTGAGTCTGTATACATAAACAGACTCAACAGCATAAATGGCTGAGAAACTCACTGGTCAGCACAAAGATGGCGACTAGCACTATGCACAAAAAATCTGACCTCTCGCACAACATGGATGATAATATGTAATATACACAGCAACAGGCAGTCAGCGCTTCTAGTGAGACAGTGAATGAAAGTGAAAGAATCAATACCTGCCCGTAATGTGGTAATGCACGCGATCCCCAGGATCCCCTCCACGCGTATCGCGTCCCCTGCCACTTTTTCAAGAGGTGCATGTGAGGTGCAAAGTGCGCATCTAAGTAGTGCTGCCGTACGTCACCCTCCGCGATTACTTCCTGTCTCTCATGCGTGGCCATGCATGTGCGCAATGACGCAGCTCGTCTCACTCAGAGCGAGCCGCGCGCCTGCGCATATTTCACTATATCCGAAAGGGAAAGCAGAGGTGGTGCAGCATAGAAGCGCTGATGGTATTGACCAATAAACATATCAACACATATAATTCCATTCAATTAATAATCATGGGTCATTGATTGCAGTACAAAAAGATATATCTTCAATATAAGTTAAACATTTTAGAGTAAAAAAACCTACATGCAAACATGAACACTCCATCTAGTGGTCATTGTAAAAAATACAATAAAACTGCATTATAATACACAGTGCATCTCGTTTGAGTAGTTAGAAACAAATAAAGAACATGTAGGACACAATAAATATCGTGAAATTTGCTATACTATGCACAAAATATATATAAATAGCGATCTACGAATATAAATAAAATAATAATTATAGGAAAAATATATAAATACTTTATGTGTCACAAATAAATAATATGAAGAATTTCTTCCAATTCTTGCGTGAACAAAGTGCTTGTGCTTGAAGTGCCCATGAAAAAATCCATGAAAACACTAGAAAAAATGGTAAAAAATCTGATAAACTCCAAATGAATCATAACAACAGAAATGCAAAATGCACTAAAAAGCATCAACTAATAAAATAGTGTGAAACGGCCTGGCGCATATAGGGCTCGGGAATTGAGATCTAAGCAAATGGACATGGTCATAACTTTTTTTTTATCACAAGTGGATCCAGCTAATGTCTTATTTTCACTTTATAATCTATTTAAATAAATATATTTCAAATGTTACAATTCATACTAAAGACTATCTATGCCCATCACTCACCACGGTTCTCCAGATCACAGATTTGGAGTCACTGGTGCAAAGGACTTGCGTTTTTGAGTTTCAGATCACACCTCTCGATGTATTTATAAAATTGTGGTCAGTATATTAAGCACAATCTTACCTGCCACAAGCTCAGTTTTCCGGTTATGTTATGTGTTGGAGGGAAGCAGAAAAACCCATTTTTGAAAGATTATATGCACCAGACAGAATCGTGTCCAGTCTTCATCAGGCATCTGAGTTCTATCTCAAGCAGGTTAGTACATTGTCCTTTACTACTTATATTTTACTTTTTATAATTTACTAGTTGAATTTTGAATGGAGGGTACCGTCACAATACCTTGGGAATTATTCAGAAACGTTTCTCATCCAATATCTCTCTTTATTCGGTCCTTTCTCATGAATTATCTATTTGTATTGGCTTCCAATGTATTTATAAGACCTTTTAAAGGACTATTGCAAAGAACTGTAGAATCTAAAATATATACATATAAAATGTACATTTCATAGAGAAATCTATGATACTGGTGGAATAGGATTGAATAGAGGGGCCCTCTATGGTTTGAGTGTTTGAATGAAAGGAGTGGTGTGTGTGATCAGATAGTTGGAACTGGTGCTTTGTATTTTATGATTTTAAAATATTTTAATAAACAGTGAAGTATTTTTGCTCCTTAGCGCATGTTATTATTAATATAATTTTATAGATAATGTAGCAAACCTAACGGTAGTGTAAATTTACATTTATCAAAAGAGAGAGCAATGAGTTTCCTGATGGGGTTTCCAGGGGGTCTGTATGCAGTGCGTTCATGGCTCAATCAGCCACAAAGGTTCCTGACCCCTGAAATAACTGAGAAGCGATGGACTAGACCAGGCAGATCTGTCAGATTTTCTCTAACTCTTGTAAGTGACAGCAACATAGTAAAAAGTAATTTATAGAGAAAAGTACATTTCTATGTATGTATTTTACATTTTACATTTTTTCATGAAAGTTGTCCTTTAAGCACTACTTACTTTTTATAAGTAACTTTTTTTTTTTTGCTAAGAAAGTGATAAAAGACATTTTACCTTAAATCACAAGTGTCAAACTCCAGTCCTTGAGGGCCATATCCAGGCTAGTGTTTAGGATGGACTGAGAAATGGAGAAATGTCTTCTACTTGATGAACCAAACCTTTCCTGATTCAGTCCTATCAATTAATTTGAACTGTGCCAAAAATGTGTGAGGACCTCGGCCCTTGAGGACTGGATTTTGACATCCCTGCCATAGAGGTAAGAAATAAGTAAGGAGAGATAATTTGTAGGATCAGATTTATGAAACAAACCCGAGTGTTTAAAAGTAATGACTCAGTTTAAGCTAAGGTTGAATTTCTTTGAGTTAAAATCTTGGTTGATATTCATCTCACAGATGCCTGCCACCCATGATGTTGAACTCTTCTGGGAATTTTACTGGCTGCCAACCACAACCCATCAACCCCTTCATCCCTATATTCTTAAGCTTCATCTTCTTTACCGGCTTTGTGCTGAACTGTATCAGTTTATGGATCTTCTGGTTCAAGGTCAAGCAATGGAACGCAATGGTGGTTCTCCAATTCAACTTGGCCATCTCTGATGCTGTGGTCACTCCAGCGGTTCCTTTGCTCATTACATATGGCCTTACGGACCAATGGAGTTTTGGAGTGTTCTTATGTCAGTTCAAAGTCTTCATACTGAGCATCCATGTGTATGGGAGCATTTATTTCCTCACCTTAATCAGCATTCACCGATATTTCTCAGTTACCCGCAATGTCAAAAGAAAGGCTTTGACCAGAAAACCATGCATCAAAAAACTTTGCCTCATTATCTGGAGTTTACTGATGTGCCAAGGTATTCCTTCTTTCTTTTTTCTTAAAACTTCTGAGATTCGTGGAGTTACAAAATGCTTCAACATCCATGAAACTGAAAAAACAAACGTAATGTTTGTCTGGACCTGGGTCAGCATCATGTTTGGGCTCCTCATTCCTCTCTCTGTAATGTTGGCCTGCTACAGTCTACTAATTAGGCATCTCATCCGAGTCAAGCCGATGAACACCCTCAGCAAAATCATGTTATCCAAGTCAGTATTGACTATATTTGTGAGCTTGATAATATTCATAATCTGCTACATTCCCAGCAACATTGCCAGGGTGGTGGCTGTCACCATTGCATGGATCTCCCTAGGCTATTGTTCATTGCTGGAGAATGCTGAAGATGCCTTTAATATTTCTGCAACAATAGTGGGAATAAATTGCTCGATGGACCCCATATTGTACTGCTTTGCTTCTGATAAATATAGAGCTACATTCACAAGTTTGTGTACTTTCTGGTCTCATTCTCTGCAAAGACAACATCAGGAGAACAACAAAGTCTCTGATTGCATGGGCCAGACCAAAGAATCTAAAAATATTCAGTGCAATGTTCTTATAACTATGGACAGCTCAGACACAAGGCCGGTTGCAACAGCTGAGTGGGAAAACTAAGCACTGATTTAAAGGCAAAGTTGATTTAGCATAAACCTTTTGGATTTGGATAGAAACCGGTAGAACAAGTCACCTACTGACTTCTCAAAAGCAATCTGTTAGAACTGCGCTTGAAAGGATCTCAAATATAGTGATGATCACAATCTGCTAATTACAATTATGCAAAATTTTGCATACATTTTTGCAATTTCAGGTAGTTCCAGACTTACGAACAACCCGCCGATATGAACGGCATGCATTCTGTGTTTCTATGGGAACAAGTCAAAAAAAATTCAAATTGGACTTGTAGTTTTTGAGAAAATCTATTTTAAAAAATTCAAAGAAAAAAAATGGCTTTGAAACTTGTATAGGCAGGTACAGAGTGCAGAGGTGACACAGAGGAGGACACTGGAGGGACAGGGGGGCTGAGATGAGGTGCAGGGGACAAAGATGGCACAATGTTCCGACTAAAGAACAGATTCAGATTAAGAACGATCCTACAGTCCCTATCTCGGTCATTAACCCGGGACTACCTGTATAGCTATATGTAATTACGATTGGGACATACAATTGATTTCATGTAATACCATCGTAATTGTGCGTAATTTTCGTGTACTTTTGTGCTGACTTTAGCGGTTAATAGCAAAGCCCCCATACATGCTATTGCCACCAAAAGTATGTTACAGAGAAGAGTGGGAACAAGTCAAAAAAAAAACTTTGTAATTTTTGAGGAAATCAATTTTAAATTACAAGAAAATATGGTTGATTAATTGTCATTTTTCTGAGTTTAAAAAAACAATTTTTTATGTTGCATTTTTAAAATAGTTTTTCTCAAAAACTACCAGGATTTAAAAAAAAAAAAAAGTATTTAACCACTAAAGTCGGCACAAAAAGGACGCAACAATTATGCGAAATTGCAGTTCCTGATTACGCTTACAAATTTATTTAATTAAGATTTTTCCTGAAAAAGCGCATTACAGTTTCACATTATAATTGCGAATTATGATGTGAAATTACGACTATGTGAAATGTGTGCTCATCAAAAGATCCTCAGACAAAAAAAAAAAGGAAAAAAACTGACAGAAAGTAACATAGTGCAGTATTGCTCAAATAACAATGCTGACTGCATTACAGACCAATCAACTTGCATAAATTTAGATTTTTTTTGGTCTGACTGAGCCTTCAACTCTGATGACTCCTCTTTGCCAGGGTGGTAGCTATCATCATTGCATGAATCTTCTCAGGCTATTGTTCATTATGGAAGATGCCTTTAATATGACTGCAACATTACTGGGAACAAGTTCCCAATCCTCTAGATTGTAAGCCTTTGGGCAGGGTCCTCCACCTTTTGTGTCCTACTCCTACCTGATCATGCACCTCCATTACTGTGCACCAGTGGCGGCTCCAGGAATTTTTTTTAGGGGGTGCTATGCAGGTGCTGGACCAATTTCTGGGGGAGCTGACGGCCTGCGGCGCGCGAAAAAAATGGGCGTGGCTACAACCTGCGGCGCGCAAAGCGCGCCACGGCGAAAAAATGGGCGTGGTCATGACCGGATGAGGGCGGGGCTAACTGTAATTTAAAGTGAACCCAGGGTGAGAGTGATATGGTGGCTGCCATATTTATTTCCTTTTAAACAATTCTAGTTGCCTGGCAGCCCTGCTGATCTATTTGGCTGTAGTAGTGAACTGAATTACACCAGAAACAAGCATGCAGCTAATCTTGTCAGTTCTGACAATATTGTCAGAAACCCCTGACCTGCTGCATGCTTGTTCAGGGTCTATGGTTGAAAGAATTAGAGGCAGAGGACCAACACGGCAGCCAGGCAGCTTGTATTACTTAAAAGGAGATAAATATGGCAGCCTCAATATTATTCTCACCTCGGGTTCCCTTTAAAAGTGCAACGCAAAGACAGAGGGCCCAAGTTTTGGTGACCCTTTTCCCAGAAAATTCACATAATTGTGCAGGTTTTCTCAAGAAAATACACGTAATGTGAGCAGATTTTAACAAAAAACACGTCCAATGACCCCAATATGCACAATCGTTATCAGATATGGCTCCAATATGCACAATCAGTAGCAGATATGACCCCAATATGCACAATCGTTATCAGATATGGCCCCAATATGCACAATCGTTATCAGATATGGCCCCAATATGCACAATCGGTAGCAGATATGACCCCAATATGCACAATCGTTATCAGATATGGCCCCAATATGCACAATCGGTAGCAGATATGGCCCCAATATGCACAATCGGTAGCTGATATGGCCCCAATATGCACAATCGGTAGCTGATATGGCCCCAATATGCACAATCGGTAGCAGATATGGCCCCAATATGCACAATCGGTAGCAGATATGGCCCCAATATGCACAATCGGTAGCAGATATGGTCCCAATATGCACAATCGGTAGCAGATATGGTCCCAAATATGCACAATCGGTAGCAGATATGGTCCCAAATATGCACAATCGGTAGCAGATATGGTCCCAAATATGCACAATCGGTAGCAGATATGGTCCCAAATATGCACAATCGGTAGCAGATATGGTCCCAAATATGCACAATCGGTAGCAGATATGGTCCCAAATATGCACAATCGGTAGCAGATATGGTCCCAAATATGCACAATCGGTAGCAGAAATGACCCCAAAATGCACAATCGGTAGCAGATATGACCCCAATATGCACAATCCGTAGCAGATATGACCCCAATATGCACAATCCGTAGCAGATATGACCCCAATATGCACAATCCGTAGCAGATATGACCCCAATATGCACAATCCGTAGCAGATATGACCCCAATATGCACAATCGGTAGCAGATATGACCCCAATATGCACAATCCATAGCAGATATGACCCCAATATGCACAATCCGTAGCAGATATGACCCCAATATGCACAATCCGTAGCAGATATGACCCCAATATGCACAATCCGTAGCAGATATGGCCCCAATATGCACAATCCGTAGCAGATATGACCCCAATATGCACAATCCGTAGCAGATATGACCCCAATATGCACAATCGGTAGCAGATATGACCCCAATATGCACAATCCATAGCAGATATGACCCCAATATGCACAATCCGTAGCAGATATGACCCCAATATGCACAATCCGTAGCAGATATGACCCCAATATGCACAATCCGTAGCAGATATGGCCCCAATATGCACAATCAGCATCACCTGAAAAAGAAAAGAAAAACCCATTTGCTCACCTACAGCCAGAAGACCTTCTTTCCCGACCTCCTGTCCCGACCTCCTTGTGGCTCGCAGCGCCCGCGCGCCCACGATCCTCTTCCTGCCCGACGTCACGACGAGACTTCCTGCCTGCATGCAGAGAGCAGGGCTACGGGAAAATGGCCGCCCGAAGCCATGCACTGCAGACTCGAAGTCTGCAGAACTGGGCTTCGGGCGGCCATCTTACCGTAGCCCTGCCTGCTGCTCTGGGCTGCCGCTGTGTGAACTGACTTGGCGTCTTTTAGACGCCTGAAGTCAGTTCACTCCAGGGGGTGCTTTGGGGGTGCTTGGACAATTCTAGGGGGTGCTCGAGCACCCCCAAGCACCCCCCTGGCGCCGCCCCTGCTGTGCACCCATGCTATGCATTTGTCTAATTCAAATTGCCTAATCTCCATGCTCCCATCCAGTGACTAAGCATTACCTTCTACTCATACTGTGCTGTGTGATCTGGTTTTTCTTGTATTCCTGTATTGTCATTTTGCTGTATGTCACCCCTAACTAATGTCCAGCGCTGCGTAATATGTTGGCGCTTTATAAATACAATAAATAATAAATAAACACGTTGCTTAATGAACCGCATAGAGCTACATTCACAAGTGTGTGCACTTTCTGGCGTCCTTCTCTGCAAAGACAACATCAGGAGAACATGGGAGACTGTGAGTGTGACAACCAGGTTTAGGCACCTAAAGGTATTTTTGTTCCTTCCGCCAATTGTATTTACAGTATACCAGCTCATGTTCATAAGCATGACTGTAAACGTATTCATGTTACAATTATTACTGTAGGAAGCAGTGAAGTGAAACCAACAAACCAACTGGATTGGCTCGTCCTCTTCCCAATCATGGATATGTCCATTAGAGAGGTTCTCCTGTGAACCTGATTGCTATGCTACGTGTGAGCTTGTACAACCCCCCCCCCTTCCTTTCCATGGTAGGGCCTGTAGATCTATAGCATAGACCAGGGCTGCCCAAACACAGTCCTCAAGGGCCATATCCATATTACTGTTTGGAATGGACAGAGAAATGTAGTAATGTATTCCTTTCCTGACGTCACTACATGCGCGGGTGTCATGTGGTACAGGTGCATGCGCTGTCGCCAATCACTGGAGGAGGCCAGGATTTGCACCAGTGTGTGACAGGTGAACCTTCAACAATGCACAAAAGGATGAGGGGGCATATATACACTTGGGGGGGGGGGGGGCAGCATTATTATTTTCAATAGACTTCATGCTGAAATCTATTATTATTATTATTATTTTCAATAGACTTCATGCTGAAATCTATTGGAAATTGCTATACAGTGTGTAAGCAAATCTGAAAAAAGAGGGATCAATCTAATAATCGATATGGTGGCAGATCGAGTGATGTCTGCCCACCTTAACATTCTGGCCTCTTTCTATCTAAGTTAATTTCAGGTGTATTTAGGTCAGTGTTTGGAGTTGGCTTACAGTGTAAGTGAAGAGAAGAGAGGGACGAGACAGTGAAAAACAGCGCAGGGAAATTTGGGCACACCATGCGCTGCCATAGGTCGTAATGTGTATTACGGCTATATCGGCGCTCAGACAGTTATTTGTGTGCTGTCAAAGAGCAGAGCTCAAACTACTGTAAAAACAGTGTATTGCTGGCAGCCAGACATTTTACCCCCAAAATTGGAAATGTGCAATTAAATAAGAACTCTCGTTGTAAACAAGAAGTGAAAGATGTGAGGCACTCTCCAGAATGCAGTCAATATGTCATGAGAAAGTATGAAAAACACAGACAATTCTCTCACCAAAGCTGCTGGCGTTCAAGTGGTAAGCTGTGCTTGGACAGACATGTGCTCAGTCATGTAAAAGCAAAGAAAGTCAAATGATAAATCCATATAACAAGAAAGCAGCACGTCGACCACCCGTCTAGATATGCAAATTTATTGACAGTGACCATATCCAAACATTCAAAAGTGAACTCGCCTTTACATGTCATGTCAGTCAACAAGTAGAGCAGCTGTGGGGGATGGGTGTGGGTGGCGGGCACAGAACAGGGAGGAGCGACGGTCGTTTCACGTCTGACTGATTGCTTGGTCCATCCACCTTTGTCATAGAGTTGGAGTACAAGAGTCCCTACACTAAGTCTGCGTGTCCCCCCAAAACATGGACATGGAAATAAGAAAAAGTGAAATTATATGTGACTTAGGTCAACTTCATGAGTGTATTCAGATTGCTCCCACCTAAAAAGACATCACTTTTTACAAAAAAGTAATTGGGAAACAGTGTTTTTGGAAACGTGCAATCAAATAGGAACCCTTGCTTCTACTGCCAATCTGTTGGCATCCATGTGTACTTTGAATTAAGTTAACAACTTTACCACTAAGGGGTTTTTCCCCTTATGGACCAGAGCTAATTTAACATTTTTTCAGCACTCCTCCCTTTCACCCGCCAATAACTTTATCACTACTGATCGCAACAAAATCATCTCAATCTTGTTTTTTTGCCACCGATTAGGCATTCTTTGGGTGGTACATTTTGTTAAGAATTATTTAATTCTAAATGCATTTAAGGGGAACATGGGAAATATAAACTGCAGCCAGTCTTACACTGTTAAAGGCAGGGTTCTCAAATTTGGCACAGCTGGTCACTGGGTGACTGGGATTAATATTCAGGAAAGTGGGTGGAGTCACAGCCAAACAGCCAATCAAAATTCAAGTATTGATTTTCAAGGGGAACATTTACATTGCTGCCATTCTTACACTGTTAAAGCGGAATATAACCCAGCATTTCATCTTTGCTCTAAAACGTTATATACAGCATATTATATGCAACCAGCATTTTTTTTTTACTAGACCAGAATTCGAAGGGTTACACACAGAGCTTGAAAGTTCAGTGCAGGGAAATGCCTACGCATCCGAACTTTAGATAATGTTATCTTGTGTTTACTTAAATGTATCAAGTGAAGAATGTGACACATTCTTTCTCTGACTGTGGAGAAGCAGCTCGACACAGACAGAGAGTCAAAGCATGTCTGCCTTGAATACATAATGAATAAAACCAGTTATTAATAAAATGCCAAGTCAGCTCACAAAACAAAAAACTGTACTTTTGGGAACCTATAATTTCTAAATGAATAAAAAAACGTATGCACAAATGCAAATATGATAACCGTATGGCATATAAAAAGTAGGAAAACATGTTTTTATTGAATATTATATCAGAGTTTTAAACCACTTCAATGGCAGATGCCTCAAATCTGGTACCGTCTGCCATTGGGTGACAATTCTGGAAAGGGGCGGAGCGACAAACAGCCAGATTTCTTTAATTTCAATGGGAAAATGCACATTTTGATGTCAAGTACCCCAAAGCTCATAAACTTGGTCATTGAGTGATTGTATGTCAAGGTTGCAAACAGTGGGCAGAGCCAAAAACAACTAACTTTTTACATGAAATATAAACTGCAGCCATTCTTACACTGTTAATGGCAATGTCAGGATCTCTCCTGTAGCATGTTCTATCAGTTGCAGTGGAACTGCAACCGGGCAGTTCTGACTTATCTGCTTGCATTCGGTTGCGCATTCGCAATAAGTCTCATTGTCATTTGCAATCACTCTACAGTTCAGAGCAGCTCAGGATGCTGTCATGGTTCCCCCTTTTGCTTGCTGCAGTTGAACTGCAGCCAGATATCCCTGGATTTCCTACATGCATGTTATTGCATAATATTGCATGTATTTGTTATGAGCAGGGTTGCTCTACAAATTTGCGAATTCGTTATGTACCTGAAAATTCAGGTCAATTTTCATGGATTGCTAAAGTCGAATCCGAATTCGAATTCTGATGCTGTTGGCGAATGATCGCAAATTTGGGTTCGATTCGGTATTCTGGGGAATCTGACCATTGAAATACTGTAAGAGGTCCAGGACGTCCTGGGAGCCAATCAGAGGGCTCCCAGCAGAAGCCCCAGCAACCAATCACAGAGGGGAACCCTGGCCAGCCCCACCTGACGTCATTGAGCCAATCAGAGGGCTCACAGCCTAAACCCTGGCACCCAATCACACAAAGGAGCACTGGCCAGCCCCCCGGTATAGTATATAGAGGGCTGCCATGATGAGACAGATCATCCCTAGCTTGCTGAATGCGTACTGAGAGACATGCTCCAGTGTGGTGCTGCCAGTGCCTACTGCCTGGCCTAGCGCTGTATACATAACCTAAAGCTGTTCAGTGATTAACCCCTTCACTATCACTATGTTAATTCCTTAATTAGCTTGATGTCATTGTCTGACAGACAGTCAGGGCCCTTTTCCACTAGCGCGTTTGCGCTAGCTGAATCGCAAAACCGCAAACCGCTAGCGATTTTACAATCGCTACGGTTTGCTTTTTAACATAGGAATCGCGGTAGGTCATTTCCACTACCGCGATTCGTTTTTTACTTGATCGCGATCGCGCCGCGGAGCGACTTTTGCCGCGATTTTGCTATGCAGTGCATAGCATAGCAAAATCGCGGCCGCAAACGTCGGGAAAACGGCGGAATTGCGATTCAGCAATCGCTAGCGTTCAGCGCGAACGCTAGCGACTGCTAGTGGAAAAGGGCCCTTAGTGTGTGTGCTGCTGCAGCTATGTGTCTTGTGTGTGCTGCTCTGCACAGACTAGGCCAGCTGCTGCTTGCTGGACAGCTTTTAGCCTTAGCTAGCTACAATGCAGGTTAGGTTAGGATTAGGGAATAGCATTACTGTGTAATTGTGTAGTTATTATAGTACTGTAGTACTGCAGTGAGTGCTAGTTGCTTGTTAGAGTAGTAGTACTACTGTGTTAGCTAACTACAGAACTGCTGTGCTGTGAGCAGTGCCAGTGTGCACTAGTGTCTTCTCCTCTGCTGTCTGACTGTCATGTGGCACTTGGCACGTGTCACTTGGCATGTGTCACTTGGCATGTGTCACTTGGCATATGTCACATGGCACTTGGCACGTGTCACTTGGCAATTGCCAAGTGACACATGCCAAGTGACACGTGACATGTGACACGTGCCAAGCGACGTTACGTGCCGTAACGTAGTGTCGTTATGTGCCGTAACATGTGCCACGTGATACATGCCAAGTGACACGTGGCAAGTGACATGTGCCAAGTGCCACGTGACACATGCCAAGTTCCACGTGACACAAGAAATGCGGAAATTTTTTTTTTCCATCAAATTATTTTTTTTTTAATTAAATTACACCTATTTAAATTTGATTTCCCCTAAAAAAAACACCCGAATTCACGAACACAAATTTTTCCCGAATTTAGTTACCGAACCTGAACCGAAGTGGTTGCGATCGAATTCGAACTCGAATTTGCCCCGGACCCGAATTCGAATGTACTCGAATCGAATTTGGGTACATTCGAGCATGCCTGGTTATGAGAGTCCTTTTTCTCCTTTTTCATAGTCAGCTAGCAGCTTGTAATCAAGCCAGCTCAGGATTGAGTAATTACCATTCAGCTGTATGGGAATGTGCATGCCAGCATCCATTGGCTGATGATGGTGACATAAAAGTCTGCCTCCCATTTCAGACTCGGCCTGACATAGCGTACAGCTCCCTGAGTTGTTGCTGGGCCCATGCTGTGAAAATATTGTGTATTCTTGCTTTGGATTTCTATGCCTGCTGAATGTTTGCTGCACCCACGGCGGGTCAATGAAGTCCACTATCCTGCTAATTGGAGACTGCCTTCACCACACTGATGACTGGTAGTTATCCTTCTGCCTTGTTCCCGAGGATGTAACTGAAGCAGCGGTTGCCATTAGTTATGCTCCTACCTGTTTGTCTTGTCTATGTCAGTGTGAATGTCGCTGGGGCAGCGACTAGATTGGCAAAGCATTCCGCCTGTCTGTCTGTTGTTTGTCTTGTTACTCAGCTTGGGGCTTAGTGCGGCTTTGCACTAAGCAGCCATTGTGTCTTGATGCAACTTTCATTACTCAATTATTGTATTTCAATGCGACTGCCAGACTGACTTAGATACGATCTTAGCTTTACTGACCATTCTCTCGCCTAGTCCTTTGTACCACAGCCATCTGATCTAACGTGTATGACCTTAGCCTGTTAACGACTCCGATTCCGCCTAGTCCATTGTACGGCAGCCATCTGAATTAACCTGTATGACTCGAGCCTTTTACCGACTACGTCTGTTGTGTATTCTATCACATAGCATCTAGCGTGATAGGCGGTATCAGAAGGCCAGAGCTGCAGTTGCTCTGGGCAATCTTGCTCCCTTGTTCATTACTCCTGTGGCCACCTGTGTAGCCTCTTCCATTACCCAGCTACATAGTCTTGTTGCTCTTGGTGATAGGTCTGCTTTCTGCATCAGCTTGTATGCTTGCTCACCTAAGTCCTATTAGGGCCAGCTAGTGGTGTGCCAGGCAGGGACATGTTGAGGGTCAGCTAGTGGTGTGCCAGGCAGGGTCAGCAGGTGAAGAGCGAGCCCTCCAGTCTTGAGCATACACGTTGACTCAGAAAGTATACCCCCCAAGCATTACAGGCAGGCTTCTCAAACTTCGCACAGTTGGTCACTGGGTGACTGGGATTAACCACTTTACCCCCGCGCGTACGTATTTCTCCGCCCCTTTTTCCATCCTTTAAAAACCAGGGACGGACAAACACGTACTTTCCGCGTTCCCGACGCTGCCCGCGCTCCCGCTCGTAAACACGCCGCCCGCCGCTAGTAAAACCGCCGCCGCCCGCTCGCCCAGAGATCAATGAACGGGAAAATCCATTCCCGTTCGTTGATCTAAGCCCCGCAATGATCAGCTGCTCTCCTATGGGCAGCGCGATCATTGTGAGAAAAAACTCACGTGTCCAGCCTCCTTATTCTTCCTCCAAGCTTCCGGAAGGAAGCTTGGAGGTCGCATTAAAACAAAAAGTTACTGTGGCCATCTTGTGGCCAAATAGTAAACTACACCCTACACATTTTTCACATACAAATAAATGACTTTTTCACATAAAATTAACTCATTACCTCCCACACTCCCCATTTTTTTTTTTTTTGTAATTAAATTTTTTTTTAAAAATTTACAATTAAAAAAAATACATAAATAGTTACCTTAGGGACTGAACTTTTTAAATATTTATGTCAAGAGGGTATAACACTGTTACTTTATAAACTATGGGCTTGTAATTAGGGATGGACGCAAAACTGAAAAAAATGCACCTTTATTTCCAAATAAAATATTGGCGCCAAACATTGTGATAGGGACATAATTTAAATGGTTTTATAACCGGGACAAAAGGGCAAATACGTTTCATGGGTTTTAATTACAGTAGCATGCATTATTTAAAAACTATAATGGCCGAAAACTGAAAAATAATTATTTTTTTCCCCACATTTTTCCTATTTTCCCATTAAAACACATTTAGAAAAAAATAATTCTTGGCATAATGTCCCACCTAAAGAAAGCCTAATTGGTGGCGAAAAAAACAAGATATAGTTCATTTCATTGCGATAAGTAATAATAAAGTTATAGACGAATGAATGGAAGGAGCGCTGAAAGGTGAAAATTGCTCTGGTGCTCAGGGGGTAAAACCCCTCAGTGGTGAAGTGGTTAATATTCAGAAAAGTGGGTGGAGCCTACAAAAGCCAATCAAAACCACCTATTTATTTTCAAGGGGAATATTTAATTGCTGCTATTCTTGCACTGTTAATGGCACAAGCCTCAAACCTGGTACAGTTATTCATTGGGTGACTGGGGTTCAAATTCAGAAAAGGGGGTGGAGCCACAGCCAGATTCATTTAATTTCAATGGGAAAATACAAATTATTGATGCCAAAGACCCCAAAGCTCACAAACTTGGTCATTGAGTATTTGTGTGTGAAGGTTAGAAAAAGTGGGCAGAGCCAGCATCAGCCAAATACATACCCGGGGAATGCCAGGTCATCAGCTAGTATAGCAATATAAAGACATAAGAAGCATGTTTGATGCTAAAACCAGGATAACGCTTATTAAAAATCGGTATCCTGAATAATTTGTAATGTTTCTGTTATGGGGTATCCTTTTGCAATAGTAGTGGTTATACAGTATAACCTCTTTTTACTTAAAGAGAACTTGACCTGAAAATAAATAGTCAAAATAAACATACACAGGTCATACTTACCTCTCATGTAGTCTGCTCAACAATCTCGTTCTCCTCTCCTGCATCCTGTTTCTCCACTGTGATCAATGGAATTCTCTGTCCTACATTTTGAAAATGGCCATTACCCCATAACAGCTTCCTGGTCAGCACACTGTTATATCACCCACTTCAGCCATAGGGAAACATGGACATTACCTTGCACATTCAGTTGTAACTGACAGCAGCTGATATATAAATGACAGCAACTAGTATATTTCAGTTCTGACAAAATCTTGTCAGAACTGGAAGGGGTCACTGTAAGAAGAAAATGGTGAGCTTCTAAGAGGAACTGATGACGAGGTAAGTATGTAATATTCATTTGCATGTACATTATGTGTTTATTTTAAAGGAAACCCTAGGTGACATGTGACATGATGAGATACAAATAACTGTGCTGTGTTCCTTTTTTTCTTTCTTTGCCTGAAAAAGTTAAATATCAGGTATGTAAGTGGCTGACTCAGTCCTGACCCAGACAGGAAGTGACTACAGTGTGCACCTCTCTAATAAGAAATTGTAACTATAAAACACTTTCCTAGCAGAAAATGGCTTCTGAGAGCAGGAAAGAGATAAAAAGGGTCAATAGTTAATAGATTTTAGCTTTGGCATTCTTTGATGAACGTGTCATTTAGCAAAAACAATAAAACTGCTACAATTTAAAAAGTAGATTTAAACATAAAATAAAAGTTTGCTTTCCTAAAACAGAAAGAATTTGCGATAATTCAGGTTAGAGTGAGCTCGAGATGTCTCCCAGGCACCACTGCTGAATATATGCAAATTAACCATTGTACCCTTAGAAGCTAAACACACCTCCAGAACCGCTGGAATGCAATGATGTGTCAGCTTGTTAATGTGTACAGAGCCATAATAATCCAACATGCATACAGGCTGTTTCGGATTGTTTGATCCTCATCAGTGCATGGCATGGATTAATTTGGCTCTATGGAGTAGGGCTTGTAAATCCGAGAGGCACAGACTAACCAGCAAGCTCATGGTGACCCAGAACTCATTGGGGTGTGTAAGGGACTACAATGGTCCTAAAAGCCCCCTTACTAAGATGTTAAGAAAAACAAAAGTTTGCTTTCCTAAAACAGAAAGAATTTGCGATAATTCAGGTTAGAGTGAGCTCGAGATGTCTCCCAGGCACCACTGCTGAATATATGCAAATTAACCATTGTACCCTTAGAAGCTAAACACACCTCCAGAACCGCTGGAATGGAATGATGTGTCAGCTTGTTAACCACCCTGGCGTTCTGATTAAATCGCCAGGGTGGCTGCGGGAGGGTTTTTTTTAAATTAAAAAAAAACTATTTCATGCAGCCAACTGAAAGTTGGCTGCATGAAAGCCCACTAGAGGGCGCTCCGGAGGCGTTCTTCCGATCGCCTCCGGCGCCCAGAATAAACAAGGAAGGCCGCAATGAGCGGCCTTCCTTGTTTTGCTTACATCGTCGCCATAGCGACGAGCGGAGTGACGTCATCGACGTCAGCCGACGTCCTGACGTCAGCCGCCTCCGATCCAGCCCTTAGCGCTGGCCGGAACTTTTTGTTCCGGCTACGCTGGGCTCAGGCGGCTGGGGGGACCCTCTTTCGCCGCTGCTCGTGGCGGATCGCCGCAGAGCGGCGGCGATCAGGCAGCACACGCGGCTGGCAAAGTGCCGGCTGCGTGTGCTGCTTTTTATTTGACAAAAATCGGCCCAGCAGGGCCTGAGCGGCAGCCTCTGGCGGTGTTGGACGAGCTGAGCTCGTCCAGACCGCTCAGCAGGTTAATGTGTACAGAGCCATAATAATCCAACATGCATACAGGCTGTTTCGGATTGTTTGATCCTCATCAGTGCATGGCATGGATTAATTTGGCTCTATGGAGTAGAGTAAACATAAAATAAAACATAAAATAAAACTGTGGAATATAATAAAAAGTCATTTTTTTAGGAGAAGGAGGATAGATACAATTGTTTATTTCATTTGTTTATTTTCGCCTCGGGTGTCCTTTAAATAATTTTACTCAGTTCAGGTTCCCTTAAAAGTGAATGTTAAGCTTACTAAAAAAACAAACAAACCAGATACTCACCTATTGAGGGGAAGGTTCTGGGTCCTATAGAGCCTTCCTGCTCCTCTCCAGGTCAGCGCATTCCAGCGTTGTCACCCATAACAGTATCTGACCAATCGGTTGAATACTGCTATGTGCTGCCACGGGATGCCTGGGATGTTCTCAGAAACCTGAGTACTCCAGAAGATAGGCATCTCCATAGTGTGCATGCTTGAGTGCGCTCTCTAGCGCGCTCACGCATGCGCAGTACAGAGCCGCCCATCTTCAGGACCACTCGTGCTACTGAAGACTTCTGAAGCCTCCTACAGCAGGGGATTTAAACCGGCATGATATTGCTGGAACCCGGGGACCATGAGTGGGAAGGCTGTATAAGGACCCAGAGCCTTCCCTCTCCATAGGTGTATATCTGTTTTTTTTGTTTTTTTTTTATTTTAAGCTTAAAGTGAACCTCCGGACTAAAAATCTACTCAGCAGAACTGAAAAGGCTTGGTGTTTCTTTAACAGTTTCACAGCATCAGAACTTTCTTTTTCTTACCAAAGCATCATTTTTAGCTGCATTTTTATCTAAGCTCCACCCATCCCTGATGCTGTGCAGAGCATGATGGGATTTCCTATGTTGTTATTCACGTTGCCTAGCAACTGGGAGAGGTGCTCAGGACACAGGACAGTTGGAACTGTGTCTCATGCTCCCTGTCACCCCCTTTCAACAAAAAAGATGGCTACCCTCATGAAATCAAACATTTGCCTGTTCTTTTAAAACAGTGTGGGTAAGAGATTATATTACCTATCTATTTTAATTAACATAACTAATGTAACTTAATGACAGTATGTTTGTTTAGGCTGGAGTTCCTCTTTAACACGTCATCCATGCCCATCAGCCACCACGGGTCTCCAGACCACAGTTGGGCAGTCACTGGTGCAAAGGACTTGCCTTTTGTTTCTGAGTTTCAGAGCACACCTCTCAATGTACAGTATTTCTAAAATTGTGGTCAGTAAGAATGATCTTATCTTACCTGCTAGTCAGTTTTCCGGTTACAGTATGTGTTGGGAGAAGCAGAAAAGCCTATTTTTGACAGAGTATAGACATCAAACAGAATCTTGTCCAGACATATGAGCTGTCTCTGGGTTCTGTCTCAAGCAGGTTAGTACATTGTCCTTTACTAGTTATAATCTACTAGTTATAATTTACTAGTTGAATTTTGAATGTAGGGCACTGTCAAAATACATTGGGGATTATTTATAAACTTTTATCAACCAATATTTCTCCTTATTTTGTGCTTTCTTATAAATGATCTATCCGTATCAGTTTTCACTGTATGCATAAGAGCATGAATTTCACATAATCGTAATTTCGTATCGCAATTCACAATTATGTTGCGAAATTTGAATGCAAAATTTCAGGAAAAATAATTTTGCAATTTAGTGTACATTTGGGGATCATTTCATGCCGATTTTAGCGGTTAATAGCAAACCTCCATACATTCCAGTGTCACAAATTGCAATGCATGTTAAGGAGAAGAGTGGAAACAAGTCAAAATAATAATTTTTCAAATAGACCTTGTAGTTTTTGAGAAAATCTATTTTAAAAATAAAAAGGAAAAATGGTTTTTAACTCAGAAAAATGACAATTTAACCACTTCAGGACCAAACGAATTTTCACGTATCAGCACTGTTCCCGTTCATTCGCCAATAACTTTATTACTACTAATCACACCTAAATGACCTATATATTGTTTTTCAAGACAAATTAGGCTTTTGGTGCGTGGTAATTTTGTTTAGTAATTACCTTATTTTCAGGGCATTTTAAAGGGAAAAGAAGGGTGAAACAAAAACTGAAAACACACTTTCTCCATTTCATCCATTATAGCTTTACAATAAACAGTGCTAACTATAAGTTAAACCCACACATTTTACTTGCTTATTCACCCTGGTTACAACAAAGTTTAGATTATGTTCCTAGCACAATGTATGGCGACAATATTGTATTTGGAAATAAAGGTGTGTTTTTCATTTTTTTGCTTTCTCATTGTACACTATTGATGATTATAAGACCTTATTTGCAAAAATAATAGTAATATACTCTCATGGCATACATAATTAAAAAGCCAAGTTCCTAAGGTAACAATATATGTTGTTTCTTTCATATTCTGTCACTTTGTTTTCATTTTACAAGTCTTTTATTTAGGTACAGCATATGCAAAAATGTAATTGCCTTTGATTCAGTTTGTGACTAAAAAGAATACAAAACACATGGGCCTCAACCTTAAAACTTTATTTTTTTTTCATTTTATGTTTTTATTGAATAATTTTTAACAGTACCATTTATAGCATTAACAACCTTGGCAATTGTCAATTCAGTTACAATGTATTACACTCATAGTACAATAGACTTAATGATTATAATTTTGTACAAAGAAAAAGAGTGATATTACACATCTCATGTATTAGATCAGGCGTGCCCAACCTACGGCCCGCGGGCCATTTGTGGCCCGCGAAGCCAGTTTCTGTGGCCCGCGCGGTGTCTGCCCGCAGTGTCCTGCGGAGGGGGAGAGGATCGGGTGGTATTGCGTAGTATCGGCAGGTATTGCGTTCCGCGCATACACCAGCGTGTGCTCGTATTCAGCCCCGGGTAGCGCTGGGATAGTTAGAAAGCCTCGCTCATTGGTTACTGCAGGAACCTTCCTCCAATAGGAATTAGGCTGATTCCTATTGGAGGAAGGTTCCTGCAGTAACCAATGAGCGAGGCTTTCTAACTATCCCAGCGCTACCCGGGGCTGAATACGGAGCACACGCTGGTGTATGCGCGAGACACAATACCACCCGAACCTCTCCCCCTCCGCAGTACACCGCGGGCAGACACCGGGGCACACGCTGTGACAGCCCCCTCAGCCACACACAGAGCTGACAGCTCACTCAGCCAGCACACTACAGGCCACGTGTGGGTAATTAGGCCTCTGTTCCTCCTAAGCAGAGCTGACAGCCTCCTCAGCCAGCACGCTACAGGCCACGTGTTGGTAATTAAGCCTCTGTTCCTCCTCAGCAGAGCTGACAGCCTCCTCAGCAGCTGCAGGACAACTTTAGAGAAAAATTGCTACCTGAATTTTATGCGGAACTCCCACTGCAGGACTTTCCAAATTTGCGGAAACACGGCCTGAAAATGGCCACAACGTTTGCCAGCACTTATGTCTGTGAGCAAACTTTCTCAGTGATGGAAAGGGAAAAAAATGGCTCACGTTCTCGCATCACAGATGATCATCTTCATTCTGTATTAAGAATAAATGTTACAAATTTGGAGCCAAATATCCAGAAATTGGTTTCTGAAAGACTTCTCATTAAAGAGAGTCTGAAGCGAGAATAGATCTCGCTTCAGACCCCATATATAGCAGGGGCACGTGTGCCCCTGCTAAAACGCCGCTATAGCGCGGCTTAACGGGGGTCCCTGTCCCCCCAAACCCCCTCCGTGCAGCGGGGGAGCGCTTCCTGGTTGGGGCAGGGCTAACCGCCGCAGCCCTGCCCCATGCGCGTCTGTCAGACGCGTATCTCCGCCTCTCCCCCGCCCCTCTCAGTCTTCCTTCACTGAGAGGGGCGGGGGAGAGGCGGCGATGCGCGTCTGATAGACGCGCTGGGAGGCAGGGCTGCAGCCGTTAGCCCTGCCTCCAGGAAGAGAGACAGCCAGCGACCATTTTCCGACCATCTTTTGCGGGGGGTGGGTTGGGGGTGAAGGGACCCCCGTTAAGCCGCGGGATAGCGGCGTTTTAGCAGGGGCACACGTGCCCCTGCTATATATAAGACCTGAAGCGAGATTTAGTCTCGCTTCAGTGTCTCTTTAAGAAAATGTGCATCAAATGGTGAGTACAACAATTCTTATATTGTCGTTTTCTTTCCATTTCCAAAACCATGTTAACTGTTACTAGAAAAACGTTAAAAGTTTTACATCGAAATTTTGTATGTGTTCCGGCCCTCGAGATTTTTCTTGATTTGAAGTTCGGCCCTCGGGCCAAAAAAGGTTGAGCATCACTGTATTAGATCAATTGCATAACTTTATCCAAGGTTTATCAGATGTTTACCAAGTAGTAACCCTAAAACTTTCCAAACTCTATTCTACTACTTATCACGGTTAAAATGTTACCACATATGTTTCTTGAGGTTTTGCTAAAACTTTCACAGATTTGATTATCATTTTGAAAATTACTTTTTTATGTTGGATTGAGTTTGTCCCTACCTATTTTTTATGTGATGTGTGTCCAAGCTTTAAGACGCATCAAAATGCATTATACAACTCGTCATATTTAAAATGATACCTCAATTAGTAACAAACTGGTGGTGCACTCTCCACAAATACATTGGATGTTTATAAACGTCCAGTTATCATGAAGTGGTTAAAAATCATTTTTCCTTTGCATTTTTAAAATCTTTTTTTTTTGTTGTTTTATCAAAAACTGCAAGGTCTTTTTTATTTTTGTATTTTTTTTACTTTTTCCCACAATTCTCCTCAACATAAGTAGCAGTTTTGGTGACCACAGCACGTTTGGAGGCTTTAATATTAACTGCTAAAGTTGGCACGAAATAATGCAAAAAGGAAGCGAAAATTAAGTGAAATTGCAAATGAATTACATAAAATCAAGTGAATGTCCAAATCATAACTTTATGCAAAATGTCGCATAATCATAATTAGCAGATTACTAATCACCATTTAAAGTACCACTATTGAGAAAACTGTAAAATTATAAATATAAACATATAAAATGTACATTTCTCCCAGAGTAAATTGTACTATAAATTGCCTTTTTACTACAGTATGTTACTGTCACTTACAGTAGCTAGTATAAATCTGACAAATGTTGGACTATTCTAGCACCTCATGGGGGTACTTTTATTCTGTAACGATGGCTGTCAGCAACCAGAGAGAATCTGATTATTGGTGATCTGCAGTATCACCAAGAATACAGATCTATACCTGATTATGGATGATCTGTAGAATCACCAATAATACAGATATAGTACTAACCTCTAGACACCTGAAGCGTGTAAGTGTTTGGTGTAACTGTAGGAATTGAACCACCGGGGGTAGCAGGTGGTCCAATAAGTAGAGAAAGACTCTACTGCAGTCAAGGGCTCCAGGAGGGAGAGTCCCCGACTGGTTTTGCGGCAGGGCCCCCCTCTGAGGAGCAGGGGACCCCTGCAGGAGGACTGAGCACCCAAAGGGTGGGTGACAGCCAGAAGGGTCGGGCAGGCCGGGTCGGCAACACACAGGCAGATAAAGTACAGAGACAGGACACTGATTCGGTAACCAGGGACAGGCAGGGTCGGCAACAGTAGATCAGATGTGCGAAGGTACCGAATCAGAAAACAGAAGAGAAGTCAGGAGAGATACAATTCATAAACAGATATCCAATAATGCCTAGTCTTGAGTGTGAGGTCCGTGGTCTCTACACCCTGGAACTGGTCTAAGGAATAACACAGATGATATACAATATTCCTAGTCTGGGGTGTGAGGTCCGTGGTCTCTACACCCTGGAACTGGTCTAAGGAATAACACAGATGATATACAATATTCCTAGTCTGAGGTGTGAGGTCCGTGGTCTCTACACCCTGGAACTGGTCTAAGGAATAACACAGATGATATACAATATTCCTAGTCTGGGGTGTGAGGTCCGTGGTCTCTACACCCTGGAACTATGCTAGAGAATAACACAGATGTTGTACAATATTCCTAGTCTGGGGTGTGAGGTCCGTGGTCTCTACACCCTAGAACTATGCTAGAGAATAACACAGATGTTGTACAATATTCCTAGTCTGGGGTGTGAGGTCCGTGGTCTCTACACCCTGGAACTATGCTAGAGAATAACACAGATAATAATACAGCGAACTGGCTAAGTGTGGATTCCCAGGTCCTTCTGATTCCACCACACTGAAGGATCTGACTACGGTCTGAGTGCTAACACATAGGTATTCGCAACGCCAGACAACCAGCAACTGAACAGCAAGAGATATATATAGTAAAGCGCTCCACAACGCCGCCCAGCTCCCATCAACCAATCACCTGCTGAGCTGGGATCAGCTGACCGCCTCGATCAGCTGACCCTTCTCCTATTGGCATAAAGAGCCTGTCTTGAGGCGCACGCGCGCGTAGCTCTCCATCTGTGTGCATTACTAGGTCCAGACAAACCAGAAGCATGTTGCTGCGGGGAAACCGCCGCTCTGTGCGCGGATTCCGCCGCCTCACTGCCAGAACGCGCGGCGGTTTCTCCGCAATCCGTCACATATTCTTTACAAAAGCACTCCCTGGAAAGAATCTATACAGAGATGTCAGCTAGCTGGCCTATTTGTTTGCACACTAATTTGCCAGTTAAGGTGGCCACACACCATACAATTTTTTAAATATCTGTTTAATTTAAGAATTGTAATACATTTTTCTGACTGATTGTAACATTTCCAAAATATGACCAATGTACCACATACGTACCGTATATACTCGCAAGCAAGCTGAATTTTTGACCCCCCAAAAGTGGGCCAAAAGTGGGGGGGTCGGTTTGCTTGCGAGTCACCCCCCCCCCCCCCCCCCCCCCGCGTCCGCCGTTGCTATTAGCTTACTGTGCGGCTTCCTCTATTCCCCTCTCCGTCTCCCGGGCATGTAAATAGTTCACAGCAGCTTGCTCCACGGCGGCTGCTGTGTGATGACAGGAAGCTGGAGGCAGAGCGGTTTCCATAGCAACGGCGATACACATTGCCGTTACAGGAAACCGCTCTGCCTACAGCTTCCTGTCATCACACAGCAGCCGCCGTGGAGCAAGCTGCTGTGAACTATTTACATGCCCGGGAGACGGAGACGGAGAGGGGAATAGAGGAAGCCGCACAGTAAGCTAATAGCAGCGGCGGCCGCGGGGGGGGGGGGGGGGGGGGGAGGGGGGGACACGCTGGGTGAGGTGGGGGGCACTAGCTATACTTGGGCACTAAACTAGCTATACCGAGCACTATACTAGGGCACTAAACTAGCTATACCGAGCACTATGCTAGCTTTACTGAGCACTATACTAGCTATACTGAGCACTATACTGAGCACTATACTAGCTATACTGGGCACTATCCTAGCTATACCTGGCACTATACTACCTATACTGAGCACTATACTAGCTATACTGAGCACTATACTAGCTATACTGAGCACTATACTAGCTATACTGGGCACTATACTGAGCACTATACTAGCTATACTGAGCACTATACTAGCTATACTGAGCACTATACTGAGCACTATACTAGCTATACTGGGCACTATACTAGGTATACCTGGCACTATACTACCTATACTGAGCACTATACTAGCTATACTGAGCACTATACTAGCTATACTGAGCACTATACTAGCTATACTGGGCACTATACTAGCTATACCTGGCACTATACTACCTATTCTGAGCACTATACTAGCTATACGGAGCACTATACTAGCTATACTTGGGCACTATACTAGCCATACTGAGCACTATACTACCTATACTGGGCACTATACTAGCTATACTGGGCACTATACTAGCTATACTGGGCACTATACTAGCTATACTTGGGCACTATACTAGCTATACCGAGCACTATACTAGCTATACTGGGGCACTATATTAGCTATACCGAGCACTATACTACCTATACTGTGCACTATACTAGCTATACTGGGCACTTTACTAGCTATACTTGGGCACTATACTAGCTATACTGAGCACTATGCTAGCTATACCGAGCACTATACTACCTATACTGTGCACTATACTAGCTATACTGGGCACTTTACTAGCTGTACTGGGCACTATACTAGCTATACTGGGCACTTCACTAGCTATACTGGGCACTTCACTAGCTATACTGGGCACTACCTACCCATACTGGCCACTATACTAACTATACAGGAACACACTGGGGGGGATCACACGGCCAACATTTCCTACCCCCGGCTTATATGAGGGTCAATCATTTTTCCCTGGTTTTTTAGGGAAAAGATGGGGGGTCGGCTTATATGCGGGTCGGCTTGCTTGCGAGTATATACGGAATGTTCAATTTTTTCCTCAATTATGATAAAATGATTGGAAACTCAGAGAAAGTTGCTAGGGTGTGTATATTAATAAATTAACAATCCAACACACACCATACAATCTTTAGTAGAAATTGAAGAGAAATATCTGGCATTCCTGATCGATTTAAATCGACAAAAACGGGAAATCTGATCGGATTTTTCAGTCAAATGAAAAAAAAGCTTTCGATGTTTTCGAGAGATACGATCGTTTTTATCGAATTACTGTAAAATCGGATCATTTTATTGTATCGTGTGTGGCCACCTTTAGGGCTCTTTTCCACTATGAAATGATTCCGATCGCGATCGCGTTTCAATTTCCACCATGCGATTGCGATTGAGCTACTATATTCATTATAGTCCAGCTCAATCGCATACAAAACGCAGCAGGACGACGATTGCGATTTGACCAAAATCGCATCGCAATCGGATCGCACTAATGGAAATTGCTGCTGCAGTTTCCATTAGTTTAATGTGCCTTGCGATTTGCGATCAGAAGCAAATCGCAAATCGCAGGCTAGTGGAAAAAGGCCCTTAGACTGACCAACTGCAGGTCAGTAAGTGCTTTTGTAAATAAAGTAATAACTGAGAATCCCCCATAAAGAGATGGACTAGTCCAAAACCTGACAGATCTGTCAGATTTTCTCTACCTTCCGTAAGCTGCAGCAACATAAGAAAAAGTTATTTATAGAGAAAAGTACATTTCTATGTATGTATTTTAAATTTTAAACTTTTTTTTTTTTAATAAAAGTTGAACTTTAAACACCCAACAAGCAAAGAGGTGTTAAAAATAAGGCAAGAAAGTAATAATTAAGTTAATAGATAAAAGAACCCCAACTTTTTATGAGTAGCTTTGTTTTGCTTAGACAGTTCTAAAAATATCCATGCCAGTGCTTAGGATGGACTAAGAAATTGAGAAATGTCTTCTACTTGATGAACCAAACCTTTCCTGGTTCAGTTCTTTAAAGGGACTCCGAGCAGTGCAGAAACTATGGAAAGATGCATATCATTTTAAAGCTCTCTTTCTCCTCTTTCCGATGATATATAAACCGCTGCCCTACGCCTTTTAGTTTTCGCTATTTTCACGATTGAAGTTGCCGCGGCCGCGATTTCAATCGCGAAAATAAAGAAAACTAAAAGGCGTAGGGCAACGATTTAGGTGTCGCCAGAAAGAGGAGAAAGAGAGCTTTAAAATGATATCCATCTTTCCATAGTTACATTGTATTACACAGGCCGACTTTTTCTGCTGAATGGAGCTGCTGACACTGGGGAAAGTGTCGTCCTGTGTAATACAAGTAACTATGGAAAGATGGATATCATTTTAAAGCTCTCTTTCTCCTCTTTCTGGCAAAACCTAAATCGTCGATCTACGCCTTTTAGTTTTCTTTATTTTCGCGATTGAAATTGCGGCCGCGGCACTTTCAGTCGCGAAACTAGCGAAAACTAAACGGCGTAGGGTGGCGGTTTATATATCATTGGAAAGAGGAGAAAGAGAGCTTTAAAATGATATGCATCTTTCCATAGTTTCTGCACTGCTCGGAGTCCCTTTAAGTTTATTCTAGCTGTGCCAAAAAATGTGTGCGGATAGGTAGGGCCCTTGAGGACTGGATTTTGACTTCCCTGCCATAGAGGTAATCGTAATCCTACTAATATAATAAATGGGAAAGTTCGGATGTTTGTATGTTTGGATGTTTGTTACTCGATCACACAACAATGACTGAATGGATTTGAATGAAATTTGACACACACATTACATTACCTGGAATAAAGTAAAGGAGAATTTGTATTCCCATAACCGAAAAGGGGGCGGAGACAAATACAAATGTCACTGGAAATTTTAAACTGCAGCCATTCTTACACTGTTAATGGTAGAGTTCTCAAACTTTGCACAGTTGGTCATTGGGTGACTGGGATTAATATTCTGAAAAGTGGGTGGAGCCTATAAAAGCCAATCAAAATTCACCTATTGATTTTCAAAGGGAATATGTAATTGCTGCCATTCTTGCACTGTTAATGGCACAAGTCTCAAACCTGGTACAGTTGATCATTGGGTGACTGGGGTTCAATTTCAGAAAGGGGGTGGAGCCACAAACAGCCAATTAGATTTGTTTCATTCCAATGCAAATAATTGATGTGAAACACCGCAAAGCTCACAAACTTGGTAATTGAGTAATTGATTAATTGTGTGTGAGGGTTAAAAAAGTGGGCACAGCCAACACCAGCCAAATACATAAGGGGGCCACAGGGGGTCATAAGTGGGCGGAGACAAATACAAATTTTACTAGCAAAATGTAAACTGCAGCCATTCTTACACTGTTAATGGTAGGTTTCTCAAACTTTGCACAGTTGGTCATTGGGTGACTGGGATTAATACTCAGAAAGGTGGGAGGAGCCTACAAAAGCCAATCATAATTCACCTATTGATTTTCAAGGAGAATATTTACATTGCTGCCATTCTTGCACTGTTAATGGCACAAGCCTCAAACCTAGTACAGTTGATCATTGGGTGACTGGGGTTCAATTTCAGACAGTGGCGGACATACGGCCGTGCAGGCCGTGCCGCCGCACAAGGGCCCCTGAAGTTCCGTTGCTTCAGGGGCCCATTAAGTATTTTTTTTTAATATATATATATATATTTTTTCCCTGGGGGGCCCCGACTCCTATCCTCCCTCCCTCCCTCACCTCGGGGGGCCCCCCTCCCGGTATGCGCGTCGGGTGAGTGGCAAATACAGGATGTCTCCGTGGCTCCAAGCAGGCGCTAGAGGCTCAGCGGCCGCTTGGTCTCCAATGTCTCCAACTCTATATACGGCTCGCTACTAAACCAGGAAGTAGTGAGCAGTATACAGAGTTGGAGACATATTGGAGACCAAGCGGCTGAGCCTCTAGCGTCTGCCTGGAGCCCTGAAGACTTCCTGTATTTGCCGCTCTCGCGCCGCGCATATCAGGAGGGGGGCCCTCCGAGGTGAGGAAGGGGGGGGAGGATAGGAGTCGGGCCCCCCACCCGGATAGCTACCCACCCACTCGGCTACCTGCCTACCTACCCACCCACCCGGCTACCTAACCACCTACCCACCCAGCTACCTACCCACCCACCAGGCTTCCTACCTACCTACCCACCCGACTACCTAACCACCCACCCGGCTACCTACCCACCCGGCTACTTACCTAACCACCCACCCGGCTACCTACCGGGCTAGTTACCAACCCACCCACCAGGCTACCTACCCACCTGGCTACCCACCCACCAGGCTGCCTACCTACCTACCTACCCACCCACCAGGCTACCTACCTACCTACCTACCGGGCTAGTTACCAACCCATCCACCAGGCTACCTACCCACCTGGCTACCTACCTACCCACCCACAAGGCTACCTACCCACCCACCCGGCTACCCACCCACCCGGCTACTTACTCACCCACCAGGCTACCTACCCACCCAGCTACCCAGCCACCCACCAGGCTACCTACCCACCTGGCTAAGCGCTACCTACCCACACACCCACCAGGCTTCCTACCTACCTACCCACCCAGCTACCTACCTACCTACCTACCCACCCGGCTACATACCTACCGGGCTAGTTACCAACCCACCTACCAGGCTACCTACCCACCTGGCTTCCTACCCACCAGGCTACCTACCCACCCACCAGGCTACCTACCCACCCAGCTACCCAGCCACCCACCAGGCTACCTACCCACTCACCCACCAGGCTACCTACCCACCCGGCTAAGGGCTACCTACCCACCCACCCACCAGGCTACCTACCCTCCCGGCTAAGGGCTACCTACCCACCCACCCGGCTATCCACCCACCCGGCTACCCACCCACTAGGCTACCTACCTACCCAGCTAACCAGCCACCCACCCGGGTGCCTACCCACCCACCCACCAGGCTACCTACCCACCTGGCTAAGGGCTATCTACCCACCCACCAGGCTGCCTACCTACCTACCCACCCACCAGGCTACCTATCCACCCACCCACCCACCAGGCTACCTATCCACCCAACCACCCATGGGAGCTGCGCGCCGGATGGAGGCTGGGACAGGAGGTCTGCTGCTGCAGGTGAGTAAATGTTTTAGTTTTTTTAGTTATATTAGCAGGTGTATGTTCTGTGCAGGTCTGCCACATGATTGCATGTATTTTCTGCGCAAATCTGCCGACATGATTGCACGTATTTTCTGGGCATATCTGCTGACTTGATTGCACGTATTTTCTGTGCATATCTGCCGACTTGATTGCACGTATTTTCTGGGCATATCCGCTGACTTGATTGCACGTATTTTCTGGGCATATCTGCCGACTTGATTGCACGTATTTTCTGGGCATATCTGCCGACATGATTGCACGTATTTTCTGGGCATATCTGCCGACATGATTGCACGTATTTTCTGGGCATATCTCCCGACATGTTTGCACGTATTTTCTGGGCATATCTGCCGACATGAATGCACGTATTTTCTGGGCATATCTGCCGACATGATTGCACGTATTTTCTGGGCATATCTGCGGACATGATTGCACATATTTTCTGGGCATATCTGCCGACATGATTGCACGTATTTTCTGGGCATATCTCCCGACATGATGTGTATTTTCTTGAGACAACCTGCACAATTATGTGAATTTTCTGGGGGAAAGGGTCACCAAAACTTGGGCCCACTGTCTTTGCGTTGCAATTTTCAAGGGAAACTGAGGTGAGAATAATCTTGAGGCTGCCATATTTCTCTCCTTTTAAGCAATACCAGTTGCCTGGCTGCCGTGCTGGTCCTCTGCCTCTTATTATTTCAACCATAGACCCTGAACAAGCATGCAGCAGGTCAGGGGTTTCTGACAATATTGTCAGAACTGAGAAAATTACCTGCATGCTTGTTGCTGGTGTAATTCAGTTTATTACTGCAGCCAAATAGATCAGCAGGGCTGCCAGGCAACTAGTATTGTTTAAAAGGAAATAAACCCTCACCCCGGGTTCGCTTTAAATTAGTTAGCTCCGCCCTCATCCGATCATTGCCACGCCCATTTTTTGCCGGTTCTATCCACACTTATTTTTTGTAGCCACACCCGTTTTTTGCCACGACGCGCAGGTCGTAGGGGCCCACAATTGCAATTTTGCACAGGGGCCCACTGCTGGCTGTGTCCGCCACTGATTTCAGAAAGGGGGTGGAGCCACAAACAGCCAATTAGATTTGTTTCATTCCAATGCAAATTATTGATGCCAAACACAGCAAACCTCACAAACTTGGTAATTGAGTAATTGATTAATTGTGTGTGAGGATTAGAAAAGTGGGCACAGCCAACACCAGCCAAATACATAAGCGGGCAACACGGGGTCATAAGTGGGCGGAGACAAATACAAATTTTACTGGGAAAATGTAAACTGCAGCCATTCTTACACTGTTAACTGTAGGGTTCTCACGCTTTGCACAGTTAATTACTGGGTGACTGGGATTAATATTCAGAAACGTGGGTGGAGCCTACAAAAGCCAATCAAAAATTACCTATTGATTTTTCATGGGAATATTTCATTGCTGCCATTCTTGCACTGTTAATGGCACAAGCCTCAAACCTGGTACAGTTGATCATTGGGTGACTTGAATTTGAATGGATAAAAGGGGGTGGAGCCACAAACAGCCAATCTTATTTGTTTCATTTTAATGCAGGCTGTTGATGCTAAAAACAGCAAAGTTCACAAACTTGGTCATTGAGTAATTGTATGTTAGGGTTAGGAAAAGTGGGCGCAGCCAACACCGGCAAAATACATATTTGGGCAATACCGGGTTATCAGTGGGCAGAGACAATTACAAATTTAATTAGGAAAATGTAAACTGCAGCCATTCTTACACTGTTAATGGCAGGGTTCTCAAACTTTGCACAGTTGGTCACTGGGTGACTGGGATTAATATTCAGAAAGGTGGGTGGAGCCTACAAAAGCTAATCAAAATTCACCTATTGATTTTATAGGGGAATATGTAATTGCTGGCATTCTTGCACTGTTAATGGCACAAGCCTTAAACCTGGTACAGTTGGTCATTGGGTGACTGGGGTTCAAATTTAGACAAAGGGGTGGAGCCACAAACAGCCAATCAGATATGTTTAATCTCAATGCAAATTATTGATGCCAAAGACCGGAAAGCTCACAAACTTGGTCATTGAGTAATTGTGTGTTAGGGTTAGAAAAAGTAGGCGGAGCCAATACCAGCCAAATACATACCCGAACAATGTCAGGAAATCAGTGGGTGGAGAAAAATACAAATTTCATTGGGAAAATGTAAACTGCAGCCATTCTTACACTGTTAATGCAGAGGCGTAGCTAGGGTTTTCAGCGCCCGGGGACAAAGACTATTAATGCGCCCCCTAAGGTGAAGGGTCGTGAGCAAATGTGGGCGTGGTTATGGGTGCTCCACATTTGGTCACGCCCCTTCAAATGTACATGGAGGTTAGCAGGCTCACGCTCACCCACCCTCCCTCAGTATGTACCTTCCAGCATGTTCCAAGACAAATTCAGCAATCATGAGCCCCCCCATCAAGACAAATTCCGCAATCATGAGCAAACATGAGGCCCTCAACATGACCAACTCAGCAATCATGAGGCCCCCAACAAGACAAATTTCGCAATCCTGTGGCCCCCAACAAGACAAATTCAGCAATCATGAGGCCCCTAACAAGACAAATTCAGCGATCTTGAGGCCCCCAACAAATCATGAGGCCCCCAACAAGACAAATTCAGTAACCATGAGGCCCCCAACAAGACAAATTCAGCAGACATAAATAGACAGCATTTCACATAAATAGGCAGAATGCCCCCTTAATATGATAGACACCTCTCACCTGGCATCAGTTCCCCAAAATACACTCAATCTGACAGCAGTGCTTCCCCAAAAATAGGTAGCCCCAGGTCTATAGGTGTCCCCAGAATAGGTGGCCAGCAGTATAGATGTCCCCAGAACAGGTAGCCAGGGGTAGAGATGTCCACAGAACAGGTAGCCAGGGATATATGTGCCCAATATATGTAGGCAGGGGTATGTGTCCCCAGTATATGTAGCCAGAGGTATATGTGCCCAGTATATATAGTCAGGGGTATATGTGCCCAGTATATATAGCCAGGGGTATATGTGCCCAGTATACGTAGCCAGAGGTATATGTGCCCAGTATATATAGTCAGGGGTATATGTGCCCAGTATATATAGCCAGGGATATATGTGCCCAGTATATGTAGCCAGGGGTATATGTGCCCAGTATATGTAGTCAGGGTTATATGTGCCCAGTATATGTAGCCAGGGGTATAATATGTGCCCAGTATATATAGTCAGGGGTATATGTGCCCAGTATATGTAGCCAGGGGTATATATGCCCAGTATATGTAGCCAGGGGTATATGTGCCCAGTATATGTAGCCAGGGGTATATATGCCCAGTATATGTAGCCAGGGGTATATGTACCCAGTATATGTAGTTAGGGGTATATGTGCCCAGTATATGTAGGCAGAGGTATATGTGCCCAGAGTAGGTAGCCAGGGGTATATGTCCCCAGAGTAGGTAGCCAGGGGTATATGCCCAGTATATGTAGTTAGGAGTATATGTGCCCAGTATATGTAGCCAGGGGTATATGTGCCCAGTATATGTAGTCAGGGTTATATGTGCCCAGTATATGTAGCCAGGGGTATAATATGTGCCCAGTATATATAGTCAGGGGTATATATGCCCAGTATATGTAGCCAGGGGTATATATGCCCAGTATATGTAGCCAGGGGTATATGTGCCCAGTATATGTAGCCAGGGGTATATATGCCCAGTATATGTAGCCAGGGGTATATGTACCCAGTATATGTAGTTAGGGGTATATGTGCCCAGTATATGTAGGCAGGGGTATATGTGCCCAGAGTAGGTAGCCAGGGGTATATGTGCCCAGAGTAGGTAGCCAGGGGTATATGCCCAGTATATGTGGTTAGGGGTATATGTGCCCAATATATGTAGGCAGGGGTATATGTGCCCAGAGTAGGTAGCCAGGGGTATATGTGCCCAGAGTAGGTAGCCAGGGGTATATGTGCCCAGAGTAGGTAGCCAGGTGTATATGCCCAGTATATGTAGTTAGGAGTATATGTGCCCAGTATATGTAGGCAGGGGTATATGTGCCCAGAGTAGGTAGCCAGGGGTATATGTGCCCAGAGTAGGTAGCCAGGGGTATATGCCCAGTATATGTAGTTAGGGGTATATGTGCCCAGAGTAGGTAGCCAGGGGTATATGTGCCCAGAGTAGGTAGCCAGGGGTATATGTGCCCAGAGTAGGTAGCCAGGGGTATATGCCCAGTATATGTAGTTAGGGGTATATGTGCCCAGAGTAGGTAGCCAGGGGTATATGTGCCCAGAGTAGGTAGCCAGGGGTATATGTGCCCAGAGTAGGTAGCCAGGGGTATATGCCCAGTATATGTAGTTAGGGGTATATGTGCCCAGAGTAGGTAGCCAGGGGTATATGTGCCCAGAGTAGGTAGCCAGGGGTATATGCCCAGTATATGTAGTTAGGGGTATATGTGCCCAGAGTAGGTAGCCAGGGGTATATGTGCCCAGAGTAGGTAGCCAGGGGTATATGTGCCCAGAGTAGGTAGCCAGGGGTATATGTGCCCAGAGTAGGTAGCCAGGGGTATATGTGCCCAATATATGTAGGCAGGGGTATATGTGCCCAGAGTAGGTAGCCAAGGGTATATGTGCCCAGTATATGTAGTTAGGAGTATATGTGCCCAGAGTAGGTAGCCAGGGGTTTATGTGCCCAGAGTAGGTAGCCAGGGGTATATGTGCCCAGAGTAGGTAGCCAGGGGTATATGTGCCCAGAGTAGGTAGCCAGGGGTATATGTGCCCAGAGTAGGTAGTCAGGGGTATATGTGCCCAGAGTAGGTAGCCAGGGGTATATGCCCAGTATATGTAGTTAGGGGTATATGTGCCCAGAGTAGGTAGCCAGGGGTATATGTGCCCAGAGTAGGTAGCCAGGGGTATATGTGCCCAGAGTAGGTAGCCAGGGGTATATGTCCAGTATATGTAATTAGGAGTATATGTGCCCAGTATATGTAGGCAGGGGTATATGTGCCCAGAGTAGGTAGCCAGGGGTATATGCCCAGTATATGTAGTTAGGGGTATATGTACCCAGAGTAGGTAGCCAGGGGTATATGTGCCCAGAGTAGGTAGCCAGGGGTATATGTGCCCAGAGTAGGTAGCCAGGGGTATATGTGCCCAGAGTAGGTAGCCAGGGGTATATGCGCAGTATATGTAGTTAGGGGTATATGTGCCCAGAGTAGGTAGCCAGGGGTATATGTGCCCAGAGTAGGTAGCCAGGGGTATATGCCCAGTATATGTAGTTAGGGGTATATGTGCCCAATATATGTAGGCAGGGGTATATGTGCCCAGAGTAGGTAGCCAGGGGTATATGTGCCCAGAGTAGGTAGCCAGGGGTATATGTGCCCAGAGTAGGTAGCCAGGGGTATATGTGCCCAATATATGTAGGCAGGGGTATATGTGCCCAGAGTAGGTAGCCAGGGGTATATGTGCCCAGTATATGTAGTTAGGGGTATATGTGCCCAGAGTAGGTAGCCAGGGGTTTATGTGCCCAGAGTAGGTAGCCAGGGGTATATGTGCCCAGAGTAGGTAGCCAGGGGTATATGTGCCCAGAGTAGGTAGCCAGGGGTATATGTGCCCAGAGTAGGTAGCCAGGGGTATATGTGCCCAGAGTAGGTAGCCAGGGGTATATGCCCAGTATATGTAGTTAGGGGTATATGTGCCCAGAGTAGGTAGCCAGGGGTATATGTGCCCAGAGTAGGTAGCCAGGGGTATATGTGCCCAGAGTAGGTAGCCAGGGGTATATGCCCAGTATATGTAGTTAGGGGTATATGTGCCCAATATATGTAGGCAGGGGTATATGTGCCCAGAGTAGGTAGTCAGGGGTATATGTGCCCAGAGTAGGTAGCCAGGGGTATATGTGCCCAGAGTAGGTAGCCAGGGGTATATGTGCCCAGAGTAGGTAGCCAGGGGTATATGTGCCCAGAGTAGGTAGCCAGGGGTATATGCCCAGTATATGTAGTTAGGGGTATATGTGCCCAATATATGTAGGCAGGGGTATATGTGCCCAGAGTAGGTAGCCAGGGGTATATGTGCCCAGAGTAGGTAGCCAGGGGTATATGTGCCCAGAGTAGGTAGCCAGGGGTATATGTGCCCAATATATGTAGGCAGGGGTATTTGTGCCCAGAGTAGGTAGCTAGGGGTATATGTGCCCAGTATATGTAGTTAGAGGTATATGTGCCCAGAGTAGGTAGCCAGGGGTTTATGTGCCCAGAGTAGGTAGCCAGGGGTATATGTGCCCAGAGTAGGTAGCCAGGGGTATATGTGCCCAGAGTAGGTAGCCAGGGGTATATGTGCCTAGAGTAGGTAGCCAGGGGTATATGTGCCCAATATATGTAGGCAGGGGTATATGTGCCCAGAGTAAGTAGCCAGGGGTATATGTGCCCAGAGTAGGTAGCCAGGGGTATATGTGCCCAGAGTAGGTAGCCAGGGGTATATGTGCCCAATATATGTAGGCAGGGGTATATGTGCCCAGAGTAGGTAGCCAGGGGTATATGGGCCCAGAGTAGGTAGCCAGGGGTATATGTGCCCAGAGTAGGTAGCCAGGGGTATATGTGCCCAGAGTAGGTAGGCAGGGGTATATGCCCAGTATATGTAGTTAGGGGTATATGTGCCCAGAGTAGGTAGTCAGGTGTCCCCCTCCCCAGCAGGAGGGGAGCAGCACAGAGAAGAGGAAGAGCTGCTCTCCCTCCCTCGCTGTCCCCTCCAATGTCCGGGTGGCTGGCAGCGGCGGGAGCGGAACTTACCACCGTCTCGTCGCAGCGCCGGATGGATCTGCCACTACTCTGGTCTGGTCCAGACCAGAGCAGCGGCTGCGCACCCGAACTTCCGGCCGGCGCTGGAGCGAGACGGAGGTGAGTTCCGCCCGCCGCTGCCAGCCACCCGGACATTGGAGGGGACAGCGAGGGAGGGAGAGCTCCTAAGGTGAGGGAAGGAGGGGGGAGATGGCCCCCCTTCCCCAACGTCCGCACAGCTCTCCCTCTTCTCTGCGCTGCTCCCCTCACCCCCCCCCCCCCCCTTTCCCCGCAAAAAAAGAAAAACAACAAAAAAAAAACCCCGAAGCTCAGCTGGGCGCCCTTGGGGACCAGGCGCCCCGGGGCACTTGTCCTACCCCGACCCGCCCTAGCTCCGCGCCTGTGTTAATGGTAGGGTTCTCAAGCTTTGCACAGTTGGTCACTGGGTGACTGGGATTAATAATCAGAAAGGTGGGTGGAGCCTAAAAAAGCCAATTAAAATCTACCTATTGATTTTTAAGGGGAATATTTAATTGCTGCCTTTCTTGCACTGTTAATGGCACAAGCTTTTTGCACTGTTAATCACCTGTACCTGGTACACTTAGCCATTGGGTGATTGGGGTTCAAATTCAGAAAAGTGGGGGAGCCACAGCCAATAAGATATTTTATTTCAATTCAAATTATTGGTGCCAAAGACCGCAAAGCTCACAAACGTGGTCATTAAGTAATTAAGTAATTGTGTGTTAGGGTTAGGAAAAGTGGGCGGGGCCAACACCAGCCAAATACATACCCGGGCAATGCCGGGCGTCCGGCTAGTACATAAATAAGTAAGGGGAGAAAATTTGTGGCATCAGATTTATGAAACAAACCCAGCATTTCAAAGAAATGTCTCGGTTCAAGCTATGGCTGAATTTCTTTGAGTTAATCTCTTGCTTGATATTCATCCTACAGACACCTGCCACCCATGATGTTGAACTCTTCTGGGAACATTACTGGCTGCCAACCACAACCCATCAACCCCTTCATCCCTATCTTCTTAAGCTTCATCTTCTTCACTGGCTTTGTTCTGAACTGTATCAGTTTATGGATCTTCTGGTTCAAGGTCAAGCAATGGAACGCAATGGTGGTTCTCCAGTTCAACTTGGCCATCTCTGATGCTGTGGTCACTCCAGCGGTTCCTTTGCTCATTACATATGCCCTGACGGACAAATGGAGTTTTGGAGTGTTCTTATGTCAGTCCAAAGTCTTCATAATGAGCATCCATGTGTATGGGAGCATTTATTTCCTCACCTTAATCAGCATTCACCGATATTTCTCAATTACCCGCAATGTCAAAAGAAAGGCTTTGACCAGTAAACCATTTATCAAAAAAATTTGCCTCATTATCTGGAGTTTACTGATATGCCAAGGTATTCCTTCATTCTTTTTCCTTAAAACTTCAGAGATTGATGGAGTAAAAAAATGCTTCAACATCCATGAAAATGAACAAACAAACTTAATGTTTGTCTGGACCTGGGTCAGCGTCATGTCTGGGCTCCTCATTCCTCTCTCTGTAATGTTGGCCTGCTACAGTCTACTAATTAGGCATCTCATCCGGGTTAAACCGATGAACACCCTCAGCAAAATCGTGTTATCCAAGTCAGTGTTGACTATATTTGTGAGTTTGATAATATTCATAATCTGCTCCATTCCCAGCAACATTGCCAGGGTGGTGGCTGTCACCATTGCATGGATCTTCCCAAGCTATTGTTCATGGTTGGAAAATGCTGAAGATGCCTTAAATTTTACTGCAACAATACAGTTAACAAATTGCTTGATGGACCCCATATTGTACTGCTTTGCTTCTGATAAATATAGAGCTACATTCACAAGTTTGTGCACATTCTGGTGTCCTTCCCTGCAAAGACAACATCAAGAGAACATCAAAGTCTCTGACTCCACGGGCCAGACTGAAGAATCTAAAAATATTCAGTGCACTGTTCTTATAACTATGGACAGCTCAGAAACAAGGCCAGCTACAGTGGTTGAGTGGGAAAACTAAGCACTGATTTAAAGGCAAAGTTGATTTAGGAAAGACATTTTGTATTTAGATAGAAACCGGTAGTCACCTACTTACTTCTCAGAAGCAATCTGTTAGAACTACAATTAAGATGATCTCAAAGATCCTCAAAAAAAAGAAGAAAGAAACAGACAAAAAGTAACAGTGCAAGATTGCTCAAATAATAATTCTGACTGCATTATTGACCAATCACCAATCAACTTGGATGAACTTATTTTTTTTGGTTTGACACTTTCTTGTCTCCTTCTCTGCAAAGACAACATGAGGAGAGCATTGAAGACTGTGAAATGTATTGACCAGGTTTTGGCATCAGAAGAAGCAAGGGATGGAAAAATGTGCAAACAAAAGTTTAACGAGAACAAGAGACGAAGCACCCTCATGTGTTTTACCATATATATCAATGGGAACATGACAGTAAACACCTACTCTGCTCTTTGTTTCATTTTTCACTGCTTAGCCTGCTTGTTAACAGCTCTGATAAAATCACCGACTGGGCATTCAGTCTAGCATTGCCCCATAATGATTATAGCTGAGTCAGTCTTCTGTGATGTCTTTTCAAGCCCAAGCCTGCCCCCTTGTAGCTCTGCTTTCCTGCTACGAGGATACATAGCAGGAAATCAGATCCACAAGGGGGCATGCTTGGACTTGAAAAGACATCACAGAAGACTGACTCAGCCATAATCATTCGGGGCAAAGCTAGACTGAATGCTTAAAAAAAAAAACACAGCGTTTGAACGAAACGCTAAGCAGAAGCTCATGTGAACAGCCCTTAACTACAAAGAAGGTAACTTAAGGAATGAAGAGATAAGATAACTCTCTCACTGTGCAGTGGCAAGTTTTCTCTTGCCTTATTATCTCCAGCATAATCTTAGTGAATTGAGGCCAATGTGAGATGGTTTAATAGTTTTATTCATAACCCATTCTGGAGATAAGCACAGCGTGTTTGTAGTGTAAGTGAGACAATAGAAGAGAAGTAAAATGGAGGGAGGAAGGGTAGTAGAGGGTCCCAATTGATGACAAATATTAGCAGATAGATATATAAGTGATACAGGCATACTGGATAGCACTATGGTATTATAGTGCTGATTCCTAGGTTTAAAGATTGGCAAGGGCAAAATCTACATGGATTTTATGTCATCAGACACTTCATATTCTCCTACATCCCAAAAACATACCAATACGTCAACTGGTTCACCCCAAAACAAACGTATATTGAAAATATTAGACCATAACTATGGTAGAGATTAGATTGTGAGCCAGTCTGAAGACAGTCAGTGACATGACTACGTACTCTGTAAAGTGCTTCAGAAGATGTCAGTGCTATATTAATACATTTATTTATATTTATTTATATTTATTTATATAGCACCAACATATTATGCAGCGCTGTATAGAGTATATTGTCTTGTCACTAACTGTCCCTCAGAGGGGCTCACAATCTAATCTCTACCATAGTCATATGTCTATGTATGTATTGTGTAGTGTATTGTATTGTATTGTAGTCTAGGGCCATTTTTAGGGGGAAGCCAATAAACTTATCTGTATGTTTTTGGGATGTGGGAGGAAACTGGAGTGCCCGGAGGAAACCCACACAGACACGGGAAGAACATACAAACTCCTTGCAGATGTTGACCTGGCTGGGATTCAAACAGGGGACCCAGCACTGCAAGGTGAGAGTGCTAACCACTACCCCACCGTGCTGCCTATGGTAAATACAGGGAGTGCAGAATTATTAGGCAAGTTGTATTTTTGAGGAATAACTTTATTATTGAACAACAACCATGTTCTCAATGAACCCAAAAAACTCATTAATATCAAAGCTGAATATTTTTGAAAGTAGTTTTTAGTTAGTTTTTAGTTTTAGCTATTTTAGGGGGATATCTGTGTGTGCAGGTGACTATTACTGTGCATAATTATTAGGCAACTTAACAAAAAACAAATATATACCCATTTCAATTATTTATTTTTACCAGTGAAACCAATATAACATCTCGACATTCACAAATATACATTTCTGACATTCAAAAAACAAAAACAAATCAGTGACCAATATAGCCACCTTTCTTTGCAAGGACACTCAAAAGCCTGCCATCCATGGATTCTGTCAGTGTTTTGATCTGTTCACCATCAACATTGCATGCAGCAGCAACCACAGCCTCCCAGACACTGTTCAGAGAGGTGTACTGTTTTCCCTCCTTGTAAATCTCAAATTTTATGATGGACCACAGGTTCTCAATGGGGTTCAGATCAGGTGAACAAGGAGGCCATGTCATTAGTTTTTCTTCTTTTATACCCTTTCTTGCCAGCCACGCTGTGGAGTACTTGGACGCGTGTGATGGAGCATTGTCCTGCATGAAAATCATGTTTTTCTTGAAGGATGTAGACTTCTTCCTGTACCACTGCTTGAAGAAGGTGTCTTCCAGAAACTGGCAGTAGGACTGGGAGTTGAGCTTGACTCCATCCTCAACCCGAAAAGGCCCCACAAGCTCATCTTTGATGATACCAGCCCAAACCAGTACTCCACCTCCACATTGCTGGCATCTGAGTCGGACTGGAGCTCTCTGCCCTTTACCAATCCAGCCACGGCCCATCCATCTGGCCCATCAAGACTCACTCTCATTTCATCAGTCCATAAAACCCTAGAAAAATCAGTCTTGAGATATTTCTTGGCCCAGTGTTGATGTTTCAGCTTGTGTGTCTTGTTCAGTGGTGGTCGTCTTTCAGCCTTTCTTACCTTGGCCATGTCTCTGAGTATTGCACACCTTGTGCTTTTGGGCACTCCAGTGATGTTGCAGCTCGGAAATATGGCCAAACTGGTGGCAAGTGGCATCTTGGCAGCTGCACGCTTGACTTTTCTCAGTTCATGGGCAGATATTTTGTGCCTTGGTTTTTCTTCTTGCGACCCTGTTGAATATTTTGAATGAAACGCTTGATTGTTCGATGATCACGCTTCAGAAGCTTTGCAATTTTATGAGTGCTGCATCCCTCTGCAAGATATCTCACTATTTTTGACTTTTCTGAGCCTGTCAAGTCCTTCTTTTGACCCATTTTGCCAAAGGAAAGGAAGTTGCCTAATAATTATGCACACATGATATAGGGTGTTGATGTCATTAGACCACACCCCTTCTCATTACAGAGATGCACATCACCTAATATGCTTAATTGGTAGTAGGCTTTCGGACCTATACAGCTTGGAGTAAGACAACATGCATAAAGAGGATGATGTGGTCAAAATACTCATTTGCCTAATAATTCTGCACTCGCTGTACATAATAATAATATGGTGATACATTACACTATGACTATGCAAGGCCGGTTCTGTCATGAAGCAAGGTGAAACATTCGCATCAGGCGCAGAGATTACAGGGGCAGCATTTTTGTACTGTGAGCGAAGGGGGAGAGATCATCATTGGGGAAAATCAGCTTGTCGTGCTGTGTGAGGAGTCTAAAAGTGAGTGAGGAGGGGGAAGGCAGGGGAATAGCAGTGATTCATCTGAATTAAATGAATCATAGTACATTTTTGGATGCTGTGCGATCATTCCAAATCGGGAATGGGGGGGGGGGGGGGGGCAAATCTTCACAAGTTTGCCTTAAGCAGCTAAAAGTCTTGGACCAGCCCTGTGACTACGGTAGGGCTAGATTGTGAGCTCCACTGAGGACACTCAGTGAAATGACTATGGAAAACAAAAGATTGCTTTCTTCAAACAGAGAGTATTTGCGATAATTCAGGTTGGAGTGAGCTCCGAGATGTCTCCCAGTGCATCACTGCAGAAATATGCAAATTATCCATTGTTGTCCCTGTGAGCTAGCCACACCTCCAGATCCCCTGGAATGCATTGATGTGTCAGCTTTTTAATAATACAGAGCCACAATAATCCAACAGGCATACAGACTGTTTCGAATTGATTTATCCTCTTCAGTGCATGGCATGGATTAATGTGGCTCTATGGGGTAGGACTTAAAACACCCAGAGGTACAGAGTACCCATCAAGCTCATGGTGAACCAGAACTCCTAAGAGTGTGTATGGGGCTACAATGGACATGACTATGTGCTCTGTAAAGTGCTGAAGAAGATGCCACTGCTATATACAGTAAATACATAATAATAATAATAATATGGTGGGACATTACACTATAACTATGGTAGGATTAGATTGTGAGCTTACCTGCCACAAAGTCAGTTTTCCGGTTATGTGTTAGGGGGAAGTGGAAAAGCCTATTTTTGACAGAGCGTTAATACACCAGACAGAATCTTGTCCAAACAAACAAGCTGTCTCTAGTTATATAAATGCTAAGGACCACATCATCCATGCCCATCACCCACCACGGGTCTCCAGACCACAGAGTCACTGGTGTTTCTGAGTTGCAGATCACACCTCTTAGCATTTTTGTGAAGTTGTGGTCAGTATATTAAGCATGATCTTATCTTACCCGCCACAAAAGTCAGTTTTCCGGTTATATGTTGAAGGAAGTGGAAAAGCTTGTTTTTGACAGCGTATATGCACCAAACAGAATCTTGTCCAGACATATGAGCTGTCTCCAGCAGTGGTGCTCATCCGGATTCCGGATATCCGGGTAAACCAGATATCCGAACTTTTTAATGCTATCCGACTGGATTCAGATTCTGGCTATCTGGGCTGAAATCCACATAGCACTATGCGGGTATTTGGTCGCATACCCGGATATCCGCGGATATGGGTCGGATATCCGAATCCGGATACTATAACTAAGGAGATGACGCCCCTGACGTCTCTGAGCCAATCAGAGGGCTCCCAGCAGAAGCCCTAGCAACCAATCACAGAGGGGAACTCTGGCCAGTCCCCCTGTATATAGAAGCGGCCATTTTAGGGGAACTCGTCCTTGCTTTGTGACTGCACATTGAGAGACACTCCAGTGCTGTTTGGCTAAAGAAAGTGCATTGTACTGTGTTAAACCCAGCATTTTTACACATAAACACCTGTACTATACCACTCTTTTATTGTTGTTTAGCTAGTTTATTGTTTTGTGATTTTAGCTAGTGTGTGTGACAGTCTCTGGTGCTGCAGCAGCTCTCTAGGTCCTGTCTGTGTCTGTGTGTGTGTGCTGTTTGTGCACACAGGCCAGGCCTGTGCTGTATTGCCTTAGCTACAGTATAGTTTAGGGCATAGGGATTACGGTGTTATTGTGTAGTTATTACTGCAGTGCTTAGTTGTTAGAGACTAGTACTGTGTCTGTGTTAGGTACAGATCACTGCATTTCTGCTGTGCTGCTGATTGTCAGTGTGTGTGACAGATAGACCGTCCGTTAGTGTGCACACTGTCTTTTTCTTCAGTCAGCGTGCTCTGTAGTCTAGACACAGCGAGCACAATCAGGGCTGTTTCCACTGACTTTGAGCAGGACATTCTAGGCGCACTGGGGTTTGCGGAGGAGTCAAAGATGGTCACGGTGATAGTTGGGGGGGATTCCTTGACTGAGGTGTCAGCAGAAGAGGAGTTTGGGGGGTCATCAACATCCCAGCAGTTGTTTGAGGAGGGGGAGTATGATGCTGATAATGATGACGAGATGAAGGACCGTGACTACCAACCACAGGAGGGAGATGTTGGCTGTGAGTCTGAGGAGGAGGATGGATCCGTGGGTCTGGCACGGAGGATCAGCATCGCTGACATTGGCAGGAGCAGCAGTGGGCGTGGAATGTGGGACCCACAGCCTGCTGCTTCATCTTCTGTCGCTACCACCAGCCGCACCACTCAACCCCAGGCCCCAACCACCGCAGGGGGGAAAAAAAAGCAGCAGCGGCCCAATCAGGGCGTAAGGGAAAATTTAAATCCCCAATATGGCACTTTTTTAATCTGCCCTCAGTGGAAAGCAAGTTTGTGACTTGTAACGTGTGCCAGGTGAAGTTGAGCAGAGGTTGCAACCCCTCCAACTACGGCACCTCCAGCTTCATCAACCACCCGGCCAACAAACATCATCACGAACATCAGGAGTTCAAGATGCTGAAGGAAGCTGGCGCTGGCAGTGTTCCTCCGTCCAAAAGCACCAACAGAACCCCCTTTACCAGTGCCACTCCGGCCGACACTGAGGCCTGTTCAGGCAGCCGGTCCTCTTCAGTGGTCTCCTCTGCTCCCTCCTCCTCTTTCCGTGCAACCCAAAACTGCCACCAGACCCTTTTGACCGAGTCCTTTGTGTTCAGGGCTCAGCCTCCCAGCAGCCGTCGCATCCGCCAGCTAAACGGCCTGCTTGTACGGGCCATGTCCTCCCAGCTCCTCCGGTAATCCTTTGTGCAGGAGGGGAGCAACATGCCGAGTTGGCCAATACCCTGCCGGCACTACTTTTAACGCACGGCCATCCCAGCACTGCACCGCTTTGCGATGGGCAACGTGGAGCGTGGGCTGGATCATGCGGTGGGTAAACGGGTTCATGTGACCATGGACTCCTGAAACAGCAGGTTTCGGGACAAACCGCTATCTGTCCTTCACAGCGCACTGGATCAGTTTGGTGGAAGGGGGCGAGGAGGGGACAGCAGCATCGGGCACAGCAGCAATCCAGTGGGTGGTGCCACCCCGCAGCAGGGTCAGAAGTGCAGCAGGTTGCTCAGATCCGGTTTCGCCCTCTGGCAAACCCGCCGCCGCCAAACGCCCCGCCTCAGCAGCAGTGTGAAGGCCCGCCACTGCCAAGCGCTGCTGGAGATGGTCAGCCTGGGGAAGGCCAAGCTGACGGCAGACCACATCCTGGCAAAACTCCAAGATCAGGAGAGGAGTTGTCTGACCCCCAGAGGCCTCAGAGTCAGAGAGGTGGTGTCCGACAACGGGGCCAGCCTGGTTGCTGCCATCCACCAGGGAGACCTCACCCACATCCCCTGTCTGGCCCACGTCCTGAACCTGGTGGTGCAGAAATTTGTGAGCACCTACCAAGGGATGGAGCCACTTTTGAAAGCGGCTCGGAAGACGGTGGGTTATTACCGCCGCTAGGGCGGTGCCTCAGCGGCCCTGGAAGCCGTGCAGCTGGAACTGAACCTCCCACGGCACCGGCTCATTATTGATGTTGCAACACGATGGAACTCCACCCTGGCCATGTTAGAGCGTCTGGTTGAACAGAGGCAGGCTGTCAACCACTACCTGGCCAGAGCCACCGCAGATGCCACCGTGTTCGGAACCAGCACCACCCACCTCCTGGACATCATCCTGAATGCAGAGTGGGAAAAAATGCAGCTGGTGTGCTTGGTGCTGCCACCAACATGGTCAGCCGGAACCGTGCATCACTGTGTGAGTGGGTGAGCATGGTGTGCATGCTGGACAAGGCCCTCGATGCTCTGCTGGAAGTGGAAGAGGCAGCCATGATCCAGCAGGAGCAGCAACAGCAACCTTCACAGTCCACCTCTGTGCATCAGGAGGAGGAGGTTGAGAACTTGGAGTTGGAGGACTTGGAGGTCCCTGACCTTGAAGATGAGGGGGCACAGCTGAGTGCACCTGCAGTGGTGTGGGAGTGGAGAGAGCAGGGGGAGGCTCAGGAATCAGAGGAGGAGGACAGCACCGGGGGTGATGATTCAGTGTATGGGTCAGCAGAGATGGCGTCCCTCTTTCCCATGGCAGTGCACATGCTGCAGTGCCTGCGCAGTGACCCAAGGGTCAAGCAGATGCGTGCTCGGGAGGACATGTGGATCACCCTGATGCTGGACACGGCTGAAGGGGAAGCTGCATCAGTTCCTGCCTGCAGGAGGAGACCCTGTGCGGCAAATGAGGGACTTGCAGCGGTTTCTGGTTCGGCACTTGGAGGAAGCCTTCCCCTAGACTCCCCCCCCTGCTGTCACAGTCTAGCCAGCACAGCAGCAGGTGCCTGCGTCCATCAGCAGCAGGCACCCATCAAACCTGCTGTCTCTCACGAAGGCACTGTATGCCACGCCAGTATAGCTGCCGACTAAGGAGGTTCCTGCAGCAGCATGTGGCTATCAAAGCCAGAACCAGCGTCTGACCTGGATGGTGGCAGACTACATGGGGTCCTACAGCGGGCTTGAGAGCGACACCCCTGTGGACCCCTTGGATTACTGAGTCAAGCACCTGGATATTTGGAGCGAGCTGGCGCAGTACGCCTGGAAGTCCTTGCTTGCCCCCCCTTCCAGCGTGGTGTCCGAAAGGTGCTTCAGTGCGGCCAGTGGTGTGGTCACCAAAAAGCGCTCTCGTCTGTCCACCCAGTCTGTGGACAGACTGACGTTTCTAAAAATAAACCAGGCTTGGGTGGTTGGTGAATTCCTGGCCCCTGTTGTTGGCAAGAGGAGGAAATGAAGTGGCTGGAAATCACTATGCCTGCCTTACCCACCCTTTACCACATACAACCTCCAGGCTCCGTCTTGACTTGAGTCATAAACCTGGTTCAAATTTTTTTTTACAGCCGTGGTACCAACACACTAGATGCCATGGAGAACTATGTAAACACAATTTCTGTGTAATTTTTTTGGAGGTGTCTCTGCTGTCCGAGTTGTGGGGAGGCCCCAACTGCAGCAGTATGACCGCTTCCTGGAACCTCTCCTAATGTTTTAACAGTGCCGTGGTACCAACACTAGGTACCCATGGTGAACTATCTAAACACAATTGCTGTGTAATTTTTTGGAGGTGTCTGTGCTGTCCGAGCTGTGGGGAGGCCCCAACTGCGGCAGTACGACCGCTTCCTGCAACCTCTCCTAATGTTTTAACTGTGCCTTGGTACCAACACTAGGTGCCATGGTGAACTATGTAAACACAATTACTGTGTAATTTTTTGGGAGGTGTCTGTGCTGAAAACTGTCATGTCCCAGATGTGCGGTTGGACTTTGGATACAATGTGGGCTGCACGACCGCTGTCTGGAACCTAGTCCTGATGTTAATTGACAGCCATTTTTTCTTTTTTTTTCGGGGGGGGGGGGGGGATTTTAAGTCCCCACATCATAAATTAGTGTTTCCCTTTAAAAAAACAACATAATGCTACATGCCTCATTTACCCTATAAAAACGTTTTAAAAGCAATTTAAAGCCCACTTATGGTTTTTCTATTCGGATATCCGAATCCGCCCGGATAGCCTGGATAATGTGCTCGGATATCCGCATGCACGCGGATATCTGAAAGTTCGGCTTCGGGTATGCGATCCGGATCCGGATATCTTGGTATTCGGATCCGGATCAATTCGGATTTTGAAAAGGGGTATCAGAGCACCCCTGGTCTCCAGGGGCGCTTCTAGGCTCCTAAGAGATCCGGGGCACTTTTAGGCACTCCAGCTGGAAAATGGGTGTGGCCATGCACCAGAATGTGGGTACTGTCACGGAAGAGCCATCAGAAAAGAGAATGCAATCGCAATCGGTTTGCTGCATCGATTGTCGTTGGTGTGCCAGATCAAAATCTTATGTGTGGGTCCTTGCAGTCAGCTTGGGGGTCTCTGTTTTTTTTCATAGCTGCTAGTGGAACTCTTTTCATTTAGCCCCTTTTGTCTTTGACTGTCCCAAGGTTTGTTTAATTAGCAAGGAACAAAGGGTTCATTTCACAGGCAGATCACAGTTAAGTGTGAACCTGCCATTTGAAATCATTTGGGGATTCCAGCAGAACTGAACCTTCCACACAGCAGGGCTTCAGACATGTCGGAGCCATTACATCAGCATTAAACATAATGTAGTATATGATTTTTAGCCTGTTTAACCACTTTGTCCTCCTTGACATATAAAAACGTCAAGGAGGACAGGCGCACTCCCGCGTCCGATCGTGCGCGTGCACGCGCACTCCCGGCCGCGGATTCGGTAGCCACGGAATCAATGTATCGGGCTATGGAGCCCGATCACTGATTCCTCTCCCCCGCTGAAAAAGCGACAGCTTCTCTCGGAAGCTTCGCTCTTTCTGAAGCTGTGTCCCTCTAAGCGTACATTGTACGCTTAGAGTGACGTCATGTAAACAAACTCGAGATTGCCATCTTGTGGCCAAAAAGTAAAACTACAAGTAAATTAAAAAAAACATTACAATACACAAATATTTCCCCAAATAAAACACTTTTATATCCCACCCTCCCAAAAATGCCCACATAAAATGTTTAATAAAAAAAAACAAAAAACATTACTATAAAAAAAAACACATAAATATTTGCCTAAGGGTCTAAACTTTTTAAATATCTACGTGAAGATGAAATATTTCTCTCTATTTTTTTTTTATAAGCTTGTAAATAGTGATGTATGCAAAACGGAAAAAATGCTCTTTTATTTCCAAATAAAATATTGTCGCGATACATTGTGATAGGGACATAATTTAAATGGTGAAATAACCGTGACAAATGGGCAATTACAATACGTGGGTTTTAATTATGGAGGCATGTATTATTTTAAAACTATAATGGCCGAAAACTGACAAATAATTAATTTTTTCATTTTTTTTCTTATTCTTCCTGTTAAAATGCATTTACAGTAAAGTGGCTCTTAGCAAAATGTACCCCCCAAGGAAAGCCTAATTGGTGGCGGAAAAAACAAGATATAGATCAGTTCATTGTGATAAGTAGTGATAACGTTATAGGCTAATGAATGGGAGGTGAACATTGCTCGGATGCATAAGCTGAAAACGACTGAGATGTTAAGTGGTTAAGGAATACAGTTTATATGAGAGGTATGAAAGTTATATCATTTGATTCGGGGAGTCTTGACGGACATTTTGATACCAGTCCTGGGGGCCAGGGATAAGCCACAACAGAGTATTAAACCTCTCAGGAACTAAACATAATATGGTAACCAAGTCTGATGTCATAGGAATTGTCATATTCTGAAGAATATGAATCTGTCATCCACACAAATAATGCATTTCCTGTTTTTGAATTACTGCATTTTACAGGTAAATCTAAAATCTCTCTCCAATGAATGAACTGTGATTGGTTTGTGAACCGGAGCGGGACGGCTTTGTTCCACCCCCAAAACTAGCTTCCATAAAACCAGGATGCATACAAGGAGGGGCAGTCCTTCCTTGTGTACCATCACCTGATAAAGCCAGCCAGCCAGGGGACCATGTGGCTGGCGGCCATTTCCTGAACTGAAACAAAGGACATTTTCTGTGTACTCAGATTTGCCAGAAAGGACATATTTTTGCCTGACCTTAAAATGAACCTCTGGACTAAAAATCGACTCAGAAGCACTGAAAAGGCTTTGTGTTTCTTTAACAGTTTCACAGCATCAGAACTTTGTTTCTCTTATACAAGCCTCATTTTTAGCTGCACAGAAGAAAACTGCCCGGGCAGTTTTCCCCTTATGCTGTGCAAAGCATGATGGGATTTCTGATTTTGTTGTTCTCGTTCTGCTGTCTTGGTACAATTTTTTTTTTAATTTTGAATTTGACATTTAAAGCCTAGCGTGTGCAGCTGGGAGGGGTAATCAGGACACAGGACAGTTGAACTGTGTCTCCTGCTCCTTGTCACCTCCTTTCAACCAAAAAGATGGCTGCCCCCATGACCAAGATGGCAGCCCCCATGAATCACAAACATTTGCCTGTTCTTTTAAAACAGGGTGAGTAAGAGATTATATTACCAATCTATTCGAATTAGCATAACTAATGTAATTTAATGACAGTATGTTTGTTTAGTCTGAAGTTCCCCTTTAAGAATACGTATTTTCCTTCCCTTTTTATTTTTATACTGTGCTACGATTGTCTCTATAATTGTTGATTTCAATGATTTTCGGTATATATTAATTATTCTGTCTGCCTTCGCTGAGAGGGGCGGGGGAGAGGCGGAGATCCGCCGCTGACAGACGCGTGTGAGGCAGGGCTGCAGCTCATAGCCCGGCCTCACACAGAAGCGCACAAGGGCAGCAAAATCCAAGACCAAGAAAGTCGTGGATTTTGCAGGGGGGATTTGGGGGGTAAAGACCCCTCGATATGCTGCAGGATAGCGGTGTTTTAGCAGAGGCAAACATGCCCCTGCTGAATATAAGCTAAAAATCCATTTTTTATCTGGCTTCAGATTCTCTTTAAACATAACTAGGCACAGTTACCTGGCTTCTGTGCTGGCTGGTCTGGCTTTCTGCTGGGCAGGCTGGCTTGCTGCCAGGTTATCTGGCAATTCCTCCATAGCATTCCCTGACCTTCTAGTGGACCCTTTATCACGGGCCCCCATTGAGGCACCACAACTCCCAGCATGCCCCTATAGAAGAATCACAGCTCTCTGCATGCCCCCATAAAGGCATCATAGCACCCAGCATGGTACCACAGCACCCAGTATGCCCACATAGAGGCATCACAGCACCTAGCATAACCCCGATTGATGCACCACAGCTCCCAGCTTGCCGACCATTGAGGCACCACAGCTGACTCTGCCTGGGAGACATCTGGGGCACCCCAGAATAGATCCTGTGCACATGCCATTGGTATTTGGGGCTAGCAATGCCCCTGGCTGTCTGAGATCTGTCTCAAGCAGGTTAGTACATTGTCCTTTACTAGTTATAATTTACTAGTTGAATTTTAAATGGAGGGTACTGTCAAGAAACATTGTGGATTATCTATAAACTTTTCTCATCCAATATCTCACCATATTCTGTCCTTTCTCATGAGTTATCGGTCTGTATCGGTTTCCACTGTAAGTAAAAGACTCTTTAAAGACCCACTATTGTGAAAAACTGTAAAATTTAAAATATATATACATAAAATAAACAGTTCTCTCAGAGTAAATTGCACTATAAATTATCCTTCTCCTATGTTACTGTCACTTAAAGTAGGTAGTAAAAGGCTGTCACATCGGACAGATGTTGGACTATTCTATCCCCTCATGGGGTAATCACAGTATTACCTTTATTCTTTACAAAAGCACTCCCTAGAAAGAATCTCTACAGAGATGTCAGCCAGCTTGCTTACTCGTTTGTACGTTATTTTGCCAGTTGGACTGAGCAACTGCAGTTCAGTAAGTACTTTTGTAAATAGAGAAATAACTGAGAATCCCTCATGAAGAGATGGACTAGTCCAAAACCTGACAGATCTGTCAGATTTTTTCTACCCGTTTGTAAATTACAGATATATATATATATATATATATATATATATATATATATATATATATATACTAGCCGACCCGCGGCGTAGCATACGCCGCATACGAGGGTAGAGGGCAAGAAGGGGGTATTGGGCACAGCGGTGGGGAGGGGGGTTGGACCCTCCCTCAACTGGGTCCCCCATGTGTGCTCTACCTCCAGCTTAAGCTCAGCAGGACCCCCGCCCCCCCCTCACCTGGGTCCCCATGTGCACTCCCCCTCCAGCTTAAGCTCAGCAGGAACCCCCCCCCCCTCACCTGGGTCCCCCATGTGCACTCCCCCTCCAGCTTAAGCTTAGCAGGAACCAATCCCCCTCGGTCCCCCATGTGCGCTCCCCCTCCTGCTTAAGCACAGTAGCAGCCGCCACTATTAGTAAGCGGCAGCGGGTGGGGATGACTCACCTCTACCGTATTCCATCGTGCGTTCCACTGTCGTCACTTCCTGCAATGCCGCACACTGTATTGGTGTAATTTGACTTTATAAAACAGAAGGAAATCTGCAATAATTCAGCTATAAGTGAACATTTGTGGTTACCCACAATGCACTGCTACTAAATATGAAAATTACCCCTTTTCCCCCTTGGTAAACCAAGCAAGCATCCAGAGCTGCTGGTGTAAAGCAAGCATATAGCTTTAAAGTTTACAGTCATATCAAACCCACATGTAGACAGCCTGTTTCAGACTTTTGGTCCTCATCAGTACATGGCAGGGATTGATACGGCTGTATGAGATAGGGCTTGGACCAGTACAACAGAGTAACCAAGCAGCTCAGGGTGACCCAAACCACTCGTAATGTATAGGGGATAAAAGGGACCAAAAAGCCCTCCTACTAAAAAAAGCAAAGCTTGGTGTAATTTGCCTTCCTAAAACAGAAAGAAATATGCAATTATTCAGCTATAAGTGAACATTTGTGGTTACCCACAATGCACTGCTACTAAATATGCAAATAATTCCCTTTTCCCCTTAGTAACCCAAGCAAGCATCCAGAACCACTGGTGTATAGCAAGCCTATAGCTTTAAATTTTACACAGTCATATCAAACCCACATGTGACAGCCTGTTTCAGACTTTTGTTCCTCATCAGTACATGGCAGGGATTGATACGGCTGTATGAGATAGGGCTTGGACCAGTACAACAGAGTAACCAAGCAGCTCAGGGTGGCCCAAACCACTCGGAATGTATAGGTGGATAAAAGGGACCAAAAAGACCTCGTACTAAAAAAATCAAATCTTGGTGTAATTTGCCTTCTTAAAGGACTTCCGAGGCCAAAATCTGCCCCCAAAACGTAAAAAAAGTTAACTACCTGCATGACTTTGTTAGGCAAGGAGGACGCCATCCGTGCCCTTCTGTGTCGTTCCGCCTGGTCCCCTCTGCTCAATAGCCCCCAGAAAGGCTGCGACCCCACGGCCGGGGTCGGTATCTGCAGCCTGCATAAAGATGGCCGCCGGAGCTGGCCACGGCTGCGCAGTCCGCATAGGCTATCATTCATAAAGCATTTCCGCATGCGGAAATGCTTAAAACAGCTGACTTTACCGACCACTTAGCAAAGTCAGCATTCATAAAGGCTCTTTCCGCATGAAAAAATGACACTACCGAGCAGAGTGATAAATCACCGCCTTGTGCTGTGATTATCGGAACAAATGTAGCAAAATGTTAATTCATAAAGATCACCGCAAGCGGTGTGAGGTCGGGAAGTACCGCTCCCTCTGATGTGGCGATGCCAATGTAAGTGAATGGAGACACACAGACCTCCCAGGCAGCTGCAGCAGAGCGGAACGCGGAGAAATGTATTAACTCGGCAGCTTCCGTGTCTCCGCAAGCCTACTGCCTGCCTACCGCCAGCCTAGTTCAGGGAATCTCTGCACTGCTACCGCACATGGATACTTTTTTATGAATGCCCACCCAGAAGTCTAAAACACCGCCAGCAGTGTTTTCCCGCACTGATTCTCCATACCGACAGCACTTTCATGAATGATAGCGATAGCCGCTACTGCGGCTGCGCAGCTCTAGGGCCAACCCCTGATCCACGTAACAGGCAGCGTGGATCGGAGGGTTGGTCCTAGAGCTGCGCAGCCGTGGCCAGCTCCGGCGGCCATCTTTATGCAGGCTGTAGATACCGACCCGGACCGTGGGGTCGCAGTCTTTCGGGGGCTATTGAGCAGAGGGGACCAGGCGGAACGGCACGGAGGGTGCGGATGGCGTCCTCCGTGCCTTACAAAGTCATGCAGGTAGTTAGCTTTTTTTACGTTTTGGGGGCAGATTTTGGCCTCGGAAGTCCTTTAAAACAGAAGAAACTCTGCAATAATTCAGCTTTAAGTGAACATTTGTAATTACCCACAATGCACCGCTACTAAATATGCAAATTATTCTTTTTCACCCTTAGTAAGCCAAGCAAGCCTATAGCTTTAAGTTTTACACAGACATATCAAACCCACATGTGACAGCCTATATCAGACTTTTGGTTCTCATCAGTACATAGCAGGGATTGAAATGGCTGTCTGAGATAGGGCTTGGACCAGTACAACAGAGTAACCAAGCAGCTCAGGGTGACCCAAACTACTAAGAATGTATAGGGGGGTAAAATAGACCAAAAATCCCTCCTACTAAAAAAAAGCAAAGCTTGGTGTAATTTCCTTCTTAAAACAGAAGCAAATCTGAAATAATTCCGCCATAAGTGAACATTTGTGGTTACCCACAATGCACTGCTACTGAATATGCAAATTATCCTTCTTTGCCCTTGGTTTGATATGACACTACTTCTTCTTCTTGCTTGGACCAGCCCCTTCTTCTTGCTTGGACCGGCCCTGGGGGCAGGGCGCTACTTCTTCTTCTTGTTTGAAGGTTGAGGCACTTACTCTATTATATATATAGATGATTTTGGCATACAGCTCATGAAAACCCAAATTTCCTATCTCAAAAAATTAGCATATTTCATCCGAACAATAAAAGAAAAGTGTTTTTAAAACAAAAAAAAAGTCAATCTTCAAATAATTATGTTCAGTTATGCACTCAATACTTGGTCGGGAATCCTTTTGCACAAATAACTGCTTCAATGTGGCGTGGCATAGAGGCAATCAGCCTGAGGACTGGATTTTGACATCCCTGCCATAGAGGTAAGAAATAAGTAAGGAGAGATCATTTGTGGGATCAGATTTATGAAACAAACCCATTGTTTTAAAGTAAGGACTCAGTTCAAGTTAAGGCTGAATTTCTTCGAGTTTAAATCTTGATTGATATTCATCTCACAGATACTGGCTGTCAACCACAACCTGCCAATCCCTTCATCCCAATCTTCTTAAGCTTCATCTATTTCACTGGCTTTGTTCTGAACTGTATCAGTTTATGGATCTTATGGTTCAAGGTCAAGCAATGGAACGCAATGGTGGTTCTCCAGTTCAACTTGGCCATCTCAGATGCTGTGGTCACTCTTGCGGTTCCTTTGCTCATTATCAATGGCCTGAACAAGCGATTGAGTTTTGGGGTGTTCTTATGTCATGTCAGTTTAAAGTCTTAAAGTCTTTATACTGAGCATCCATGTGTATGGGAGTATTTATTTCCTCACCATATATTTCTCAGTTACCTGCAATGTCAAAAGAAAGGCTTTGACAAGAAAACCATTTATCAAAAAACTTTGCCTTATTATCTGGAGTTTTCTGATGTGCAAAGCGATTCCTTCTTTTTCCTTAAAACTTCTGAGATTCATGGAGTTACAAAATGCTTCAACATCCATGAAACTGAACAAACAAACATAATATTTGTCTGGACCTGGGTCAACGTCATGACTGGGTTCCTCATTCCTCTCTCTGTAATTTTGGCCTGCTACCGTCTACTAATTAGGCATCTCATCAGGATCAAGCCAATGAACACTCTCAGCAAAATCATGTTACATAGTTACATAGTTACATAGTTATTTTGGTTGAAAAAAGACATACGTCCATCGAGTTCAACCAGTACAAAGTACAACTCCAGCCTGCTCCCTCACATACCCAGAGGCGCTTCTAGAGACCAGCTGACCAGCTAATTGCCTAGAGCAGATTTATTGCAGGGCGGCTTTGAGGGAAAAAAAAGTTTATTTTTCCTGTCCTTAAGAGGCTGAAAACTCAGGGAACAGAGATAAAAAGTTCTAATGAAAGCCTCTACTGCTCAGCCTCAAATAAGGAATCTACAAACCTTTTGTCTACAACACTTTGTATGGCATTCCCTAATGTTAGTGTTATCTCAGGATCTAGAGTGTGTCTGTGTGACTCCTGTCCTGCCCGCCCCTCCTTATGACTTAAGAGGAGGATGGTGTCTTTGTGTGCATTCCAGAACGGGACTTGGCAGGAGGAAGGAGTGAGATTTTTTTCCCCCTGCTACTGGTACAGTGTAGAAGTCTGTGGTTTATGGAGAGCCAACAATGTGAATCACTAGGCTGGCTGAGGGAAATAAATGTACAATTTGATGGCAAGCTGATAAATGTACACAGCATGATGCAGAAGAGAGGCTTGCCTCCTACAGTGTCTCTAGAAAAAAACTGTCTGCTTTCTCGCCATTGTAAAGACTGCATGTGGTCAGCTAGATAAGGTCGTAGCTCCCAAATGTCCCTCTTTTGGAGGGACAATCCCTCTTTGGGAGCCCTGTCACTCTGTCCCTCTTTCCTCCTCATATGTCCCTCTTTCAGGATTTTGTCCCTCTTTCTATGTAAATATATATATATATCTCTACTAAAAATGTGTTTGACTGTAAACTTTATTCCCATCCTTTACATTGATATATTACTAATTTTAAAATGTTAATATGAAGGAAAATGACCCAGGATAGAAAGGACCAGTGTGGTTTGAATTATAAAACAACATATTTTTCTTATGAAATCTGTACGGTATACGTGACTAGGGGTGTGACGGGGGAGTGATCAGGGGTGTGGCAGGGGCATGGCAGAAGTGTCCCTCTTTTTTTCATCTCAAAAAGTTGGGAGGTATGTATTACACAGGTTGAAAAGATTTAGACAGTCCTTAGACTCCAGGAGGGCTGCTGCAGCCTTGTGTAAGAGACTGGCAGGACAGGCGTCACATTACAGGCAAGTCGCCTCCGTGTTATGTGGCTGCAATACAGATAAGCTGTCTGCTCCATCTCAGGCTATTCTCAGTCTCTCTCCACTCCTCCTCTCTCCCTCATTCACCTTTGATTCCCCCCCCCTTCCCCTAGTGCTGGCTGTCTACTTGTCTTAAAGGAAAGCACAATAAAAGTGCTTTTCCTCCTCTCTCTGGATAGTGTAATTGTTAAGGGCTCTGCCTCAGGCACAGGCAACCTGGGTTCAAATCTCTGCTTCTTCCTACTCAGTAAGCCGGCACCTATTCAGTAGGAGACCTTGGGCAAGACTCCCTAACACTGCTACTGCCTACTGAGCGAGTCAACACTGAGTCCGCGAGGAAAAAAGTAATTATAAATGTTCCTTGTTACTCTCTACTTTGACCCCCCCCCTAATCCTACCCTTACAATTTAATCACCCAATCTTGTTATTAGTAACCCTAGCCTATAGCTGTCAATACATGCATTCATTTTTACAGACAGATTCTTTCAAAATGATCGAATATGGTGATTATCAACCACCACATCAATCAGAATTTCAATCAATCCATGGCAAAAATGTACCAAAAGTACAATCAAGTAGTACATTTTTACAATTGGACACAGTGGTATAGTGGCGGTAGATCACGGCTCGTAGTATTGCACTGAACCACTACTGTAATACAATTATTTTCTGGTGAAAAGCTGCCACATTGCAAATATTTTCATGGAGAGGGCGGGGGGGCCCACAGGTCTCCTTGCCTGGAGTGACAAAATGGCCAATGGCGCCCCTGCACATACCCCTGTTGATCCAGAGGAAGGCGAAAAAAACCCCACAAGGCATGGTCCAATTAGCCCCAAAAGGGAAAAATTCCTTCCTGACTCCAGATGGCAATCAGATAAAATCCCTGGATCAACATCATTAGGCATTACCTAGTAATTGTAGCCATGGATGTCTTTCAACGCAAGGAAAGCATCTAAGCCCCCTTTAAATGCAGGTATAGAGTTTGCCATAATGACTTCCTGTGGCAATGCATTCCACATCTTAATCACTCTTACTGTAAAGAACCCTTTCCTAAATAAATGGCTAAAACGTTGTTTCTCCATGCGCAGATCATGTCCTCAAGTCCTTTGAGAAGGCCTAGGGACAAAAAGCTCATCCGCCAAGCTATTATATTGCCCTCTGATGTATTTATACATGTTAATTAGATCTCCTCTAAGGCGTCTTTTCTCTAGACTAAATAAACCCAGTTTATCTAACCTTTCTTGGTAAGCGAGACCTTCTATCCCATGTATCAATTTTGTAGCTCGTCTCTGCACCTGCTCTAAAACTGCAATATCTTTTTTGTAATGTGGTGCCCAGAACTGAATTCCATATTCCAGATGTGGCCTTACTAGGGAGTTAAACAGGGGCAATATTATGCTAGCATCTCGAGTTTTTATTTCCCTTTTAATGCATCACAAAATTTTGTTCGCTTTAGCTGTAGCGGCTTGGCATTGAGTATGATTATTTAACTTGTTGTCGATGAGTACTCCTAAGTCCTTCTCCAAGTTTGATGTCCCCAACTGTATCCCATTTATTTTGTATGGTGCTAGACCATTGGTACGACCAAAATGCATGACTTTACATTTGTCAACATTGAACTTCATCTGCCATGTTATCCATGTCAATGACTACATTTGTGAGTTTGATAATATTCATAATCTGCTCCATTCCCAGTAACATCACCAGGGTGGTGGCAGCCACCATTGCATGTATCTTCCCAGGCTATAGTTCATGGTTGGAAAATGCTGAAGATGCCTTTAATATTAACGCAGCAATATTGGGAACAAATTGCTTGATGGACCCCATACTGTACTGCTTGGCTTCTGATAAATATAGAACTACATTCACAAGTTTGTGTGCTTCTTTCTGGTGTCCTTCTCTGCAAAGACAACATCAGGAGAACATCAAAGACTGTTAATGTGATTGACCAGGTTTAGGCAATCTAAAGGTATGATTTTTGTTCCTCCCTCCAATTGTGTTTATAAAAGTAATGGTCATAATGATGATTGTATTTGTATTCATGTAACAAGTAGTAATCTATGAAGCAGCAGAGTGAAACCAACTGGGTTTGTCCGTCCTCTTCCCAATAATGCATTTGGTAGGTCTCTGCATACATAAGAAGACAGGGCTTCATGTATCGGGATGGTTGGCAATGCCAAATTCCAATGCCGTAGAAAATCCGGTTTAAACCCTTGCTGATTACCGCTACTGCTACCGATTCTGCTTTCCGCTACCAACTTCCGCATTCCGATGCGGATTTCCGTGGAAATCGTGGACATTTTCTCCAACTTTAACATTGAATTTCTAAAAAACTACAAGGTCTTTTTGCCAAAAAATGTTTCGTCTTGTTCCCACACTTCTGATTAACATACCCTGAAACGTTGGTGTTTCTAGGACCTATGAGGACTTTGCTATTAACCACTAAAGTCGGCGGATTTTGACTGTAATGTAAAATGCAGAAAATTCGCATTACTGATACGCAGTAGTTTTATGACACTCAGAAGACTCAGAATAATTAAACCAATCAGAGCATTCTCTGATTGGCTTAAAATTACTGCATATCAGGTAATGCAGATTTTCTGCATTTTACATTACAGTCAAAATCTGCCGACTTTAGCGGTTAATAGCAAAGTCCCCATAGGTCCTAGAAACACCAAATTTACAGGGTATATTAAACAGAAGAGATGTAACAAGAAGAAAAATAATTTTTCAAAAAGACCTTGTAGTTTTTGAGAAAATCCATGTTTAAAGGGGAACTGAAGAGAGAGGTATATGGAGGCTGTCATGTTTATTTCCTTTTAATCAATACCAGTTACCTGGCGGCCCTGCTGGTCTATTTCTCTGCAGTAGTATCTGATTAAAACCAGAAACAAGCATGCAGCTAGTCTTGTCAGATCAGACTTATAAGTCTGAACCACTGAAACACCTGATCTGCTGCATGCTTGTTCAGGGGCTATGGCTAATAGTATTAGAGGCAGAGGATCAGCAGGGCTGCCAGGCAACTGGTATTGTCTAAAAGGAAATAAACAGGACAGCCTCCATATACCTCTCTCTTCAGTTCCCTTTTAAGTTGGCGGAAATTTCCACGAAAATTTCCACAATTTCCACGAAAATTTCCACAATTTCCACGAAAATTTCCACAATTTTCGCAGAAATTCACCTACCACACTTGTATTAACAATTTCTGCATTCCGATGTGGAAATGCAATTTCTGATCAGGAATGGAATCCGAACGAGCATCCCTGGTCATGTAATGCGCAGTAGTGAGGTCCTCCTGCGAACCCCTTGAGAGCTATATATGAGCCTGTTCCCCCCTCTCCCCCCAATCCGACGGCATTTAGACCATAGAATACACCATTTTTGGAAATTTTAACGTTCCTTTATGATTTATTAAGTTAAAATATTCACAAACCTCTAAACGCTGGAATTTATTAACCTTTTTTTTTTTACATGGAAATTTATAGAGAGTCTACATTTTCAAAAGTATGTAATTGAGAGAGCCAATTGTTGCCAAAATGTGCAACAGAGTTTGGGCAGCCTCTTAAAGGGTACCTAAGGCGATGTGGCATGATGGGATAAACATGTGTATGTACAGTGCAAAACATTAATAACCAGTTAAGTTAAGTTAAGTTAAAGAGTTAAGTTAAGGTATGCAAGTGACAGCTCTGCCTTGTCAGCAGCGCCAGATTTAGGCCTAGGCCACCTAGACCATGGCCTAGGGCACCACAGGAGGAAGGGCACCAAAGCAGCAGGCTGAACTGGTGCAGCATTTGCAAGCTTGGAAATGCTGCAATGCAGGGAGATCAGGCGAGCACCTGACCGCGGTACTCTGCTGCTAGCTGCCTGCGCAGCAGTCACATTGCTCTCTGTGCACGTTTGTATTGTGGCCGGCAGCTATGGACTTGGGCAGCATTGGAGACGGAAAGGAAGAGGAAGCTTCTGCACTGGAGATGAGCAGAGAAATGAGTGACACAGATGGCTGCTGGCTACCTATACTGAAAGGTGTGGGTGGAGGGGGAGTAGGGATTCATCTGTCTACCTATACTGGAGGGAAAGGAGGAGGAGTCATATGGCTACATATACTACAGGGAAGAGGGAGGAATCATACTGGAGGGAAAGAGGGAAGGAGTCATCTGGCTACCTATACTGGGAGTCATCAGGCTACCTATACTAGAAGGAAGGGGGAGGGGTCATCGCACTACCTATTGAAGGAGGGCGGCTGGTGACAGTGGCCTAGGGCGGTAAAGAGTAAAAATCCGGCCCTGCTTGTCAGGAATATAGTAAACCTCACTGATAAGCAAATTAGAGCCATAAAAGTTTTCCTGGAAGAATACAACTTCTGGGGGCAGGTGAGAGATAGAAAAGGTCAGTAGTCCAGGGTCCATATGCAATTAACTTTTTCTTATGAATTTTCTCCCAGATCTTTTTTTCATCTTCTATTTGAAATGATGTTTCAGCACTTTCCAACTGAAAAAGTACAGAAAAGTAGATGGAAAAGTACTATCAAAATTATTTTAAATCGGAATGAAACACAGCATTTCTTCTTTGCTCTAAAAAAATTATTTACAGCAGATTATATACAACCAGCATTTTGCAGCATTCAATTAGTTAAACACAGGGCTTGAAAGTTCAGTGCAGAGAAAGCTGGACGCATCCAAAGTGGAGATAATGGCGTCAATTCACCAGAGGTTACCAACCTATTTATCTCTTGGGAGGTAATTTACCTCCTGTGATATCTCCAAATAGGAATTCTCCAGAAGTATAGGGGAAAATATCGACAGAGAGAAATGCAAGAGATAAATGTGAGATAAGTATGAGATAAATAAGTGATAGTAGTTAGTTTTTCTCCAAATCACAATTCACCAGGGAAGCAAACAAGTGGTTCGACCCAGCACTCTCAATGGAGACAAGCGTGCTATAGCTGATCAGAACTTGTTGCTCATCAAGTTCAAAAATAGTGAAAAAAGAGATATCAGCAGCACCGCTACAGTGAAAAAGTTAGCTCTTTATTAGTGCAGTAAAATCATGTGGCAAAGATAGAGCTGGAGGCAACAGTTGCCTCCAGCTCTATCTTTGCCACATGATTTTACTGCACTAATAAAGAGCTAACTTTTTCACTGTAGCGGTGCTGCTGATATCTCTTTTTTCGCAATTCACCAGGGAAGAAAGGGGGTGTGGCCATTCGTTATTTTTTCATCTCTTTATCCCCTGAATAAACCTGGAGATATCGTGGTTTTCACACAGCAGCTGCTGCTGTGGAAGATGGAGCCTTTTGAGCTTACTCTGTTAGGCCTGGTGCACACCAAAAACCGCTAGCAGATCCGCAAAATGCTAGCAGATTTTGAAACGCTTTTTCTTATTTTTCTGTAGCATTTCAGCTAGCATTTTGCGATTTTGTGAAGCCTTTTTGGTGTAGTAGATTTCATGTATTGTTACAGTAAAGCTGTTACTGAACAGCTACTGTAACAAAAACCGCCTGGCAAACCGCTCTGAAGTGCCGTTTTTCAGAGCGGTTTGCGTTTTTCCTATACTTAACATTGAGGCAGAAACGCCTCCGTAATCCAAAATCTGCAGCAGCCCGGGAGTATGCGTTTCTGCAAAACGCCATCCCGCTCTGGTGTGCACCAGCCCATTGAAATACATTACCCAAGCGTATCCGCAGCCGCAAGCGGATCGCAAAACGCAGCCGAACCGCTCTGGTGTGCACTAGGCCCTAGAGCTTGCCTCTATTATGAGGAGACGAAGGCGCAGGAGGAGGGTCTGTTTAATCGCCCCTCGTATTTTTCGTGAGAGAACAGTTCTTGATAATTTTACTGAGACAGAGGTGGTGAAGAAGTTCAGACTCACTCGTAACATGATTTATGATATGATCCGGCAGTAAAAGGCAGGAATACTCTGGTCAGGTAGTGGTAAAACTCCACCTCCTACCCACAATGCTGCACTTTCAAGCTTACAGAGAGGAAAAGTATCCCATGTAAATCATTAATACCGATTACCTAACTCTCTGCTTTCTCACACTTTCCTCATGCATATCTCTCCATTATCCCCTGCTATCAAACACTTTTTTCTCTGTCCTCTAACACTGGTGAATTGACTCCAGAGTGTTAAAATACCTCATGAGATAAACTACCTACCTTTTTTCTCTTAGTAAATCCTCTCTGGTGAATTGACGCCAATGTTATCTTGTGTTTACTTAATTGTATCAAGTGAGGAATGTGACACATTCTCTGACTGTGCAGAAGCTCCTGGACACAGACAGAAACTCAAAGCATTTCTGCCTTCAATACAAGATGAATAAAACCAGTTGTGAATAAAAAGCAAAGGCCGCTTTCAAAGCAAAAAACTGTACTTTTGGGAACTTGTAATTTCTAAATGAATAATAATACTTATGCACAAATGCAAATATGATAACCGTATGGCATATAAAAAATAGGAAAACGTGTTTTTATTGAATATTATGTCAGAGTTTTATACCGTTTTAAGTATTTTCTTGCTTTCTAGTGGCTTAAAGGGCATTTTATTGACAAGTTTAAAATTATCCCATAGGAGAAAAATGTAATTGCATATGGCCCATATATTTTAACTCTGGGGCTCATATGCTATTAACTTTTTCTCTTGAGTTATCTCCTAGGAGATCATTTTCATATACTCATTAAAATAACTCTTCAGCATTTTACTAATGAAAAAGTACCTAAAAGTTATTGAAATGTAACTACAAAATTATTCTGTGTATTTTTTTGCTTGATGGTGGTTTTAAAATGGCATTTCATGACAAGGTGTAAAAATATCACCAAGGAGAAAACTCGGGAGAAAAAGTGAATTGCACATGGGCCTGGGACTTTTAATAGACTGCCACTGAGCAGAAACAACAAACCATGCAATCTACTTTGTAATTGTTTAAATATAAAATAAAACTATGGGTTGTCTAAAAAAAAGTCATTTTAGGAGTAAAAGCTTAAATACAATTGCTTATCTCATCAGTTTATTTTGACCTCGGGTTCACTTTAAAGGATACCCGAGGTGACATGATGATACTGCATAGACGTGTGTATGTACAGTGCCAAGCACACTAATAACTATGCTGTGCTGCTTTTCTCTTTTTTCTTTTTTTTTTTGGCTGAGTCAGGACTCGGTCAGACTATAGCATAACCCTCACTGAAAAGGAATTACAGCCATTAAACACTTTCCTAGCAGAAAATGGCTTCTGAGAGCAAAAAAGAGATAAAGGGGTCAATAGTTCATAGATTTGAGCTCTGGTATACTTCAGTGAAGGTGTCACTGAGCAGAAACAATTAAACTGTAAAAACTTAAAAAGTAGATTTAAATATAAAAGAAATCTGTGGGATATCTAAAAAAATGTCATTTCTAGAAGAAAGAGGATAGATGCAGTTGTTTCTCACATCAGTTAATTTTCACCTCGAGTGTCCTTTAAAGCCACACCTACCAATAGAAATTGTTTTTGAAGTAAATAATGAAATAATAACCAGAGAGGCTTGTTGCAGCAAATGGTGGGGATCCCCTGTCCCATGCCTAGTGTTGAGCTTGAATTTCATACAACTGTAATTTTACATCAAAACTCACAATGACAATGCAAAATTTCTAGCAAATCCGTAATTCATTCAATTTCGAAATTGTAATCAAATATACTCTTAAAGAGACTCTGAGGTCTTTTTTGCCTGCTTTTCTCATAAAATCCTCTTTAGCATGATTGCCCCACTTGAATCGCCGCATCCCCGCGGCAGATGGGGGATTTATTACAGAGAAATAGCCCTGCATAGCTCCCGGGCTCGCAGGGCTTTACTTCCTGAAAGAGGCAGGGCTTTATGCTGTAGCTCTGCCTCCTACGAAGTCAACCTCTGCTGATCGCCGCCTCTACCTGCCCCTCTCAGTCTTCTTTCACTGAGAGGGGCGGCGAGGAGGCGGAGATCCAAGGAGATTGATTGCGAAGAGGCAGAGCTCCAGCTCAAAGCTCTGCCTCTTTAGGGCAGCACGATCTGCGACCTACAAAGTCATGGAACTTTGCAGGTCGTTTTCTCTGTAACAAATCACACATCTGCCGCGGGGATGCGGCGATTCAAGTGGGGCAATCATGCTGAAGAGGATTTTATGAGAAAAGCAGTTAAAAAAAGAGACTTCAGAGTCTCTTTAAAGTCAGTGGGCCAGATACTTACCTAAGGAGACGGAAGGCTCTGGGTCCTATATAGCCCTCTTGCTCCTCTCACAGTCTCCTCGTTTAAGGGATAGCTTCCCTGTTTGAATCCCCCATCGCATGGGACTTCGGAAATCTTCGGGAATAAAGTCCTTCCGAAGACAGGCGGCTTCATACTGCGCACGCACGAGTGTGCGAGAGAGGGCGCTCGTGCGTGCGCATTATGGAGCGGCCCATCTTTGGGAGCACTCGAGCTCCCGAAAACTTTGGTGGCGGAAAGCAGTATTTAACCAGGGATGAGCAGAAACTACGCCAGTGCAAATTTACGCATCGTAGTTCGCATCTACGCATCGTAGTTCGTAGGTGAAGTTCCAAAACTACGCTTATGAATTTACACGCAGCAAAGTACCGTTACGCGTAGCTTATGCCCACTATGCGTAGTTAACATGTGTATTGCGTAGTGAACTACGAATGCTTTACTCGCGGCCAATTTTCCGCTTGCGATTGTATGCTTACAAATTTACGCATTGAAAAGGGGAATGTACGCATAGAAGAGTTACTGGTATAAGCATTTAAAGAGGAATTAATGCGTGAAATTTTCGGCATGCTGACATAAGCATCCGCATACATTACGCTTCGCACTACTCGTAATTGCGTATTTTAACGCGTAGTCTATGAAATGTATACCAGCCCTTAATTTAACCACTTTGGTCAAATACTGCTACCGAGGGAGCCAGTGCTGGATTGGGGACCAAGAGCAGCAGGAATGCTCTATAGCAGTGTTTCTCAACATTTTATTGGTATGTACCCCCTTTAAAACCCGTGTACTCACCAAGTACCCCCTAGCATAATAACCATTATGACAAGTACCCCTTTAACAAATACATATTGAATCGTAGTGCATAATAATGGTTCTAAACAACTTCCAAGTATTTACTATTGCTTTTAATTAGCTAAAATACTAATTTGGTGTTGTTTAAATAAGATTTATAATTTTCTAAATCTCTAAATTGGTTATTCTTGGTTAAGTGTATCAAGCCCGAGTACCTGGAACCATCAGAAGTACCCCCTGGGGTATGCGTACCACACGTTGAGAACCTAGGCTCTATAGGACCCAGAGCTTTCCCTGTCCTTAGGTAAGCATCTGGCTGATTTTTTTTTTGTTCCCATTGACTTAAATTGCACACTTTTACATACATATTTCCCCAAGCAAAATTAGCACATTACAAATCATCACTACCCTTGGCCATCATCACTCATGCCCGTCGCCTACCTTCACTCCTGGGCCACAGATTGGGAACCATTGGTGGAAAGCACTTGGATTTCTGCTCTGAGTCTCAGGTCACAAGCCTTTCTGACTCATCAGTTCCACATTCTAAAACAATGTATCTCTAAAGTTGTGGTCAGTATCTTCAGTATGAACTTTTCCTACTTGGCATCAAATTCATATTTGCACTGATGTGTTAGGGGAGTTTGACTTTGCAATGGTCACATTGCCCTTTTTACTCATTTGTAAGGGGAAAAGCCCACGTTTGACAGGAGTTATATCAAGGCACCAGACAGAATCTTGTTCAGTTTTTATCAGACATCTGAGCTGTCTCCGCGATCTGTCTCGTCAGTCTCGTCTCAAGCAGGTTAGTGTATTGTACTTTATTACTTTGCAACTCAACTTTGTAGGTAGGACACCAGGGGCTTAACAATAGACCCTGCAAGGGATGCAGCCACAGAGGGGCCAAGAAGCTGCAGGGGGGCCCCATGTGGGAGAAGTTTATTTTCTCTGTCCTGAGAGACTGACAACTAAGGGCACAGAGAGAGAAAAAACTTTCTGCTCTCTGCACAATTGTTCTAATGACTGTATCTGCTCAACCACTGATAAGGAATCATACAAAGTTTTGTAGACAAATATATGTACACAGTTCCTATTCAGTGTTCAGCAGGGTCTTGTGTACAGCGCCCTGCCCCCCCCCCCCCCCCCCCAACCTCTCTATCCCTCTCCAAGTGCTCTGTATTGTAGTGATGCTGGAGTCTGCAGAGCTAGTTCTGCTCCATCTTAACTGCATAACGACTGCATCACGGCAATGGGCGTGACCACGGCAACAGCCCCAGGACCGCCTAACACCGATTGACGTCAAGTCCTGGGGCTGGGTTTTGCAGGAGATCCCGCGCGGATACGTGTGCCTCTCCGCTTGGAAGGCAAAGCTCCACTCTGCCTTCAGTCTCCCAGCGGCGACCGCTGCTCGGAGACTGTTAGACGGCGAAATCAGCGTCTTTAAACATTGCACAGCGCTGCGATCTACAGCAGCACTGAACTGGGGACAGCCATGTGACACGGCTGTCCCCGTGGGACACAGGAGAGTGATCGGCTCTCATAGGCTGAAGTCTATGAGAGCCGATTGCCGTCATTGGATGACTGGGGGGAGGGAGGGAGTTAGGCAAAAAAAAAAAAAAAATACGTACATTTATTTTTTAAAAAAATAACAAAAATATTTTTTAAAAAAATAAATAAACAGTGGGGGAGCGATCAGACCCCACCAACAGAAGGCTCTGTTGGTGGGGAGAAAGGGGGGGGGGGGGTTACTTGTGTTCTGAGTTGTGCGGCCCTGCAGCGAGGCCATAAAGCAGCAGCGGCCAATTTACAGAAAAATTGCCCTGGTCTTAAGGGGGGTTTAACACTGCGGTCCTCAAGTGGATAAACAGGAAGAAAAAACAGCTAATACACTGATAAGGGGCATAACTACAAATCATGGAGCCTCCCAGCAAAACTTTGTTGGGGTCCGTCAATGTTCACACCCTTCCCTTGCCTCTTCTTGGGGACCCTCATAGCCAGTGGGCCTGTCTCACAAGGGTCATAAAACAAGTGTGGCCATCAGGATCTTCTCACTCATAACAAGTGTAGCCATAAAAACACCTGATCTGGAGTATCAGAGAAAGGGAAGGTGAGCAGTTAGGCCTCCACACAACTCTGGGCCAGGGGCGAAGAAATAGGGGTTGCAGAGGTTGTGACCGCATCAGGGCCCTCCCTCAACTACAGTATTAGTTCTCTATTTGTCCTGTGCTCATAATAATCACTTCTATAGATACTTTGAATAGTAGTAATCTGTAACGATTGGTGTCAGCACACAGAGAGTATCTGATTATTGATGATCTGCAGTATCACCAACAATACAGATGTATACCTGATTATTAGTGATCTGCAGAATCACCAATAATACAAGTATGGCTAACCTCTGGACACCTAATAAAGTGTAAGTGTTTGGGTGCAACTGTAACTTTAATAGTTTGAAGAAACCTCACCAGAGGGGCTGGTGAGGTACTATCAGTACACGAAGCGTGCACTAGCGTACAAACTTCAGCAGGCTGGAGAGTACAACAACGAAGAGGCTGAATCTCCCAAGGAGCGGGCGATTCAGAATGTAATGCAGGCAAGAAACAATAATACTACAATGACAGATACCCTACAGAGCAGGTAACTAAGGCTGAATACAGCCTAGCAGAACTACAACACTAGAGGGGCTGGCGTAGCTATACCTCACCAGTGGCGAGGGCCCACAGGTGAGTAGAATGGTCAGGCAGGCAAGGTTCGGCAACAGAGAGGTAAGTATCGGTACAAGATCGTGAGACAGAGAGTAATCGGTAATCAGGCAGAGGTTCAGCAACAGGAAGGTACGTATCGGTACAGAATCGTGAGACGAGAGAGTAATCGGTAATCAGGCAGAGGTTCAGCAACAGGAAGGCAGATAGGCAAAAATACAGGATCAGAAAGCAGGATCAGAGTCAGAGAAATGGCTAAGAGTCATACACAGGAGATCAATACAGTAAGCAATATCCTAGTCTGGGTGTGAACTCCTTGGCATCAACACCCGGGAACTAGTCTACAATAAACAATAGCAAGATAGCAATATCCTAGACTAGGTGTGAAATCCTTAGCATCAACACCAGGGAACTAGCCCAAGGTCTGAGCGCTAACACGCAAGCATTCACGACTACAGACAAAACTTGAATGAAGCCCGGAGGCTTAAGAAGCAGAGGAGACCCCACTGGCATGCCCCCCTACCAGCAGCCAATCCTGGGCGCCGTGGGGCTCCTCTGACATCAGCCGACCAGCAGGTCAGCTGACGTCTCTCCTCCCTGAATAAAGGTCCTGTCTGTGCGCGCACCCGCGCAAGACAGCGACCCTGTGAGCGGGAGAAAGCCCCGTCCTCGGCGTGCTACACGCCGAGAAGACGGGCAGGGGCACAGAGACGACTACGGCGGCGGAAGCGTTTGCCGCAGCCGACGTCCCCCAGACCACCTCCGCCGGAGGAACGAGCAATGCCCTGGAGGCAGCTGAAATGACGGTGCCGCTCGCCGCAGCTGCTATTACATATTCATTAACAAACTGTTCCCCATCCCTCTCTTGCACCTCTAATACTGTGGATGGCCTTTGGCAGGTTTTGGTGCAACGTATTGTTATGTATAGAGTGCTTTGGGGACCCCAATGTAAAACTTGCATCGGGGCCCACAGCTCCTTAGCTACGCCGCTGCTCTGGCCACCCTGCAGTCGCAGGTGCTACTCCGCTCTAGTTACGCCCCTGATGCTGACTCAGTAGCAGAGCAGGGACAAGGTCCTCCAGCACCAAGGCTGAGACGCCAAAGTGCGCCCCTCCATCCCCCCCCCCCCCCACCCCAGCTGACACACACTGATTGCTATTAGACTAAGAGGGCCACAGGGCCCACAACCTCCCCAACACCTTAATCTCTAGTTATCTGGCTTGCAGTCACTGCTATGTATCCCCTTTTCTTATTTCTTTCTGCTTCATACACAATTAGGAATGACAACTGAATGAATTGTGCGCCCCCTCCTACACTGCACCCTGAGGCTGGAGCCTCTCCAGCCTATGCCTCGGCCTGGCCCTGCTCAGTAGTAAAAAATAAGGGTATTTGTGGTCCAAAACTGTTTTCCAGGGTCAGTAAATATTAGATTAGCTAGTCATTTCTGAGCCATAGAACTGTCTTTACATACACCTTATTTTTCAGAATATAAGATGCACTTTTTGAAAAGTGGGTGTGTGTTATTATATTCCAAAATACGGAATGTAGCTATGCAGAGTGTGCAGGTAAGCTACTGCTATACTATACTTGCTCCTGCCGCCGCAATCCCCTCCCCTGGCTACAGGTCCTGCATCTTGTGCATTCCTCTTTTTCAACCTCTGCGATTGTCTCCCCCTGATTTTTGACCTCAAAAACTAGGTGTGTCTTATGTATGCCAGAGCATCCTAAATTCCGAAAAATACGATAAACTCTGTCCAGTACTACCAGGTTTCTCCTTCCATGTCACTCCTCTAAATCCAAGGATCCCAGGACTAGGACTGCTCAAATTCGGATCTGGGAGATACCTGGATAGTTGCTGTCCCTGTCCCTCGGCGCCTCCCATGATGCACTCCATGCGCGTCACGTGATTGCAAACACTTCCTCCTTCAACCCGGAAGGAGGAAGTGTTTGTAATCACGTGACCGCCGCATATACCGCATTGTGGGAGGCGCTGAGGGACGGACCGAAGAAGACGTCAGACAGGTAAGATTGAACCCCGGCCCACCCCGCACAGGTTTACTGGGAGATATCCGGATAGAACTATCCAGATGTCTCCCGGATCGGATTTGAGCAGCCCTGCCCAGGACGTATAAAGTACTGTGTATCTAAATTGTCAGATACAGTTGCATTGCTTTTTGCCTTAGGTAAGAATCTAGCTTTTTTATTATTTGAAGTCACAGGTTTGCTTTAAAAATAACTTAGAAGTGGGGAGCCTCTCAATGACCCAGATCCTCCCGGACCCCACTGCTGCTGTCTGGGACCCGTTTTTTGTTAGCAGCTGTGCTTCGTGTACTGGGCATGTGTGTGTATGGTCTGCACATGCTCAGTGGCACAGAGCTGATCGTGCATGGAGGAGAAAACTGTACACAAGCTGCTTGGTGCAACATGTGCAGGGACAGAAAATATTCCCACATGCACATAATGGTTGTGCTTGTACACGAATGGGTGCATGGCCAGAAAAGCACGTTCAACAAGCCATTGTCAGATATGCATAGAGGGACCCTGTGCTGGAACAGTGGGCCACAGGATGATCAGGGAAGAGGCTTCCCATTATTTATTGCATTTATAAAGCACTAACATATTACGCAGTGCTGGACACTGCGTGATGTCACTGTTAAAGTTACAGACAATATTTAGGGGTGACATACAGCAATAAGACAATACAGGAATACATGCAAACCAAATCACGCAGCACAGTATAAGTACACGATAATGTTTAGTCAGTCACTGGATGGGAGCATGGGTATTAGGCAAGTCGCATTCACTCAAGAGTTCACATTTAGATCCATAGGATTGGTGTACGGTAATGGAGGTGCGTGAACAGGTAGGAGACACAAGGAGGAGGACCCTGCCTGAAGGCTTACATTCTAGAGGGAGAGGTAGGGACACGGGAGGTAGGGGACAAGAGTTCAGCCCTCGGGTTTAGAGTAGCAGTAAGGGGGGTTGGTAGGCCAGAGTGAAAAGGTGCGTTTTGAGGGCCTCCTTGAAGATGCTGAAGAAGGGGACAATCCTAATGGGGGAGGTAGGGAGTTCCATAGTGTTGGAGCAACTCTTGAGAAGTCCTGGAGGCGAGGTAAATATCTATCTTTATTATTTTTGGCATCTTCAGGTACACTTTATCTCTTAAAGGACCAATATCAAATCGTAACATTTAAAATACATGTAAACACATTCAAATAAGAATTACATTTCTACCAAAGCAAAATAAGTCATAAATTACTTTTTTTTTGTAATGTTGCTGTCACTTCTAGTAGAAATCTGACAGAACCGACAGGTTTTGGAGTAGCCCATCTTCTCATAGGGGGTACTCAGGGTTTTCTTTATTTTCTAAAGCACTTAGCGAGTGGCGGTTGCTGTGTCCATCTGCTAAAAAAAGTGTGAGACCCCGTTTCCACTATCGCGAATCCGCATGCGTCTTGCGTATGCGGATTCGCATAGACAATATAAGTCAATGGGCCTGTTTCCACTTATGCCTCTGCGGGAGCGTTTTATTGTGCAGAGAAAATCTGCACGGAACACCCTGCAGAATTCGCCTGCGTGTGGATTGCAGGCGAATCGCACACAATGTATTTAATAGGGAAATCGCATGCGTTTTCCCCATGCGTTTTTTTGCCGCGAATTCGCATGCGAATTCGCATAGGTACCAATGTGAATTCACACAGGCAGTGACATGGTTAAAATCGCATATACCCTCACCTATGCGAATTCGCATGCGAATTCGCGGCAAAAGACGCATGCGGAATCGCATCCGCATGCGATTTCATCAGCGGTGGAATCCAGGCGATTCCGCACCGCAATAGTGGAAACGAGCCCTGAAGCAAGCAGGGAGGCTGGAGGCATCATTGTATGAATCTTTTCAGAAACTGTCTTTATAAAGGATAAAGGCCATGCTGAGAATCCCTCATGGAGAGATGGACTAGCCCAAAACCTGTCGGTACTGTGAAATTTCTACTACCTACTAGAAATGACAGCAACACAGGAGAAAGGTAATTTATGACTAATTTTACTGTGGAATAAATGTACTTCTTCTTTGTATGTGTTTACATGTATTTAGAATTTTACGATTTTCGAGATAGCGGTCCTTTAAATTACTCTTTTCTAGTTGAGGTTAAATAGATACATGCATCATACATTGATAAAGATAAGAGGGTTGTTTCCAAAGCTTTTCTCATGAATTAGTTTATCTTGCCTATTTTTTACTTCAACAGTAAGGACAGCTAATTTATGAGATAAACAGATAAGGGGCCCTTAATCAATTTACATTTTCACCTAAAGTGAACCTCCGGACTAAAAATCTAGTCAGCAGAACTGAAAAGGCTTGGTGTTTCTTTAACAGTTTCACAGCATTAGAACTTTGTTTTTCTTACCAAAGCATCATTTTTAGTTGCATTTTTAGCTACGCTCCACCCCATCAAAGAAAACTGCCTGGGCTTTTTCCCCCGATGCTGTGCAGAGCATGATGGGATTTCCTATGTTGTTATTCACATTGCCTAGCAACTGGGAGAGGTGCTCAGGACACAGGACAGTTGGAACTGTGTCTCATGCTCCCTGTCACCTCCTTTCAACCAAAAAGGTGGCCGCCATCATGAAATCAAACATTTGCCAGTTCTATTAAAACAGTGTGGGTAAGGGATTATATTACCTATCTATTTTAATTAACATAACTAATGTAACTTAATGACAGTCAGGGCCGGGCCGAGGCATAGGCTGGAGAGGCTCCAGCCTCAGGGCGCAGTGTAGGAGGGGGCGCACAATTCATTCAGCTGTCATTCCTAATTGTGTTTGAAGCAGAAAGAAATAATACAAGGGGATACATGGCAGTGACTGCAAGCCAGATAACTAGCTATTAAGGTGTTGGGAAGGTCGTGGGCCCTGTGGCGCCTCTTAGTCAATAGTAGAGATGAGCGTAATGACCTAATTACGATTTTGCGAAATTTCGCGTAATTAGTGTAATTACGATTATGGCCGTAAGTACATAATCGTAATGAAGAAGGATTTCGCGAAATTTCGCGTAAGCGTAATTTTCGCGTAATTTTCGCATTACAGTCGTATCATGCCGTAATTTCGCATTAAACGCTACCGTAATTTCGCGTTAAACCGTAACGCTCCGTATAATATAAAAAAGCCGCCGACTTTAAGGGTTAATAGCAAAGCCCCCTTAAAGAGACTCCGTAACAAAAATTGCATCCTGTTTTTTATCATCCTACAAGTTCCAAAAGCTATTCTAATGTGTTCTGGCTTACTGCAGCACTTTGTACTATCACAGTCTCTGTAATAAATCAATGTATCTTTCCCTTGTCAGACTTGTCAGCCTGTGTCTGGAAGGCTGCCAAGTTCTTCAGTGTTGTGGTTCTGCTATGCACTCCCCCCTCAGGGGGGAAAGAAACACACAAATGATCTCTTGAGATTCAAAAGGAATGCTGTATACAGCCTGCTTATGTATGGATGTATTTTCTATGTGTGGACATACTGTACATCAACCTACTTCCTGTTTTGGTGGCCATTTTGTTTGTTTATAAACAAACTTTTTAAAACAGTTTTTAACCACTTTTAATGCGGCAGGGAGCGGCGAAATTGTGACAGAGGGTAATAGGAGATGTCCCCTAACGCACTGGTATGTTTACTTTTGTGCAATTTTAACAATACAGATTCTCTTTAAATGCTAAGAGCCTCAAATTTGGAGAATATATTAAGGAGATCAGGAGGAATAAGAGGAAAAAATTTTTTTTCAAAAAGACCTTATAGTTTTTGAGAAAATCGATGTTAAAGTTTCAAAGGAAAAATGTAAACATTTAAAAACCCGCCGACTTTAACGGTTAATAGCAAAGCCTGCTTAAAGTTTAGGAACACCAAATTCCCAGGGTATATTAAGGGGATCAGTGGGAATAAGAGGAAAAAATTTTTTTTCAAAAAGACCTTATAGTTTTTGAGAAAATCGATGTTTAAGTTTCAAGGGCGAAAATGTCTTTTAAATGCGGAAAATGACAGTTTTTTTTGCACAGGTAACAATAGTGTATTATTTTCATAGATTCCCCCAAGTGGGACGAGTTTTACTTACTTCGTCCTGAGTGTGGGAAATATAAAAAAAAAACGACGTGGGGTCCCCCCTCCCAGACCTCTTTAACCCCTTGTCCCCCATGCAGGCTGGGATAGCCAGAATGCGGAGCACCGGCTGCGTGGGGCTCCGCACCCTGACTATACCAGCCCGCATGGTCCATGGATTGGGGGGTCTCGGAAGGGGAGGGGCAGCCAAGCTTTCCCCTCCCCCTCCGAGCCCTTGTCCAATCCAAGGACAAGGGGCTCTTCTCCACCTCCGATGGGCGGTGGAGGTGGAGGCCGCGATTTCCTGGGGGGGAGGTTCATGGTGGAATCTGGGAGTCCCCTTTAAAAAGGGGTCCCCCAGATGCCCACCCCCCCTCCCAGGAGAAATGAGTATAGAGGTACTTGTACCCCATACCCATTTCCTTTAAGAGTTAAAGTAAATAAACACACAGACACTTAGAAAAAGTATTTTAATTGAACAAAAAACATAACCACGAAAAAAGTCCTTTAATATTCTTAATTAACCATTAATACTTACCTGTCCCTTTAAATAAATGATCCCTCGCAATATCCTCGGAAATGTTCTATCAGTTACAATGTAACAAAGTTATTACAATGTAACAACTTTGTTACATTGTAACTACGCCGCACCCGACGTCACTCACCGCCGCCGCGTCTGTGCTGCAGGACCCGACAGAGCTCTGAGCTATAGCTCAGAGCTCTGAGAAGCATCTTTGTATTTGGGCTCCAAGGAGCCCCATTGGTCCTTAGCAGACCAATGGGGTTCCTTCAAATCAGAAGGAACCCCATTGGTCTGCTAAGGACCAATGGGGCTCCTTGGAGCCCAAATACAAAGATGCTTTCGAGAGCTCTGAGCTTAAAAGACATTTTTGCCCTTGAAACTTAAAAATCGATTTTCTCAAAAACTATAAGGTCTTTTTGAAAAAAATTTTTTTCCTCTTATTCCCACTGATCCCCTTAATATACCCTAGGAATTTGGTGTTCCTAAACTTTAAGCAGGCTTTGCTATTAACCGTTAAAGTCGGCGGGTTTTTAAATGTATACATTTTTACTTTGAAACTTAAACATCGATTTTCTCAAAAACTATAAGGTCTTTTTGAAAAAAAAATTTTTCCTCTTATTCCTCCTGATCTCCTTAATATATTCTCCAAATTTGAGGCTCTTAGCATTTAAGGGGGCTTTGCTATTAACCCTTAAAGTCGGCGGCTTTTTTATATTATACGGAGCGTTACGGTTTAACGCGAAATTACGGTAGCGTTTAATGCGAAATTACGGCATGAAATTTCGCGTTGAAAATTACGCTTACGGTATTTTCAATTACGATTTTAATGGCAATTTCGCTACGCTAATTTCGCATCGTAATCGCAAATTTCGCATGCGTAATTATAGTCATGCGAAATTACGACAATTTCAGCTCAACTCTAGTCAATAGCAATCAGTGTGTGATGGCTGGGGAGGCAGGGATGGAGGGGCGCACTTTGGTGTCTCAGCCTTGGGTGCTGGAGGACCTTGTCCCGGCTCTGATGACAGTATGCTTGTTTAGGCTGGAGTTCCTCTTTAAGTTTTCTCCTAGTTGATAGTTTTCTCCTAGTTGATAGTTTTCTCCTAGTTGATAGTTGTCTCCTAGTTGATATTACACTGTGAGCTTACCAATAAAATGCCTTTTTCAGCCACCAGCAAGCAAGAATATACTCAGAATAATTTTGACAGTACATCTTCATCTACCATGTGGCCAAGTAGCAACATTTTGGTTGCCCTTCACCGTCCTCCCCCCCCCCCCCCATTTATTTTATAAGGTTCCTTTTTTCTGCCCTCCCACCCCTGAATTAGGATTCCCCTAGTATTGGTAACCAGAGGTAGCCTCAGTACTAGGTAGCCCCCCCCCCCCCCTCCACCCATGGGAAGACAGTCCATTGTTTGAAAGTATAGGAGACTCAATTCAAGGTAAAACTGAATTTATTTGGATTGAATATAAAATATAAAGTCACTGATTGATATTCATCCCACAGATGTCTGCGATGTTGAACTCTTCTGGGAACGTTACTGGCTGCCAACCACAACCCGTCAACCCCTTCATCCCTGTCTTCTTAAGCTTCATCTTCTTCATTGGCTTTATGCTCAACTGTGTCAGTTTATGGATCTTCTGGTTCAAAGTTAAGCAATGGAACGCAATGGTGGTCCTCCAGTTCAACTTGGCCATCACGGATGCCTTCATCACCCCAGTGGTTCCTCTGATCATTACATACTGCCTGACGGGCCGATGGAGTTTTGGAGTGTTCTTCTGCCAGTTTAAGCTCTTCATACTGAGCATCCATGTGTATGGGAGCATTTATTTCCTCACCTTAATCAGCATCCACCGATATTTCTCAGTTACCCGCAATGTCAAAAGAAAGGCTTTGACCAAAAAAACATTTGTCACAAAAATTTCTGTTGTTATTTGGGGTATTCTGATGTTTCAAGGCCTTCCTTTTTTCTTTGTTCTTGAAACTTCTGAAATTCACGGCGTGACAAAATGCCTCAGCATCCATCAAACTGATCACATTAATTTATTTTTTGTGTGGACCTGGCTCAATCTCTTCTACGGGCTTCTCATTCCTTTTTCTGTAACACTGGCCTGCTACAGTCTACTAATTAGATACCTCTTTAAGGTCAAACCAATGAACGCTCTCAGCAAAGTCATGTTATCCAAGTCAGTGATGACTGTCTTTGTGTCTTTGATAATATTCATCATCTGCTACATTCCCAACAATGTCACCAGAGTCGTAGCTGCCTCCTTTGCGTGGATCTTCCCAGACCATTGCTCATTATTGGAAAAGTCTGAAGATGCCTTTAATATCACTGCAGCAATACTGGGAACAAATTGCTTCATGGATCCCATACTGTACTGCTTTGCTTCTGACAATTATAGAGCTACATTCACAAGTTGGTGTACTTTCTGTTGTACTTCTCTACAAAAAAACCATCAGGACAACATCAAAAACTGTGATTGTGGAGTGCAGGTTGAGGCACCTTAAAGGACACCCGAGGTGGAAATAAACTAATGAAATAAACAATAGCATCTATCCTCCTTTTCCTAAAAATGACTTTTTAAGATATTCCACGGTTTTATTTTATATTTAAATCTACTTTTTAAGTTTTTACTGTTTTATTGTTTTTGCTAAATGACACATTCATTGAAGTATGCCAGAACTAAAATCTATGAACAATTAAACCCTTTTTTATCTCTTTCCTGCTCTCAGAAGCCATTTTTCTGCTAAGAAAGTGTTTTATAGTTGTAATTTCTTATCAGTGAGGGTCACACTGTAGTCTGACCCAGTCCTGACTCAGACAGGAACTGCCACTTACATACCTGATGTTTAACTCTTTCAGGCAGAAAAAGTACAAAAAAGGAACACAGCCTAGTTATTTGTGTGCTAGGCACTGTACATACACATGTCTATCTCATCAAGTCCCATGTATCCTTTAAGATATTCAGCAGCATCCTGTTCTTCTTACTATGGTCAGCTCAGAAAACAAAGAACTGGTTTAAAGACTACATCAATTAAAGGGAACCTAAATTAAGAGCGATATGGATGTTTCCTTTTAAAGGATACCCCTGATGAAATTGACATGGGTATGTACAGTGCCTAGCACACAAATAACTATACTGTGTTCCTTTTTTTCTTACTCTGCCTGAAAGAGTTAAATATCAGGTATGTAAGTGGCTGACTCAGTCCTGACTCAGACAGGAAGTGACTACAGTGTGACCCTCACTGATAAGAAATTCCAACTATAAAAACTTTCCTAGCAGAAAATGGCTTCTGAGAGCAAGAAAGAGATAAAAATGGGAATTTCTTATCACTTCCTGTCTGAGTCAGGACTGAGTCAGCCACTTACATACCTGATATTTAACTCTTTCATGCAGAGAAAGAAAAAAAGGAACACAGCATAGTCATTTGTGTGCTAGGCACTGTACATACACATGTCTATCTCTTCATGTCACATGTCACTTTGGGTATCCTTTAAACAATACCAGTTGCTTGTCAGTCTGGCTGCAGTAGTGGCTGAATCCCAGACCTGAAACAAGCATGCAGCTAATTCAGTCTGACTTTACACAGAGCACCTGATCTGCATGCTTGTTCAGTGGCTGTGGCTGAAAGTATTAGAGGCACAGGATCAGCAAGAGAGTCAGGCAACTGGTATTATTTTAAAAGGAAAAATCCCTATCCCTCTCAGTTTAGGTTCCCTTTAAGAGCAAAACAAAAAATGGATTTGGATAGAAACTGGTCGAACAAATCATGATCTGGCTTCTAAAAGAGAGCTTGAAGTGCTTCGAACAAAGCATTTACACTTTGAACAAAGTACCATATTTTTCGAACTGTAAGATGCTACTGACTAGAACACACACCTAGGGTTAGAGGGCAAAAAACAGGGGAAAAAAATATATACTAAACCCGGTGTGTCTATTGTCCAGGGGCGTCTTATAGATGTTTTTCCCCCAATTATTGTGTCCTCCTCACATGATTCCCGCACTCTGATTGGCCCAATAAGGTGCTCAGGGCGGGAGGAGTGGAGCGGACGTTATGTTACTAGCATTCGTTATGCTGCAATACAGCAGTATAGCGTGTGCTGAGTGCCCGCCCCCCTGACTGAGTCTGATTACTCACGCTACTCTGCCACTAGCACGTGTCGCATGCAGGGAGCCAGACATCAGGCACTCTGATTCACTAGCACGCGAAACATCAGCTTTATGAAGTGATTTTCTGAGCAATTTTTTGAATGAATGAGTGTTTCTGCTCATTCATTCAAGCTGAATCGCTACAAAGAAATGCTACATGGCAAGCGTTTGCGATTTTATAAAAAATCACAACGCTGCTGTGGAAACACCCTCATAGGGTTTCAGTAGCCAACCGCTTTTCAAAGCGCTGGCGATCTGAAAAGCGCTCAGAAGTGCTCTTGGTGTACATCATCCCAGAGACAGCTTGAGATAAGGTTTTACTGCCCTGTTTTATAACTTAAAAGACAGAGGCCCATATGTAATTCACCTTTTCAGCTGCGTTTTCTCCTAGGAGATAATTTTTTATTTTCAATTTAAAATAACTTCACAGCACTTTTCAACTAAAAAAGTACCAAAAAGTAGGTGAAAAGGTACTATCAAAATTATTTTGAGTATTTTCTTGCTTTGCGGTGGCTTAAAATGTATTTTACTGACAAGTTTAAAAATATATATCATAGGAGAAAACTCAGGAGAAAACGTTAATTGCATATGGGCCAGAGTGTGGTTTCTAAACTGCAAATATGACAGTATGATGCAATGGTATATATGTATATTAAAAAAAAGCTATATAACTGAAAATAAAAATATGAAACACTTTTCTTTGCTACTAATGTTCCGTTCATCATTCGTACTACACCAGGGGTGTCAAACTAAAATAGTTGGAGGGCCGAAATGTAAAACTTAGACCAGGTCGAGGGCCGACAGTCATAACCCCAGGCATAGCAGGTGCTCCAGTATAGGTAGCCAGGCTTGGCAGGTGCCCCAGTATAGGTAGCCAGGCATAGCAGGTGCCCCAGTATAGGTAGCCAGGCATAGCAGGTGCCCCAGTATAGGTAGCCAGGCATAGCAGGTGCCCCAGTATAGGTAGCCAGGCATAGCAGGTGCCCCAGTATAGGTAGCCAGGCATAGCAGGTGCCCCAGTATAGGTAGCCAGGCATAGCAGGTGCCCCAGTATAGGTAGCCAGGCATAGCAGGTGCCCCAGTATAGGTAGCCAGGCATAGCAGGTGCCCCAGTATAGGTAGCCAGGCATAGCAGGTGCCCCAGTATAGGTAGCCAGGCATAGCAGGTGCCCCAGTATAGGTAGCCAGGCATAGCAGGTGCCCCAGTATAGGTAGCCAGGCATAGCAGGTGCCCCAGTATAGGTAGCCAGGCATAGCAGGTGCCCCAGTATAGGTAGCCAGGCATAGCAGGTGCCCCAGTATAGGTAGCCAGGCATAGCAGGTGCCCCAGTATAGGTAGCCAGGCTTGGCAGGTGCCCCAGTATTGGTATCCAGGCATAGCAGGTGCCCCAGTATAGGTAGCCAGGCATAGCAGGTGCCCCAGTATAGGTAGCCAGGCATAGCAGGTGCCCCAGTATAGGTAGCCAGGCATATCACGTGCCCCAGTATAGGTAGCCAAGCATAGCAGGTGCCCCAGTATAGGTAGCCAGGCTTGGCAGGTGCCCCAGTATAGGTAGCCAGGCTTGACAGGTGCCCCAGTATAGGTAGCCAGGCATAGCAGGTGCCCCAGTATAGGTAGCCATGCATAGCAGGTGCCCCAGTATAGGTAACCAGGCATAGCAGGTGCCCCAGTATAGGTAGCCAGGCTTGGCAGGTGCCCCAGTATAGGTATCCAGGCATAGCAGGTGCCCCAGTATAGATAGCCAGGCATAGCAGGTGCCCCAGTATAGGTAGCCAGGCATAGCAGGTGCCCCAGTATAGGTAGCCAGGCATAGCAGGTGCTCCAGTATAGGTAGCCAGGCATAGCAGGTGCCTCAGTAAAGGTATCCAGGCATAGTAGGTGCCCCAGTATAGGTAGCTAGGCATAGCTAGGTTTATTTGCCTGACATTTCCTTTAACATTGCATCCAGGCTCTCACAATGCAGCCCCAGGCCCTATCACCATGCGGCACCCCAGCCTCTCTCAAGATGGCGTCCAGGTTCTCACCATGCAGCCCCAGCATCTCTCACCATGGCACCCAGGCCGTCACCATGCATCCCCAGCATCTCTCACCATGGGACCCAGGCCATCACCATGCATCCCCAGCACGTCTTAACATGCATCCAGGCTCTCAAGATGGCGTCCAGGTTCTCACCATGCAGACCCAGCATCTCTCACCATGGTACCCAGGCCGTCACCATGCATCCCCAGCACGTCTTAACATGCATCCAGGCTCTCAAGATGGCGTCCAGGTTCTCACCATGCAGCCCCAGCACATCTCAAGATGGCATCCAGACTGTCACTATGCTGCCCAGAACCTCTCAAGATGCATCCAGGCTCTCAAGATGGCTTCCATGCTCTCACCATGCAGCCCCAGCACATCTCAAGATGGCGTCCAGACTGTCACTATGCTGCCCAGAACCTCTCAAGATGCATCCAGCGTCTCACTATGCCGTCCCAGCATCTCTTAAAATGGCATCCATGCTGCCCCAGGTGTCCAGCACATCTCCAAATGTGACCCAGCAATACTAATGTCGCCCCAGGTGCCCAGCACCTGTAAACATGTCAGCACAGGTGCCCAGCACCTTGAAATATATAATCATAGGCGCCCAGCCCTATAATTAACAGACTTAATTTGCCCAGCACTGCTGTAATATGCCTGCTGCTCTTACCAATTTGCTAACAGAGCTTCACCAGCCACATCGCGTGGCCCCTGGTGGAAAGACAGACGTCAGGAGGTGGACCAAGAGAGAGTGACAGAGCGTAGCCATGCTCTATCACTTGTGCGAGGAGAAGGTGGGCGGAGCAAGGGTGACGATGGGATAGGGGCCGGCTACCAGTGTGAGTAAGGATGCCGGGCGGGGAGCCGCTAACTAGCAAAGCCGCAAGCCAGATTTTATTTGCAATAGTGAACTTGCTGGCGGGCCAATTTAAAAGCGCCGCAGGCCAAACGCAATGTTAATTAAAAAAGCACTGACGGCCCAAGTTTTCTGGTGCTGCAGGTCAAATTTGGCACATATGTACTACACATATAATTCATTATCACATAAGTTTATTTTTACTCTAGTGTCACTCTAAGACTTGCTTTGCTGTCCTTTTAAGGGAAGATCTGACGTCCATGGACGTCAATGCATTTCCTTTTCAGCAAAAAGCAGAAGAACGTTTCCACGAACACACTGCACATAGTGATGAATAAAATAAATAGCTTTTGCTTTGCCACCATCTCTGAGGTCATCTTTAAAGTGTGTCGGGCATCGTTTTTGAAAGTGAATAAAAGGGGAAGTCCTGGCTGACTGCAGCCAACACCATGGCTTAGAGATTCTCCAGCTAGAGCATGCTATACTCATCCTAAGAACTGGTCAACAGTGACACCTATGGATGACTAAGCAGAATCTACTCATCCGATAACTACAGAGAAAGCCAGCATGCTATGTGTTTATCCAGGGCCAGATTTACCATAAGGCACTGTAGGCACATGCCTACAGGTGCCTGATGATAAAAAGGTGGCTCACTCCTTTCCCTAAGTGCCTTCATCCCTATGCAGAGTCCTGATGATAGTGTAAATGAGCAGTTACTCACCCTGCTCTTGGCAAGCCACTGACGAGATCTCCCTTTAGTCAGGGGCAGCTCTAGCTACCTAATACTTAAGGGCACTTCTAGCTACTTAATGTTGACGGTACCTCAGGCTACCTAATACTAAGGGGCACCTGTAGCTACCAATGATGGGCAAGTAAGGGAGAGGTGGCAGCTGGGCCAGCCAGCACACTTGCGGTGCAGTTCGGTTGGGATTTTTAGGTTCATGGAGGGTGAAGTCTAAGGACATCTGTGCCTATGGGCTCCTGTGAGGTAAATCTAGGCCTGCGTTGATCCATATAGTAACATACGGAACTGGCTTTTACTTATTGGATGCATTTTTAGCCAAACCAGTGGGGTAGGGTACAGGTGAAAGGGTGGTCAAAGGACCCTCTGGAGGGAAAAACAAACAGAGACAGCAGGAACCTTGATGGTGCAGTCAGTCACGACGGGAAAAAGAAAGCAAAAAAAACAAATGTGTACTCACAAAGGAAGTTTGCAGAAGCACAACCAACCGCTCTAGGCAGGTGGGCATCTATAAACCCGACTCAACTCGCGTGTCCAGGCAAGCTGGGTGTGGTCACGTAACTGGATAGGCTTATGGTTGGGTGAACGGCACAAGGGGGAAAAAAGAGCACCCAGGGTATGATAAAACTAAGTTAAAACCAGCTTAAAAAAAAAAAAGTTGAGCTAACTTACCTCAAATAAAGACACAATCATACAATTAATGACTTAATGTGCACTGGCAACATGTTTCGTGCGTCTGCGCCCACTTCCTCAAGCCAAGTAAAAGTGCCCATACAGTGCATAGAGCCAAGTTTAGACACCTCTTGACGCCTCTTTTTTCTTTTTAACTGGTTTTAACTTCGTTTTATCATACCCTGGGTGCCTCTTTTCCCCCAGTGGGGTAGGGATCCACTATGGGGGCTGTAACCACAGGGGGAAGAGGCGGTGGCCAGCGGTGAAATGGGGGTCTGAGAGGCAGGCCTCGTGGAGACTTACAGCTGGCCCTTGCTCTCCCTAAGTGCAGAGTAGCATCAGCAGGACTCGGGAGCAACAAGTGACTCCCCTCTCTGGGCTCCACCAGTAATCTGCAGTCCCCAGACATCCCTGTCTCAATGACTATAGCGCTAGAGGTTGGTCTAATCATAGAGATGGAGCTGCCCGGACAGGGACAGCGCTGCCATAAAGGTAAAGGGGGAAACTGCCCCAGGGTCCCCAGCACTACCGGACACCCTAGGCGGTCTCCCCGACTGCTCCTGAGTGCCTGCAGCCCCTGGAAGATATGTGGCTTCATGTCTGTATTGTAATAACTCACCTCCCCGGTGTGTTGCTCTGTCCATGCTCCATCTCTCTCTCCACTGTCTGCCTCTTCTCCATGACCCAGGGCAGGTAATTGAGGCATACAGTAACATGCAGGCCAGGCAGCAGGGCTGAAGACAGAGCACGGATGCAGCAGTGCGCCGGGACAGGTGAGTTATTACAATGCAGCCAGCCACACATCGTGCAGGGGCCCCGGGATCTCGGGAGAAGTCGGGGGGGGGGGGACCACCTGGGGGATGGGAGGTCTGACTTCGCTGGGGGTAGGTAGAGGGTCATTACACTACTGAATGAAGTACTGGCAATAATAAATAATTATACTTTACCCACTGGGCTAAAACCAATATGTACATAGAGGAGGTAGAGGGTCCCCATATTACCTTTGCCTTGGGGCCCCCGTGACGCTTAAATCGGCCCTGCACCCAGAGAGGATAGATTGGCGGTGGAGCCTGGAGAGGTGAGTCACTCGGTGCTCCTGAGTTCTGCTGCCACTACTCTGCACCTCTGTCTATCATTACCGAAGGGCTACTTAAAGCTGGGGAGCCCCTCTGGCTACTGAAAATTGGTGTGTGGAGGAAGGTGCACAAATGTGCCTTAAAGGGACACTTAAGCCTGCTGTGCCTGGCTACCTATACTGGGGCACCTGCTAGGCTGAAGTGGTTAAAGAGACACTTAAGCCAGAAAAAAAAATGAGTTTTACTCACCTGGGGCTTCTACCAGCCCCCTGCAGAAGTCCTGTGCCCTCGCAGCCACACACTAATCCTCTGGTCCCCTGCTGCCAGCTAGTTTCGTTTTTGCTGACAGGCCCGTCAGGACTGGCCACGCGTAGCTTTTTCCGCATTCACGAATGTAATTAGCGCTATTGGGGGCCGCAACGCGTACAAAGATACGCGGTGCCGTATTACCAACGCATAGATATGCGGCAACACGTATCTTTGTACGCGTTGCGGCCCGCAATAGCGCTAATTACAGTCGGGAATGCGGAGTAAGCTACGCATGGCCAGTCCTGACGGGCCTGTTGGCAAAAACAAAACTAGCTGGCAGCGGGAGACCAGAGGATTAGTGTGTGGCTGCGAGGGCACAGGACTTCTGCAGGGGGCCGATAGAAGCCCCAGGTGAGTAAAACTCCTTTTTTTTTTTCTGGCTTAAGTGTCTCTTTAACCACTTCAGCCTACCGGGTTGAGATTTGTTTACATCTGAGCAACTTTCACCTCCCATTCATTTGCCAATAACTTTAGTACTACTCATCACAATGAATTGATCTATATCTTGTTTTTTCCGCCACCAATTAGGATTTCTGTGGGTGATACATTTTGCTGAGAATTAATTTAAATTAATATCTAAATCCATTTTAACAGGAATATTAAGAAAGAAATGGAAAAAAATAATTATTGCTCAGCTTTTGGCCATTATAGTTTAAAATTAAGAAATGCTACCATAATTAAAACCCATGTACTTTATTTAACCAATTTGTCCCGCTTATTACACCATTTAAATTATGTCCCTATCGCAATGTATGGTGCCGATATTTAATTTGGAAATAAAGGTGCATTTTTTCAATTTGCATCCATCACTATTTAGAAGCCCATAATTTAATAAATCATTTTGCTATACTCCTTTGACATGAATATTTAAAAAGTTCAGACCCTTAGGTAACTATTTATGTTTTTTTTTTTTATGATTGTAATTTTTTATTTTATTTTTTATTAAAACTTGTATGTCGGTGTTTTTTGGTGTGGGAGGGAAACAGGGGATTTTAAAAGTTTGAAATTGAATTTATTCAATTCTATGTGTTTTTTGGTATAGTTTGCTATTTGGCCACAAGATGGCCACAGTCAAAAAGTCCTGGGAGCAATCGATCTCGCTCCCAGGAAGAAGTATGAAGACAGGGAACTTTTTGATCTCAGAAAAGCCGCAGCGTCTAAAGAGACCCTGTCGGCTTTTCTCCGGGGGGGGGGGTCCGATCAGTGAAAGGGATTTATAATCCCTTTCATTGATCGCTGGGCTAACGGCCAGCAGCGGGGGCGCGCACGGGGGGGGGGGGGGGCCCGCTGGAGCGCGCGCGACCCGCGGGAGTGCACGCAGCCTACCTGGACGAAAATTTTCGTCCAGTTAGGCTGAAGTGGTTAACATTTCTTTTTGTGGGAGGGCCCCAACCAAAACTTTGCTATGGGGCCCCATAATTTCTAGCTATGCACCTGAGCCAACCACCCAAATTTAGACACTCCATGAGGCCCTCAGTTGGCTGCAATATTCCATCTCTAATTGTCACTGAGGCTGGGTGCACACACAGCAGGAATGCTAGCGTTGCGGAAAACGCTGCGTTTTTGGCGCTAATGGAAGTCTATGGGCCGCAGAAAAAAACGCATACAAAAACACATATACGTTTCCAAACTTGCATTTTTAAAAACACTGGTTTTGTTGCATAATATTCATAAACGCATCAAAAACGCACATAATGAAAGTCAATGGGAGTGCAATGGTATGCGTTTTTCATGCGTTTTTCATGCGTTTTTATATGCATTTTTTCCCCCCAAATAATTGTTTATGCTGTATATCCACTTCCTGTTGTCTTCCTAGTGATTTGCATAAATGGAAATATAAAAACACATGAAAAACGCATACCAAACGCAGATGTGGTTTTGTATATGCAAACCACAATCGCATTAAAACGCATGCACAATGCATGAAAAACGCATCGCAAACACAGTAAAAACGCACACAACATTAACATAAAACATGACATAAAACACATCCTTTCACTTATGTTATGTGTGCACACAGCCAGAGCCGGCCTTTGGGGGTGGCAAGTGGGGCAATCGCCCCAGGCCCCGCATACTCTAAGGCCGCCTCTGACACAGCCTAATGCTGGGAATACACGGTTCGTTTCTGCCGTGCGTTTCTGCTCTCAAACGTTTCTGCCGCTCTATCTCGGCAGACGATTCTCTTATCTTCCGCTCGTTTTTCTTATCTTTTTCCATTTACTTCTATCAGAAAACAAGTGGCCAAGGAGTCGAAAGGAAGATCGGACATGTTGGAAATTATCGATCGAACCATCTAATCAGCTAAAAAAACGAACCGTGTATTCCCAGGACACAGGTATTATCTAGAATACTCAAGGGCAATAGTGGTTATTGTCTCGCTTTGGAGGGTGTGTGGCTGGGCAATGTGAACTGCTTCTGATTCTTCTTTCACCCACCGCTGCATATACTTATACATGTGATCTGATTGGCCCTAAAGTCCCATCTACACCATACAATTTGTTGTGCGATTCGATTCAATCTGACATGTCCGATCAGGATTCAGTTAGGTCCGATTTATTTTGCCATTGCAGAACAATGGCAAAATGAATAGAATCGAATCCTGATCGGACATGTCGGATTGGATCAAATCGAGGAATCGAATCGCACAAAAAATTGTATGTTGCAGATGGGGCTTTATGCTTTTCATGGAATCTTGTGGTGAGTTTATGCTATAGGAATACTTTTTGTTGTACATTTATTGTTTTGTTTTTTCTTACTTTATTTTAGAGTTCCCCAACCCTATTCTCAAGGCCCACCAACTGTTTTGCACTAAACCACAAATATTCACAGGTGAGGTAATCAGTGTCTCAGCAGAGCTGATTAGCTACCTCTGTGGCTGTCCACAAAACATGCACTATTGGTGGGCCTTGAGGACAGGGTTGGGGAACACTGCGAGACATATTTTGTATATATATATGCTCCACAGAATTCTTGTGAAATAAAGCTATTGCTACCTCCTGTGTATGAGTCATGATCCTACCATTAGTGGCCTTAACCACTTCAGCCCATGGGTTGTTGTCACCTTATAGACGCAAGCAGGGATGCTCAAAACCGAATTCGGGTGAAACCCGGATAGTAGCTATCCGGATTTCACCCTTCTAATTACAATTAGCTGTGCGGGCTGGGCAGGCGGGGGGTCAATCTTACGTCTCTGATGTCTTCTTCGGTCCGTCCCTCGGCGCCTCCCGCGATGCGGTCCACGCCGCGGTCACGTGAGTACAAACACTTCCTCCTTCGGGGTTGAAAAATGAAGTGTATAGTCACGTGACCGCCGCGTGGACCGCATCGTGGGAGTCGCCGAGGGACGGACCGAAGAAGACGTCAGAAAAGTAAGATTGACCACTCCCCCCCGCCCAGCACGCACAGCTGATTGTAATTGGAAGGGTGGAATCCGGGTAGCTACTATCTGGGTTTCAGCCGAATTCGGTCTTGAGCATCCCTGGACGCAAGCAATTTTCACATTTCAGCACTCCTCCCATTCACTCACCAATACCTTTATCACTACTTATCACACCTAAATAATCTATGTATTTTTTTTTTCAGGACAAATTAGGCTTTATGAGGGTGATAATTTTTTTTAAGTAATTATTGTATTCTCTCTGCATTTTAAAGGGAATAAATACACTATTTTTCCATTTCCACCCACTAAAGTTTTAAAATAAACTATGAGTGGTTAAAACTCACACATTTTATTTGCCCATTTGTCCTGGTTATCCCAACATTTAAATTATGTCCCTAGTGTAATGTATGGAGATATATTATTTGGAAATAAAGGTGTGTTTTTTCTTTGCTTTTTTTATTGTTTTCTCATTGTACCGTAGCAATAATTGCAAGCCCTAATTTGCAAAAATCAAAATAATATATCTTCATGGCATACATAATTAAAAAGCTGAGTCCCTAAGGTAACACTTTATGTAGGATGGATTGAGTTTGTCCCCATCTAATTTATATGTGACAGGGGTTCAAGCAAAAATTATTTTACAACTCATTATGAATAAATGAGGTCATATATATGTTTGATAAAATTGATGCACAGCAATCCATTATTTTCAAGGAGCGCCTATGGCTATTTTGCAGGTCGTTCAGATAGGAACTGGTTAGTGTTGGGAGTAGGTGATGGGTGTTTATGGTTGGGAATAGTTGAGGGGTTGTTAGGGTTAGGCATAGAAAGTGGAGGGTTCAGGTGAGTGTTAGGGAACAGTGAGTGATAGTAGAATACTGGTTAAATTAGTAATATTCTTCTATAGTGGAGAATTGAATATTGGTAAAATGACTGATATAGGTCTTGATTCACAAAAGAGTGCTAACTTAGTTAGCACGCCTAAAAACCCCTTAGCACGCCTAAAGCCCTTTAGGACACACAAAGTTTCAAGTTCAAGCGGTGCACGCGAAACATTGCACCGGGTGCACATATACCGATGCACCCGGTGCGCCTAAAAAGCCCAAAACGTCGCACCGAGTGCGCCCACAACATCGCACCGTGCGTCGACATTTTATGCGCACCCGGTGCGACGTTTCACGCATGCCGAACAGTGCTACACTTTGCACGCAATCAATAAAAGCTTTGGGCGTGCTAACTGAGTTAGCACCCTTTTGTGAATCGAGCCCATTCTATTACTGTGCTTTTGCACCTATTACCAATATTTTTCATCCATTCACCTACCTCTAACTAGGGATGATCGGAATGAGCAAATTCCGTTCCGCCGGAATTTCAGAATTCCGCCAGCGCTAAATTGGGTAGACTTATACTTGAGTCAATAAAAAATGCCAGCTTAACCTAGTTTAGTTCCTGGACATAGAAACTATGCCCAGGAACCATGCGCGCTCCCGCGCACTCCCGCGGCCGATCGCATGCGTGCACGCGTGCTTCCGTCCCACGGTTCGTTAGCCAAGCAATCAGTGAATCAGGTTATGGTGCCCGATCACTGATTCCTCTCCCCCGCTGAAAAAGCAACAGCTTCTCTCGGAAGCTGCGCCTTTTCTGGCTGTTGCCTCCCCCATGCGTCTCTCTAAGCGTATGTTATGCTTAGAGTGACGTCATGTAAACAAACTCATGGCCGCCATCTTGTGGCCAAAAAGTAAAACTACAACTAAAAGTAAAAAAATAAAACTCAAGACACATTTACATTATAAAACTATTGTTTACATCCCACTCTCCCAAAAATACCCAAATAAAATGTTTAATATAAAAAAAAAAACATTACAATAAAAAAACAAAAAACATGTAAATATTTACCTAAGGGTCTAAACTTTTTAAATATATATATAAAGATGAAATATTTCTATTTTTTTTTTTTTTTTTAAACTTGTAAATAGTGATAGATGCAAAACGGAAAAAATGCACCTTTATTTCCAAATAAAATATTGTTGCCATACATTGTGATAGGGACATAATTTTAACGGTGTAATAACCGGGACATATGGGCAAATACAATACGCGAGTTTTAATTAAGGAGGCATGTATTATTTTAAAACTATAATGGCTGAAAACTGAGAAATAATGAATTTTTTCCGTTTTTTTCTTATTCTTCCTGTTAAAATGCATTTACAGTAAAGTGGCTCTTAGCAAAATGTACCCCCCAAAGAAAGCCTAATTGGTAGTGGAAAAAACAAGATATAGATCAGTTCATTGTGATAAGTAGTGATAAAGTTATAGGCTAATCAATGGGAGGTGAACATTGCTCAAGTGAAAACGACGGAACGCGAATGGGTTAAGAGGGTTGAATATTGGAGTCGACTTATACACCAGGTATTCGAGTATATAAGGTATGTTCTTCCTAAAGTGATGCTGAAGATGTCTTTGCTATTTATTGTAAATACATAATTATAATAATACTAGCCAACCCGCGTCGTAGCATACGCCGCATCTATCTATCTAATAGAGTACGTGCCTCAACCTTGAAGCAAGAAGAAGTAGGCTTTCCATGAGAAAATGTATGCGTGCTCAAACACCAAGTTTAACCCTAGCAAGTCTGGCTTTGCAAATCCGGCCTAATTGGCTATTCATGAGGCAATGCTCATGCAAATATGCATTTGCTTTCGCATGCCAAACTATGCAGGGTCCAAAAACCAATACCGCAAAGCGATCGCCCTGCGGGTATTAGTTCATGCTACATTAGCACTATCCAGTAGGGCCACGGGGAGGATTCCGAATGCCCCCATACAACCGGGGGACTGCGGGGTCCCAGGCTCTCTTACTGCCTGGGAACCACAGCGGCACCCCGGAGGGGGAGGCTGGGTGGCGCAGCTGCACCCCCCCCCCCCAAGTGTGGTCAGCGCCGGGAAAAGCCATCCGCACCCACCTCCCAATATTAAAAACAGGCACTTACCTTAACGTCCATTGCGTTCTGCAACATGCACATTAACTTGGGGGCACCACATGAGAAAGGAGTGAAGCATGGGTCACCCCGAGCTTTAGAGCTCAGGGCTGGCTCACATACAACACTCCGGAATGGGGGGAGGACAGGCGCAGACAACTCACTCCAGGGCTCACACCACAAGAGCAAGCCATCCACCACCTGCCTCCAAAGGATACAACTGCAAAAAATGCTTTCCATGAGAAAAATTTTGCGTGCTCAAACACCAAGTTTAACTCTAGCAAGTCTGGCTTTCCAAATCTGGCCTAATTGGCTATTCATGAGGCAATGCTCATGCAAATATGCATTTGCTTTCGCATGCCAAACTATGCAGGGTCAAAAAAACAATACTGCAAAGTGCTCTTTCGCTGCCTGGGAACCACAGCGGCACCCCGGAGTGGGAGGCTGGGTGGCGCAGCCGCCCCCCCCCCCCCCCCCAAGCATGGCCAGCGCTGGGGAGAGCCGTCCGCACCCACCTCCTAATATTAAAAACAGCCACTTACCTTAACGTCCATTGGGTTCTGCTACATGCGCATTAATTTTCTCATGGAAAGCATTTTGTGCAGTTTGTATCCTTTGGAGGCAGGTGGTGGATGGCTTGCTCCGGTGGTGTGAACCCTGGAGTGAGTGCGCCTGTCCTCCCCCCCCCCCCCCCCCCCCTCTGGAGTGCTGTATGTGAGCCAGCCCTGAGCTCTAAAGCTCGGAGTGACCCATGCTTCTCTCCTTTCTCATGTGGTGCCCCCAAATTAATGCGCATGTAGCAGAACGCAATGGACGTTAAGGTAAGTGCCTGTTTTTAATATTGGGAGGTGGGTGCAGACGGCTCTCCCCGGCGCTGGCCACACTTGGGTAGGGGTCGTCCACGCCACCCAGCCTCCCCCTCCGGGGTGCCGCTGTGGTTTCCAGGCAGTGAGAGAGCCTGGGACCCTGCGGTCCCTCCAGTTGTATTAAAAGGGGGCATTGGGAATCCTCCCCGTGGCGCTCCTGGAGGCCTGGAGCACACCAAAAACTGCTAGCAGATCCGCAAAATGCTAGCAGATTTTGAAACGTTTTTGCTTATTTTTCTGTAGCATTTCACCTAGCATTTTGCGGTTTTGTAAAGCGTTTTTGGTGTAGTAGATTTCATATATTGTTACAGTAAAGCTGTTACTGAACAGCTTCTGTAACAAAAACGCCTGCAAAACCGCTCTGAACTGCCGTTTTTCAGAGCGGTTTGCGTTTTTCCTATACTTTACATTGGAGGCAGAAACACCTCCGCAATCCAAAAAATGCCTCACCTCGGGAGTATGCGTTTCAGCAAAACGCCTCCCGCTCTGGTGTGCACCAGCCCATTGAAATACATTACCCAAGCGTATCCGCAGCCGCAAGTGGATCGCAAAACGCTGCCGAACCGCTCTGGTGTGCACTAAGCCGGATAGTGCTAATGTAGCATGTAGCAGGGTGACTGCTTTGTGGTATTGGTTTGTGCATGCATTTGCATGAGCATTGCCTCATGAATACCCAATTAGGCCAGATTTGCAATGTCAGACTTGCTAGGGTAAGGCCTCTTTTCCATGGACTGTGAATAGGCAGTGAAATGGCTCTCAAACTCTCACAACTGCTCACTGCTGCCTGGTAACTGCTCACTGCTGCCTGGTAACTGCTCACTGCTGCCTGGTAACTGCTCACTGCTGCCTGGTAACTGCTCACTGCTGCCTGGTGACTGCTTGTTGCTGCCTGGTAACTGCTTGTTGCTGCCTGGTAACTGCTTGCTGCTGCCTGGTAACTGCTTGTTGCTGCCTGGTATCTGCTCACTGCTGCCTGGTATCTGCTCACTGCTGCCTGGTAACTGCTTGCTGAGCACACAGCTCAACAGTCCGTGGAAAAGAGGCCTTAAACTTGGTGTTTGAGCACGCATAAATTTTCTCATGCAAAGTACTTCTTCTTCTTGTTTGAATGTTGAGGCACTTAGTCTATTATATATATAGATTAATAATAATATGGTAGGATATTAGTACCATATTATTAAGTATACTGTATATATATATATAGCAATGGCACCTTCTGCAGCACTTTACAGAGTACATAGTTATGTCACTGACTGTCCTCAGAGAAGCTCACAATCAAATCTTACCATAGTCATAATCTACCGTAATGTCCTACCATATTATCATGTATTTATATAGCACTGACATCTTCTGCAGCACATTACAGAGTACATAGTCATGTCACGGACTGTCCTCAGAGGAGCTCACAACCTAATCCTACCATAGTCATAGTCTAATGTCCTCCCATATTATTATTATTATTATTTATTTATATAGCAGTGACATCTTCTGCAGCACTTTACAGAGTACATAGTCATGTCACTATGGCGCTTAACTTGAATCCTTGTGCAGATCGCTTGATACTCCTCCCTGTATTGCCTGATGAAGCGGGATTAAGCCTGCGAAACGCGTTGCAATTTTTTGGGAGTTTCTAATAAATGTGTTTGACTGTCTGAATCGCAGTCGTTGTCGTGTCTGCTTGAGGGAGGTAAGACCACCACTTCCTCCTTCATTTTTGCCAATTAAGTTGGTTTTTTAAGCTCATTTAATCTAATTTTATACTTTTGGTGCCTCTGTTCCTTATATACAATAGTCATGTCACTGACTGTCCTCAGACGAGCTCAAAAATCTTATCCTTGCCATAGTGAAAATCAAATGTCCTATTGAACTGAGCGTGTGAAGGTGTTACCCCAGCTCGCCTGCAAAGCACTTAGCCCCAGAACTGCCGCTTGAAAGATCAAGTACCAGTCCCTTTGGGGTGACAGTTAATGCCAGTGTGTATGCACCCTTAGGAAGTGAGGAGCTGGTGAAATTAGAGGCGCAGACACTTTAACCCAACTTATCCTAACCATTTAAATGAAGAAAGGCCAAATTTAGTGTGAAAAAAATTTAAAAAGACGTATATGATTATTTTTGATTTATAAAGTGGCAACATATTCCGTGGCGCTATACAAAGTAAGAAACAAACATGATGTACATAATAATACAGACAATGGTGTACACCAAATAGAGATACTGGTACAAGATACAGTATTGGTAATTACAGTAGCAAATGTAACATGAGGACTAAAATGATTGCAAGACACAAACTGAATAACATATTTACAGACACAAAAGGGTGAGAGAGCCCTGCCCTTGTGAGCTTACAATCTAAAGGAATGGGGAAGAGGGGGGGGGGGGGTAGTATTCAATATGCATACCTAGACTAGAGGCATGTTGTATCCATGTATGTGTAGATAATAAGATCAGGTAACCCAGAGCTATTAGTTTTGTATATCAGCAAGCACATAGGCAGCCAAGCTATCTCTGTTAAGGTGGCCACACACGATACAATAAAATGATCCGATTTTCCAGCAATTCGATAAAAACGATCGGATCTCCAGGAAAAATCGAAAGCTTTATTTATTTTTCATTCGACTGAAAAATCCGATCCGATTTCCCGTTTTTTTTTATATTTATCTATCTGGAATGCCAGATATTTTTCTTCAATTTCTCTAAAGATTGTATGGTGTGTGTTAGATTGTCAATTTATTAATATACACAACCATGCAATTTTCTCAGAGTTTCCAATCATTTTTATCCTAATTGGGGAAAAATTGAACATAGGTGTGTGGTACATTAGTCATATTGTTTTGAAATGTTGCAATCAGTCAGAAAATTTGATTGCAATTCTTAAATTGAACAGATATTTAAAAAAATGTATGGTGTGTGGCCACCTTAAGTGAGGTCCTGTTCTACAAGTGGAAGTATTCAATACTGGACATATACAGCAGCCAGTAAACACTAGTGATGATTGTAATGAGCTCATTACGATTACGGAATATTTTGCGTACATTTTCGCATTTACGCCTATACGTAATTATGATTTGTAAAATCAATTGATTTTGAATAATCAATCATAATTTTGCATACAATTGCGTAATTTCATGGCAACTTTAGCAGTTAATAGCAAAGCATACATGCTATTGCTCCTAAAATTGCTACATATGTTAAAGGGACACTTAAGCCAGGAATAAAAAAATCAGTTTTACTCACCTGGGCTTCTACCAGCCCCCTGCAGCCGTCCCGTGCCCTCGTAGTCATTCACGGAGCATCCGGTCCCCCACCACCAGTTAGTTTCGTTTTCGCTGACAGGCCCGACAGACCTGGCCACGTGAATTTTTCTTTACGTTCCCGTCCACAATAGTGTCCTGCGCCTGTGCAGGATGCTATTGAGGACGGGAGCATGAAGAAGGATACGTGTGGCCATGCCTGTGCAGGTCCAGGAAGCCCGCCGACTCCCTGTCAGGGCCTGTCAGCGAAAACAAAACTAGCTGGTGGTGGGGGACTGGAGGCTCCGTGAGTGACTGCAAGGGCACGGGACGGCTGCAGGGGGCTGGTAGAAGCCTCAGGCAAGTAAAACGGATTTTTTTTTCCTAGGTTAAGTGTCCCTTTAAGGAGAACAGTGGGTACAAGTTTGTGGTGGGTCAGAGTTTTTTCAACGCTGAAAAATTACAGTTTAAAAAACATTTTTCTTTGCATTTTTAAAATAAATCGATTTTCGCAAAAACTACAAGGTCTTTTTGACTTTTTTTTACTTGTACTCACTGTTCTCCTAAACATATATAGCAATTTCGGTAGCAATAGCATGTATGGGGGCTTAGCTAATACCTGCTAAAGTCGGCACAAAATTACGCAAAAATTATGCGACAAATTACACCAAATTATGAAATACTACTATTACATACGAAATTCATTACAATTTTCTCTGAAATTTCACATTACGATTACGATGCGAAATTTCAGCCCATCACTGCTAAACAAATCCGAACCTTTTATCCGATAGTTGTTATCCAGATTTCATCCTGTTAAATCAAAATACCTGTGCCGGCTGGGCGGGGGGTTAATCTTACCTATCATGACGTCTTCTTCTGCGGTCCGATCCGGCGTCACGTGACTATACACTTCCTCCTTCAACCCGGAAGGAGGAAGTGTTTGTAGTCACATGACTGCCGCGTGGACTGCATCGTGGGAGGCGCCGAGGGACGGACAAAGAAAACGTCATGATAGGTAAGATTAACACCCCCCCTCCCCCCCCCCCCCCCCCCCCCCCCCTCCACCGAGCAGGCCCAAGTGATTTGATTTACAGGATGAAATCCGGATAACAACTATCCGGATTTCATCCAAGATCGGATTTGAGCATCCCTGCTGGTAAACACTGGAAACATACAAAGACATTGCTAATTGATGACAGAGACATTGGGAATAGATACAAAGCAGTAGGACCAAAGGCCTTTACTAAAAACTACATGTAAGGACCATAAACTTTAACTTTTAATCTGTCCATTAAAATAGTATGCTCATACTCAAGCCCTCCAGTACTGGTAGCTAGAGGTAGCTCCCAGTATTAGCTAGCCCTAGTCAGAAGAAGTGCCCCCCCATAATAGGTAGCCATAGATGACCTCTCGTATAGGTGGACAGAAGTAGCCCCCTCAATACAGATAGCCAAGGAGTCCCACATATAGGTAGGGCAGTGGAACTTGGAGAAGGAAGTCCCTTATCTTATGCTGCCACTGCTGCAATGCTACTTCTTTGGGGGAGGGGGGTAGGATCCTCAAGAAGCTCACTGTGAGCCCCCATGCACCATAGGACCAATAAAGAGCTAATACTCTCAGGGCCCCTCTGGCCCAAGTGTGGTTGCAACCCTTGCACCCCCTATTGCTATGCAGGGGAGTCTTTAGGCATAGGCAGTACACACCATTGTCTGGAGTGACATTGGTCCTGGGGGCGCCATGTTGCTGGATTAAGCCCTGCCCCCGAATTAAGCCCTGCCCTTGGATTAAGCCCCACCCTGTGGGTGTTCTATTACTTGCTTCTGCTGCATATACTTAACATAAGTTGCAGGCAGCTACCACCTCTGTGCCTTGTGCATCCTTCCTTCCCCTTTTGTGCCTCCTGCTGTCCCTTTTGTGCCTCTTTCTGTCTCCTTCTGCCTCCTTCAGTCCCACTCTGCCTCCTTCTGTCCTCTTGTGCCTCCTTCTATCTCCCTTTGTGCCTTCTTCTGTCTCCATGTGCCTCTTTAGTCCCCATGTGCCACCTCTGTCCCCTGAACCTTCCCCTGTCCCCCTGTGCCTCCTTCTGTGCCCCTTTGTGCCTTCTTCTGTCTCCCTGTTGCTCTGTCTGTCCCCCTTTGCCTCCTTCTGTCTCTCTATGCCTCCTTACATCCCCCTCTGGCAGGGGCGTAACTAGACATCACTGGGCCCCCCTGCGAAACTTTGGATGGGCCCCCCCCCCCCCATGAGAAGCTTTGGATGGGGCCCCCAACCCCCTCGCTGCACAGGAAAACTGAGGACCAATGTGTTTTCCCCATGCAGATAAAAACACTTAGACTTAAAGGAAATGTCAGGCAATCTATACTACCCCCAGATCTACTTACCCGGGGCTTCCTCCAGCCTCTTGCAGCTGACAAATCCCTGGTTGCAGCTCTGCTCCCAGTACCTACATACACATATACACACACAGCTGTATTATTTTACTACATGAGAGCACATGCTATATGGAGGAACAACAATGACATGCTGAACATAAGATATAGTATTCTTTGTAACTTTGGCAAAACATTCAGAATGTCACTGATTGATACTCTTATTACGGGATCTTGGACTCAGTGAGACAACAAGCTCTCATTGAAGCAACAACAGTAAAGGTCCGTACACATGCCGAACTGGAGGCAACGACGGGTCCGTCGTTACCTCCCGCTGGGTGGGTGTTCCAACGACAGTCCGGCGTGTGTACGCACTGTCGGCGGACTGATACGGTTGCTTCTGAGCGATCCGCCGGGCTACTTCAGTGGTTTCCATTAAAGAGCACAAAGATGGAAAAAACAACAATATAGTCACACCCATTGTCCTTGTGACATGTAGAGATGAAGCGAACGGTTCGCCGGTGAACGGTTCCAGGCGAACTTTGATGGTTCGCGTTCGCCTGCAACAGGCGAACTTTTCCGAAAGTTCGATTCGCCCCATATTGCACTATGAGGGTCAACTTTTACACTCTGCATCACAGTCAGCAGGCACATTGTAGCCATTCAGGCTACACTAAGCCCTGGAGCCCCCCCCCCCTATATAAGGCAGGCTCGCCGGCCATTACAGTCACTCGTGTGCCTGCTAGAGACAGACTAGGGACAGCTGCTGCAGACTTGTTCGCCTAGGGACAGATTAGTTAGGTTCTTGGCTGCTTAGCTTGCTCCTGGCTGATTATTAATTGCTTTTATAGCACCCCTCAACAGCTCTTTTCAGAGCTAATCCTGTACTTTTTTTTTCTGTGTGTCAAAATGACACTTTTGTTGCATGCACAGCCTTGCTAATTCATAGTGTGTGCCACTGCCAGCAGCCCAGCACATTCAGTGACTACCTGTGTGTGTGTGACAGGGAGCTGCACATTGTACTACCCAGTACTGCATATACCCAGTGTGACAATCCAGCCCCGCGATCCCGTCGAGATCTGCTCCCGTTAGTGTACGCAGGAAGTACGGGCGCAGACGGACAACGAGACCGGTTGCTGGATCGTCAGAGGGAAGAAGAAAGAAAAGGCGACAGAGCGTGCCAATCCCGTCTAATCTGCTCCCGTTAGCATACGCAGGAAGTACGGTGAACAGACTGACAATAAAGATTGGTCGCGCAGCTGCCGACAATATGTAATGGGACAATCACTCACCAATCCCGTCTTACTAGGCCACTGTTGCCATGCAGGTCTCATGCACTAGAGACTGCTGGAGGCAAATTCACTGTGTGCGTAGTAAACGGTTAAGATTGGTTGGAGGTGCCCATACATGTACAATTCTGATTGTATATACAATCGGTAAACTAAAAATATCGATTTCGCGCTGGAAATCGGGTAAACTGCCACCACTGTCTGATTGGATGAATGGAGCAGACAGTCTCCAACTGGGGCGAAGAGACCCCAACGCTATCATAATAAGGTAGCCAGCCCAATCACGTTCAACACGCTCCAGTCACCGTTTGGGGAATAGTCACTTCCGACGGCTTAAAGACTGTGAGCAATGTGACGTTAAAGAAAGGTTACTGGGTCCCTATATGATGCAATCTCGAATTGTGTTTACAATCGAGAAACGAAAGTTATCGATTTCGCACAGGAAATCTGGTACTAGCTAATCCTAGAAGGAAGAAACGGTTATTTACAACCTAGCTAGCAAATCAACAATTTATAAGCAAACCATAAAACAATGCGGTAGTATGACTGACTCTTCAGAGGGCAAATTCGTTATAGCAGCAATCAGATGACCAGAACAGGCACAAGACTGAACGATAAAAATCGTTAGTTTATTTCTAAACTACATACACACAGCTTATTTTAGAACAAATTGATTGACAGAGAGAAAAGAGGAAAAGGAACAGAATGTCTGAATATACACAGTTCAAATACCGTTATTGGTAGTCCATGCGGCAATCGCAAGTCCTTGGCGTAATGTCCAAAATGGCGGTTGCCATGCAGCCAACAGGCCTTTGTTAGAAAGTTCCAAGATGGAGGTTTTGGCCCGTGTCCTTGCGGGCTGCCAGGATGTTACTAGGCATCAGATTGAAAGTAAAGGACTCAGAGCTTTCTGGGTTCTGTCTGGTTATAGCCCCCACTCCAGCAAGGAGGGGTTAGGGGGCATGGATCACACACCTCTTTGGAATAGGAGATCTCTGCCCCTCTCATAGAGACACAAATTTACCTGAATCATGATAAGTGTGCTCATCTGCAAACCGTACAAGTTAGGTTAAATCTAATAACATTTTTAGGTTTGTCAGAATTTATCAAGAACGTTGATACCAAACTTGGGGGATCAGACCCCTGGGGTATTAGAGGGTTATTTTAAAACAATCTTACGCTAGATCTGGCAGTCCGATTGGTCCGTAAACCTGTCAGAACCAGCGCCCTGTGGAATCCCATAACCTGTGCAGATTTCATGGCCAGGGAGATCTGCTATGCCAGGAATTATGAAGGAAATATGGAGAACATATGAATATTGGGATTCCTGAGGTCACAGCAGGTTTTCCTAAGGTCAGAAGTCTTTTGAAGCTCAGGGAGCAGCCGAGGTGTCAGATCTCATGCTAAGACTGGGGCCGATCAGGCTGGAGAAAGCTACACTTTATGAGCTTCTGTCAACTGATATCTACCCTTCACCTGATGGATGAGGTCATAAACACCTCAGGGGGTCCCCTGTGCTGGCAGAGAATCTTTTCACAGGAGGCTAATTAACTGACCATGAAAAGATTTCTCCAGCCCTTTGGCGAAGGGAAAAAAAAAGTGTATTTAAACCAAAAACTGTCAGTTTGGTTGGTTTGCGAAGAACTGGCGTTCGTAACTCCATGACGCATTCGATAGGTCATATCAACGGCGTCACATCTCCCCCCTTTACAAGATTGGGGAAGGAGCGGTTAGCAGGACCTTGACTGAAGCAATACCAACTTGCTACTTGAGCTCATTACAGCGGGGAAGCCTGGGTTCCACATGACCTTGGGGTTTGCCCTTTTTGTGTTGGTCAGTGGTTTAGCCAGGAAGCTACAGGGCTTCGCAAACTCCCTGTAGTATCCCGCTGATCCCAGAGAGGCCTGTACCTCTGTCATGACAATCTGATCTGCGTCTGGTTCAACGGTCAGATTGTCAGCTGACAGCTGTCCTAGTACCAGGGACGAGTGATCGCAGTGTTGCTCCCAAGTCGGGGGGAACACAGGGATGTCATCCGGGTACGTGACTGTACAACCGTGCTTGCTCTTCCACAGGTCGTTCCACGCCTGGGGAAAGGTGGCTTGGGCATTCATCATACCAAAATACATCCGCATCGAGGCGTTTAAGTCCAAGGGCAGGGTAAATGTGGATTCCAGGCGCGCCTCCGGCACGGTTGGAATCTGCCAGTATCCGTAGCTCCGATCCATGATCGTTAGGTAGTTGGCGGATGCCAGCCAATCCAGCAGAACACCGAGGGGAGTCATGGGATACGCAACGGTTATTGGGAGGTCGTCCGGCATCCTATAGGCCTCACAGAACCTGGTGGTCGGTGAGCTAGAGGATTTGCGGAGGACAGCCATCTGCAACATCTCCTCATACTTCATCTTTACTTTTGCTTGCACCTCCGGAGAGGCGCTGTGGGGGACCTGCCGTAAGGGCTTGTGAGTCCCCGGGTCCCTTCTGTGAACTGTTGTATCCTGCCCAGGGTTGCTGCAAAGATTTCGCTGTGGGGGCGCAGTGCACTTCAGCGAGGCCTTCTGGGAGTATGAGAGGTGGGGGGTGACTTTCACATCATCCGCCAATCCTCGTGTGGGAGCTATCAAGCCTGACAGGGGACCTGTGTCTTCCTGCTCTAAGTGGCCGTACTCTCCTAGAACTAACTGCGTTCTATCTGACTGGGCTTCTAACAGATCCACAAGGACCGTGCTTCCACCTGGGGTGTCAATTACATGGGGGATGGGTTCACTGGAGTAGTTACCATTCTCCCTGTACACCTGTAGTGGAGCTTCCACTGCGGGCGGCTTAGCAGTCTGGCCACTAAGCGCCTCCAGGTTGGAGTCTCTCTGTAGTATCCTCACGGATGTGGGACTACAAATCTCAGCTAGCTGCCTAGGGCGATCTGAGGTCAGCTGCTGAAAACCACACTCTCTGGGGTCAGAGCTGACAGGAATGCCTGCAGGCTCTGAGCTCAGGTTACCAACAGTACTGTGTGTGTCTGTCTGCACAGGTACACCACAATAAACATCACCTTTTGGGTAAATCAAAATCACATCAATATTGACATTGGTCTGGGGGTCAGAGATATCAGGGGAAGTCGAGACTTCTCCAGATAGTCCTGAGTCCGGACTACTGGTGACACTGAAGGCGTCACCCAGCGTACTCTCACAAACATGCACAACATTATCAAAAGCGTTTGCATAACATGACATGTCATTTTTAGCATGAGTGTCCCCCGCCTGAAAGTCAGAATTGTCAGAGGGAATCCCTGATGTCAGCTCTGAGTCCATGCGGATGGCCATAGAGCATGTAATGGCCAAAAAATGTACAGCGTTTCTATCACAATTATCACTGACACATGCAATTTCATTAGTAATAACAGGTGCAGAAAGAGATAAAAGACAGTCAGTTGCTGGTACATATAAATCTGAGGGTACCGCCCGCCCAGTGGCGTTAGGTACAGTAGCAATAGCAGGTAAGGGGTTGACATCTCCCTGTTTTCCCATAGGCTTGTACAGTACCTGGTGGTCAGGGAGTCCTGCTGGGAACTCCTGCATATCAGCAGAAAATTCCGAAGGGCACACAAGCGTGCCTAGATCAGTGCCAAGCACAGGAGGAGAGGGAAACTCAGCAACAGCCCACTCTGGAAAACCCACCCCCCATCCGGCCTTCTCGGGACCTGGGATAACAGGGTTGTGGTAGTTGGGCCTGACTTCAGTCAGGGTGAGGAGCTTTTGTGGGAGAATATCTTCCTCTGTGGCAAGGTCGGAACAGACCAAGGAAACATCTGCTTCTGGAGCACTGGAGCAAAAGATGATCTGGTCGTCCACTGGAGCACTGTGACGATTTCCGGAACCATAGAGCATCTCTGACATGCTGACAGGCTGTGCAGAGGGTGATGCAGGTGACGGATCAGGGTTGCTAGCCATCTTCGGGCTAGGGACGGTCGTTCTCTCCCTCTTGGGACAGAAGAACTTTATGTGGCCGGTTGCGCCACAAACATTACACGTGCGAAAGGCAGGTGTGTCAGACTGGGATGCAGCAATAGCAGCAGCTGCAGGTCTCAGTGGCACAAAGCTCACCGGACCAGGAGGAGCGAATGCAGTAGGTTTACCTCCTTCCAAGTCTTGGGACAGTGTTCTGGGACTGTCCAGCACCAGGGTTATCTGGCTGTCAGGTACAGGAACCTGATGGTACGCCCTCTCAGAGGTGCGTACAGGAAAGTCTCGTTCCGTGCCCTCTTCCATGGCAGGAAGATTTGCTGTGGGGGTCACGGGTAGAGGTTCGCATCTCTCCACCGAAACACATAGTGAAGAGTGCTGATTTGATTGGGTTAGCTGGGCCAACTCCAATTCACACTGGAGCCGTAGCTCTTTGTCCTGGAGATCCCACTGGCGCAGTCGCTCTTGGTGCTCTGCTTCAAGCTGGAGCATCCTTGCTTCATGCTGGCGCTGACGTTCTCGGAACTCCTGGTATATGCGCAGATCCTCACCGGTCAGGTTTGCCAACCACTCCGGGGGTATCAGGACTGCAGGGAATAGAGGCATTAAGCAAGGTGGCGACAAGGATTCCATCTCTGGGGTTATGCCACCAGCTCAGCCTTGCTTGTGCTGCAAGAAGCAATGCCGTGCGATTCGCAGAGGGCATGCAATTTCGGAACTGACCAATTCTAGTGAAACTGAACTGAATCAGACATTCAGAAGAGAAGAGTACAAGAAAGAGTAGGATATAGCAAAGAAAAAGTTAGGAAATGTAGACCAATCTATTCGCTATCAATGTGTACCGTTTTGTGCCCAGAACTCCGGTTCTGCAAGACAGGATACTTAGCGACCACTGTCTTATTATTCTGGTTGCAAAGACTGAGTTTGTCAGATCTTTGCGCTCTGATTTCCCAAAAGCTGGCTATGCCTGGTTTTGGGGTGTGCTATCACCACCACTGCCCACCAATGTGACAATCCAGCCCCGCGATCCCGTCGAGATCTGCTCCCGTTAGTGTACGCAGGAAGTACGGGCGCAGACGGACAACGAGACCGGTTGCTGGATCGTCAGAGGGAAGAAGAAAGAAAAGGCGACAGAGCGTGCCAATCCCGTCTAATCTGCTCCCGTTAGCATACGCAGGAAGTACGGTGAACAGACTGACAATAAAGATTGGTCGCGCAGCTGCCGACAATATGTAATTGGACAATCACTCACCAATCCCGTCTTACTAGGCCACTGTTGCCATGCAGGTCTCATGCACTAGAGACTGCTGGAGGCAAATTCACTGTGTGCGTAGTAAACGGTTAAGATTGGTTGGAGGTGCCCATACATGTACAATTCTGATTGTATATACAATCGGTAAACTAAAAATATCGATTTCGCGCTGATTGGATGAATGGAGCAGACAGTCTCCAACTGGGGCGAAGAGACCCCAACGCTATCATAATAAGGTAGTCAGCCCAATCACGTTCAACACGCTCCAGTCACCGTTTGGGGAATAGTCACTTCCGACGGCTTAAAGACTGTGAGCAATGTGACGTTAAAGAAAGGTTACTGGGTCCCTATATGATGCAATCTCGAATTGTGTTTACAATCGAGAAACGAAAGTTATCGATTTCGCACAGGAAATCTGGTACTAGCTAATCCTAGAAGGAAGAAACGGTTATTTACAACCTAGCTAGCAAATCAACAATTTATAAGCAAACCATAAAACAATGCGGTAGTATGACTGACTCTTCAGAGGGCAGATTCGTTATAGCAGCAATCAGATGACCAGAACAGGCACAAGACTGAACGATAAAAATCGTTAGTTTATTTCTAAACTACATACACACAGCTTATTTTAGAACAGATTGATTGACAGAGAGAAAAGAGGAAAAGGAACAGAATGTCTGAATATACACAGTTCAAATACCGTTATTGGTAGTCCATGCGGCAATCGCAAGTCTTTGGCGTAATGTCCAAAATGGCGATTGCCATGCGGCCAACAGGCCTTTGTTAGAAAGTTCCAAGATGGAGGTTTTGGCCCGTGTCCTTGCGGGCTGCCAGGATGTTACTAGGCATCAGATTGAAAGTAAAGGACTCAGAGCTTTCTGGGCTCTGTCTAGTTATAGCCCCCACTCCAGCAAGGAGGGGTTAGGGGGTGTGGATCACACACCTCTTTGGAATAGGAGATCTCTGCCCCTCTCATAGAGACACAAATTTACCTGAATCATGATAAGTGTGCTCATCTGCAAACCGTACAAGTTAGGTTAAATCTAATAACATTTTTAGGTTTGTCAGAATTTATCAAGAACGTTGACACCAAACTTGGGGGATCAGAACTCTGGGGTATTAGAGGGTTATTTTAAAACAATCTTACGCTAGATCTGGCAGTCCGATTGGTCCGTAAACCTGTCAGAACCAGCGCCCTGTGGAATCCCATAACCTGTGCAGATTTCATGGCCAGGGAGATCTGCTATGCCAGGAATTATGAAGGAAATATGGAGAACATATGAATATTGGGATTCCTGAGGTCACAGCAGGTTTTCCTAAGGTCAGAAGTCTTTTGAAGCTCAGGGAGCAGCCGAGGTTTCAGATCTCATGCTAAGACTGGGGCCGATCAGGCTGGAGAAAGCTACACTTTATGAGCTTCTGTCAACTGATATCTACCCTTCACCTGATGGATGAGGTCATAAACACCTCAGGGGGTCCCCTGTGCTGGCAGAGAATCTTTTCACAGGAGGCTAATTAACTGACCATGAAAAGATTTCTCCAGCCCTTTGGCGAAGGGAAAAAAAAGTGTATTTAAACCAAAAACTGTCAGTTTGGTTGGTTTGCGAAGAACTGGCGTTCGTAACTCCATGACGCATTCGATAGGTCATATCGACGGCGTCACACCCAGTAGCTGTTGTGTTTACTTAACCCACCTCATCACTGCATATACCTAGCTTTGTGTTGAGTGAACCCAGCTCACTGCATCTAACTACCTGTTGTGTTCAGTGAACCCATCTCACTGCATCTAAGTACCTTTACTGTTCAGTGAACCCACCTCACTGCATCTAACTACCTTTACTGTTCCGTGAACCCACCTCACTGCATCTAACTACCTGTTGTGTTAAGTGAACCCACCTCACTGCATATACCTACCTGTTGTGTTGAGTGAACCCACCTCACTGCATATAACTACCTTTACTGTTGAGTGAACCCACCTCACTGCATCTAACTACCTGTTGTGTTGAGTGAACCCACCTCACTGCATCTAACTACCTGTTGTGTTGAGTGAACCCATCTCACTGCATATAACTACCTTTACTGTTGAGTGAACCCACCTCACTGCATCTAACTACCTGTTGTGTTGAGTGAACCCACCTCACTGCATATAACTACCTTTACTGTTGAGTGCACCCACCTCACTGCATCTAACTACCTGTTGTGTACAGTGAACCCACATCACTGTATATACCTAGCTGTTGTGTTGAGTGAACCCACCTCACTGCATATAACTACCTTTACTGTTGAGTGTACCCACCTCACTGCATCTAACTACCTGTTGTGTTGAGTGAACCCACCTCACTGCATATAAATACCTTTACTGTTGAGTGAACCCACCTCACTGCATCTAACTACCTGTTGTGTTGAGTGAACCCACCTCACTGCATCTAACTACCTGTTGTGTTGAGTGAACCCACCTCACTGCATATAGCTACCTTTACTGTTGAGTGAACCCACCTCACTGCATCTAACTACCTGTTGTGTTAAGTGAACCCAGCTCACTGCATCTAACTACCTGTTGTGTTCAGTGAACCCACCTCACTGCATATACCTAGCTGTTGTGTTGGGTGAACCCACCTCACTGCATATAACTACCTTTACTGTTCAGTGAACCCACCTCACTGCATATAACTACCTGTTGTGTTGAGTGAACCCACCTCACAACATATACCTAGCATCCCCCCGAGATGGACAAAATGGACAAACCAGGTAGAGGAAGAGGTAGAGGCAGACCCAGAGGAAGGCCACCAGGCACCGGCAGGTCTGTGCGAGGTGGTGTTGTTGTGATTTCGTGCGGACCTGGCCCAAAGTACAGTGCTCAGAAGAAGGCACGTGCCATCACTTCCCAAAATTGTGAGGACGTGCTTGAGTATTTAACACAGAACACCTCATCTCCCGCAGCTACCAGTGCTACAACAAGCACCACATCCGCTGCATTCGACACTTTGCAGGAGTTATTTGGTGGTGGTGAAATCACTGATTCACAGCCACTACTGCAACAGCAACAAGAAGGCGCAGGTACACTACCTCATACGTCTGAGTTAGGTGGCAATAGTATGGACGTAACGTGTGAGGAGGGGGATGATGAACCACCTGAAGTTGGTGCAGTTGAGAAGGTGTCTGAGGAAAGCGAAGCTGGGCAGGAGGATTATGATGACGGTTATAAGGATACCACGTATGTTCCCAGTAGAGGAGATGACCAGGGGGACAGTTTAGAGGGGGAGTCAGAGAGGAGTAGGAGGAGACGACTCCATGATAGAAGCAGAGGGAGCTCGTCCTCAGAAACAGCTGGGGGCAGTGTCCGGCACCATGTATCACCAGGTATGGACAGCCAGCCAACATGCCCTTCAACGTCAGCTGCTGATGCCACCGTAGCGCCAACACCCCAGGGGGGCTCAGTGGTTTGGAAATTTTTTAACATGTGTGTCTCAGATTGGAACAAAGCCATCTGTTCTCTCTTACAGCAAAAATTGAGCCGTGGAAAGGCCAACTCTCACGTAGGGACAAGTGCCGTACGAAGGCACCTGGAGTAAAGGCACAAACAGCTATGGCAAGAACACCTGAGGAAAAGCAGCACCCAAGACAAGCCACCCTCCTTCTCCTCTTCCTCCTTCAGGTGCATCGTCTTCATCCACTTTCTCCCTTGCTCCTTCACAGCCACCCTCCTCCATACCGCCTCTTCCCTTGAGCGGTTCCTTCTCCTCTGCCCACAGCAGTACCCAGCTGTCCGTGAAGGAAGTATTTGAGCGTAAGAAGCAAATGTCTGCCAGTCACCCTCTTGCCCGGCGTCTGACAGCTGGCGTGGTGGAACTATTAGCTCGGGTCAACCTGGTGACCGATGGCAGCAAGCAGGGAGTAGGTGGCTGCGCAGCGGACCGACTTGTCACACCTCCACGGCTTGCAGGCAGGCCTCCAGCCACCTCCTCTCCGCCTGCTACCACCTCTTCGCTGTTGTCATCCTCCTCCTTGGCTGGTGCCGCGATCTCCTCTCCAGCTACACAGCCCCTGCACACCAGGGCCTATGCTGCATGCCAGGTACGACGGTGTCACGCAGTGTTAGACATGTCTTGCCTCAAAGCGGAGAGTCACACTGGAGCAGCTCTCCTGGCTGCTCTTAACAAACAGGTGGAGCAATGGCTGACCCCACACAAGCTTGAGATCGGCAACGTGGTGTGTGACAACGGCAGTGATCGCATTTCTGCGTTGAATTTGGGAAAGCTGACACATGTACCCTGCATGGCACATGTGCTGAATCTGGTTGTGCAAAGATTTGTGTCCAAGTACTCAGGCTTAGAGGACGTCCTGAAGCAGGCCAGGAAGTTGTGTGGGCATTTCAGGCGCTCTTACACGGCCATGGCATGCTTTGTGGACAATCAGCGTAGAAACAACTTGCCGGTGAGACGCCTGATTTGCGATAGCCCAATTCGCCCCTCCAGGAGAAAGACGTCACCCAGTACCTGTATCATTACAGTACAAGGACAAAATCTGGGAGGATGGGGATGTTGTGGCTCAAAAACTGGACACTGATGCGAAATGCATGCAGGGTCATGGAGCCCTTTGAGGAGGCGACCAAACTGATGAGTCGCGCTGAAGGCACCACCAGCGACTTGATCCCCTAACGCCTACTTCCTGGAGCGTGCCGTGCGTAGAGTGGTGGATACAGCTGTGGAGGAGCGTGAACGAGAACAGTTACGGCAGCAGGAGTCGTGGGAGCGATTTACATCCGAACCTGTTGTTTCCACAACACCTGCGGCAGCACAGAGGGGGGAGGAGGAAGAAGAGGAGTCGTATGGGGAAGGAAAGAAGTCAGACTCTGATGATGAGGAAGGTGTTTCTGTGGAGGAGGAAGAGGCGGCGGAAGAAGAACAACCACGGCAGCCATCACAGGGGGCTTCTGCTGCTCCACGTTCCCGTGGTATTGTTCGTGGCTGGGGGGAGGAAGAGGAGTTGCGTCCTGTCACTGAGGAGGAGCAAGAGGAGATGGAGAGTACGTCTGCATCCAGCTTTGTGCAGATGGCCTCTTTCATGTTGTCCAGCCTGTTGAGGGACCCCTGTATCAAAAAAGTCAAGGCGAATGACCTGTACTGGGTGGCCACGCTACCTGTTACCAACTCAACAGAAGGCGGAAAGGATGCAGCACTTGCAGAACAAGCTGTCGATGATGCTTTACAATGCGTTTAAGGGTGATGTGGCTGCACAAGGCAATCAAGGTACCACTGGCAGTAACCCTCCTCCTCCCAAGTCCACGCAGGCAAGGACAGGACGCTCCAGCGATCTCAGGGTGATATCGGACATGCGGACATTCTTTAGTCCAACTACTCACCATAGTCCTTCCAGATCCACCCTCCACCAATGCCTGGACCGGCAGGTAGCCGACTACCTGGCCTTGAGTGTGGATGTAGACACTGCGAGCAGCGACGATGAACCCTTGGACTACTGGCTGCGCAGGCTTGACCTGTGGCCAGAGCTGTCCCAATTTGCCATACAATCTCTCTCTTGCCCTGCCGCAAGCATCCTGTCAGAAAGGACCTTCAGTGCAGCTGGAGGCATTGTCACTGAGAAGAGAAGTCGCCTAAGTCACGACAGTGTTCAGTACCTGACCTTTATCAAAATGAATGAGGAATGGATCACGGAGGGCTACTGCACGACCGAAGACTAAGTCAGTCCCCACACAGAGCATCTCTGCCTGCAGGTCACTTGCCTTCTCCGCCACCACCAACAGGGTCCAAGACTCTAGGCGGATTCCTGAATTTTTAAGGCCGCTGCTAGCAGCGGTCGCTACACTAATTTTTCTGGTGCGTGTACATGCCTGCCTAATTTTTCTGGCTGCACTGCGGGGGGCTGCAACAAAAAAACAAAAGGCATGTACATGTGCCCATCCCCCTTCATGATCATTACCTTGCCGTGGTGAAGGGGCTTGCGTATCACAATGAAGCAATGACCGCCGGCTATTTGAGTGTCTCGGGTGGGGGTGGGACACAAAAGATAATAAGGTAATTCCTTCATTGTGGTCAGACCGAATTTGATCAGCTGGACAGTCACTGTTGTTCTATCATTGAGCTACCACAGCCCGGCGCTTGAAAACCGCCACGGTCTACACTCTCGCCACGGTGCGCACCAGTCCAGCACGGCCATCACTATGCAAACAGCTGTTTGCGTGCGTTACACGGTGAATTTGGTGTGTCAGTGTGAAGCAGAACTCTAATTACACTCCCTGATTGATGTATACCCATGCAAGATGTTTAAAAAGCACGTTAGTCCTGCAATTTAGCATTCAATGTGATTTCTGCCCTTAAAACGCTGCTTTGCATCACATCCAGATTTTTCCCCGGGACTTTGGGCATATATCCCACTCCGCCATGCCCCCCTTCAGGTGTTAGAACCCTTGAAACATCTTTTCCATCACTTCTGTGGCCAGCATAATTTTTTCTATTTTTCAAAGTTCGCATCCCCATTGAAGTCTATTGCGGTTTGCGAACTTTTCCGCGAACCAAACCTTCCGCGAAGGTTCAAGAACCGAAAATCTGAGGTTCGCGACATCACTAGTGACATGGACAGGAATATAGCAAATTATATAGATTATCAGAGAAACAAAAATGGTCAGCACTGACGTGGACACCATGACTTAAAATAAATCTGCCTGGTCAGTTTCCAGAAAACTAAGACACCTTGTAATTCCATTTACTTTGGTAGATTTAAGGATAAAGAAAGTCGGAACCCATTGACAAATCAAAAAAAGCCCAAATAAAGAGGCAAAGCTTCTTGATGAACGGATTGGCTGTCAAAGCCTTTCTTTTGACATTGTGAGCTACAGTGAAATATCGGTGGACGCTTATCAAGGTGAGGAAGCAGATGCTTCCATACATGTGAGGGCTGCCCAGACAGATCTTCAGCTGGCACAAAAATAGTCCAAAGATCCACTCATCCGTTAAGGTGAAAGTAACAATTAGGGCAGCTGTTGGAATGACGAGAAAGTCACAGTTGGCCAAGTTGAACTGGAGAACCGCAATTGAGTTCCATGTTCTAATCTTGAACCAAAATATCCACAAACTTGTGCAGTTCGGCACAAAACCAGCAAAGAAGATTATGATCACGAAAATGGGCATGGCGATGCCTTTGGTTCTTGGATGACATTCTGTTAAATTCTTAGTGGAGTTCAACATCCTGCAAATCTGTGAATAGAAAATTAGCCAACATTTTACAATTAAATATTTTTCTTGGCCAAAACAAATTCAATTTCACATGAAATGCAACCATCATCTTCAAACTTTTTTTTTTTTTTTTTTACGTAATATCATTCTAATGATAAACAAGGTGAAGAGGCACCCCGGATATATAAAACTTTGTTAAAATAAAAAATAGGAGTGGCTTACCTCTCCAATGACATTAACAAAGATAAGCAATAAAGATTTTTATTTTGCACAGGCAACGCGTTTCGTGGGTACTGGCCCACCTCCTCAGACCAGTGACAGTGCCACTTTAAGCAAGCCAAAAAGCCAGGAGCACCTCTTAATGATAAACTAAATCATGCCACAGCATAGAAATCAAGTTCCTAACCCTACCTGCAGGGGCATAACTACAAATCATGGGGCCCCCAACAAAACTTTGATGGGGCCCCCTTAACCACTTAAGGACCGCAGCATGTTTGGCTGATTTGTGCTGCGTGGGCTCTTCAGCCCACAGAACAGATCAGGATTGAGGCAGGGCGATCAGACTTCCCCCCCTTTTTTCCCCACTAGGGGGATGTCCTGCTGGGGGGGGTCTGATCGCCGCCGATCCGTGTGGCCGAGCGGGGGGGCTCCTTAAAGCCCCCCTCCGCAGCACTTTTCCCCCTCCCTCTCCTTCCCTCCCTCTTCTGCTCGAGATAGGCGGTACAGGACGGCGATCCATCCTGTATCGCCTCTAATAGGCTTTAGCCTATCAGACAGCGGCGATCCCCCGCCGATCTCCTTTACGGCGCTGCTGAGGCAGCAGCACTGTAGGATGTAAACACAGGGGATTTCTTCCCCGCGTGTTTACATTAAGCCTGTGAGCCGCGATCGGAGGCTCGCAGGCTGTTCACGGAGCCACCCTCCGTGAACTGACATGGAGCCATTTCCATGGAAACCCACTTACGACCAGCCGCCGTTAGGCGGTCGTTAAGTGGTTAATGCTCACACCCCTTCCCTCCCCTTGGCGACACTCACAGTCTGTGGGCCCAGCTTGCAAGGGTCATAAAACAAATGTGGCCATCAGGATCTTCATACCCATAACATGTGCAGCCACAAAAACACCTGATACAGAGTATCCAAGGGAAGGAAGATTAGTAGTACCTCTGCCCCACCTCTTCTGGGGCCCCCTGCAGGAGAGCAGAGGCTGCTCCCCTGTAGTTACCCCCTGGCCTACCTGATCTTGGATGAGAAGGATGGTTCGGGTGTCAGGTACAGAGAATAATGAGCTTTCTTAGGGATGAATGTGATCGTTTGTTTAAACTTCTGCCGATGTAAAACATTTCCGTATTTCAAACTTAGAGCAATGCCAGTATGCGCCACCCATTTCTGCAAAACTTAATTTCACACCAAGTGTGGTCAAGTGAAAAACAAGAAGAACGTGGTACTGATAATGGAATTCAGCCTTCTGAAAAACAGGAACATGTGGTTTCACCAATGACAAGTCCCGACAAGGGTTTTGTGTGAGGGAAATACTAAATAAAAATATACTACTTCCCTGTAACAGCTAGGGTCTAATTTACTAAATAATTATTATTATAATTTATTGCATTATAAGGCGCCAACATATTAGTGCTGGACAATAAAAACATACAATAATACAAAGATGACAGATGTAACAAGGTTATACAACATAGGACAAAGTTATACAAGGCAAAGAGGGTACAAGATATATGATCATGAGATTTTGGGCAGGTTAGGTAGGTCCAGTAATACAAGTACAAAGGGGTCATAGGAAAGGAGCACATGATCATGTGGAATACACTAGGGAAGGGAGGACCTTGGTAAAGTTTTACAATCTAAGAAGAGGGACACACTAGGTAGGGCTGTAGAATAAGTATTCACAAACAGTATTGATAGGAGGACCGCATACCTAACACAGAGTGCAATCTCACGCGATTACAAAATAGTTGAAAGGGACCTTGAGCTCAAGTTAAAACCATGCATTGGCCAGGAATCGAACCAAGGTCAACTGCTTGGAAGGCAGCTATGCTCACCACTATACTACCGACAGCACTACACGCTGAAGCCAGCCTAGCATGTACCATTGTGATATACCCAAGAGAAAAATGAGCTTGCTTGTTTGCCTAATTTGCTAGATGAAAGCAGTGGGACACATGGTGATACTGCTTACAAGATTAAATTCAAGACTTCAGAATCAGAAAGATCATGTGCCCCACTGGATGATGCTGGTGTAACACACACAGCAAAGGACAGCAATTTGAAGTCTGGAAGATTCCAGGGCAAGGGTGGGAAGGATGAAAAGCTAGGGGGCCATGCAACCCTTCCTGCTAGGGATGGCTTTGCCTTTTGTGTTCAACAGTTGTCCGAAGAAAACCCCAGATAGCCATTTAGCAGCCATGACCTATACACAGTCCTTGTAGCACAATAGGTTAGTGCATTTGGCTGTTAACTGAAAGGTTGGTGGTTCAAGCCCACCCATATGCCAGAAGCTACGGTAAATGCTGTTTAGAAGTGCCACAGCTGCATTCCATGGCTGTTGAAAGGAAACCAGAGATGAACGATTTGGCACAAAATAAACCTATCCCCTGATAGTTTTTACAAAATAAATACTATACCTGGTTTTTCCCACTCTGGGTTCAGTTTTTTTGTGTTTTTTTACTAAAACTCCATGCAAAACACAGTTCATCAGAAAAGCATATTATTAAGTGGGCTGTGTGCAAAATGAAATCACCATATCTAAAAATATCTTATGACTAGCAGATATTAAAAAAAAAATTCAGAATACCCTATATTAGCAGACACAGGCATAGCTCCTTCCTCGGCACCAGCATCTCCTCCCATTTCATCACAGCTCTCTGTGATGCTGCAAGTATACAGAACAGGAAAGCAGAGCCAGAAGGGGGCAGGCTTGGGCAGGAAAAGACATCAGAGACAACAGACTGAGCTATGATTCCTGAGCAAAGCCAGACTGAATGCTCAGTTGGGGATTTTATCAGGGCTGATAACAAGCAGGCAGAGCAGTGAAAGATGAAACAGAGAGCAGGGTAGGTGTTTTCTCTAATGTTCCCAATGATATATATGGTAATTGGTAAGATATATGAGGGTGCTTGGTCTCTGGTAAACTTTAAATGCTTAATTTTTGTACAGAACAGATAACACTGCTCTATTAAAGTGAATCTGAGATGAAAAACTAACTATAACAAGTAACTTGTCTATATATCTTATCTAAAGTTTAGACACAGCATATCTAGCTGCAAACAGCTTCAAAAGATTACGATTATTTATTCCCGTGATACAATGAGGGCAGCCATGTTCTGTTTGTCACATTGTCACAGGCTGAGGGCTGGAGATGCTATCAGCTTGCCTGTGTGTAAATGCAGTCCCCTCTCCTCCTCCCTCCTCCCCTCTGCCTCTGAAATCAATGGCTAGTAACCTCCTCCTGCCCAGACTGAGCTCCCATAAGCCCTTGCTACAGTGCCAAGGCACAAAAGGAGCTGTGGGCGAGGCTTGTTTAGTTTATAGGGAATTAGAGTATTAAAACAAAACAAAAAAAGCATTTGGCTTGAGGAATGCCCTATAAACTATATGAAAGGAACACAATTATGCAATGAGTAAAAGTTTATCTCGGATCCACTTTAACACTCTCAATGAAAAAAATAAATACATGAATAAAAGAAAATGAAGAGTGGATGGAGACACTTTAGCAGCAGTTTAAACAACAGTTTCACTTTCCCATGATGATAGTCAGACTCAAAACAAATACTGTATGAGACCCAGATCACTGGGAGACTAAAATATAGAAATGGAAAGTGGAATACTTGAATGGTTTTGTTTTGACACTGGTAACAGTAACTTGGAAGTTACTTCCCTGTATAACTGGAAGTAACATGTCTCAAGTATATACAAACACAAACTTTTCTCTTTAGTATCAGAAGCTTGAAAGTGAAACTTAAAGGGAACCTTAACTGTGGGCCCAAAAAAAAAAATCACTTACCTGGGGCTTTCCCAAGCCTCCTGCAGCCATCCTGTGCCCGCTAGAGATGTAGCGAACGGTTCGCCGGCGAACGGTTCCAGGCGAACATTGGGGGTTCGCGAACTTTTGCGGAAGTTCGATTTGCCCGATAATGCACTATGAGGGTCAACTTTGACCCTCTGCATCACAGTCAGCAGGCACATTGTAGCCATTCAGGCTACAGTAAGCCCTGGAACCCCCCCCCCCCCCCCCTTATATAAGGCAGGGTCTGGCGGCCATTACACTCACTCGTGTGCCTGGTAGTGAGAGGAAAGGGACAGCTGCTGCAGACTTGTTCTTCTAGGGACAGATTAGTTAGGTTCTTGGCTGCTTAGTTTGCTCCTGGCTGATTGTTATTGCTTTTATAGCACCCTAGCTCTTGTCAAAGCTCATCCTATACTTTTTTTACTGTGTGTCAAACTGACACTTTTGTTGCATGCACAGCCTTGTTAATTGATAGTGTGTGTGTGCCACTGCCAGCAGCCCAGCACATTCAGTGACTGTCCTGTGTGTGTGACAGGGAGCTGCACATTGTACTACCCAGTACTGCATATACCCAGTACCTGTTGTGTTTACTTAACCCACCTCATCACTGCATATACCTAGCTTTGTGTTGAGTGAACCCAGCTCACTGCATATACCTACTACCTGTTGTGTTGAGTGAACACAGCTCACTGCATATACCTACTACCTGTTGTGTTTACTTAACCCACCTCATCACTGCACATAACTACCTGTAGTGTTGAGTGAACCCAGCTCACTGCATATACCTACTACCTGTTGTGTTGATTGAACCCAGCTCACTGCATATACCTACTACCTGTTGTGTTTACTTAACCCACCTCATCACTGCATATACCTAGCTTTGTGTTGAGTGAACCCAGCTCACTGCATCCTACTACTACCTGTTATGTTTACTTAACCCACCTCATCACTGCACATAACTACCTGTAGTGTTGAGTGAACCCAGCTCACTGCATATACCTACTACCTGTTGTGTTGAGTGAACCCAGCTCACTGCATATACCTACTACCTGTTGTGTTTACTTAACCCACCTCATCACTGCACATAACTACCTGTTGTGTTGAGTGAACCCAGCTCACTGCATATACCTACTACCTGTTGTGTTGAGTGAACCCAGCTCACTGCATATACCTACTACCTGTTGTGTTTACTTAACCCACCTCATCACTGCACATAACTACCTGTTGTGTTGAGTGAACCCAGCTCACTGCATATACCTACTACCTGTTGTGTTGAGTGAACCCAGCTCACTGCATATACCTACTACCTGTTGTGTTTACTTAACCCACCTCATCACTGCACATAACTACCTGTTGTGTTGAGTGAACCCAGCTCACTGCATATACCTACTACCTGTTGTGTTGAGTGAACCCAGCTCACTGCATATACCTACTACCTGTTGTGTTTACTTAACCCACCTCATCACTGCACATAACTACCTGTTGTGCTGAGTGAACCCAGCTCACTGCATATACCTACTACCTGTTGTGTTTACTTAACCCACCTCATCACTGCATATACCTAGCTTTGTGTTGAGTGAACCCAGCTCACTGCATCCTACTACTACCTGTTGTGTTTACTTAACCCACCTCATCACTGCACATAACTACCTGTAGTGTTGAGTGAACCCAGCTCCCTGCATATACCTACTACCTGTTGTGTTGAGTGAACCCAGCTCACTGGATATACCTACTACCTGTTGTGTTGAGTGAACCCAGCTCACTGCATATACCTACTACCTGTTGCGTTTACTTAACCCACCTCATCAGTGCACATAACTACCTGTTGTGTTGAGTAAACCCAGCTCACTGCAAATACCTAGCATCCCCCCGAGATGGACAAATTGGATAAACCAGGTAGAGGAAGAGGTAGAGGCAGACCCAGAGGAAGGCCACCAGGCACCGGCAGGTCTGTGCGAGGTGGTGTTGCTGTGATTTCGTGCGGACCTGCCCCAAAATACAGTGCTCAGAAAAAGGCACGTGCCATCACTTCCCAAAATCGTGAGGAGGTGATTGAGTATTTAACACAGAACACCTCATCTCCCGCAGCCACCAGTGCTACAACAAGCACCACATCCGCTGCATTCAACACTTCGCAAGAGTTATTTGGTGGTGGTGAAATCACTGATTCACAGCCACTACTGCAACAACAAGAAGAAGGCGCAGGTACACCACCTCCTACGTCTGAGTTAGGTGGCGATAGTATGGACGTAACGTGTGTGGATGTGGATGATGGACCACCTGAAGTTGGTGCAGTTGAGGAGGTTCCTAAGGAAAGCGCAGCTGGCCAGGAGGATTATGATGACGATTATACGGATACCACATATGTTCCCGGTAGAGGAGATGACCAGGGGGACAGTTCAGAGGAGGATTCAGAGAGGACTAGGAGGAGACGACTCCATGATAGAAGCAGAGGGAGCTCGTCCTCAGAAATAGCTGGGGGCAGTGTTCGGCGCCATGTATCGCCAGCTATGGCCAGACAGCCAACATGCCCTTCAACGTCAGCTGCTGATGCCACCGTAGCGCCATCAGCCCAGGGGGGCTCAGCGGTTTGGAAATTGTTGTCTCTGCCAGCAAAAATTGAGCGTAGGGACAAGTGCCTTACGAAGGCACCTGGAGAGAAGGCACAAACAGCTATGGCAAGAACACCTGAGGAAAAGCAGCACCCCTCAAAAGACAAGCCACCCTCCTTCTCCTCTTCCTCCTTCAGGTGCATCGTCTTCATCCACTTTCTCCCTTGCACCTTCACAGCCACCCTCCTCCACACCACCTCTTCCCTTCAGCGGTTCCTTCTCCTCTGCCCACAGCAGTACCCAGCTGTCCGTGAAGGAAGTATTTGAGCGGAAGAAGCAAATGTCTGCCAGTCACCCTCTTGCCCGGAGTCTGACAGCTGGCGTGGCGGAACTATTAGCTCGCCAGCTATTACCATACAAGCTGGTGGAGTCGGAGGCTTTCCGTAAGTTTGTGGCCATTGGTACACCGCAGTGGAAGATACCAGGCCGCAATTATTTTTCACAAAAGGCCATACCCAAACTGTACCGTGCAGTTGAGAGGCAAGTGGTGTCATCTCTGGCACACAGCGTTGGGTCAAGGGTCCACCTGACCACAGATGCCTGGTCTGCCAAGCACGGGCAGGGCCACTACATTACATACACAGCCCATTGGGTCAACCTGGTGACCGATGGCAGCAAGCAGGGAGTACGTGGCTGCGCAGAGGACCGACTTGTCACACCTCCACGGCTTGCAGGCAGGCCTCCAGCCACCTCCTCTCCACCTGCTATCACCGCTTTGCTGTCGTCATCCTCCTCCTCCTCCTTGGCTGGTGCCGCCATCTCCTCTCCAGCTACACAGCCCCAGCACCCCAGGGCCTATGCTGCATGCCAGGTGCGATGGTGTCATGCAGTGTTAGACATGTCTTGCCTGAAAGCGGAGAGTCACACTGGAGCAGCTCTCCTGGCTGCTCTTAACAAACAGGTGGAGCAATGGCTGACCCCGCACAAGCTTGAGATCGGCAACGTGGTGTGTGACAACGACATCTCATTTCTGCGTTAAATTTGGGAAAGCTGACACATGTACCCTGCATGGCACATGTGCTTAATCTGGTCGTGCAAAGATTTGTGTCCAAGTACCCAGGCTTAGAGGACGTCCTAAAGCAGGCCAGGAAGTTGTGTGGGCATTTCAGGCGCTCTTACAAGGCCATGGCACGCTTTGCGGAGATTCAGCGTAGAATCAACTTGCCGGTGAGACGCCTGATTTGCGATAGCCCAACTCGCTGGAATTCCACCCTGCTGATGTTCTCTCGCCTGCTAGACCAGGAGAAAGCCGTCACCCAGTACCTGTATCATTACAGTACAAGGACACAATCTGGGAGGATGGGGATGTTGTGGCCCAACAACTGGACACTGATGCAAAATGCATGCAGGGTCATGGAGCCCTTTGAGGAGGTGACCAAACTGGTGAGTCGCAATGAGGGCACCATCAGCGACTTGATCCCCTACGCCTACTTCCTGGAGCGTGCCATGCGTAGAGTGGTGGATACAGCTGTGGAGGAGCGTGAACAAGAAGAGTTAGGGCAGCTGGAGTCGTGGGAGCCATTTACACACGAACCCGATGTTTCCACAACACCGGCGGCAGCACAGAGGGGGAAGGAGGAGGAAGAAGAGGAGTCGTGTGGGGAAGGAGAGGAGTCAGACTCTGATGATGGTGATGATGAGGAAGGTGTTTCTGTGGAGGAGGAAGAGGCGGCGGAAGGAGAACAACCGCGGCAGCCATCACAGGGGGCTTTTGCTGCTCCACGTTCCCGTGGTATTGTTCGTGGCTGGGGGGAGGAAGAGGAGTTGCGTCCCGTCACTGAGGAAGAGCAAGAGGAGATGGAGAGTACGTCTGCATCCAGCTTTGTGCAGATGTCCTCTTTCATGTTGTCCAGCCTGTTGAGGGACCCCCGTATCAAAATACTCAAGACGAATGACCTGTACTGGGTGGCCACGCTACTAGACCCTCGGTACAGGCACAAAGTGGCGGACCTCTTACCAACTCAACAAAAGGCGGAAAGGATGCAGCACTTGCAGAATAAGCTGTCGATGATGCTTTACAATGCATTTAAGGGTGATGTGGCTGCACAACGCAATCAAGGTACCACTGGCAGTAACCCTCCTCCTCCCAAGTCCACGCAGGCCCTGACCTTTATCAAAATTAATGAAGAATGGATCACGGAGGGCTACTGCACGACCGAAGACTAAGTCAGTCCCCACACACAGCATCTCTGCCTGCAGGCTGCTTGACTGCCTTCTCCGCCACTACCAACAGGGTCCAGGACTCTAGGCGGATTTCTGAATTTTTAAGGCTACACTAATTTTTCTGGTGCATGTTCATGTGCCCATCCCCAATTGTGATCATTACCTTGCCGCGGTGAAGGGGCTTGCGCATCACAATGAAGCAATGACCGCCAGCTATTTGAGTGTCTCGGGTGGGGGTGGCACACAAAAGATAATAAAGTCGTTGCTTCATTGTGGTCACACCAAATCTGATCAGCTGGACAGTCACTGTTCTGTCATTCAGCTACATCAGCCGGGCGAGCATGTAGGCTGAAAAGCCACCATCACCTGCACTCTCGTCATGGTGCGCACCAGTCCAGCATGGCCGTCACTACACAAACGGCTGTTTGCAGTCACTGCATACCTTTCACTGCATCTGTGACTGCACATTATACCTGGCAGTCAGTGCATAACTTGCACTTGAATGGATACACTTTTAAACAATTTAAAAATACAACCATCTAAACTTTCAAACAATTTAAAAATACAACCATCTAAACTTTCAAACAATTTAAAAATACAGCCATCTAAACTTTCAAACAATTTAAAAATACAACCATCTATCATTTTCAAAAAATTTAAAAAAAGGGCAAAAAAACTTGCCCTCCGTAAAACATTCTTGGCAAATGCTTTAGACTTGGTTTGTCTTCCGCTGGCTCAAGGGTCCATCTGACCACAGATGCCTGGTCTGCAAAGCACGGTCAGGGCAGCTACAGCATGGGTCTCAGCAGGCTCCCATTTCGGGCCGGAATCCAACCTTCATTCCCCGCGGTGACAATGGCAGACTTGCCCTCCATAACGGATTCCCGTTAAAGGATTTAAAGTTAATTTATTTCAATTAGGGCCGCAAAAGGTCCTCCTGAGTCCTGTATTGTTATTTTTGGTCACTACCTCGGGGCGGGCGTGCATGCCTGCCTGCCTCCCTCCTTGCCTGGATGTGTGGTGGTAGACGTTGATCAGGCTCCAACTCCGGAACGCAATACAAGAGGGAGCTCGTCCTCAGAAACAGCTGGGGGCAGTGTCCGGCGCCATGTATCGCGAGCTATGGCCAGACAGCCAACATGCCCTTCAACATCAGCTGCTGATGCCACCGTAGCACCATCAGCCCAGGGGGGCTCAGCAGTTTGGAAATTTTTTAACGTGTGTGTCTCAGATCGGAGGAAAGCCATCTGTTGTCTCTGCCAGCAAAAATTGAGCCGTGGAAAGGCCAACTGTCACGTAGGGACAAGTGCTTTACGAAGGCACCTGGAGAGAAGGCACAAACAGCTATGGCAAGAACACCTGAGGAAAAGCAGCACCCCTCAAAAGACAAGCCACGGAGAACAACCGCGGCAGCCGTCACAGGGGGCTTCTGCTGCTCCACATTCCCATGATATTGTTCGTGGCTGGTGGGAGGAAGAATGGATACACTTTTAAACAATTTAAAAATACAACCATCTAAACTTTCAAACAATTTAAAAATACAACCATCTAAACTTTCAAACAATTTAAAAATACAACCATCTAAACTTTCAAACAATTTAAAAATACAACCATCTATCATTTTCAAAAAATTTAATAAAAGGGGCAAAAAAACTTGCCCTCTGTAAAACATTCTTGGCAAATGCTTTCGACTTGGTTTGTCTTCCGCTGGCTCAAGGGTCCATCTGACCACAGATGCCTGGTCTGCAAAGCACGGTCAGGGCAGCTACAACATGGGTCTCAGCAGGCTCCCACTTCGAGCCGGAATCCAACCTTCATTCCCTGCGGTGACAATGGCAGACTTGCCCTCCATAACAGATTCCTGTTAAAGGATTTAAAGTGAATTCATTTCAAATACACAGCAGGGCCTCGAAAGTCCGCCTCCTGTATTGTTATTTTTGGTCACTACCTCGGGGCGGGCGTGCATGCCTACCTGCTGCCCTCCTTGGATGTGTAGTAGTAGCCGTTTCTCAGGCTCCACACCGGATTCCATCCCTCATTCCCCGGCCATTACAAATCACAAATGGCAGACTTGCCCGCCTCCATATGATTCTCGTGAAAGGAATGTGGTGTCATCTTTAACTGGTTCTCGTTAAAGGATTTAAAGTACATTCATTTCAAATACACAGCAGGGCCTCGAAAGTCCTCCTCCTGTATTGTTATTTTTGGTCACTACCTCGGGGCGGGCGGGCGGGCGTGCATGCCTGCCCGCTGCCCTCCTTGGATGTGTAGTGGTAGCTGTTGCTCAGGCTCCACACCAGATTCAAACCCCTCATTCCCCGGCCATTACCCGGGGTCACAATGCCAGACTTGCCCGCCTCCACAGGATTCTCATTGGTGCGGTACTGAACAAGTACACAGCAAGTAGAAAATGTAATTTAAAAACAAAACGTAAGCTTTTTAACAATGCCATGGAAAGTTGAGAAGGAAGTCACACATTACATTACCTGACATCACTGAGTGAGGAAGAGCAATCTCGCCATGTTGCGCAGTAGTCCAGCATGGCCGTCACTACACAAACAGCTGTTTGCGGTGCGTTACACAGTGAGTTTGGTGTGTCAGTGTGAAGCAGTACTCTAATTACACTCCCTGATTGATGTATACACATGCAAGATGTTTTAAAGCACGTTAGGCCTGCAATTTAGCATTCAATGTGATTTCTGCCCTTAAAACGCTGCTTTGCGTCACATCCAGATTTTTCCCCGGGACTTTTGACATGTATCCCACTCCGCCATGCCCCCCTCCAGGTTTTAGACCCCTTGAAACATCTTTTCCATCGCTTTTGTGGCCAGCATAATTTTTTCTATTTTTCAAAGTTCGCCTCCCCATTGAAGTCTATTGCGGTTCGCAAACTTTTCCGCGAATTGAACCTTCCGCGGAAGTTCGCGAACCAAAAATCGGCGGTTCGTGACATCTCTAGTGCCCGCGCCGGTCCTTCGGTGCCCTCCGGTCTCCCTCTGAAGAGGACGCTTTGCCGGAGGGCGACTGGCAGTCGGCCGAAAACGAAACTTAGCCCGCGAAGGCAAAGCTTCCTCTTCGGAGGGAGACCGGAGGGCACCGCAGGACTGGCGTGGGCACAGGATCGCAGCAGGAGGCTTGGGAAAGCCCCAGGTAAGTGAATTTTTTTGGGGCCCACAGTTAAGGTTCCTTTTAAATGAAAGCATAGACCTCTCCTGTTGAATTGGGTGCACACTATCCCCCTCCCCTGTATAACTGGGACTGGAGTGTATTGTTTCTTAGCAAGACGACACAAAGTTGTGTTGAAAATGAAGCACAATAATTCCCAATGACAGGCAGCAAAAAGCAAGATGATTGGACAGTGAGCAGAGCAGGATTGTCCTCAGACAACCTAGGCAGGTGCTTGTGGCCTAGTAGGTGTCAAGGGGGCCACCTGACACCTTCTCTAACCTCTCTCCACTTCAGCTTACTAAAAGGACCACAAGAGGGGCCCAAATCTACTACCTTGCCTAGGTGAGCACATCGAATCCAGAGCAGGAGATTTGGGCACAGCCGGCGCCACCATAGACCATAGTAGAAATTACAGCTATAGCGGTGCACAGGGAGTAACTTCGGTGCCGTCAGAAGACGGTGCTGATGTTACAATTAAGACACAGTAATTCGTCCGCCAGCAATAGCTGGCAGCCAAATCACATCATCCCCCACTAGAGATGTCCTGAACGGTTCGCAAGCGAACGTATTCCACCTCATATAAGGCAGCAGCATCGGCCATGTGCTCACTCTGTGTGCTGCTGTTTTAGTGAGAGAAGGGAGAGAGGTTTCAGCAGAGATAGGGAAAGCTTAGTTAGGCTCTTGTTAGCTTGCTCCTTGCTGATATTTATTGCCGAAAAGCACCACAAAACAGCTCTTTTGAGAGCTAATGTTCTTGTGATGTGGTTTTTTTTTGTGGCCCACTGACGATGCATATACAGTCCTGTCTATCGCAGCTGGCCCTCGCTAATTTCTATACTGTGCCAGGCCCAGCACATTCAGTGCCTAGTGTTACTGCTGCACATTGTATTATAATACCAGTCACTGCATAACTTTCACTGCACCTGTGTGACCGCACGCTGTTTTATATAGCAGTCACTGCACACCTTTCACTGCACCTGTGTGACTGCACGCTGTTTTATATAGCAGTCACTGCATACCTTTCACTGCACCTGTGTGACTGCACGCTGTTTTATATACCAGTCACTGCATACCTTTCACTGCATCTGTGTGACCGCACGCTGTTTTATATACTAGCAGTCAGTGCATCCATTTTCACTGCACCTGTGTGACTGCACATTGTTCTACCAGCAGTCCCTGCATACCTTTCACTGCATCTGTGTATCCGCACACTGTTTTATATAGCAGTCACTGCATACCTTTCACTGTATCTGTGTGACCGCGTGCTGTTTTATATACCGGCAATTAGTGCATCCATTTTCACTGCACCTGTGTGACTGCACATTGTTACACCAGCAGTCACTGCATACCTTTCACTGCACCTGTGTGACTGCACATTGTTATAACAGCAGTCACTGCATACCTTTCACTGCACCTGTGTGACTGCACATTGTTACACCAGCAGTCACTGCATACCTTTCACTGCACCTGTGTGACTGCACATTGTTATAACAGCAGTCACTGCATACCTTTCACTGCACCTGTGTGACTGCACATTGTTATACCAGCAGACACTGCATACCTTTCACTGCATCTGTGTGACTGCACTCTGTTTTATATACCAGTCACTGCATACCTTTCACTGCATCTGTGTGACCGCATGCTCTTTTATATACCAGCAGTCAGTGCATCCATTTTAACTGCACCTTTGTGACTGCACATTGTTATACCAGCAGTCACTGCAACCTTTTCACTGCATCTGTGTGATTGCACATTGTATTAGTCAAGTCAGTGCATACCTTTCACTTAATCTCCCCCAATATGGACAAAACAAAAGGCAGAGCCAGAGGCAGGCCACCCGGCAGGTCTGTTCAAGGTTGTGCTGACGTGATTTTGTGCAGCCCTGGACCAAAGTACAGTGTTCAGAAGGCATGTGCCATCAACTCCCAAGATTGCCAGGAAGTAGTTGACTATTTAACACAGAACACTTCATCTTCCTCAGCTTCCGCACGGAACCGTGACATATCTTCCTCCGCAGCCACCACTGCTACTACTAGCACCACATCCGCTCCATTTTACAGTTCGCAGGAGTTATTTGGTGGGGAATTAACTGATTCACAGTCATTATTTTTACAAGATGACGGCGCTAAGCATGTTAAACCACCGCCTAATATGTCTGAGTCTGAGTTAGGAGTCAGTATGGACGTAAGGTGTGAGGATGATGAAGTACCTGTTGTTGGTGCAGTTTTGGAGGTGTCTTATACAAGCGAAGCTGTGGAGGATGATTATGATGATGATGATACTGCCATGGATGTCACGTGGGTTCCCAATCATCCCAATAGACCAGATGAACAGGGAGACAGTTCAGAGGGGAAGTCAGAGAGGAGTAGGAGGAGATGAGGCATATCCGGCAGCATGTATCGCCACCTATAAACAGCCAGCCAACATGCCCTTCAAGGTCAGCTGCTGACGCCACCACCAAAGTGCCATCATTCCAGAGCTCAGCGGTGTGGATTTTTTTTTGTTTGTCTGCCTCAGATAAGAGCAATGCCATCTGTACTCTCTGCCAGCAAAAATTGAGTCGTAGAAAGACCAAGATTGCAAAGGGAGAAACAGAGGTGTGTGCATCTAACCAGTTTCACCTGACTTATATACGGCTGCCTCAAGTCTATTGACTCATTCAAATTTGAAATTTAACTGACTCTCGTCTAATTAAAATGGCAGAGCGTTGCAAACTGCAATCGCCTACCAGTAGTGCAGGATCTAAGGCTAACTCCCTGACATTCCTGCAGGAGTTGGCCCACGCAAATACTTGCATCTCAACAGGGGCACCTCGTGTAGGCCTCCTTGTACCCCCAGGAAATGAAGGGCAGCGCAAACGCCCCCACAAAGCATCCACTGCCCGGGAGCGCCGCAACTGCCCCCCACAGGGGGGGGCGAGAACGCATGAACGGCATACTCCCCAGACGCGGCCTACGCCCGGAGAGGACCATCCACGCTGCCCCCCAAAGGATAGATGCCCTAACCTTACGAATATTGCTTACCTGTGGTGCATATGCGCATCCTGGGAGCAAACACACCAAAAAGGGGCGAGGGGGGGGGGGGACACAGACACACCCCCGGTGCAACACTACTGCCGGGGGACCTATCCGCCCCCCCCCCCACCAACACCCCCAAGAAAAAAGAAACATACTGCATTGCAAAGGGAGAAACAGAGGTGTGTGCATCTAACCAGTTTCACCTGAAATATACTGGCTGCCTCAAGTCTATTGACTCATTCAAATTTGAAATTTAACTGACTCTCGTCTAATTAAAATGGCAGAGCGTTGCAAACTGCAATCGCCTACCAGTAGTGCAGGATCTAAGGCTAACTCCCTGACATTCCTGCAGGAGTTGGCCCACGCAAATACTTGCATCTCAACAGGGGCGCCTCGTGTAGGCCTCCTTGTACCCCCAGGAAATGAAGGGCAGCGCAAACGCCCCCACAAAGCATCCACTGCCCGGGAGCGCCGCAACTGCCCCCCACAGGGGGAGGGGGGGCGAGAACGCATGAACGGCATACTCCCCAGACGCGGCCTACGCCCGGAGAGGACCATCCATGCTGCCCCCCAAAGGATAGATGCCCTAACCTTACGAATATTGCTTACCTGTGGTGCATATGCGCATCCTGGGAGCAAACACACCAAAAAGGGGCGAGGGGGGGGGGGATGCTTCCATACATGTGAGGGCTGCCCAGACAGATCTTCAGCTGGCACAAAAATAGTCCAAAGATCCACTCATCCGTTAAGGTGAAAGTAACAATTAGGGCAGCTGTTGGAATGACGAGAAAGTCACAGTTGGCCAAGTTGAACTGGAGAACCGCAATTGAGTTCCATGTTCTAATCTTGAACCAAAATATCCACAAACTTGTGCAGTTCGGCACAAAACCAGCAAAGAAGATTATGATCACGAAAATGGGCATGGCGATGCCTTTGGTTCTTGGATGACATTCTGTTAAATTCTTAGTGGAGTTCAACATCCTGCAAATCTGTGAATAGAAAATTAGCCAACATTTTACAATTAAATATTTTTCTTGGCCAAAACAAATTCAATTTCACATGAAATGCAACCATCATCTTCAAACTTTTTTTTTTTTTTTTTTACGTAATATCATTCTAATGATAAACAAGGTGAAGAGGCACCCCGGATATATAAAACTTTGTTAAAATAAAAAATAGGAGTGGCTTACCTCTCCAATGACATTAACAAAGATAAGCAATAAAGATTTTTATTTTGCACAGGCAACGCGTTTCGTGGGTACTGGCCCACCTCCTCAGACCAGTGACAGTGCCACTTTAAGCAAGCCAAAAAGCCAGGAGCACCTCTTAATGATAAACTAAATCATGCCACAGCATAGAAATCAAGTTCCTAACCCTACCTGCAGGGGCATAACTACAAATCATGGGGCCCCCAACAAAACTTTGATGGGGCCCCCTTAACCACTTAAGGACCGCAGCATGTTTGGCTGATTTGTGCTGCGTGGGCTCTTCAGCCCACAGAACAGATCAGGATTGAGGCAGGGCGATCAGACTTCCCCCCCTTTTTTCCCCACTAGGGGGATGTCCTGCTGGGGGGGGTCTGATCGCCGCCGATCCGTGTGGCCGAGCGGGGGGGCTCCTTAAAGCCCCCCTCCGCAGCACTATTCCCCCTCCCTCTCCTTCCCTCCCTCTTCTGCTCGAGATAGGCGGTACAGGACGGCGATCCATCCTGTATCGCCTCTAATAGGCTTTAGCCTATCAGACAGCGGCGATCCCCCGCCGATCTCCTTTACGGCGCTGCTGAGGCAGCAGCACTGTAGGATGTAAACACAGGGGATTTCTTCCCCGCGTGTTTACATTAAGCCTGTGAGCCGCGATCGGAGGCTCGCAGGCTGTTCACGGAGCCACCCTCCGTGAACTGACATGGAGCCATTTCCATGGAAACCCACTTACGACCAGCCGCCGTTAGGCGGTCGTTAAGTGGTTAATGCTCACACCCCTTCCCTCCCCTTGGCGACACTCACAGTCTGTGGGCCCAGCTTGCAAGGGTCATAAAACAAATGTGGCCATCAGGATCTTCATACCCATAACATGTGCAGCCACAAAAACACCTGATACAGAGTATCCAAGGGAAGGAAGATTAGTAGTACCTCTGCCCCACCTCTTCTGGGGCCCCCTGCAGGAGAGCAGAGGCTGCTCCCCTGTAGTTACCCCCTGGCCTACCTGATCTTGGATGAGAAGGATGGTTCGGGTGTCAGGTACAGAGAATAATGAGCTTTCTTAGGGATGAATGTGATCGTTTGTTTAAACTTCTGCCGATGTAAAACATTTCCGTATTTCAAACTTAGAGCAATGCCAGTATGCGCCACCCATTTCTGCAAAACTTAATTTCACACCAAGTGTGGTCAAGTGAAAAACAAGAAGAACGTGGTACTGATAATGGAATTCAGCCTTCTGAAAAACAGGAACATGTGGTTTCACCAATGACAAGTCCCGACAAGGGTTTTGTGTGAGGGAAATACTAAATAAAAATATACTACTTCCCTGTAACAGCTAGGGTCTAATTTACTAAATAATTATTATTATAATTTATTGCATTATAAGGCGCCAACATATTAGTGCTGGACAATAAAAACATACAATAATACAAAGATGACAGATGTAACAAGGTTATACAACATAGGACAAAGTTATACAAGGCAAAGAGGGTACAAGATATATGATCATGAGATTTTGGGCAGGTTAGGTAGGTCCAGTAATACAAGTACAAAGGGGTCATAGGAAAGGAGCACATGATCATGTGGAATACACTAGGGAAGGGAGGACCTTGGTAAAGTTTTACAATCTAAGAAGAGGGACACACTAGGTAGGGCTGTAGAATAAGTATTCACAAACAGTATTGATAGGAGGACCGCATACCTAACACAGAGTGCAATCTCACGCGATTACAAAATAGTTGAAAGGGACCTTGAGCTCAAGTTAAAACCATGCATTGGCCAGGAATCGAACCAAGGTCAACTGCTTGGAAGGCAGCTATGCTCACCACTATACTACCGACAGCACTACACGCTGAAGCCAGCCTAGCATGTACCATTGTGATATACCCAAGAGAAAAATGAGCTTGCTTGTTTGCCTAATTTGCTAGATGAAAGCAGTGGGACACATGGTGATACTGCTTACAAGATTAAATTCAAGACTTCAGAATCAGAAAGATCATGTGCCCCACTGGATGATGCTGGTGTAACACACACAGCAAAGGACAGCAATTTGAAGTCTGGAAGATTCCAGGGCAAGGGTGGGAAGGATGAAAAGCTAGGGGGCCATGCAACCCTTCCTGCTAGGGATGGCTTTGCCTTTTGTGTTCAACAGTTGTCCGAAGAAAACCCCAGATAGCCATTTAGCAGCCATGACCTATACACAGTCCTTGTAGCACAATAGGTTAGTGCATTTGGCTGTTAACTGAAAGGTTGGTGGTTCAAGCCCACCCATATGCCAGAAGCTACGGTAAATGCTGTTTAGAAGTGCCACAGCTGCATTCCATGGCTGTTGAAAGGAAACCAGAGATGAACGATTTGGCACAAAATAAACCTATCCCCTGATAGTTTTTACAAAATAAATACTATACCTGGTTTTTCCCACTCTGGGTTCAGTTTTTTTGTGTTTTTTTACTAAAACTCCATGCAAAACACAGTTCATCAGAAAAGCATATTATTAAGTGGGCTGTGTGCAAAATGAAATCACCATATCTAAAAATATCTTATGACTAGCAGATATTAAAAAAAAAATTCAGAATACCCTATATTAGCAGACACAGGCATAGCTCCTTCCTCGGCACCAGCATCTCCTCCCATTTCATCACAGCTCTCTGTGATGCTGCAAGTATACAGAACAGGAAAGCAGAGCCAGAAGGGGGCAGGCTTGGGCAGGAAAAGACATCAGAGACAACAGACTGAGCTATGATTCCTGAGCAAAGCCAGACTGAATGCTCAGTTGGGGATTTTATCAGGGCTGATAACAAGCAGGCAGAGCAGTGAAAGATGAAACAGAGAGCAGGGTAGGTGTTTTCTCTAATGTTCCCAATGATATATATGGTAATTGGTAAGATATATGAGGGTGCTTGGTCTCTGGTAAACTTTAAATGCTTAATTTTTGTACAGAACAGATAACACTGCTCTATTAAAGTGAATCTGAGATGAAAAACTAACTATAACAAGTAACTTGTCTATATATCTTATCTAAAGTTTAGACACAGCATATCTAGCTGCAAACAGCTTCAAAAGATTACGATTATTTATTCCCGTGATACAATGAGGGCAGCCATGTTCTGTTTGTCACATTGTCACAGGCTGAGGGCTGGAGATGCTATCAGCTTGCCTGTGTGTAAATGCAGTCCCCTCTCCTCCTCCCTCCTCCCCTCTGCCTCTGAAATCAATGGCTAGTAACCTCCTCCTGCCCAGACTGAGCTCCCATAAGCCCTTGCTACAGTGCCAAGGCACAAAAGGAGCTGTGGGCGAGGCTTGTTTAGTTTATAGGGAATTAGAGTATTAAAACAAAACAAAAAAAGCATTTGGCTTGAGGAATGCCCTATAAACTATATGAAAGGAACACAATTATGCAATGAGTAAAAGTTTATCTCGGATCCACTTTAACACTCTCAATGAAAAAAATAAATACATGAATAAAAGAAAATGAAGAGTGGATGGAGACACTTTAGCAGCAGTTTAAACAACAGTTTCACTTTCCCATGATGATAGTCAGACTCAAAACAAATACTGTATGAGACCCAGATCACTGGGAGACTAAAATATAGAAATGGAAAGTGGAATACTTGAATGGTTTTGTTTTGACACTGGTAACAGTAACTTGGAAGTTACTTCCCTGTATAACTGGAAGTAACATGTCTCAAGTATATACAAACACAAACTTTTCTCTTTAGTATCAGAAGCTTGAAAGTGAAACTTAAAGGGAACCTTAACTGTGGGCCCAAAAAAAAAAATCACTTACCTGGGGCTTTCCCAAGCCTCCTGCAGCCATCCTGTGCCCGCTAGAGATGTAGCGAACGGTTCGCCGGCGAACGGTTCCAGGCGAACATTGGGGGTTCGCGAACTTTTGCGGAAGTTCGATTTGCCCGATAATGCACTATGAGGGTCAACTTTGACCCTCTGCATCACAGTCAGCAGGCACATTGTAGCCATTCAGGCTACAGTAAGCCCTGGAACCCCCCCCCCCCCCCCCCCTTATATAAGGCAGGGTCTGGCGGCCATTACACTCACTCGTGTGCCTGGTAGTGAGAGGAAAGGGACAGCTGCTGCAGACTTGTTCTTCTAGGGACAGATTAGTTAGGTTCTTGGCTGCTTAGTTTGCTCCTGGCTGATTGTTATTGCTTTTATAGCACCCTAGCTCTTGTCAAAGCTCATCCTATACTTTTTTTACTGTGTGTCAAACTGACACTTTTGTTGCATGCACAGCCTTGTTAATTGATAGTGTGTGTGTGCCACTGCCAGCAGCCCAGCACATTCAGTGACTGTCCTGTGTGTGTGACAGGGAGCTGCACATTGTACTACCCAGTACTGCATATACCCAGTACCTGTTGTGTTTACTTAACCCACCTCATCACTGCATATACCTAGCTTTGTGTTGAGTGAACCCAGCTCACTGCATATACCTACTACCTGTTGTGTTGAGTGAACACAGCTCACTGCATATACCTACTACCTGTTGTGTTTACTTAACCCACCTCATCACTGCACATAACTACCTGTAGTGTTGAGTGAACCCAGCTCACTGCATATACCTACTACCTGTTGTGTTGATTGAACCCAGCTCACTGCATATACCTACTACCTGTTGTGTTTACTTAACCCACCTCATCACTGCATATACCTAGCTTTGTGTTGAGTGAACCCAGCTCACTGCATCCTACTACTACCTGTTATGTTTACTTAACCCACCTCATCACTGCACATAACTACCTGTAGTGTTGAGTGAACCCAGCTCACTGCATATACCTACTACCTGTTGTGTTGAGTGAACCCAGCTCACTGCATATACCTACTACCTGTTGTGTTTACTTAACCCACCTCATCACTGCACATAACTACCTGTTGTGTTGAGTAAACCCAGCTCACTGCATACACCTACTACCTGTTGTGTTGAGTGAACCCAGCTCACTGCATATACCTACTACCTGTTGTGTTTACTTAACCCACCTCATCACTGCACATAACTACCTGTTGTGTTGAGTGAACCCAGCTCACTGCATATACCTACTACCTGTTGTGTTGAGTGAACCCAGCTCACTGCATATACCTACTACCTGTTGTGTTTACTTAACCCACCTCATCACTGCACATAACTACCTGTTGTGTTGAGTGAACCCAGCTCACTGCATATACCTACTACCTGTTGTGTTGAGTGAACCCAGCTCACTGCATATACCTACTACCTGTTGTGTTTACTTAACCCACCTCATCACTGCACATAACTACCTGTTGTGTTGAGTGAACCCAGCTCACTGCATATACCTACTACCTGTTGTGTTGAGTGAACCCAGCTCACTGCATATACCTACTACCTGTTGTGTTTACTTAACCCACCTCATCACTGCACATAACTACCTGTTGTGTTGAGTGAACCCAGCTCACTGCATATACCTACTACCTGTTGTGTTGAGTGAACCCAGCTCACTGCATATACCTACTACCTGTTGTGTTTACTTAACCCACCTCATCACTGCACATAACTACCTGTTGTGCTGAGTGAACCCAGCTCACTGCATATACCTACTACCTGTTGTGTTTACTTAACCCACCTCATCACTGCATATACCTAGCTTTGTGTTGAGTGAACCCAGCTCACTGCATCCTACTACTACCTGTTGTGTTTACTTAACCCACCTCATCACTGCACATAACTACCTGTAGTGTTGAGTGAACCCAGCTCCCTGCATATACCTACTACCTGTTGTGTTGAGTGAACCCAGCTCACTGGATATACCTACTACCTGTTGTGTTGAGTGAACCCAGCTCACTGCATATACCTACTACCTGTTGCGTTTACTTAACCCACCTCATCAGTGCACATAACTACCTGTTGTGTTGAGTAAACCCAGCTCACTGCAAATACCTAGCATCCCCCCGAGATGGACAAATTGGATAAACCAGGTAGAGGAAGAGGTAGAGGCAGACCCAGAGGAAGGCCACCAGGCACCGGCAGGTCTGTGCGAGGTGGTGTTGCTGTGATTTCGTGCGGACCTGCCCCAAAATACAGTGCTCAGAAAAAGGCACGTGCCATCACTTCCCAAAATCGTGAGGAGGTGATTGAGTATTTAACACAGAACACCTCATCTCCCGCAGCCACCAGTGCTACAACAAGCACCACATCCGCTGCATTCAACACTTCGCAAGAGTTATTTGGTGGTGGTGAAATCACTGATTCACAGCCACTACTGCAACAACAAGAAGAAGGCGCAGGTACACCACCTCCTACGTCTGAGTTAGGTGGCGATAGTATGGACGTAACGTGTGTGGATGTGGATGATGGACCACCTGAAGTTGGTGCAGTTGAGGAGGTTCCTAAGGAAAGCGCAGCTGGCCAGGAGGATTATGATGACGATTATACGGATACCACATATGTTCCCGGTAGAGGAGATGACCAGGGGGACAGTTCAGAGGAGGATTCAGAGAGGACTAGGAGGAGACGACTCCATGATAGAAGCAGAGGGAGCTCGTCCTCAGAAATAGCTGGGGGCAGTGTTCGGCGCCATGTATCGCCAGCTATGGCCAGACAGCCAACATGCCCTTCAACGTCAGCTGCTGATGCCACCGTAGCGCCATCAGCCCAGGGGGGCTCAGCGGTTTGGAAATTGTTGTCTCTGCCAGCAAAAATTGAGCGTAGGGACAAGTGCCTTACGAAGGCACCTGGAGAGAAGGCACAAACAGCTATGGCAAGAACACCTGAGGAAAAGCAGCACCCCTCAAAAGACAAGCCACCCTCCTTCTCCTCTTCCTCCTTCAGGTGCATCGTCTTCATCCACTTTCTCCCTTGCACCTTCACAGCCACCCTCCTCCACACCACCTCTTCCCTTCAGCGGTTCCTTCTCCTCTGCCCACAGCAGTACCCAGCTGTCCGTGAAGGAAGTATTTGAGCGGAAGAAGCAAATGTCTGCCAGTCACCCTCTTGCCCGGAGTCTGACAGCTGGCGTGGCGGAACTATTAGCTCGCCAGCTATTACCATACAAGCTGGTGGAGTCGGAGGCTTTCCGTAAGTTTGTGGCCATTGGTACACCGCAGTGGAAGATACCAGGCCGCAATTATTTTTCACAAAAGGCCATACCCAAACTGTACCGTGCAGTTGAGAGGCAAGTGGTGTCATCTCTGGCACACAGCGTTGGGTCAAGGGTCCACCTGACCACAGATGCCTGGTCTGCCAAGCACGGGCAGGGCCACTACATTACATACACAGCCCATTGGGTCAACCTGGTGACCGATGGCAGCAAGCAGGGAGTACGTGGCTGCGCAGAGGACCGACTTGTCACACCTCCACGGCTTGCAGGCAGGCCTCCAGCCACCTCCTCTCCACCTGCTATCACCGCTTTGCTGTCGTCATCCTCCTCCTCCTCCTTGGCTGGTGCCGCCATCTCCTCTCCAGCTACACAGCCCCAGCACCCCAGGGCCTATGCTGCATGCCAGGTGCGATGGTGTCATGCAGTGTTAGACATGTCTTGCCTGAAAGCGGAGAGTCACACTGGAGCAGCTCTCCTGGCTGCTCTTAACAAACAGGTGGAGCAATGGCTGACCCCGCACAAGCTTGAGATCGGCAACGTGGTGTGTGACAACGACATCTCATTTCTGCGTTAAATTTGGGAAAGCTGACACATGTACCCTGCATGGCACATGTGCTTAATCTGGTCGTGCAAAGATTTGTGTCCAAGTACCCAGGCTTAGAGGACGTCCTAAAGCAGGCCAGGAAGTTGTGTGGGCATTTCAGGCGCTCTTACAAGGCCATGGCACGCTTTGCGGAGATTCAGCGTAGAATAAACTTGCCGGTGAGACGCCTGATTTGCGATAGCCCAACTCGCTGGAATTCCACCCTGCTGATGTTCTCTCGCCTGCTAGACCAGGAGAAAGCCGTCACCCAGTACCTGTATCATTACAGTACAAGGACACAATCTGGGAGGATGGGGATGTTGTGGCCCAACAACTGGACACTGATGCAAAATGCATGCAGGGTCATGGAGCCCTTTGAGGAGGTGACCAAACTGGTGAGTCGCAATGAGGGCACCATCAGCGACTTGATCCCCTACGCCTACTTCCTGGAGCGTGCCATGCGTAGAGTGGTGGATACAGCTGTGGAGGAGCGTGAACAAGAAGAGTTAGGGCAGCTGGAGTCGTGGGAGCCATTTACACACGAACCCGATGTTTCCACAACACCGGCGGCAGCACAGAGGGGGAAGGAGGAGGAAGAAGAGGAGTCGTGTGGGGAAGGAGAGGAGTCAGACTCTGATGATGGTGATGATGAGGAAGGTGTTTCTGTGGAGGAGGAAGAGGCGGCGGAAGGAGAACAACCGCGGCAGCCATCACAGGGGGCTTTTGCTGCTCCACGTTCCCGTGGTATTGTTCGTGGCTGGGGGGAGGAAGAGGAGTTGCGTCCCGTCACTGAGGAAGAGCAAGAGGAGATGGAGAGTACGTCTGCATCCAGCTTTGTGCAGATGTCCTCTTTCATGTTGTCCAGCCTGTTGAGGGACCCCCGTATCAAAATACTCAAGACGAATGACCTGTACTGGGTGGCCACGCTACTAGACCCTCGGTACAGGCACAAAGTGGCGGACCTCTTACCAACTCAACAAAAGGCGGAAAGGATGCAGCACTTGCAGAATAAGCTGTCGATGATGCTTTACAATGCATTTAAGGGTGATGTGGCTGCACAACGCAATCAAGGTACCACTGGCAGTAACCCTCCTCCTCCCAAGTCCACGCAGGCCCTGACCTTTATCAAAATTAATGAAGAATGGATCACGGAGGGCTACTGCACGACCGAAGACTAAGTCAGTCCCCACACACAGCATCTCTGCCTGCAGGCTGCTTGACTGCCTTCTCCGCCACTACCAACAGGGTCCAGGACTCTAGGCGGATTTCTGAATTTTTAAGGCTACACTAATTTTTCTGGTGCATGTTCATGTGCCCATCCCCAATTGTGATCATTACCTTGCCGCGGTGAAGGGGCTTGCGCATCACAATGAAGCAATGACCGCCAGCTATTTGAGTGTCTCGGGTGGGGGTGGCACACAAAAGATAATAAAGTCGTTGCTTCATTGTGGTCACACCAAATCTGATCAGCTGGACAGTCACTGTTCTGTCATTCAGCTACATCAGCCGGGCGAGCATGTAGGCTGAAAAGCCACCATCACCTGCACTCTCGTCATGGTGCGCACCAGTCCAGCATGGCCGTCACTACACAAACGGCTGTTTGCAGTCACTGCATACCTTTCACTGCATCTGTGACTGCACATTATACCTGGCAGTCAGTGCATAACTTGCACTTGAATGGATACACTTTTAAACAATTTAAAAATACAACCATCTAAACTTTCAAACAATTTAAAAATACAACCATCTAAACTTTCAAACAATTTAAAAATACAGCCATCTAAACTTTCAAACAATTTAAAAATACAACCATCTATCATTTTCAAAAAATTTAAAAAAAGGGCAAAAAAACTTGCCCTCCGTAAAACATTCTTGGCAAATGCTTTAGACTTGGTTTGTCTTCCGCTGGCTCAAGGGTCCATCTGACCACAGATGCCTGGTCTGCAAAGCACGGTCAGGGCAGCTACAGCATGGGTCTCAGCAGGCTCCCATTTCGGGCCGGAATCCAACCTTCATTCCCCGCGGTGACAATGGCAGACTTGCCCTCCATAACGGATTCCCGTTAAAGGATTTAAAGTTAATTTATTTCAATTAGGGCCGCAAAAGGTCCTCCTGAGTCCTGTATTGTTATTTTTGGTCACTACCTCGGGGCGGGCGTGCATGCCTGCCTGCCTCCCTCCTTGCCTGGATGTGTGGTGGTAGACGTTGATCAGGCTCCAACTCCGGAACGCAATACAAGAGGGAGCTCGTCCTCAGAAACAGCTGGGGGCAGTGTCCGGCGCCATGTATCGCGAGCTATGGCCAGACAGCCAACATGCCCTTCAACATCAGCTGCTGATGCCACCGTAGCACCATCAGCCCAGGGGGGCTCAGCAGTTTGGAAATTTTTTAACGTGTGTGTCTCAGATCGGAGGAAAGCCATCTGTTGTCTCTGCCAGCAAAAATTGAGCCGTGGAAAGGCCAACTGTCACGTAGGGACAAGTGCTTTACGAAGGCACCTGGAGAGAAGGCACAAACAGCTATGGCAAGAACACCTGAGGAAAAGCAGCACCCCTCAAAAGACAAGCCACGGAGAACAACCGCGGCAGCCGTCACAGGGGGCTTCTGCTGCTCCACATTCCCATGATATTGTTCGTGGCTGGTGGGAGGAAGAATGGATACACTTTTAAACAATTTAAAAATACAACCATCTAAACTTTCAAACAATTTAAAAATACAACCATCTAAACTTTCAAACAATTTAAAAATACAACCATCTAAACTTTCAAACAATTTAAAAATACAACCATCTATCATTTTCAAAAAATTTAATAAAAGGGGCAAAAAAACTTGCCCTCTGTAAAACATTCTTGGCAAATGCTTTCGACTTGGTTTGTCTTCCGCTGGCTCAAGGGTCCATCTGACCACAGATGCCTGGTCTGCAAAGCACGGTCAGGGCAGCTACAACATGGGTCTCAGCAGGCTCCCACTTCGAGCCGGAATCCAACCTTCATTCCCTGCGGTGACAATGGCAGACTTGCCCTCCATAACAGATTCCTGTTAAAGGATTTAAAGTGAATTCATTTCAAATACACAGCAGGGCCTCGAAAGTCCGCCTCCTGTATTGTTATTTTTGGTCACTACCTCGGGGCGGGCGTGCATGCCTACCTGCTGCCCTCCTTGGATGTGTAGTAGTAGCCGTTTCTCAGGCTCCACACCGGATTCCATCCCTCATTCCCCGGCCATTACAAATCACAAATGGCAGACTTGCCCGCCTCCATATGATTCTCGTGAAAGGAATGTGGTGTCATCTTTAACTGGTTCTCGTTAAAGGATTTAAAGTACATTCATTTCAAATACACAGCAGGGCCTCGAAAGTCCTCCTCCTGTATTGTTATTTTTGGTCACTACCTCGGGGCGGGCGGGCGGGCGTGCATGCCTGCCCGCTGCCCTCCTTGGATGTGTAGTGGTAGCTGTTGCTCAGGCTCCACACCAGATTCAAACCCCTCATTCCCCGGCCATTACCCGGGGTCACAATGCCAGACTTGCCCGCCTCCACAGGATTCTCATTGGTGCGGTACTGAACAAGTACACAGCAAGTAGAAAATGTAATTTAAAAACAAAACGTAAGCTTTTTAACAATGCCATGGAAAGTTGAGAAGGAAGTCACACATTACATTACCTGACATCACTGAGTGAGGAAGAGCAATCTCGCCATGTTGCGCAGTAGTCCAGCATGGCCGTCACTACACAAACAGCTGTTTGCGGTGCGTTACACAGTGAGTTTGGTGTGTCAGTGTGAAGCAGTACTCTAATTACACTCCCTGATTGATGTATACACATGCAAGATGTTTTAAAGCACGTTAGGCCTGCAATTTAGCATTCAATGTGATTTCTGCCCTTAAAACGCTGCTTTGCGTCACATCCAGATTTTTCCCCGGGACTTTTGACATGTATCCCACTCCGCCATGCCCCCCTCCAGGTTTTAGACCCCTTGAAACATCTTTTCCATCGCTTTTGTGGCCAGCATAATTTTTTCTATTTTTCAAAGTTCGCCTCCCCATTGAAGTCTATTGCGGTTCGCAAACTTTTCCGCGAATTGAACCTTCCGCGGAAGTTCGCGAACCCGGTTCGCGAACCAAAAATCGGCGGTTCGTGACATCTCTAGTGCCCGCGCCGGTCCTTCGGTGCCCTCCGGTCTCCCTCTGAAGAGGACGCTTTGCCGGAGGGCGACTGGCAGTCGGCCGAAAACGAAACTTAGCCCGCGAAGGCAAAGCTTCCTCTTCGGAGGGAGACCGGAGGGCACCGCAGGACTGGCGTGGGCACAGGATCGCAGCAGGAGGCTTGGGAAAGCCCCAGGTAAGTGAATTTTTTTGGGGCCCACAGTTAAGGTTCCTTTTAAATGAAAGCATAGACCTCTCCTGTTGAATTGGGTGCACACTATCCCCCTCCCCTGTATAACTGGGACTGGAGTGTATTGTTTCTTAGCAAGACGACACAAAGTTGTGTTGAAAATGAAGCACAATAATTCCCAATGACAGGCAGCAAAAAGCAAGATGATTGGACAGTGAGCAGAGCAGGATTGTCCTCAGACAACCTAGGCAGGTGCTTGTGGCCTAGTAGGTGTCAAGGGGGCCACCTGACACCTTCTCTAACCTCTCTCCACTTCAGCTTACTAAAAGGACCACAAGAGGGGCCCAAATCTACTACCTTGCCTAGGTGAGCACATCGAATCCAGAGCAGGAGATTTGGGCACAGCCGGCGCCACCATAGACCATAGTAGAAATTACAGCTATAGCGGTGCACAGGGAGTAACTTCGGTGCCGTCAGAAGACGGTGCTGATGTTACAATTAAGACACAGTAATTCGTCCGCCAGCAATAGCTGGCAGCCAAATCACATCATCCCCCACTAGAGATGTCCTGAACGGTTCGCAAGCGAACGTATTCCACCTCATATAAGGCAGCAGCATCGGCCATGTGCTCACTCTGTGTGCTGCTGTTTTAGTGAGAGAAGGGAGAGAGGTTTCAGCAGAGATAGGGAAAGCTTAGTTAGGCTCTTGTTAGCTTGCTCCTTGCTGATATTTATTGCCGAAAAGCACCACAAAACAGCTCTTTTGAGAGCTAATGTTCTTGTGATGTGGTTTTTTTTTGTGGCCCACTGACGATGCATATACAGTCCTGTCTATCGCAGCTGGCCCTCGCTAATTTCTATACTGTGCCAGGCCCAGCACATTCAGTGCCTAGTGTTACTGCTGCACATTGTATTATAATACCAGTCACTGCATAACTTTCACTGCACCTGTGTGACCGCACGCTGTTTTATATAGCAGTCACTGCACACCTTTCACTGCACCTGTGTGACTGCACGCTGTTTTATATAGCAGTCACTGCATACCTTTCACTGCACCTGTGTGACTGCACGCTGTTTTATATACCAGTCACTGCATACCTTTCACTGCATCTGTGTGACCGCACGCTGTTTTATATACTAGCAGTCAGTGCATCCATTTTCACTGCACCTGTGTGACTGCACATTGTTCTACCAGCAGTCCCTGCATACCTTTCACTGCATCTGTGTATCCGCACACTGTTTTATATAGCAGTCACTGCATACCTTTCACTGTATCTGTGTGACCGCGTGCTGTTTTATATACCGGCAATTAGTGCATCCATTTTCACTGCACCTGTGTGACTGCACATTGTTACACCAGCAGTCACTGCATACCTTTCACTGCACCTGTGTGACTGCACATTGTTATAACAGCAGTCACTGCATACCTTTCACTGCACCTGTGTGACTGCACATTGTTACACCAGCAGTCACTGCATACCTTTCACTGCACCTGTGTGACTGCACATTGTTATAACAGCAGTCACTGCATACCTTTCACTGCACCTGTGTGACTGCACATTGTTATACCAGCAGACACTGCATACCTTTCACTGCATCTGTGTGACTGCACTCTGTTTTATATACCAGTCACTGCATACCTTTCACTGCATCTGTGTGACCGCATGCTCTTTTATATACCAGCAGTCAGTGCATCCATTTTAACTGCACCTTTGTGACTGCACATTGTTATACCAGCAGTCACTGCAACCTTTTCACTGCATCTGTGTGATTGCACATTGTATTAGTCAAGTCAGTGCATACCTTTCACTTAATCTCCCCCAATATGGACAAAACAAAAGGCAGAGCCAGAGGCAGGCCACCCGGCAGGTCTGTTCAAGGTTGTGCTGACGTGATTTTGTGCAGCCCTGGACCAAAGTACAGTGTTCAGAAGGCATGTGCCATCAACTCCCAAGATTGCCAGGAAGTAGTTGACTATTTAACACAGAACACTTCATCTTCCTCAGCTTCCGCACGGAACCGTGACATATCTTCCTCCGCAGCCACCACTGCTACTACTAGCACCACATCCGCTCCATTTTACAGTTCGCAGGAGTTATTTGGTGGGGAATTAACTGATTCACAGTCATTATTTTTACAAGATGACGGCGCTAAGCATGTTAAACCACCGCCTAATATGTCTGAGTCTGAGTTAGGAGTCAGTATGGACGTAAGGTGTGAGGATGATGAAGTACCTGTTGTTGGTGCAGTTTTGGAGGTGTCTTATACAAGCGAAGCTGTGGAGGATGATTATGATGATGATGATACTGCCATGGATGTCACGTGGGTTCCCAATCATCCCAATAGACCAGATGAACAGGGAGACAGTTCAGAGGGGAAGTCAGAGAGGAGTAGGAGGAGATGAGGCATATCCGGCAGCATGTATCGCCACCTATAGACAGCCAGCCAACATGCCCTTCAAGGTCAGCTGCTGACGCCACCACCAAAGTGCCATCATTCCAGAGCTCAGCGGTGTGGATTTTTTTTAGTTTGTCTGCCTCAGATAAGAGCAATGCCATCTGTACTCTCTGCCAGCAAAAATTGAGTCGTAGAAAGACCAAGATTGCAAAGGGAGAAACAGAGGTGTGTGCATCTAACCAGTTTCACCTGACTTATATACGGCTGCCTCAAGTCTATTGACTCATTCAAATTTGAAATTTAACTGACTCTCGTCTAATTAAAATGGCAGAGCGTTGCAAACTGCAATCGCCTACCAGTAGTGCAGGATCTAAGGCTAACTCCCTGACATTCCTGCAGGAGTTGGCCCACGCAAATACTTGCATCTCAACAGGGGCACCTCGTGTAGGCCTCCTTGTACCCCCAGGAAATGAAGGGCAGCGCAAACGCCCCCACAAAGCATCCACTGCCCGGGAGCGCCGCAACTGCCCCCCACAGGGGGGGGCGAGAACGCATGAACGGCATACTCCCCAGACGCGGCCTACGCCCGGAGAGGACCATCCACGCTGCCCCCCAAAGGATAGATGCCCTAACCTTACGAATATTGCTTACCTGTGGTGCATATGCGCATCCTGGGAGCAAACACACCAAAAAGGGGCGAGGGGGGGGGGGACACAGACACACCCCCGGTGCAACACTACTGCCGGGGGACCTATCCGCGCTTGCCCGTTTGCGCTGCCCTTCATTTCCTGGGGGTACAAGGAGGCCTACACGAGGCGCCCCTGTTGAGATGCAAGTATTTGCGTGGGCCAACTCCTGCAGGAATGTCAGGGAGTTAGCCTTAGATCCTGCACTACTGGTAGGCGATTGCAGTTTGCAACGCTCTGCCATTTTAATTGGACGAGAGTCAGTTAAATTTCAAATTTGAATGAGTCAATAGACTTGAGGCAGCCAGTAAATAAGTCAGGTGAAACTGGTTAGATGCACACACCTCTGTTTCTCCCTTTGCAATGCAGTATGTTTCTTTTTTCTTGGGGGTGTTGGTGGGGGGGGGGGGGGGGCGGATAGGTCCCCCGGCAGTAGTGTTGCACCGGGGGTGTGTCTGTGTCCCCCCCCCCTCGCCCCTTTTTGGTGTGTTTGCTCCCAGGATGCGCATATGCACCACAGGTAAGCAATATTCGTAAGGTTAGGGCATCTATCCTTTGGAGGGCAGCGTGAATGGTCCTCTCCGGGCGTAGGCCGCGTCTGGGGAGTATGCCGTTCATGCGTTCTCGCCCCCCCCCCCCCCCTGTGGGGGGCAGTTGCGGCGCTCCCGGGCAGTGGATGCTTTGTGGGGGCGTTTGCGCTGCCCTTCATTTCCTGGGGGTACAAGGAGGCCTACACGAGGCGCCCCTGTTGAGATGCAAGTATTTGCGTGGGCCAACTCCTGCAGGAATGTCAGGGAGTTAGCCTTAGATCCTGCACTACTGGTAGGCGATTGCAGTTTGCAACGCTCTGCCATTTTAATTAGACGAGAGTCAGTTAAATTTCAAATTTGAATGAGTCAATAGACTTGAGGCAGCCAGTATATAAGTCAGGTGAAACTGGTTAGATGCACACACCTCTGTTTCTCCCTTTGCAATGCAGTATGTTTCTTTTTTCTTGGGGGTGTTGGTGGGGGGGGGGGGGCGGATAGGTCCCCCGGCAGTAGTGTTGCACCGGGGGTGTGTCTGTGTCCCCCCCCCCCTCGCCCCTTTTTGGTGTGTTTGCTCCCAGGATGCGCATATGCACCACAGGTAAGCAATATTCGTAAGGTTAGGGCATCTATCCTTTGGGGGGCAGCATGGATGGTCCTCTCCGGGCGTAGGCCGCGTCTGGGGAGTATGCCGTTCATGCGTTCTCGCCCCCCCCTCCCCCTGTGGGGGGCAGTTGCGGCGCTCCCGGGCAGTGGATGCTTTGTGGGGGCGTTTGCGCTGCCCTTCATTTCCTGGGGGTACAAGGAGGCCTACACGAGGCGCCCCTGTTGAGATGCAAGTATTTGCGTGGGCCAACTCCTGCAGGAATGTCAGGGAGTTAGCCTTAGATCCTGCACTACTGGTAGGCGATTGCAGTTTGCAACGCTCTGCCATTTTAATTAGACGAGAGTCAGTTAAATTTCAAATTTGAATGAGTCAATAGACTTGAGGCAGCCAGTATATAAGTCAGGTGAAACTGGTTAGATGCACACACCTCTGTTTCTCCCTTTGCAATGCAGTATGTTTCTTTTTTCTTGGGGGTGTTGGTGGGGGGGGGGGGGGGGCGGATAGGTCCCCCGGCAGTAGTGTTGCACCGGGGGTGTGTCTGTGTCCCCCCCCCCCCCTCGCCCCTTTTTGGTGTGTTTGCTCCCAGGATGCGCATATGCACCACAGGTAAGCAATATTCGTAAGGTTAGGGCATCTATCCTTTGGGGGGCAGCATGGATGGTCCTCTCCGGGCGTAGGCCGCGTCTGGGGAGTATGCCGTTCATGCGTTCTCGCCCCCCCCTCCCCCTGTGGGGGGCAGTTGCGGCGCTCCCGGGCAGTGGATGCTTTGTGGGGGCGTTTGCGCTGCCCTTCATTTCCTGGGGGTACAAGGAGGCCTACACGAGGCGCCCCTGTTGAGATGCAAGTATTTGCGTGGGCCAACTCCTGCAGGAATGTCAGGGAGTTAGCCTTAGATCCTGCACTACTGGTAGGCGATTGCAGTTTGCAACGCTCTGCCATTTTAATTAGACGAGAGTCAGTTAAATTTCAAATTTGAATGAGTCAATAGACTTGAGGCAGCCAGTATATAAGTCAGGTGAAACTGGTTAGATGCACACACCTCTGTTTCTCCCTTTGCAATGCAGTATGTTTCTTTTTTCTTGGGGGTGTTGGTGGGGGGGGGGGGGGGGCGCGGATAGGTCCCCCGGCAGTAGTGTTGCACCGGGGGTGGGTCTGTGTCCCCCCCCCTCGCCCCTTTTTGGTGTGTTTGCTCCCAGGATGCGCATATGCACCACAGGTAAGCAATATTCGTAAGGTTAGGGCATCTATCCTTTGGGGGGCAGCGTGGATGGTCCTCTCCGGGCGTAGGCCGCGTCTTGGGAGTATGCCGTTCATGCGTTCTCGCCCCCCCCCTGTGGGGGGCAGTTGCGGCGCTCCCGGGCAGTGGATGCTTTGTGGGGGCGTTTGCGCTGCCCTTCATTTCCTGGGGGTACAAGGAGGCCTACACGAGGCGCCCCTGTTGAGATGCAAGTATTTGCGTGGGCCAACTCCTGCAGGAATGTCAGGGAGTTAGCCTTAGATCCTGCACTACTGGTAGGCGATTGCAGTTTGCAACGCTCTGCCATTTTAATTAGACGAGAGTCAGTTAAATTTCAAATTTAAATGAGTCAATAGACTTGAGGCAGCCAGTATATAAGTCAGGTGAAACTGGTTAGATGCACACACCTCTGTTTCTCCCTTTGCAATGTAGAAAGACCAAGACCCACGTAGGGACAACTGCCTTACGAAGGCACATGGTGAGAAGGCACAAACGGCAATGGGATGACCACCTGAGGAAAAGCAGCACACAAATGCAAAGCCACTCTCCGCCTCCTCTTCCTCCTTCAGCTGCAGCATCTTCAGCAGCTTTCTCCCTTTCACCTTCACAGCCACCTCCTCCACTCCGCCTCTCACCTTGAGCGATTCCTGCTCCTCTGCCCACAGCAGCCAGGTGTCTTTGAGCAGAAGAAGCCAATGTCTGCCAGTCACCCCCTTGCCCAGCGTCTGACAGCTGGCTTGGCAGAACTGTTAGCTCGCCAGCTGTTACCATACTAGCTGGTGGACTCAGGCCTTCTGAAAATTTGTGGTGATTGGGACACCGCAGTGGAAGATACAAGGCCGCAATTATTTTTCTCAAAAGGCGATACCCAAACTGTACCATGATGTTGAAAGGCAAGTGGTGTCATCTCTGGCACACAGCGTTGGATCAAGGGTCCATCTGACCATGGATGCCACGGATACCTGGTCTGAAAAGCACGGGCAGGGCAGGCACATTGGGTCAACCTGGTGACTGCCGGCAAGCAGGGAGTACGTGGCTGTGCATTGGACCTAGTTGTGACATCTCTACGACTTGCAGGCAGGCCTGCTCCCACCTCCTCTCCTTCTCCTCCTGCTATATCCTCTTCGCTGCCATCCTCCTCCTCCTCGACTGAGTGGCAGTGCAACTCTACTGGTGCTGCAATCTCTTCTCCAACTACATCCCCCCAGCTCCCCAGGGCCTATGCTGCATGCCAGGTACGACGGTGTCACGCCATCTTGGACATGTCTTGCCTTAAAGCCCAGAGTCACACTGGAGCAGCTCTCCTGGCTGCTCTGAACAAACAGGTGAATCAGTGGCTGACCCCGCACCAACTGGAGATCGGCAACGTGGTGTGTTACAACGGCAGCAATCTCTTGTCGGCTTTGAGTTTGGGAAAGTTGACACATGTACCCTGCATGGCACATGTGCTAAATCCTATAATACAAAGATTTGTGTGTAATTACCCAGACTTATAGGAGGTCCTGAAGTAATCCAGGAAGGTGTGCCGGCATTTCAGGCATTCCTACATGGCCATGGCGCCCTTGGCCGATATTCAGCAGAGAAACAACTTGCCGGTGAGGCGCTTGATTTGCGATAGCCCAACTCGCTGGAATTCAGCGTTCCTCATGTTTGGCCGCCTGCTACAACAGGAGAAAGCTGTCAACGAGTATCTGTACAACTACAGTGAAAGGTCATGTTCTGGGGAGCTGGGGTTTTTCTGGCCGAAGTACTGGACACTCATACGTAATGCCTTCAGGCTCATGCGTCTGTTTGAGGAGGTGACAAACCTGGTGAGTCACAGTGAAGACGCCATCAGTGACATAATTCCGTATGCTTTCTTCCTGGAGAGTGCCATGCGTAGAGTGGTGGAGCAAGCTGTAGAGGAGTGTGAACAGGAAGAGGAGTAAGAGTTGTGGGAAACATCACCTGAAGCATCATCAACACCTGCGGCATCACAGAGGAGGGGGGAGGAGGAGGAGGAATCGTCTGGGAAGAGGAGTCAGAGGAGGAAGGTGGCTTTGAGGAGGAGGTGGAAGAACAACTGCAGCAGGCGTCGCAGGAAGGCTTGTGCTGCTCACCTTTCCCGTGGTATTGTTCGTGGCTGGGGGAGGAGGGGAACTTACCTGACATCACTGAGGAAGAGCAAGATGAGATGGCTAGTACGTCGGCATTCAACTTTATGCAGATGGCGTCTTTCATGCTGTCCAGCCTGTTGAGGGACCCCCGTATAAAAAAAACTCAAGGGAAATGACCTGTACTGGGTGGCAACGCTACTAGACCCTTGATATAAGTACAAAGTAGCAGAGATGTTACCAAATTACCACAAGGCTGAAAGGATGCAGCACTTGCAACACAATTTGGGAAGTATGCTTTACAGTGCATTTAAGGGTGATGTCACAGCACAACGGAATAAGGGTGCTACTGCCAGTAATCTTCCTCCTCCTCCCATGTCCGCGCAGGCAAGGACAGGACGCTCTAGCGATCTCATGGTGATGTCGGACATGCGGACATTCTTTACTCCAACGCCTCACCTTAGCCCTTCCGGATCCACCCTCCACCAACGCCTCGACCAGCAGGTAGCCGACTACCTGGCCTTAAGTGTGGATGTAGACACTCTGAGCAGCGATGAACCCCTGGACTACTGGGTGCGCAGGCTTGACCTGTGGCCACTCTGTCACAATTTGCCATCCAACTTCTGGCTTGCCCTTCCTCGAGCGTCCTGTCAGAAAGGACCTTCAGCCCAGCTGGAGACATTGTCCGCGAGAAAAGAAGTCACCTAGGTCACAAAAGTGTTCAGTACCTCACCTTTATCAAAATGAATCAGGCATGGATCCCGGAAGGGCTACTGCCTGCCCGAAGACCAAGTCAGTCCCCACACAGCATCTCTGCCTGCCCGCCTGCTGGCCACTGCTGCCTGCCTGCTCCAAGACTAAGCCAGTCCTCTCACACAGCATCTCTGCCTGCAGGCCGCTTGACTGCCTTCTCTGCCACCACTAACAGGGTCCAGGACTCCAGATGGACTCATGAATTTTTAAAGGCGGCTGCTACCATCGGCCGCTATAATAGTTTTTCTGGTGCGTGTACATGCCTGCCCAATTTTTCTGGCTGCACTGCGGCTGCAACAACAAAACAAAAGGCACGTACATGTGTCAAATTCCCTTCGTGATCGTTACCTTTGCTGCGGTGAAGGGGCTTGCATATCACAATGAAGCAATGACCTATATGAGTGTGTTGGGGACACACCCAAGAAAATAAGGTCGTTGCTTCATTGTGAACAGACCAAATTCAAACAGCTGGACAGTCACTGTTGTTCTGTCATTGAGCTACCTCAGCCCGACCATATGGGCTGGAAAGCAGCCATCGCCTGCACTGCACTCTCGCCAACATGCGCACCAGCACGGCCATCTGTTTGCGGTGCGTTACACAGTGAGTTTGGTGTGTCAGTGTGAAGCAGTACTCTAATTACACTACCTGATCCATGTATACACACGCAAGATGTTTTCAAGCACTTTTAGACCTCCAATTTAGCAATGTGATTTCTGCCCTTTAGGGATTATAATCCTGCTGTGCATCAAATCTGTAATTTTCCCGGGACTTTTGGCGTGTATCCCTCTCCGCCATGCCCTCCAGGTGTTAGACCCCTTGAAACATCTTTTCCATCACTTTTGTGGTCAAAAACAGTGATTGTAGTTTTTGAAGTTCACCTGCCCATTGGAGTCTATTGCAGTTCGCAATGTTCGCCGTTTCACAAACTTTTCGCATGTTAATCCACGGGTTCGCGACATCTCTATTCCCCACCATCCACGTGGATCTGGAGGGGGAATAGTAATTAACGCCGCCGGGACTTGTGCAGGAGCAGGGTTATTTATTTTTTTATTTTATTTATAAAGCGCCAACATATTACACAGCGCTGAACATTAGTTTAGGTTACAGACAATATTTAGGGGTGACATACAGCAATATGACAATACAGGAATACACGAAAAAACAGATCACGCAGCACAGTATGAGTACAAGTTACTGCTTAGTCAGTCACTGGAGGGGAGCATGGAGATTAGGCCAGTTAGGTTCACTCAGATGTCTAGCATGGGTGCACAGTAATGGAGGTGCATGATTAGGTAGGACACAAAAGGAGGAGGACCCTGCCCAAAGGCTTACAATCCAGAGGGAGAGGTAAGGACATGGAAGGTAGGGGACCAGAGTTCAGCTGTGGGTTTAGAGCACTTGTGAGGGGTAGTAGGCCAGAGTGAAAAGGTGAGTTTTGAGGGCTTTCTTGAAGATGTTGAAGGAGGGGGCTGCCCTAATGGGTGGAGGTAGGGAGTTCCATAGTGTTGGAGCAGCTCTTGAGAAGTCCTTGAGGCGTGCATGGGACTGGGTGATGCGGGGGGCGGTTAGGCAAAGTTCATTGGAAGAGCGGAGTGAGTGGCTAGGTGTGTACCTCTGAGTAAGATCGGAAATGTAGGTTGGACAGGTTTTGTGGACAGATTTGTAGGTCAGACACAATATCTTGAATCTGATTCTGGACTGGAGAGGAAGCCAGTGGAGGGATTCACGGAGGGGGGCCGCACCTGGTGGAGCGATGGGAGCAGTGGATAATTCAGGCTGCCGCATTCATAATGGACTGCAGTGGGGCTGTTCGGGTCATATGGAGACCAGACCGCCGGGCATTGCAGTAGTCAAGGCGGGAAATTATGAGGGCATGGATGAGGAGTTTGGTGCTGGCAGAGGTCAGGAAAGGGCGAATCTTACAGATGTTACAAAGGTGGAAGTTGCAGGACTTTGTGAGGTTTTGGATGTGGGGAGTGAAGGAGAGTGTGGAGTCCAGGGTGACACCCAGACAGCAGGCTTGAGAGGTAGGGCGAATGGTAGTGTGGTTAGCCATATATCGGTTGTATCCTGTGCCCAAGTCTCCCGTCAGCCAATTCATAGGTATGCTGCCTAGGGCCCAATTACCTCTTAATCCATCTCTGACAGTGAGCAGTAGTTAGCACTCTAGTTAGATGAGTCTGAAATTCAGATAAGTGTGAAAAGTAACACTAACGTTGAAGTTGAACTAATGAAGTTCCTGTACAGTAGATGGAGTCACAAAATTTAGTGTTGCATGATTGTGTTGGATAACGATTTACCTCAAAATATCTTTACATTGCTAACTTCTAAAAACAGAAGCCACAGGCGCACGCACTTCCTTCGATACATAAAAAGTGATATAGAGCTACCTGGAGGAAGTTAACACTACTCCATACCAGAACACCGAAACATTCGCTGAGCTCTGTACCCAGGTCAAGACCAGGTAAGTTATTTGGGCTCTTTTATGTTTTGGCATGACTCTATTGGTAAGGCCATTCATTAGATAATGCCTTAAAATGGCTGAATGACTGATTTTTAAGAGATAATGAAATTATTTAACCACTTCAGGACTCAGCCTTTACCCTCCCTTAAGGACCAGCGCTGATTTCTAAGATCTGTGCTGGGTGGGCTCTACAGCCCCCAGCACAGATCAAATAACAGGCAGAGCGACCAGATCGCCCCCCTTTTTTCCCCACTAGGGGGATGATGTACTGGGGGGGTCTGATCGCTCCTGCAAGCTTGTGGGTGGCGGGGGGGAGGGGGGGCACCTCAAAGCCCCCTCCACGGCAGGATTCCCCTCTTTCCCTCTTCTCCCTCCCTGCCCCGGAGATCGGAGGCTGCACAGGAATGGATCTGTCCTGTGCAGCCTCTAACAGGCTCCTGTCTGTCATGTGACAGCGATCCCCAGCCGCTGATTGGCCGGGGATCGCTGATCTAGTACAACGCTGCTACTGTTAGCAGCTTTGTAAAAATGTAAACAAAGCGGATTATTTCCGCTTGTGTTTACATTTAGCCTGCGAGCCGCGATCGGCAGCCCGCAGGCTATTCACGGAGCCCCCGCCGTGAATTGACAGGAAGCAGCCGCTCGCGCGAGCGGCTGTTTCCTGATTAATTTGATCCTCTGCTGATCCTCTGCCTCTAATACTTTTAGTCCTTGACCCTGAATAAGCATGCAGCAGATCAGGTGTTTCTGACATTACTGTCTTACTGTCATGGAATAGTGTAAGGCTCTGTTCCCACTTGTGCTGGACAACGCGCGGCCAGTGGGAGTGAACAGTGTAGTGTCCACTCCGATGGTCCGCCGTGGTCCGCCTGTAGCCCAGGGAAGATGCATTACCTCCAAAGGCTATATGGGGGAAACACCTGATCTGCTGCATGCTTGTTCAGGGTCTAAGGCTAAAAGTATTGGAGGCAGAGGATCAGCAGGATAGCCACTTGCTTAGAAGGAAATAAATATAGCAGCCTCCATAGCCCTCTCACTGACAGTTGTCCTTTAAAAGCTCTGCCTCTGACACAGTAGAACCTTGTTCGAATCTTGGCTCTTCCTGTTCAATAAGCCAGCACCTATTCAGTAAGGAGACCTGGAGCAAGCCTCCCTAACAATGCTATTGCCTACACGTGTCCTTGTGGCTGCAGCTTGTAACGATTAGTGTCAGCAAGGACAGATTTTCTGATTATTGGTGATCTGCAGTATAACCAATAATACAGATGCTATACCTGATTATATGTGATCTGCAGAATCACCAATAATACGAGTATAGCAAGACACAGGACAACCAGGTGTAAGATAAGTGTTTGGTGCAACAGTAAATATAGATAGAGATACCCACTTTCCCAGAGGAGCTGGTAACGAGGGGTATCTCTACAGAACACTGGAGTCAGAAGTGATCGGTTCACCCGAGGAGCAGATGATGCACAGTAGACAGAAGGTACCAATCACCCGAGGAGCGGGTGATTCAGACTGTACTGTAGCTATCAACATGAGGAGCAGGTGATTAAGACTGTACTGCAGCTATCAACCTGAGGAGCAGGTAATTAAGACTGTACTGCAGCTATCAACCTGAGGAGCAGGTGATTAAGACTACACTGCAGCTATCAAACTGAGGAGCGGGTGATTCCTAAACTGAGAGTCCCTTACCAGCACTAAGTTCACTGGTGAGGGCAGGAGAGTCAGACAAGCAGGATCGGCAACACACGGACAGATACGGTACAAAGACAGAAGACAGAATCAGAGTAAGGTTCAAGCTGAGTCGGCAACAAGATCAGTTAGGCATAGACACAGAATCAGTAGGCAGAAGAGTAGTCAAGGCAAGCAGAGGGTCATAACAAATAATACAATTCAATTAGTACTTTAGCTATCAACAGAATCTGGCTAAGTGTGGATCCCCAGCTCCTGCTGGTTCTAGCACACTTTGGGATCTGACTAAGGTCTGAGTGCTAACACGTAGCATTTGCAACAGCAGACGAAGAGCAACTGACAGGCAGGTCCTATATATACTGAGAGCGCTCCACAGCGCCGCCCCAGTCACTTAGCCAATCCAGAGCACTGCTGGAGTCAGCTGATCGGCTGATCAGCTGACTCCCCTTCTATTCGCATAAAGGTCCTGTCGCCTGGCGCGCGCGCGTGTAGCCCTCAGTCTATGTGCAACTGAGGGACCAGGCAAAACTCCAACATGTAACTGCGCGGTGGAGGCCGCCGGCTGAGACGCGGATACAGCCACCATGCCGCTCACCGCTGCGGCGGCCTCTCCGCTATCTATTACACAGCTCTAGTACTTTGAGTCCACCAGGAGAAAAGCGCTATATAAATGATCAGTGTCCTTTCTACCATATTAGAGCTAAAAGTTATATGAACACATTTTTGATGGCTTTACATTTATGTGTCAGTTTCTTGATTTTTTTTTTTTTAGTTCACAGACTTTTGAAATGTTGAACTCATCTGGGAATTTCTCCAGTTGCCAACCTCAATCTTTTAACACAGCCATAGCCATCTCCTTGAGCATCATCTTATTCATTGGCTTTGTGCTGAACTGCATCAGTTTATGGATCTTCTGGTTCAAGGTGAAACAATGGAACTCAATGGTGGTTCTTCAGTTTAGCCTGGCCATCTCTGATGCTCTCCTAACCCCGGTGGTGCCTCTGCTGATTACCTACTACCTGACAGACCATTGGATCTTCGGACTGTTCTTCTGTCAGCTCACAGTCTTCTTGCTTAGCACTCACATGTATGGAAGCATCTACTTCCTCACCTTGATCAGCATCCACAGATATTTCACCATTGCCCACAGTGTCAAAAGAAAAACGTTGACCAGAAAACCGTTCATCACAAAACTTTGCCTCGTTGTCTGGGGTTGTCTTCTGTGTCAAGGTCTTCCATTTTTCTTTGCTCTCAAAACTTCTAAAGTCCACGGGGTTGCAAAATGCCTCAGCTTCCATCAAGGTGATCTGGGAATTTTGTATTTTGTTTGGAACTGGGTGATCTTTTTCTCTGGCTTTCTCATTCCTTTCTCCATAACGCTGGTCTGCTACAGTCTACTCATCCGCTACATCCTGAAAGCCAACCCAATGAATTCCCTCAGCAAAGTCATGTTGTCTAGGTCAGTACTGACCATCTTTGTCTCCTTGATAATATTCATAGTCTGCTACGTTCCCAGCCATGTTTTTAGAACTATGGCAGTCACCGCTTTGTTATTATCCCCAAATAAATGCTCTGTGTTAGAAAGTGCAGAAGTTGGCTACAATTTCTCTAGGCTGCTGGTGGGAATCAACTGCTGTTTGGATCCCATACTCTATTGTTTTGCATCTAAAAGGTTTCAGCGATCCTTCACAAGCTGTTGTACTCTATGGGGACAGCATGATATCCGAGCTGAGGCACCTTTAAATATTCATCACTCTAGTCCCCTCCCTGCTACAAGCACCACAGAAACTGGACTGTCTGGGCCAACTTAATAGGTATGATAAGTATTATTTGGAAAACTAAGTGAAGCCAGTTAAAAACATTACATTAAATGTTACATTAAGTTAAAAACAGGATAATTCCTCTATAGTCTACTTAAAGTGAACCTTAACCGAATGTTGAAAAAAAAAGTTTCACTTACCTGGGGCTTCCACCAGCCCCCTGGAGACGTCCTGTGCCCTCACTCCTGTAACAATGCTCCGATCCCCCGCCACCGTTAAGTTTTGTTCTCAGTGACTGGCCATGCTCGGCCCTGGCAGCGCGAGTCCCTCAATTGTGCTCCCGTCTCCATGGATGTCCGGCGCATGCGCAGTAATGAAACTCAGCGGCGGGGGCGTAAAGTCCTTCTGTTGGGGTGTACTGCCCATGCACAGCCCAACCATGGAAGTGGTAAAATTGGCCAATCATTCGCCAATCAAAATTGGATGGGTGTAAAGCCTGATACACACCTTTAATTTTGATTGGTCAATCACAGACCAATTTTACCACCTCCATGTAGTATGAGAGCTTACAGTACCCACACAATCTGCTTATAGTATTCAAAATCTGTTGACCCTTATACTACATAGAGTTGGTTAAATTGGCCAATCCAAATTAAGGTGTGTATCAGGTTTAAGAATAGTATATTATAAACAAAAAACACACCAATAAATCCTGCCACTGCCTTGTTGCTTAAAGGGATACTTAAAGACAGGCCTGGCCATGCCACGCCTTGTTCGAGTTCCCGTCCGCAATAGCGTCCTGCTCCTGCGCAGGATGCTATTGCGGGCGGGAATGTAAAGAAGGAGATGCGTGGCCAGGCCTGCGCAGGTGCAATAAGTCTGCAAAAACGATACTAGCTGGCGGCAGGGGACAGGAGGTTCCGTGAGTGACTGCGAGGGTACGGGATGGCTTCAGGGGGCTGGGAGATGCCCCATGTGAGTAAAACTGATTTTTTTTTATCCCTGGCTTTAGTTCCTCTTTAAGGGTGCATACACATATCTGATTTTGATTGGCCAATTTTGCCTCCATGTAACATAAGGGCCAATACATTTACCATGACAAGAGTGTGTAGGTAAGCTCTCACACTACATGGTGGTAACAATGGCCAATCATTGGCCTATCATAAATCGAATGCTTAAAGTGACCCAGAAATAGTAGTTTACTTACCTGGGGCTTCCTCCAGCTACATAAGCATGGCTGCGTCCCTCGCTGTCTTCTCACAGTCCTCCGTTTTCAGGCAATCAGTACCGGTAACTGGCTCAGTCGGCTCCAGTCTGAGTCAGCCGGATTCTTGTGCACATGTGCAAAACACCCCAGCTGATGTCACTGAGCCAGATACCGGTGCTGATTGCCGGTAAACGGAGGCATTCGGGAGGATGGCGAGGGACACATCCATGCTTATGGGGCTGGAGGAAGCCCAGAGTAAGTAAAAACACTTTGTACTGTACTGTCTCTGGTACACTTTAAAGCCTGTGACACACTTTGAATTATGATTGGCTGGTCACTAACTAATTTTACCACCTGTTTTACCACCACATGTAGTATGAGAGTGTGCCTACAATCCGTCAAAATCTGGTGACCCTCAAACTACGTGGAGGTGGAAAAATTGGGCAGTGTTTGGCCAATCATAATTAAAAGTGTATACCAGGCTGAAAACTTGATTTGATGAGCTTTTTCAACCCTCACATTGACATATTACCACCCCCCACAGTTGCCACTTCCTTATTCAGCAAACTAAATTACTTGTGCCTATACTTATAATTTGCTAACTTCACAATTGCAACACCATTCTCTGTGGCTTAGCTAGTTATCGACTGTCTCAGCTCGAATCTATCACAATCTCTACAGTATGACTCATTCACTTGCCCTCACACTTCCCTAAAGCTACTGACTGCCTATTACACAAAGGATACAATTCAAGGTCTTAGCTCTCACTTAAAGGATACCCGAAGTGACATGTGACATGATGAGATAGACATGTATATGTACAGTGCCTGGCACACTAATAACTATGCTGCGTTCCTTTTTTTTCTTTCTCTGCCTGAAAGAGTTAAATATCAGGTATGTAAGTGGCTGACTCAGTCCTGATTTAGACAGGAAGTGACTGCAGTATGACCGTCACTGATAACAAATTCCAACTATAAAACACTTTCCTAGCAGAAAATGGCTTCTGAGAGCAGGAAAGAGATAAAAAAAAGAGTCAACGCTTTGGCATACTTCAATGAATGTGTCATTGAGCAAAAACAATAAAACAGTTAAAACTTAAAAAGTAGATTTAAACATAAAATAAAACTGTGGAGTATCTTAAAAAGTCATTTTAGGAGAAGGAAGAGTGATACAATCGTTTATTTCATTAGTTTATTTTCGCTTTGTGTGTTCTTTGAAAATATGATCATTATGATCGATCAGAAATGATCAGTCGAGCCCATCAACAGGCAAACAACGGCTAACAAATTTGATCAGATTGATCGGACCGATCCACCTCCCTCCGCTCCCACCTAAATGCTCCCCTCAGCCTCTTCCAGTTCGGCCAGCAGTGCGCAGGTGCTCACCTGGTTTCGGTGGCCTTGATCGCTGCTGCCAAGCATGTGCATGACGTCACGATTGATGTCATATGCATGCGCAGAGCACTTCTGGCCGTGGGCGTGCAATCAAGGATGCACACCGCCAGGTCAGCGCCTGCGCCTTACTGCCCAACCCAGCAGCGTCTGAGGGGAGCATTTAGGTTAGAGTGGAGGGGGCAGATTAATCCCATCAATCTGACCAAATTTGTTATCAGTTTTGTGACTGTGAATGGGCTCGCAGGATCATATCCGATCAATCATGATGATGGTATCTTTAATTGGCACCTTAAAGAGGAACTCCGGTGAAAATAATGTAATAAAAAAGTGCTTCATTTTTACAATAATTATGTATAAATAAGTTAATCAGTGTTTGCCCATTGTAAAATCTTTCCTCTCCCTGATTTACTTTCTAACATTTTTCACATGGTGACATTTTTACTGCTGGCAGGTGATGTCAGTGGAAGGAGATGCTGCTTGCTTTTTTGGCAGTTGGAAACAGCTGTAAACAGCTGTTATTTCCCACAATGCAACAAGGCTCCCACAGTGTGATGTCAGAACCATGGTCCTGACATCACACTGTGGGAGGGGTTTCACGACAATATCAGCCATACAGAGCCCCCTGATGATCAGTTTGTGAAAAGGAATAGATTTCTCGTGGGAAAGGGGGTATCAGCTACTGATTGGGATGAAGTTCAATTCTTGGTTATGGTTTCTCTTTAAGTGAAAGCTAACAAATTTGATCAGATTGATGGGATTGACACTCTCACCTAAATGCCCGCTCGCCTCTTCCAGGTCGGCATGGTCAGGCAGTTGTGCGCAGGTGCTGACCCAGCGGTATGCGTAATTGATTGCTCTGCGCATGTGCATGACATCACGATTGACGTTGTGCACATGTGCAGAGTGCTCCTGGTTGTGGGCATGTGATCAAGACCGTGCCACCAGGTCAGCGTCACACTACTGCCTGACCGGGCTGACACAGAAGAGGCTGGGGGGGGGGGCATTTAGGTGAGAGTGGAGGGGGCAGAGGAGAACGGGGGGAGCGGTGGGCATGAGGACTGTTTCCCATTCATGCCCACCATTTTTTACATTTTTGTCAGGTCTGGTATCCTTTAAAGAGGAGCTGTCAGCCAAACTATCTCAGAAAAAAAACATATATATAAGCAGGGCCGAAGCTACCGTAGGAAAAAATAGGCAATTGCCCCAGAGCCTGTAGGTGCCCCTTCCCCATAAATTTGGCTGTAACAAAGGGCCCCTAATGACGCTTTTTGGTCAGGGGGTGTCTGTTGGGGGGCCCCTAATCTAATTTTGCCCTAGGGTCCCATTGTTACTTGAACCGGCCCTGTATATAAGTAGATAAATACTTGCTCTACTTACATAACATATGAATTGCACTGCCCACGTTTTTATTTTAGTGATTTTTCTACTGTTGTAAAAGAGAAAATACTTCTTAGCATTTTCCATTTTAATTGTGGCTATTTTAAAGCCAATCCCGATATAATTTCCTCCCTTACTCTCCTCTGCCTGATTATGTATGCATTGCCCACCCTTCACTATAGAAAGTGCATTGTCTCAGCATGAGAAATATTGGCCAATCAGAGAGGAACAGAGGTGTGGGAGGGGAAAACAGGAGGGAAAGAGGCTTCCGCCAATCAGACTGTACTAGTTAAGTCTGAGGCAGGGGTCACACTTGTCTTTCAGTTTTCTACACTTTTCAGAAAACTGAAAGACAAGTGTGACCCCTGCCTTACAGCAGCTAATGTATTTTATAGAGAAAACTGACAAATTGTGCAAGATGTCAGTTTTTTTTTCTGCGTGCGAAATCCGCATTCAAGTGTGACCTAGCCCATTGATTAACATGAGTTCTCAGTTGAAATCAGTTTTTCTGTGCAGAAAACGTGTACGAAAGCTGACAAGTGTGACCCCTGCCTGAGGGGGAGTAGAGAAGCAAAAATGGACAACCCAGCATGCCCTGCAATTTCCTTTTTGTGTTCCATAATTTTGTGTGTATCAAATAAGAGTCAGGTAAACTGGGGAATGATCATTTATCAACATTAAATGGAATAATGATTTGGATTGCCTGGTTAGTATCCTTATTACTGGTTTACCAGATAAAAATAAAGAATTGATTTTTTATTTTATGCCCGACAGTTACACTTTAAAGACAGCTTTGTATATTTTGTACATGGGGACAACTTTGTATCTCTGAAACTATGTAACTGGAGTCATTTGTAAGTAGGGGACGACTACTTGTACACCTTTTCCACATTTGTGTACAATCCATTGGCTGATCCATTATTTTGTGTGTTAGCTGTATGCCATCATTGTTTATGTACCTCTATATACAATGTATTGTTGTGCAGTGCCACAGAAGATGCTGGCGCTATGAAATCCAAAATAATAATAAAATAAAATACTTTTGACTGAAACTTTAGGTAGACTACGTTCTGTATTCAGTACTCGTTCTGGACAAATCACATCAGTTGCACCAAATCTTCTCAGAACTAGAACTGGTCAATGAGATGCTAATCGATGCAGTTTTTACGCACACTTTTGGGCCAATCGGATGTGCTTCCTGTTGGTTTTGATTGGCCTTCTTCCAAGGTGCATACAATTTGCATGCAAACCAGAATTATTTGCATCAGGCATGTAACTAACTCGGCAAGTGTGCAGTTCAGCCTCCCATCTAAGAGGCCTCAGGCCAGGAACCCACGACAAACCATTATCGCTAATTGCAATTGCTAGCGTTTTGTAAGCGATTTTATGAGCGTTTTCTGGCAATTTTGGAAGCGATTTTAAAAAGTGTAAGCTTTTTGCCAGCGATTGTGTAGCGATTGGTGATTAGCGTTTTTAATTCTGATTGGTCCTTTCAATTAATTTTAATTTTGTCTTTACAGTGTGCAGTAATTTAAAAACGCTAGCAGATCTCTCTGTATAGCAATTCATGAGCGATTACGCCAGCGTTTATATACTTTACATTGCAGAAACGCAAACGCAAAACATTAACACTCAAAAAATGCTGCATGTCCTGTGTTTGCGATTTTGGTAATCGCAATCGCTCCAGTGGAATTTTGCCCATCCATTAAAGTGGTATGAAACCCAGCATTTCTTCTTTGCTCTAAAAGATTATTTACAGCATATTGTATACTACCACCATTTTGTTTGTACTAGAACAGCATTCAACTTGTTAAACACAGGACTTACAAGCTCCCTGCAGGGAAAGCTGGACGCATCGGAACTGGAGATAACATTATCTTGTGTTAACTTAATTGTATCAAGTGAGGAATGTAAACATTCTCTGGCAATTCAGACACTCCAGAACACAGACAGATACTCAGAAAGCATTTCTGGGTACATTACAATATGAATACACCAGTTATGAATAAAATGCAATGTCAGCTCTCAGAGCAAAAAAAAAATGTACTTTGGGAACTTGTAATTTCTAACTGAATAATAATACTTATGCACAAAAGCAAATATGATAACTGTATGGGATACAAAAAGTAGGAAACCATGTTTTTATTGAACACTAGCTGATTGCCCGGCGTTGCCCGGGTATGTATTTGGCTGGTGTTGGCTCCGCATACTTTTTCTAACCCTAACACACAATTACTCAATGACCAAATTTGTGAGCTTTGCGGTCTTCGGTATCAATCATTTGCATTGAAACGAAAAAGTCTGATTGGCTGTTTGTGGCTCCACACCCTTTTCTGAATTTGAACCCCAGTCACCCAATGACCAACTGTACCAGGTTTGAGGTCTGTGCCATTAACAGTGCAAGTAATGGTAATAATTAAATATTCCCCTTGAAAAGCAATAGGTGAAGTTTGATTCACTTTTGTAGGCTTCACCCACTTTTCTACATAATAATCCCAGTCACCCAGTGACCAACCGTGCAAAGTTTAAAAACCCTGCCATTAACAGTGTAAGAATGGCTGCAGTTTACATTTTCCAGTGAAATTTGTATTTGTCTCCAGCCACTGATGACCCGGCGTTGCCCGTGTATGTATTTGACTGGTGTTGGCTCCGCCCACTTTTTCTAACCCTAACGCACAAACATTCAATGACCAAATTTGTGAGCTTTCGGGTCCTTGGCATCAATAATTTGTATATTCCCATAGAAATTAAACAAATCAGATTGGCTATTTGTGGCTTCACCCCCTCTCCAGCATTTGAACCCCAGTCACACAACTGTAGCAGGTTTGAGGCATCTGCTATTAACAGTGTAAAAATGGCAGCAATTTAAATATTCCCCTTGAAAATCAACAGGTGAATTTTGATAGGCTAGTATAGGCTCCACCCACTTCCCTGAATATTAATCTCAGTCACCCAGTGACCCTCTGGCAAAGTTTGGGAACCCTGCCATAAACAGTGTAAGAAGGTCTGCAGTTTACATTTTCCCACTGAATTTTGTTTTTGGCTCCACCCACTTTTTGTAACCTGGACGTACAGTCACTCAATGGCCAAGTTTGTGAGCTTTGGGGTCCTTGGCATCAATAATTTGTATTTTCCCATGAAATGAAACAAATCTGATTCACTGTTTGTGGGCGGCTCTGTCCCCTTTTCTGAATGTGAACCCCAGTGACCCAATTACCAACTATACCAGGTTTGAGGCTTGTGCCATTAACAGTGCAAAAATGGCAGCAATTTAATATTCTCCTTAAAAAGCGACATGTGATTTTTTATTGGCATTTTTAGGCTCCACCCACTTTCCTGAATATTAATCCCAGTCACCCAGTAACCAGCTGTGCAAAGTTTGAGAACCCTGCCATTAACAGTGAAGAAGGGCTGCAGTTTACAATTTCCCAGAAAAATCTGTTTTTAACTCCACCCACTTTTTGTAACCTTGACACATTGGGCTTGATTCACAAAGCCGTGCAAACTGTTTAGCACGGGTGTGCTAAACAGTTAGCTCGTGAAGTGCAGTTCGCGGACTTTTGCGCGCACAAAGTGCCGCGATTCGAGCAATCGCTGACTTTTTCGCACACCAATTTGCAGCGATTCGCGGCAAATTGCGTGCGCAAAAGTTCGCAATCGCACAAATCGCAGCACTTTGTGCTCGCAAAAGTCCGCGAACGGCACTTCACGTGCTAACTGTTTGGCACACCCCTGCTAAACAGTTTGCACGGCTTTGTGAATGAAGCCCATAGTCACTCAATGATCAAGTTTGTGAGCTTTTGGGTTCCTGGCATCAAAATTATGCTAATGGAAGCAGTTTATCCAATCTCCTTGAAAAGCGACATGTGAGTTTTGATACACATTTTTAGGCTCCACCCACTTTCCTGAATATTAGTCCCAGTCACCCAGTGGCCAACTGTGTCACGTTTGAGAACCCTGCCAATAACAGAATGGTTGAAATCAATCTAACAAATCTGATTGGCTGTTTGTGTCTCCACCCCTTTAGTGAATTTGGACCCCAGTCACCCAATAACTGACTGTATCAGGTTTGAGGCCCATGCCCTTAACAGTGTAAGAATGGTAGCAATGTAAATATTCCCCTTGAAAATCAATAGGTGAATTTTGATTGGCTGTTGTAGGCTCCACCCACTTTCTGAATATTCATCCCAGTCACCCAGTGGCTAATTGTGTAAAGTTTGGGCACCCTGCCATATTAAAAATGTAGTTGTTGGCACCGCCCACTTTTTCTAACCTTGACATACAGTCACTCAATTATCAAGTTTATCAGCTTTGGGGTCCTTGGTATCAATACTTTGTATATTCCCATAAAAAAATAAACAAATCAGGCATGTCAGGCATTTCCATTGACATTGTAATATACCTCTTGGAGGCATTTTTGAGTTTCCACTTCTACCACCTCTAGTCATTTGTCTTCTTCCAACCAATGCTTTGTTCTGTGCCATAAGGCCTCTAAATTTCCCACCCTCGGGTTATACTCGAGTCAGGCAGGGGACACACTTGTCTTTCAGTTTTCTGCATACTTTTTCTGCACACCAAGTGTGTTTCCATGCAGGAAAACGTGTGCGTTTTTTCATAGCAGATCGAGTAATTGATAGAGAAAACTGACAAAGTGTGCGGAATCATGATGCAGAATGTCAGTTTTTTTTCTGCGTGCGAACAACATATTGTGTAAAGTGTGAATTAGCCCAATGATTAACATGAGCTCTCAGTTTTTCTGTGCAGAAAACACGCACGAAAACAGTCAAGTGTGTTCCCTGCCTCAATCATTTTTTCGTGTTTATTTAGGTAAAAGTTAGGGGCTCGGCTAATTCTCGGGTTGGCTTATACTCGAGTATATACAGTTCCCACTGCGCTTGTGTGTATTATGCAGCCTGCAGCCTTACCCTGCATTGCAAGCACTCCAATTAATCAGCAATGTTTCTGCTTTAATAAATCTTATCTCAGTTCGACTGTGTAACGATTGGCGTCAGCACGCAGAGAGAATCTGATTATTGGTGATCTGCAGTATCACCAAGAATGCAGATATATACCTGATTATTGATGATCTGCAGAATCACCGATAATACAGATATATTGCTAACCTCTGGACACCTATAGGTATGTGAGTGTTTGGTGTAACAGTAGTACTTTGAGTAATGCACCTGCTGAGCAGGTGATCATAGGCAGTAAAGGAATACTGCTCTTGAGGACACAGGAACCTTTCAGCAGCCTGAGACTCTCCAAGGGGTGGAGTCAGGCTGGAGATAGGAAGGACTAGAGAGTGAGTGACACCTGAAGGTGGATGTCACTATCTGATCTGGAGACTATCTCTTAAGAAGAGAGATAGCTCTCGAGGTCGGGCACGCCTGGTCGGCAACACACGGACAGATAAAGTACAAAGACAGAAGGCTGATTCGGTATCCAAGGCAAGCAGGGTCTGGCAACGGAATATCAGATATGGGAGGTACCGAATCAGAGATCAGAGGGATAGTCAGGAAAACAGTAAGTCATAACAGATATCAACAAAGCCTAGTCTGGGTGTGAGGTCCGTGGTCTCTACACCCTGGAACTAGTCTGAAGTATAACAGATGGATAACACAAGTTCCCTAGTCTGGGTGTGAGGTCCGTGGTCTCTACACCCTGGAACTAGTCTGAAGTATAACAGATGGATAACACAAGTTCCCTAGTCAGGGTGTGAGGTCCGTCTCTCTACACCCTGGAATTAGTCTGAAGTATAACAGATAGATAACACAAGTTCCCTAGTCTGGGTGTGAGGTCCGTGGTCTCTACACCCTGGAACTAGTCTAAGCATAAACAGAATGACAGTACAAGTAATCTGGCTCAGTGTGAATTCCCAGGTCCACCTGGTTCAAACACACTGTTGGATCTGACTAAGGTCTGAGTGCTTCCACGTAGTGTTCGCAACGGCAGACAACTTGAGACTGGCCAGCAGTAACTATATATGGAGTAGTGCTCTCGGGCACCACCCCTAATTGATCAACCAATAGTAAGCTGTTCTGGAGTCAGCTGATCGGCGTGATCAGCTGATCTCTCCTTGCCCAGTATAAGAGTTCTGCCTCTCAGCGCGCGCGCGCGTATTCCTAAGCCTGTGTGCACTAACAGACTCAGCCACACCAGACACATGCTGCCGCGTGCAAACCGCCGCGCTGGACGCGGAAGCAGCGGCCTTACTGTTGTTACATGCGGCGGCTTTTCCACGTTCTGCCCTGTTACCAGACACGCGCTTCCGCCTGCAAAGCGCCGCATTGGACGCGGAATCAGCCGCCTCCTTAGTAGCACACGCGGCGGCTTTTCCGCGTTCTCTCACAGACTGGCTGTGTTTGGTATATTGCCACAAGAAGGAAGCCTGTAATCTCCCTTCCCACATTCCGGCTCATCACCGATTGGATATGGGCTGAAGGCAGTTCAGCGTGGAGCTGCTGAAATCTGATCTATGCTGTGAGCACATGTTTACAAAGCAAGGTAGATATGACAGTGTAGCTTCTAAAGGGGCCCATACATCTAACGATTTTCCCGCCGACATACGGCCGATTCGATCACAGTGATCGAATCGGCTGTGAAATCGCCGCTCACACCGCTGACAGAACGATCGATTTCCGTCTGAAATCGATCGTTCCCATCGATTCCCGTCGATCCGTCCGTGCAGAACATTTTTCTCGATTGCCGGCGGGTCGGGAGAGCGCCGATAGCGGCGTTCGAATGCCCGACGACCGACGCAATACAGCGTGTATACATTACCTTTTCCGGCTGGTGCGAGTCCCCTCTATCTTCTTTCCGTGCTGGGTTCCGGACCGGCTGCAGCTACACAGAACTTCCTGTCCCGGCAGGAAATTTAAACAGTACAAGACAAGACAAGACAAATAACATTTATATTGCGCTTTTCTCCTTGCGGACTCAAAGCGCCAGAACAGAGCAGCAGCCACTAGGGCGCGCTCTATTGGCAGTAGCAGTGTAAGTAGAGCACCCTCTACTATTTAAACTTCCCCTGGACAGGAAGTTCAGTAGCTGCAGGAACGCTCTGGAGCCCAGAGCGGAGAAGAAGACAGCGGGGACTCGCGCCAGCCGGAACAGGTAATGTATGTGGTGGGGGGGGGGGGGGCGATCAGCAGCAGCAGCTCCACAGATTGTGTTCGGTTTCAGGCTGAAATCGATTCACAATCTGTTTGCAGTAAAGGTGGCCATACGATCCCTCTCTGATCAGATTCGATCAGAAAGGGATCTATCTGTTGGTCGAATCTGATGGCAAATCTACCAGTGTATGGCCACCTTAAGAGGAGAAAAAGAGTAATGGAGGAAATGACATCAGGATTGGCTTCAGTCAGAAGAAGTCAAAATGGAAAATGCCAGGAACAGTTTTCTCTTTATTTACTATTTAATATTCACTGAAATCAAAATGTGGACAGTACAATACATGTTACATAGGTAGAACAAGTATTTATCTACTTACTAGCTGATGGTCCAGTGTTGCCCAGGTATGTATTTGGCTGGTGTTGGCTCCGCCCACTTTTTTAACCCTAACATACAATTACTCAATGACCTATTTTGTGAGCTTTGCGGTCTTTGGAATCAAACATTTGCATTGAAATTAAACAACTTTGATTGGCTGTGGCTCCAGCCCCTTTTTTTTTATTTGAGCCCCAGTCAACCAATGACCAACTGTACCAGGTTTGAGATTTGTGCCATTAACAGTGCAAGAATGGCAGCAATTAAATATTCCCCTAGAAAATCAATAGGCAAATTCTGATTGGCTTTTGTAGGCTCCAGCCACTTTTCTGAATATTAATCCCAGTCACCCAGTGACCAACTGTGCAAAGTTTGAGGAACCCTACCATTAACAGTGTAAGAATGGCTGCAGTTTACATTTTCCCAGTGAAATTTGTGTATGTCTCCGCCCAATGTTTGGTTATGGGGATAAAAAGTATCCTCTATGGTATTCCAGGTAATGTACTATGTGTATGTCAAATTTCATTCAAATCCGTTCATCCATTGTTCCGTGATCGAGTAACAAACATCCAAACATCCAAACTTTTGCATTTATAATATTAGTGAGATGAGATACAGTATGTGATTTTTTTTCCCCTGCGATAGTACGGCTGTCCATACTGCTATAAGCAAATCACAGACCCCCTCCTTTTGAACAGCACGGAAAATTATGAAAAATATACCAACAATAACTGGAGAAAATAAAACCAGAACTTAGAATTTGGGGGACACTCGGTAAAGCATAGACCAACCTCCTGTATAACTGGATGGACTAGGACTAAAATACACCAATACTAACTGGAGGGTGTTTTTTCTTCACAAGGTAAATCAAAGTATTTGGAAATAAAGCACACTAATCCCCAAGGACAGGCAGTGAAAAACAAAGATGATGGACAATTAGCAGCATTTAGGACTATATAATGTGCAAACTAAAAACAGCACTGTAACTAAAAATCATGGAGCAAACTTAACCACTTAAAGGACCAGTGCTCTATACCCCTCTAGTAACCAGGCCATTTTTTACAATTCAGCACTTCACAAATTTAACACTTTATTGTTTGGACATATAAAACTTAGCACCAAATGCATTTTACCTCCTTTTCTTCTCACAAATAGATTTTGGTGGTATTTGATTGCTGCTGCTATTTTTAGGGGTTTTTTATTTTAATTACAAGAGACTGAAATTTTGAAAACAAAAACATACAGATAAGTTAATTGGCTTCCTCCTAAATTGGCCCTAGACTATGATACATACACTACACGATATGCCTATACAATAATAATACATAAAATATATACTACAATAACATTTCTATAGCGCTTTCTCCAATAGGACTCACAGCGCTTAGGCTCTCTCAGATTCAGTAATTGGTAGTAGGATGAAGTATTCACACAACAAAAGTTATATTTCTGCAAATGCCAGACTGAACAGGTGGGTTTTCAGTCTAGATTTAAACACCTCTAGAGATGGAGCTGTCCTGATCTGTTGAGGTAAGGGGTTCCAAAACATAGGGGCAGCATGACAGAAGGCTCTGGGACCAAGTTTCCAAGTGGACTCTGGGTATGAATAGATTATTAGAACCTGTGGATTTGAGAATGCGGGGATTGCTACCCAGCTGCAGCATATCTTTCATGTATTCAGGACCTAGATTATTCAGAGATTTAAATGTCAGTAGGCCGATCTTGAATAGAACCCTCCATTCTGTAGGTAGCCAGTGAAGGGAGTGCAGGACTGGCGTTATGTGGCAGTGACGGGGTTGGTTGGTTAGCAGTCTGGCAGCAGTATTCTGTATCAGCTGTAGGTGGTACAAGTCCTTTTTTGGAAGGCCAGTGTAGTGAGCATTGCAGTAGTCCAGTTGGGAGGTAATGAAGGCATGAACTAAAGTTGGTAGATCTTCAGGGGGGATGATGTGCTTGATTTTTGCGATGTTCTTAAGGTGAAAATAGGATGATTTCACCACAGCAGAGATGTGAGTTCTGAAGTTTAAATCCCCATCAATTAGAAGTCCCAGGCTATGCACATGATCAGAGCTGCGTAGATCCGTGCCTCCTATTCCCAGTGGTGAAGACTGCAAGTTAAATTGTTTTGTTGTCATGCGCTGCCCTCCGGTCAGAAGGACTTCAGTTTTGTCTGCATTTAGTTTCAGCCAGTTGTCATTCATCCATTGCTGTAGTTCACGTAAGCAGGCATTTATAGTTGGAGTTGGGTCTGTCACACCAGGCTTGAAGGAAAGATACAGTTGGGTGTCGTCCGCATAGCAGTGGTATGTCAGGCCATGTTTCTGGATTAGTTTTCCAAGCGAAACATGTAAATTGTGAAAAGCAGGGTAGAGAGGATTGATCTGGGGCACCCCATACTTAAGTGGTATAGGGGTGGACAGGAAGGGCCCCATAGACACTTTTTGGGTTCTGCCACTCAAGAAGGATTTGAACCACTGAAGAACTATGCCATCAATGCCGCAGTATTCCTGTGGCCTGTTTATCAAGATGTCATGGTCAACTGTGTCAAAGGCTGCAGAAAGGTCTAGCAGTATGAGGATGGAACACTCTCCTCTGTCTCTTGCCATGAGCAGGTGGTTGCATATTTGGATGAGGGCAGTTTCAGTGCTGTGGTGTTTCCTGAAGCCAGACTGGTATGGGTCATAGCTGTTGTTTTGTAGGATTTTGGATTCTAGCTGGAGATAGACAGCTTTTTCTATTAGCTTACCCAGAAAGGGAAGGTTAGAGACAGGTCTGTAGTTGGTCATTGCATCAGGGTCCAGGGAGGGTTTTTTGAGGAAAGGCCTGATGATTGCTTCCTTCAGTAAAGCAGTAAATATCCCTGATTGTAAGGAACAGTTAACAATTTTGAGGAATACCGGTACAAACAGGTCGGGGCAGTTCAACATGAACTGTGTTGGGCCAGGATCCAGGTCACAGGTAGTTAGGCGGAGGTAAAGGAGGATGCTTGATGTGACTACTTCATCAATTTCTTTGAAGTTTGACCAAGGTGTTACGTTGTCTCTGCTAATGGTCTTCGGCGCTATATTAGGCTCAGATGCTGTAAGTTGGATGACGGACCTTATAGCGGAGACTTTGTCTGTGAAGGAATGGGCAAATTGGTCACAGAGGTCCTTTGAAGACTCGATATTAAGTTTTGACATGCCGGGTTGCAGAGTTTTTCCACTGTGCAGGATAGTTGGGCTGGTTTGTTAACTGCATTTGTAATCTCCTGTGATAGAAAGGATGATTTTTTTTGCCCGTGATTACCTTTTGGTAATTCTTCAAGTGGAGGATTAAGGCATGTTTGTCTTCTGGGGACTGAGATTTGCGCCACAGTCTTTCAAGTTTCCGGCCTTGTCTTTACAGCTCTTTAATAGAGTTATCAAAACACTGTGCATGATGGTGTTGAGTAAGATATTTGGTGCACAGCACAGAGGAGCAATGGTCTCAAAGGTGGAGGACAAACATTTGTTGTATTTAAATACCAGAGTATCAGGGTCCAAGCTGGAGTCAGTCAATTCACCAAAGCTAAGGTTATCTCGGATATGTTGTGGTGTTAGCCCTTTTAAGCGGAGATATTTTATTTGATTCTTGAATTGGTGTTTGACAGCTGGTATTGAGAGGGAGAAGTGGATAGTGTGATGGTCTGACCAGGCAACAGGATTAATTTCCACACTGGCTATTAACAGTCCAGTATGGAATATAAGGTCCAGAGTGTGACCTTTCCTGTAAGTAGCAGAGCTGATTGATTGGAGAAAGCCCAGTTCATGTAAAGGCATGAGTTAGCGCTATTCCAAATTTTGAAGAGGAGTCATCCACCCATGTATTGAAATCTCCAAGAACAATCCATCTGGGGTGTTCCAGTGTTAGGTTGCGTAGGAGATCTACAAGTTCCTTAAGGAAGTCCGCGTCCTTTTCTGGTGGGCGGTACATCAGCAATATGTTAATCTTTTTCTCAGCTGAAAGTTGCACCCCCAAGTATTCAAACGAGTTGGTAAGTCCCACAGTAAGTGGTATGATTTTCAAAGCTGATCTAAAGCAAAGTGCAACCCCTCCACCCCTGTGTTCTTTCCTGTTGCAGTATATCACAGAATAGTTTGTTGGCACAGCGGCCTCCAGGGTGGGGCCAACTGGTTCAGAAAGCCAGGTTTCAGTCAGGCAAGCCAGATCAGAAGATTGTATTCGATCATGTATGGTTGCGGTTTTGTTATTTATCAATCTGACGTTACAGAGGACAGCCTTGATGGGGCTACCCTGGGAGCTGAGGTCTGAGATTGAGGACTCCAGGACAGAACAGTCTCCAGATGTGTTGCTGTCATCTCTGCTGGATTGTGCTGGAGTTATTGAGGTTGTTGCCTGGGTGTACTCTGTAGAATTTGTCACAGAGTTATTTTGGTTCTGCAGTGTAGAACGTCTTTACCCACGTCCTCCGTACCCTCTTTGAGTCTTTCTGAGGATTCTAGCAGACTTAAGTAGAATTATTGTTGATTTGTCAATTGGATAAATATTTCTTGGTTGGTATGCAGCGAGAAGTGTCTCTGCTGAATATTGATGTTTACACATTAGAATGGACAAAAGAGACAGCTCAGGGCTCCTGCTGAGAAAGGCCCTATTTAGAGTCAAGGTGTGAACTTTCTCAGCTTCAGCTTAAATGGATGCCATCCCAAGTAATGCAGGTGTTCTGAAAGGTATCCTGCAGAGATCAAAGGGCCTATGTAGACTGAATTGTCCTTACACAGATGTATGGATGGACAGCATGGATTTGAAAATACAGTCCTTTGTTTAGGAGTTTGAAGATATAATATATAATATATGTCGAAAAATATAGTCTATTGAGCATGGATGCTGTAGATAATCGATGAAAGTTACTCACAGAATGGGGAGAGGGCGGGCACAAAGAGGCTGAAAGTCTTTAAAGTCTCAAGTCAATTCCAAGGAAGGTGTGCAGTGTACAGCAGTGGGTGATTCCAAGGAAGATCCAATCCAGCTTAAATCTTTGCCATCCCAAGTAATCCAGGTGTTCTGAAAGGTTATAGGTGTTTTGGAGAAGTGATGCATTAGAATCCACTGAAATTTCGGTCCAGTCTTTATATTTAGAGGTTTAAAGTAGCAGAAATGTAATGTAATGTCTGGAGCTGCCTTAGAGAGCAGCAGCACCAGTTTGGGTGCGCTCTCTAAATACCTATGGTAGGGAGTAGATTGTGGGAGTAGATTGTGAGCCCCTCCGAGGGACAGTTAAGTGACAAGACTATACTCTGCGCTGCGGAAGATGTAAGTGCTATATAAATACTTAAATTGATGATTACTAAAAAACAGCCTGCCAGTGCTGATCATTGGCTGGCAGGCTGATCGCTGGGGCCCACTGCGTAGACTGACGGGAGCTCGTGCGAGCTCCCGTCAAATCTCATTCCTCTTGAGATGACACATATACGCATCACTGAGGAACAGGAGAGCCATGGACCCACCGCCATTCAGTGTTAGGCAGTCGGAAAGCGGTTGTGTCCCAGTCGACCTTCACCTTTCAATGAAATAACGAAATTACCACTCCAAACATCTTCCCAAGGAGTTACAATCTTTCTCAACAGGAGCCGCTTTTCTGGGGTCCACTCGCTAGCAGCTGGCGCCACGAGGTTCACGTGGCCAGGAGCGTTCTGCTCAGGCACATACTACTATTATTAATACTGTTATTTTTGGCTCATGTGTCTTTTAAAGCAGGATTGTCACCATAAAAATTTAAACAGCAACTGGTCTGAGTGTATTAAGATGCTAATCCTGCATTCAAAACATTTTCTGCTGTTATGGTTTGGAGTTATAACATGCCTTAGGAGCACTGTCCTTTTCATTGCCATTGCCAAACAGTTGCATGCTGGGGGGTCTTTTTATCTATAATATATTCCCCCTCTTCCCTTTATTTCCCCATCCTTCTAATGACATAAGACAATACACTTCCTAGTATAGATCTCAGTGGGAGTGTCTGAACACTCTGGGAGTAGGGCGGGTAACAAATACACAATTAGCAAGAGGAGAAAAAATAGTGAGGGAGGAAATTATGTCAGGAGGTCATAGTTAACCAAGATGGAAACAGTCTAGAATAAGATTCTCTGCTTTTCCTTTATACAATTCACAGACAGGAATCAAAACATGGACAGTGCAATACATCTGTTATGTAAGAAGAACTAGTATTTACAGTGGTGTGAAAAACTATTTGCCCCCTTCCTGATTTCTCTTTCTTTTGCATGTTTGTCACACTTAAATGTTTCTGCTCATCAAAAACCGTTAGCTATTAGTCAAAGATAACCTAATTGAACACAAAATGCAGTTTTAAATGATGGTTTTTATTATTTAGTGAGAAAAAAAAACCTCCAAATCTACATGGCCCTGTGTGAAAAAGTGATTGCCCCCCCTTGTTAAAAAATAACTTAAAGGTGGTTTATTACACCTGAGTTCAATTTCTGTAGTCACCCCCAGGCCTGATTACTACCACACCTGTTTCAATCAAGAAATCACTTAAATAGGAGCTATCTGAGACAGAGAAGTAGACCAAAAGCACCTCCAAAGCTAGACATCATGCCAAGATCCAAAGAAATTCAGGAACAAATGAGAACAAAGTACTGTAATTGAGATCTATCAGTCTGATAAAGGTTATAAAGCCATTTCTAAAGCTTTGGGACTCCAGCAAACCACAGTGAGAGCCATTATCCACAAATGGCAAACACATGGAACAGTGATGAACCTTCCCAGGAGTAGCCGGCCGACCAAAATTACCCCAAGAGCGCAGAGAAAACTCATCCGAGAGGCCACAAAAGACCCCAGGACGACATCTAAAGAACTGCAGGCCTCACTTGCCTCAATTAAGGTCAGTGTTCACGACTCCACCATAAGAAAGAGACTGGGCAAAAACGGCCTGCATGGCAGATATCCAAGGCGCAAACCACTTTTAAGCAAAAAGAACATTAAGGTTCGTCTCAATTTTGCTAAAAAAACATCTCAATGATTGCCAAGACTTTTGGGAAAATACCTTGTGGACCGACGAGACAAAAGTTGAACTTTTTGGAAGGTGCGTGTCCCGTTACATCTGGCGTAGAAGTAACACAGCATCTCAGCAGAAGAACATCATACCAACAGTAAAATATGGTGGTGGTAGTGTAATGGTCTGGGCAGGGGAGGACTGGGACCTTTCAGCCTGGGGGGGAACACACACTAGAGACCCGTTTCCATGGCAGCCCCAGCCCAAAGGACGTCAGACACGCACCCCACAGGCTATATGCTGGTAGTCACGTGCCCATGTGGAAATACAGCAAGGATACTTCCAGGGCAGTGTGACAGGTAAAGTATAACTGCACAGGCACCGGGGGTCACATAATACATTTGGAGGGATGACAGCGAGGGGTTTCCGTTGTGTCCGTCCTTCGTGATTATCGCACGTCATCACCGCTGCGCACCAAATCAACCACATCGGCCTGAGATTTCCAAGCATCTCAGATTCAACCAATTTCCGCCCAAAATCAGTCAAATTGTCAATTGGGCATGATTGTGGCGGCACCGATTTTCACCCGATAGTAGTTATCAAAACAGTTGGTTGATCACCGAGACAACAGATGTATGGCCACCTTAATTCCCCAAGACTCTCCCCCCCCCACACACACACACACTTATGTCCATAGAGGTACTTTCCCTTCAGAAGAGGGACAGTTGGGAGCTATAATGGTGTGAAAGCAGACAGAGGGTTTTTTTTTTTCCATGGACCCTGCAGGCAAGCCTCTGCTCTGCATCTTGCTGTGTACATTTACCAGCATACCTGTCCTCTAATTGCTCCGTAATTTCAATTGCACCTTTATTTTTCTTAGCCAGCCTAATGTTTCACATTGCCTTATGCAAAAACCTGAATGCAGCAGGCACTGTACCAGCCCTAAATCATTAAATGAAAGGCAGCCTGGGGGGAAATCTCCCCCTTTCCCCCCTGGCCAGTCCTCCCCTGGGTCTGGGGTTGTTTTGCTGCTTCAGGACCTGGAAGGCATGCTGTGATAGTTGGAACCATGAATTCTACTGTCTGCCAAAAAATCCTGAAGGAGAATGTCTGGCCATCTGTTCGTCAACTCAAGCTGAAGCGATCTTGGGTGCTGCAACAGGACAATGACCCAAAACACACCAGCAAATTCACCTCTGAATGGCTGAAGAAAAACAAAATGAAGACTTTGGAGAGGCCTAGTCAAAGTCCTGACCTGAATCCTATTGAGATGTTGTGGCATGACCTTAAAAAGGCGGTTCATGCTAGAAAACCCTCAAATAAAGCTGAATTACAACAATTCTGCAAAGATGAGTGGGCCAAAATTCCTCCAGAGCGCTGTAAAAGACTTGTTGCAAGTTATCGCAAATGCTTGATTGCAGTTATTGCTGCTAAGGGTGGCCCAACCAGTTATTAGGTTCAGGGGGCAATTTCTTTTTCACACAGGGCCATGTAGGTTTTGAGTTTTTTTTCTCACTAAATAATAAAAACCATCATTTAAAACTGCATTTTGTGTTCAATTATGTTATCTTTAACTAATAGTTAACGGTTTTTGATGAGCAAAAGAATAAGAAATCAGGAAGGGGGCAAATAGTTTTTCACACCACTGTATCTGCTTCTTTATGTGTTTTTTACTTCTAGGTTAGCATGGGTGTCACTTGTTCTTTAAATGTATGATGCCACCAGCAGGTAAGAAAGGGAGTTGCACCAACCCCCTAGGATAGCATTATCTACACTCCAATTGCCGAGCAATCATGGCGGGCTAGCCCTTCCAAACTTATACTTATATTACTGTGCTGCAGTATTGGTGTCGTTGGTGGTTTGCGCAAGATACATATAACCCGGTGGTCACAGTGGAAGCTGCCAGATTGGGATCATATGAGAGACTCACCCTGTTAGTGTTTAGAGGATCAAGCAATGATGCAAGGGTTACAATCCCAATGAAGACAACCACTAAAGTCTGGCAGGACATGATCAAGCTGAGTGGCGGGAATAAAACACTGTCGCCACGCTCTCCACTTTGGGATAACCCCAACCTTTCACACTTTGAAGACATACCTGATCCCTTGCTTTGGGCTCAGTATGGCATTGAAGCAATACATCATATACAGTAGTAGAAGATAGTGTTGGGCGAACACCTAGATGTTCGGGTTCGCGAACGTTCGCCGAACATCGCCGCGATGTTCGGGTGTTCGCGCCGAACTCCGAACATAATGGAAGTCAATGGGGACCCGAACTTTCGTGCTTTGTAAAGCCTCCTTACATGCTACATACCCCAAATTTACAGGGTATGTGCACATTGGGAGTGGGTACAAGAGGAAAATAATTTTAGCAGAAAGAGCTTATAGTTTTTGAGAAAATCAATTTTAAAGTTTCAAAGGGAAAACTGTCTTTTAAATGCGGGAAATGTCATGTTTCTTTGCACAGGTAACATGCTTTTTGTCGCCATGCAGTCATAAATGTAATACATATAAGAGGTTCCAGGAAAAGGGACCGGTAACGCTAACCCAGCAGCAGCACACGTGATGGAACAGGAGGAAGGTGGCGCAGGAGGAGAAGGCCACGCTTTGAGACACAACAACCCAGGCCTTGCATGAGGACAAGAAGCGTGCGGATAGCAATTTGCATTTTGTCGCCATGCAGTCATAAATGTAATACAGATGAGAGGTTCAATAAACAGGGACCGGAAACGCTAATCCATCACAGATGTTCATTGTTCATGTTACTTGGTTGGGGTCCGGGAGTGTTGCGTAGTCATTTCCAATCCAGGATTGATTCATTTTAATTTGAGTCAGACGGTCTGCATTTTCTGTGGAGAGGCGGATACGCCGATCTGTGACGATGTCTCCGGCAGCACTGAAACAGCGTTCCGACATAACGCTGGCTGCCGGGCAAGCCAGCACCTCTATTGCGTACATTGCCAGTTTGTGCCAGGTGTCTAGCTTCGATACCCAATAGTTGAAGGGTGCAGATGGATTGTTCAACACATCTATGCCATCTGACATGTAGTCCTTGACCATCTTCTCCAGGCGATCGGTGTTGGAGGTGGATCTGCACGCTTGCTGTTCTGTGTGCTGCTGCATGGGTGTCAGAAAATTTTCCCACTCCAAGGACACTGCCGATACCATTCCCTTTTGGGCACTAGCTGCGGCTTGTGTTGTTTGCTGCCCTCCTGGTCGTCCTGGGTTTGCGGAAGTCAGTCTGTCGGCGTACAACTGGCTAGAGGAGGGGGAGGATGTCAATCTCCTCTCTAAAGTCTCCACAAGGGCCTGCTGGTATTCTTCCATTTTGACCTGTCTGACTCTTTCTTCAAGCAGTTTTGGAACATTGTGTTTGTACCGTGGATCCAGAAGGGTATAAACCCAGTAATTGGTGTTGTCCAGAATGCGCACAATGCGTGGGTCGCGTTCAATGCAGTCCTAGGCCGAAGAGGTCATAGCCTAGGGTCACAAAAACCTGTTTATTTGGGTAATTTCAATGGTAGTGATGCTGACGTACATAAATCTCAGCCATGGCCGTTAGCAACGTCTGAATTTCATGAAATGTCTCATGCAGGTAGAAGACATATTGTTAGACTTGGATTCCAAAGATGGGGTCCCTACATCTCTGTAAACCAGAGTTACAGGGGTCCAAAATTGGTAAAATCCCCCATAGGCTTTCATTGCCTCCCTATTTCACTTTCCAAAATCTCACATCTTTTCAAAGGGCAATTGCTCAGCAGTGGCAAATTTTCTAGCATTGTAGGGACCCTTAGGGGGAACATGACTGGTGAGTTTTGGGCCCCTAGGCCGAAGAGGTCATAGCCTAGGGTCACAAAAACCTGTTTATTTGGGCAATTTCAATAGTGGCGAGTCTGACGTACATAAATCGCAGCAATGGCCGTTAGCAACGTCTGAATCTCACGAAATGTCTCATGCAGGTAGAAGACATATTGTTAGACTTGGATTCCAAAGATGGGGTCTCTACATCTCTGCAAACCAGAGTTACAGGGCTCCAAAATTGGTAAAATCCCCCATAGGCTTTCATTGGGCCTACTATTTACCGTTCCAAAATCTCACACCATTTCAAAGGGCAATGGCTCAGCAGTGGCAAAACTCACCAGTCATGATCCCCCTAAGAGTCCCCACAATGCTAGAAAATTTGGTACTGCTGAGCCATTGCCCTTTGAAAAGATGTGAGATTTTTGAAAGTGAAATAGTGAGGCAATGAAAGCCTATGGGGGATTTTTCCAATTTTGGACCCCTGTAACTCTGGTTTGCAGAGATGTAGGGACCCCATCTTTGGAATCCAAGTCTAACAATATGTCTTCTACCTGCATGAGACATTTCGTGAAATTCAGACGTTGCTAACGGCCATGGCTGAGATTTATGTACGTCAGCATCACTACCATTGAAATAGCCCAAATAAACAGGTTTTTGTGACCCTAGGCTATGACCTCTTCGGCCTAGGGGCCCGAAACTCACCAGTCATGTTCCCCCTAAGGGTCCCTACAATGCTAGAAAATTTGCCACTGCTGAGCAATTGCCCTTTGAAAAGATGTGAGATTTTGGAAAGTGAAATAGGGAGGCAATGAAAGCCATGGGGGATTTTACCAATTTTGGACCCCTGTAACTCTGGTTTGCAGAGATGTAGGGACCCCATCTTTGGAATCCAAGTCTAACTATATGTCTTCTACCTGCATGAGACATTTCGTGAAATTCAGACGTTGCTAACGGCCATGGCTGAGATTTATGTACGTCAGCATCACTACCATTGAAATTGCCCAAATAAACAGGTTTTTGTGACCCTAGGCTATGACCTCTTCGGCCTAGGGGCCCGAAACTTACCAGTTATGATCCCCTAACAGTTCCTACAATGCTAGAAAATTTGCCACTGCTGAGCAATTGCCCTTTGAAAAGATGTGAGATTTTGGAACTGTAAATAGGAGGCCCAATAAAAGCCTATGGGGGATTTTACCAAATTTGGAGCCCTGTAACTCTGGTTTGCAGAGATGTAGGGAACCCATCTTTGGAGCCCAAGTCTAACAATATGTCTTCTACCTGCATGAGACATTTCGTGAGATTCAGACGTTGCTAACGGCCATTGCTGCGATTTATGTACGTCAGACTCGCCACCATTGAAATTGCCCAAATAAACAGGTTTTTGTGACCCTAGGCTATGACCTCTTCGGCCTAGGGGCCCGAAACTCACCAGTCATGTTCCCCCTAAGGGTCCCTACAATGCTAGAAAATTTGCCACTGCTGAGCAATTGCCCTTTGAAAAGATGTGAGATTTTGGAAAGTGAAATAGGGAGGCAATGAAAGCCTATGGGGGATTTTACCAATTTTGGACCCCTGTAACTCTGGTTTGCAGAGATGTAGGGACCCCATCTTTGGAATCCAAGTCTAACAATATTTCTTCTACCTGCATGAGACATTTCGTGAAATCCAGACGTTGCTAACGGCCATGGCTGAGATTTATGTACGTCAGCATCACTACCATTGAAATTGCCCAAATAAACAGGTTTTTGTGACCCTAGGCTATGACCTCTTCGGCCTAGGACTGCATTGAACGCGACCCACGCATTGTGCGCATTCTGGACAACACCAATTACTGGGTTTATACCCTTCTGGATCCACGGTACAAACACAATGTTCCAAAACTGCTTGAAGAAAGAGTCAGACAGGTCAAAATGGAAGAATACCAGCAGGCCCTTGTGGAGACTTTAGAGAGGAGATTGACATCCTCCCCCTCCTCTAGCCAGTTGTACGCCGACAGACTGACTTCCGCAAACCCAGGACGACCAGGAGGGCAGCAAACAACACAAGCCGCAGCTAGTGCCCAAAAGGGAATGGTTTCGGCAGTGTCCTTGGAGTGGGAAAATTTTCTGACACCCATGCAGCAGCACACAGAACAGCAAGCGTGCAGATCCACCTTCAACACCGATCGCCTGGAGAAGATGGTCAAGGACTACATGTCAGATGGCATAGCTGTGTTGAACAATCCATCTGCACCCTTCAACTATTGGGTATCGAAGCTAGACACCTGGCACAAACTGGCAATGTACGCAATAGAGGTGCTGGCTTGCCCGGCAGCCAGCGTTATGTCGGAACGCTGTTTCAGTGCTGCCGGAGGCATCGTCACAGATCGGCGTATCCGCCTCTCCACATAAAATGCAGACCGTCTGACTCAAATTAAAATGAATCAATCCTGGATTGGAAACGACTACGCAACACTCCCGGACCCCAACCAAGTAACATGAACAATGAACATCTGTGATGGGTTAGCGTTCCCGGTCCCTGTTTATTGAACCTCTCATCTGTATTACATTTATGACTGCATGGCGACAAAATGCAAATTGCTATCCGCACACTTCTTGTCCTCATGCAAGGCCTGGGTTGTTGTGTCTCAAAGCGTGGCCTTCTCCTCCTGCGCCACCCTCCTCCTGTTCCATCACGTGTGCTGCTGCTGGGTTAGCGTTACCGGTCCCTTTTCCTGGAACCTCTTATATGTATTACATTTATGACTGCATGCCGACAAAAAGCATGTTACCTGTGCAAAGAAAACAGACATTTCCCGCATTTAAAAGACAGTTTTCCCTTTGAAACTTTAAAATCGATTTTCTCCAAAACTATAGGCTCTTTTTGCTAAATTTTTTTTCCTCTTGTACCCACTCCCAATGTGCACATACCCTGTAAATTTGGGGTATGTAGCATGTAAGGAGGCTTTTCAAAGCACGAAAGTTCGGGTCCCCATTGAATTCCATTATGTTCGGAGTTCGGCTCGAACACCCGAACATCGCGGCCATGTTCGGCCCGAACCCGAACATCTAGATGTTCGCCCAACACTACACGTGACCCGTTCGGCCAATCACAGCGCTAGCCGAACGTTCGGGTAACGTTTGGCCATGCGCTCTTAGTTCGGCCATATGGCCGAACAGTTTGGCCGAACACCATCAGGTGTTCGGCCGAACTCGAACATCACCCGAACAGGGTGATGTTCTGCAGAACCCGAACAGTGGCGAACACTGTTCGCCCAACACTAGTAGAGGATGGGAAACTCCTGTCATTTAATCAACTTAAACAGCTTTACTCCCTCAAAAATAATATGTTCTTTCGTTATCTCCAGGTCAGTCATGCCTTTCGCTCACAATTTCCCGGAGGCAGAATACTCAACCTAGGCTCCTGCCACTTAGAAACTACACTAATGACGCGAATCATAGATAAAACACTATCCACATTATATTATGAGCTATTGCATACTGAAACTAAAGGGTGGGATAAATGTAAACATAAGTGGAACGAGGATATTGCGGGAATAGATAGCAAAGACTGGGAGGATATCTTGGAGGACTTTATCAAGCTCCCGATATGTTCTAATGATAGACTGATTCAAGTTAAGTTCCTGCATAGGACGTACATGACCCCAGTTCGGATGAACAGCATTTCATGTGCAAACAGTGCTACTTGCCCTAAATGCAACCAACAAGACGTTACCTTTTTTCATGTATTTTGGCAATGCCCTGTCATCGCTACGTTTTGAAAGCAGAACAGAAAATGGGTAAGCGCTCAAAACAAAAGTCTCTATTAATAAGTTCAGATGTGATTAGTGATGGCATCAATGCTGGCATCAAAAAACATCACAGGGACATATCCCCCCCCCCCCCAATGTGGAGAGACTCACCGGACTTGGCGGCCTAAGTGGGCCCGACAACGCCTCAGGGGTATAGGCCACCCCTCAGCCTCTCTGGCAACCTCCGGACTGCTGCACTCTCCACTTCCAGCTTGCTTGGCCAGTTTATGCGGATACCACCTCCATACAAAAACAGAAGCCGCACATAGCGTAAAAGTGCTAAAGGGTATAGTCCCACTTTTATTAAAAAAACTTAAAAACAACAGGCACAGCCTGTACGGGTTACTTTGGCGGCTACGCAGGAGTGGGGGACAGCAACAGCTATTGCTAGATGCTCTATCAGCCCGGCGTCTCCCCACCTCGTGAATCTACGGACCCCGCTGTGTAATACAAAATCGGCGCGTCAAACCCGTCACTGCGTCCAGTGACGTCAGTCGTTGCGCCGCTCCGTAGCTCCGCCCTACGCGTTTCATCGCTAGGCAACTCCTCAGGGGCTACTGAGCAAGGGAGCGGTGTGCATTTAAAGGCGGACGTGCGCGCGCAAATGGCTGTTACAGTACCCACTCCGCGTCACCGTCCACATAATGCAATTAATATACATTTAAACAATAAAACGGCAACATGAATAACATTGCACATAGGTAGGTTATAATTCATAATTATCAAGTAGTTAAAAGTATGACCGACACTAATGATTAATAGCTACAATAAAAACAAATGCCACAAGGTGGCACTAGTGGTTCAAATAACCAGATCTGTATTGCTGTAGAAGAATACCTCAAAAGCAACAGACCACCCACATCACCATCACATCAACTTGACAACAGGAACAGCAGTCAGTCAATAATATACAGCAAGTATTTTTACCCCAAAACGTAGTAAATTAAACATACCAATATTGAATTCATCAAAATTGACAATACTGTCAGCAAGCGATCAATAACACACAGTAAACAATCCCATCCCTTCAGTCCCACCCCGTTTCCCAGGTCTATCTTTAGTTAGTACTAATAAAGCAGTTTAGGTCAATGTCAATATTCAGGCCCCCAGGCTCCAGAACCCCCATTTTGTGGATCCACTGAGTTTCTAATTTGGATACCTCTCTTGTACGATCAGTCCCTCTCCATTGATTTTGCACCTTCTGTACCCCACACATCTTTAGGCCAGCAGTACAAGAGCCATGATGAGTGGAAAAGTGTCTAGGGACACTATGTTGTTGAAAACCCTTCCCAATTTTATATATGTGCTCCCCCCATGTCTTATGTAGTGCTCTAGTGGTCCTCCCAATATACTGGAGGCCACATGCACACCATAATACATAGACCGCATATGACGTATTGCAGGTAATGAAGTCTCTAATTTTAAAGGTGATGCCATTATGGAACGACTTGACCGAAGTGGTCTTGACAGTATAACCTTCACGGTAAGCCCTGCAGTCCCGGCAGGGATAAAAGCCCTCCGTCTGCCAGGGATTTCTCAATATCTTAGGGGGATCAACACAACTCGGGGCCAGGGCATCTTTAAGATTTTTGGCTCTTCTATAGATGAACCCAGGACGTTCAGGGATATGGGCCTTGAGTACAGGGTCTTGCTGCAAACTCCCCCAATGTTTTTTAAAAATTGCTTCAACCTGTCTATACTGTCTGCTATACCCCGTGAGGAATGAAAAGTCCATATTATTACTACCACGAGCTTGTGGTTCAAAAGTAAGGGCTCTGTCTAATTCTCCAATCTGCTCACGTTGCTGATAGACCATGTGCGGGTCGTACCCCTTCTCAATAAACCTCTTGGCCAACTTGTCTGACTGGGAGTGATAATCATCAAGGTGAGAACAGTTCCTCCGTATCCGAAGGAACTGTCCCCTTGGGACACCCCTGATCCAATTGGGGTGATGGCAGCTACCGACCGGAATGTAACCATTCCGGTCAGTCTCTTTAAAGTGAGTACGTGTCCACAGACTAGATCCGGACTTATGAATCTCCAGATCCAGAAACACGACAGACTCAGGACTACTAACTGCCGTAAGCACAATGCCGACATCGTTTCCATTAAGTATGGTGATATACTCATTAAACGTGAGCAGATTGGAGAATTAGACAGAGCCCATACTTTTGAACCACGAGCTCGTGGTAGTAATAATATGGACTTTTCATTCCTCACGGGGTATAGCAGACAGTATAGACAGGTTGAAGCAATTTTTAAAAAACATTGGGGGAATTTGCAGCAAGACCCTGTACTCAAGGCCCATATCCCTGAACATCCTGGATCCACAAAATGGGGGTTCTGGAGCCTGGGGGCCTGAATATTGACATTGACCTAAACTGCTTTATTAGTACTAACTAAAGATAGACCTGGGAAACGGGGTGGGACTGAAGGGATGGGATTGTTTACTGTGTGTTATTGATAGAGTTGAGCCGAAATTTTCGTAATTTCGCATTACTATAATTACGCATGCGAATTTTGCGATTACGATGCGAAATTAGCGTAGCGAAATTGCCATTAAAATCGTAATTGAAAATACCGTAAGCGTAATTTTCAACGCGAAATTTCGCGTTTCGTTCATGCCGTAATTTCGCATTAAACGCTACCGTAATTTCGCGTTAAACCGTAACGCTCTGTATAATATAAAAAAGCCGCCGACTTTAAGGGTTAATAGCAAAGCCCCCTTAAATGCTAAGAGCCTCAAATTTGGAGAATATATTAAGGAGATCAGGAAGAATAAGAGGAAAAAATTTTTTTTTCAAAAAGACCGTATAGTTTTTGAGAAAATCAATGTTAAAGTTTCAAAGTAAAAATGTATACATTTAAAAACCCGCCGACTTTAACGGTTAATAGCAAAGCCTGCTTAAAGTTTAGAAACACCAAATTCCTAGGGTATATTAAGGGGATCAGTGGGAATAAGAGGAACATTTTTTTTTTCAAAAAGACCTTATAGTTTTTGAGAAAATCGATTTTTAAGTTTCAAGGGCAAAAATGTCTTTTAAATGCGGAAAATGTCAGTTTTTTTTGCACAGGTAACAATAGTGTATTATTTTCATAGATTCCCCCAAGTGGGAAGAGTTTTACTTACTTCGTTCTGAGTGTGGGAAATATAAAAAAAAAACGACGTGGGGTCCCCCCTCCCAGACCTCTTTAACCCCTTGTCCCCCATGCAGGCTGGGATAGCCAGAATGCGGAGCACCGGCCGCGTGGGGCTCCGCACCCTGACTATACCAGCCCGCATGGTCCATGGATTGGGGGGGTCTCGGAAGGGGAGGGGCAGCCAAGCTTTCCCCTCCCCCTCCGAGCCCTTGTCCAATCCAAGGACAAGGGGCTCTTCTTCACCTCCGATGGGCGGTGGAGGTGGAGGCCGCGATTTCCTGGGTGGGGGGTTCATGGTGGAATCTGGGAGTCCCCTTTAAAAAGGGGTCCCCCAGATGCCCACCCCCCCTCCCAGGAGAAATGAGTATAGAGGTACTTGTACCCCTTACCCATTTCCTTTAAGAGTTAAAAGTAAATAAACACACAAACACATAGAAAAAGTATTTTAATTGAACAAAAAACATAACCACGAAAAAAGTCCTTTAATATTCTTAATTAACCATTAATACTTACCTGTCCCTTTAAATAAATGATCCCACGCAATATCCTCGGAAATGTTCTATCAGTTACAATGTAACAAAGTTATTACAATGTAACAACTTTGTTACATTGTAACTACGCCGCACCCGACGTCACTCGCCGCTCACCCGCCGCACGGACCCGACAGAGCTCTGAGCTATATAGCTCAGAGCTCTCTAAGCATCTTTGTATTTGGGCTCCAAGGAGCCCCATTGGTCCTTAGCAGACCAATGGGGTTCCTTCTGATTTGAAGGAACCCCATTGGTCTGCTAAGGACCAATGGGGCTCCTTGGAGCCCAAATACAAAGATGCTTAGAGAGCTCTGAGCTATATAGCTCAGAGCTCTGTCGGGTCCGTGCAGGACGCTAAGTCCCCGTCGGCTCCGCTGCCCTCCCCGCCTCTCCCACATGTCACCCACATGTCACCCACATGTGGGTGACATGTGGGTGACAGATGTGGGCGGGGTGGACAGCGGGAGCTGCGGGGACTTAGCGTCCTGCAAGGACGCGTAAGTGTATGCGGCGGGTGAGCGGCGAGTGACGTCGGGTGCGGCGTAGTTACAATGTAACAAAGTTGTTACATTGTAATAACTTTGTTACATTGTAACTGATAGAACATTTCCGAGGATATTTCGAGGAATCATTTATTTAAAGGGACAGGTAAGTATTAATGGTTAATTAAGAATATTAAAGGACTTTTTTCGTGGTTATGTTTTTTGTTCAATTAAAATACTTTTTCTATGTGTTTGTGTGTTTATTTACTTTTAACTCTTAAAGGAAATGGGTAAGGGGTACAAGTACCTCTATACTCATTTCTCCTGGGAGGGGGGGTGGGCATCTGGGGGACCCCTTTTTAAAGGGGACTCCCAGATTCCACCATGAACCCCCCACCCAGGAAATCGCGGCCTCCACCTCCACCGCCCATCGGAGGTGGAGAAGAGCCCCTTGTCCTTGGATTGGACAAGGGCTCGGAGGGGGAGGGGAAAGCTTGGCTGCCCCTCCCCTTCTGAGACCCCCCAATCCATGGACCATGCGGGCTGGTATAGTCAGGGTGCGGAGCCCCACGCGGCCGGTGCTCCGCATTCTGGCTATCCCAGCCTGCATGGGGGACAAGGGGTTAAAGAGGTCTGGGAGGGGGGACCCCACGTAGTTTTTTTTTTATATTTCCCACACTCAGAACGAAGTAAGTAAAACTCTTCCCACTTGGGGGAATCTATGAAAATAATACACTATTGTTACCTGTGCAAAAAAAACTGACATTTTCCGCATTTAAAAGACATTTTTGCCCTTGAAACTTAAAAATCGATTTTCTCAAAAACTATAAGGTCTTTTTGAAAAAAAAAATTTTCCTCTTATTCCCACTGATCCCCTTAATATACCCTAGGAATTTGGTGTTCCTAAACTTTAAGCAGGCTTTGCTATTAACTGTTAAAGTCGGCGGGTTTTTAAATGTATACATTTTTACTTTGAAACTTTAACATTGATTTTCTCAAAAACTATAAGGTCTTTTTGAAAAAAATTTTTTTCCTCTTATTCCTTCTGATCTCCTTAATATATTCTCCAAATTTGAGGCTCTTAGCATTTAAGGGGGCTTTGCTATTAACCCTTAAAGTCGGCGGCTTTTTTATATTATACGGAGCGTTACGGTTTAACGCGAAATTACGGTAGCGTTTGATGCGAAATTACGGCATGAACAAATACCCATTGTAATGCGAAAATTACGCTTACGCGAAATTTCGCGAAATCCTTCTTCATTACGATTATGTACTTACGGCCATAATCGTAATTACACTAATTACGCGAAATTTCGCGAAATCGTAATTAGGTCATTATGCTCATCTCTAGTTATTGATCGCTTGCTGACAGTATTGTCAATTTTGATGAATTCAATATTGGTATGTTTAATTTACTACGTTTTGGGGTAAAAATACTTGCTGTATATTATTGACTGACTGCTGTTCCTGTTGTCAAGTTGATGTGATGGTGATGTGGGTGGTCTGTTGCTTTTGAGGTATTCTTCTACAGCAATACAGATCTGGTTATTTGAACCACTAGTGCCACCTTGTGGCATTTGTTTTTATTGTAGCTATTAATCATTAGTGTCGGTCATACTTTTAACTACTTGATAATTATGAATTATAACCTACCTATGTGCAATGTTATTCATGTTGCTGTTTTATTGTTTAAATGTATATTAATTGCATTATGTGGACGGTGACGCGGAGTGGGTACTGTAACAGCCATTTGCGCGCGCACGTCTGCCTTTAAATGCACGCCGCTCCCTTGCTCAGTAGCCCCTGAGGAGTTGCCTAGCGATGAAACGCGTAGGGCGGAGCTACGGAGCGGCGCAACGTCTGACGTCACTGGACGCAGTGACGGGTTTGACGCGCCGATTTTGTATTACACAGCGGGGTCCGCAGATTCACGAGGTGGGGAGATGCCGGGCTGATAGAGCATCTAGCAATAGCTGTTGCTGTCCCCCACTCCTGCGTAGCCGCCAGAGTAACCCGTACAGGCTGTGCCTGTTGTTTTTAAGTTTTTTTAATAAAAGTGGGACTATTCCCTTTAGCACTTTTACGCTATGTGCGGCTTCTGTTTTTGTATGGAGGTGGTATCCGCATAAACTGGCCAAGCAAGCTGGAAGTGGAGAGTGCAGCAGTCCGGAGGTTGCCAGAGAGGCTGAGGGGTGGCCTATACCCCTGAGGCGTTGTCGGGCCCACTTAGGCCGCCAAGTCCGGGGAGTCTCTCCACGTTGGGGGGGGGGGGGGAGATATGTCCCTGTGATGTTTTTTGATGCCAGCATTGATGCCATCACTAGGGTTGCCAGGTGTCCGGTTTTACACCGGACAGTCCGGTTTTTGTGCGCTGTGTCCAGTGTAAAAAAACATGCTAAACCGGACAATTAAGTTGTCCGGTTTTAGAGCCCCCCCCCCGCAGCGCAGGAGGAGAACAGCGCAGCAGAGAGAGAGCTGGGAGCAGCGGTGGAGAAGGGGGGCAATCTCCCCCCCCCTTCCCTCACCTTAGGGTGCTCTCTCTCCCCCGCTGTCTCCTCCAATATGATGTGCAGGGCTGGCGAGTGGCTGCAGGCGGAACTTCCCTCTGTTCGGGTCCCGCAGCCGCTGAGAATCTCATTCATGAGCCGGACAACACTATCAGTCTGAATAGTGTTGTCCGGCTCATGAATGATTCGGATCTTTGATCCGGATCTTTTTTGAGTCGAAACTCAGCGGCTGCGGGACCCGAACTTCCGGCGCCTACGACACAGAGGTAAGTTCCGCCCGCAGCCACCCACCAGCCTGCACATCAATATTGGAGGAGACAGCGGGGGAGAGAGACAGCACCCTAAGGTGAGGGAAGAAGGGGGGGGGAGATTGCCCCCCTTCCCCCCGCCCCTGGCTACCTATTCTGGGCACATATAGCCCCTGGCTACCTATTCTGGGCACATATAGCCCCTGGCTACCTATTCCGGGCACATATACCCCCTGGCTACCTATTCCGGGCACATATACCCCCTGGCTACCTATTCCGGGCACATATACCCCCTGGCTACCTATTCCGGGCACATATAACCCCTGGCTACCTATTCCGGGCACATATAGCCCCTGGCTACCTATTCCGGGCACATATAGCCCCTGGCTACCTATTCTGGGCACATATAGCCCCTGGCTACCTATTCTGGGCACATATACCCCCTGGCTACCTATTCTGGGCACATATACCCCCTGGCTACATATACTGGGACATATATACCCCTGCCTACGTATACTGGGACATTTACACCCCTGCCTACATATACTGGGACATTTACACCCCTGCCTACATATACTGGGACATATATACCCCCTGGCTACATATACTGGGCACATATATCCCTGGCTACATATACTGGGAACACTGGCTGTTTGTCATTATGTGCATTTAGTGGTGAAAAGCTGTCTCTTTTGTGCATTTACTGGTGAAAAGCTGTCTCTTATTATGTGCATTTACTGGTGAAAAGCTGTGTCTTATTATGTGCATTTACTGGTGAAAAGCTGTCTCTTGTGCATTTACTGGGGAAAAGCTGTCTCTTATTATGTGCATTTACTGGCGAAAAGGTGTCTCTTATAATGTGCATTTACTGGTGAAAAGCTGTCTCTTATGTGCAGTTACTGGTGAAAAACTGTCTCTTATGTGCACTGGACCAGTACTACTGGTGAGGACAGTTAGTGACATGGCTATGTACTCTGTAATGTGCTGCAGAAGATGTCAGTGCGATATAAATACTATAATTTTTTTTTAAAAAAAGCCCATTGCTTAGCCCCACTCTACATAAAAGTGCGCTTCTGACTTCGCCCCTAACTCCACCCCCTGTCCGGTTTTCTCCTTCAGCCGACCTGGCAACCCTAGCCATCACTGATCACATCTGAACTTATTAATAGAGACTTTTGTTTTGAGCGCTTACCCATTTTCTGTTCTGATTTCAAATAGCTATTTCACTAATAGTCAGTCAGCGCTCCACCGTGCATGGACTGGTGTTTACAAAACTCTTATAAAGCATTTAACCATTTATTCCATTTCCTGTGAGCGCTTATGTACATTTCTGCTTTTATCGCTACGTTTTGGACCGAAGTTTTACAGATAATTAATGCCATTTTAACCATCCAACTTGTTCCTGATCCTAAGTTGGTGCTCCTGGGGATAATGGGCGAAACCTCCCTCAATAAGCATGCTCAGTATTTAATTCAACTACTTACCTTTTATGGTCGCAAAGAAATACTAAGAGTATGGAAGGGCGCTGGGGGCCCCTCGATTAATCAGTGGAAAAGAACAGTAAACCGATCTTTGACATTATATAAACTGACCTATTTAAGTAGGAATTGTCCAAACAAATTTGAAAAAATTTGGTCTCTATGGACTGGTAATCCACTCCTTCCTAAGCTAAAGGTATAATATTTAATATTAATAACTTTAATTTGGATATAGCGCCTGGTGGTGTGGTGCTGGGGGGCGGGGGTGGAGGCGACCTAACTAGCCTGTTCTTCCCTTCCTCTGTTTCTCCTCTTTTTCTCTTCTCTCCCTTTAAGCTATATACCCTGCATTAATACAGAGGTTATAATTTGATGTACTATAATTAAGTTAGGACAAAGTATGTAATGCTCCTGATACAATTTGGGCTCCCTGAACTCTATGGACAATTCTTAAAAGAATCTCTAGGAAGGAGCCACTATGTACTAGAGTATCCTGTACTATGATTTATGATATTGTTGACCTCTGATTGTATCTAAGCTTAATTCTGTCCTGTTGTGGCCTCTTGGCAATGTTTTGTTGTATTAAAATCAATAAAATGACTTGTTAAAAAAAAAAAGAAAGGGCGTTGCAGCAATCCTAGCAAGTGATTATTAGCATTTATGAGGAACATACAATGCTTCTTTTCCTTTCGATTTACAACTTGAAAATACAGAAGCACTCTCAAACAAAGGAAGAACTTGTGTTACTCTGTACTAGATGAGCAAGACAACCCAGACACTCCTATGAGATCGTTGTCTAGGAATAGGTGAGTTATTAGGACTTTATATGGTTTGGGCCACGAGTTGGTAGGTGGGACAATATAGGCAGAACTTTTGTAAAATGTCAAATGATATGACTACAGTAATAATTCATTTGTTTGTTCATGAAAGATACTGTATATTAAAGTGTAATATTCTGACTGATGTCCAGTTTCCTCTTTTCAGACTTTTGAGATGTTAAACTCGTCTATGAACTCAACCGGCTGTCAGCCACAGCACATCAACCCATTCATCCCCATCTTCCTCACATTCATTTTCTTCATCGGCTTCACCTTAAACTGCATCAGTGTATGGATATTTTGGTTCAAGGTCAAACAATGGAACTCAACAGTGGTCCTCCAGTTCAATTTGGCAGTCTCTGATGCCATCATCACTCCTGCTGTACCTTTGATCGTTGCATACTCATTGACTGACCATTGGACCTTTGGATTATTTTTGTGCCAGTTCAAGGTCTTCTTGCTCAGCACTCACATGTACGGAAGCATCTACTTCCTCACCGTAATAAGCATCCACCGATATTTCACTGTCGCCCACAATGTCAGAAGAAAGACTCTGACCACCAAACCTTTCATCACAAAACTTTGCCTTATCATCTGGGGCTGTCTTCTGTGTCAAGGTATTCCATTTTTCTTTGTCCTCAAAATTTCTGACGTTCATGGAGTTACAAAGTGTCTTAGCATACATCAGTCTGAACAAGCAGTTTTATTTTTCGTCTGGAATTGGATCATCCTCTTCTCTGGGCTTCTCATTCCTTTCTCCATAACACTGGTTTGCTATAGCCTTTTGATTCGATACATTCGCAAAGTCAACCCGATGAACACTCTCAGCAAAGTAATGGTGTCCAGGTCAGTCTTGACCATCTTCATCTCCTTGATAATATTCATAGTTTGTTACATTCCTGTACATATCACCAGGACCATGGGTGTTACTGTTGTATTGTTTTCCCCATCTCTATGCTCGTTCTTGGAAAGTATTGAGGTTGCTTATTACATCACTTGGATGACATCAGCAACAAATTGCTGCTTGGATCCCATACTGTACTGTTTTGCTTCTGAGAGATTTAAAAACACGTTCACAAGTTGGTGGATTTTTCTGAAAAAGCACCATGGCAGGAACATCTTGGCTCAAGATGACCAAACTGAGGCACGTTCAGATACCCAGTGCACTGCTCCACTCCCGTCTACAACTTTCACAGAAGCAGGCCTCACGGGATCAGCTGAACAAGAAAAATGAACACTGAGTACTGAAATAAGGCGTTCTATAGTCAAAACATACAATTCCGCTAAGTTTGGAAACAGATGACATGACTGTCTGCAGGTTTTAGTGAACCCAAAGTCGAAACTGTTCAAAAATGAAATACTTACCTAAGAGGAGGGAAGCCTCTGGATCATATAGTCTTCCCGGGTCCTCCTCGCTCTTGTTGGCACTTGCCGAGACCTTCCTTTCCATCAGGGCTGCGCTCCATTTCTGGCACAAGCGTGGCTGTGCTGCATTCACGCAAGCACCCACGAGAGGCTCTGGCTTACTGTGCAGGCATGGTTGTACTCACGCAGGTACAGTACAGCCACACTCATGCTTGAAGAGGGGAGTGGCTCCGATCAGATTTCTGAAAAACCCTTTTTAGAAATCTTTTGGGGGTTTGCAAGTGGCAAAGGGGGACCGGAGGATGTAGTGGGAAACCTCTACAGGATCCAGAGGCTTTCTTCTTCTTAAAAAGAGACTCTGTAACAAAATGTTGATCCTTATTTCTTCTATCCTATATGTTTCTATAGCTGTTCTAATGTGTTCTGTCGTACTGCTACCTTTCCTATTTGCACAGTGGCTGTATTATCTCTGTTATATGATCTAATCTTCTCTCCTATGTCGGCTCTGTCGGGCTGAGGCAGTCAGGCTGGAATGTGCTGTGCTGCTTGTGATTGGATAGAAGCTATACACACCCTCTCTTAACTTTTTCTCCTGAGTTATCTCCTAGGAAATCATATTCATTTTCTCTTTAAAGTAACATTTTGGCATTTTACAATTGAAAAAGTACCCAAAAGTTGTTGAAAAAGTAGTATTAAAATTAATTTGAGTATTTTCTTGTTTGCTGGTGACTGAAAAGGTATTTTATGGCAAGGTGTAAAATAACACCTAGGAAACAACTCAGGAGAAAAAGTGAATTGCAAAAGGGCCCAGGTTGTAAATCACCCTTCTCCATTGCTTATCATCCCTGTGCAAATGTTATGATAACTAGTCATGTTTGTAATGTAAGCAGTACAACAGCAGCATGCGTATATTTTAAAACAAAGCTAAAATTAGTCCTGTAAGTTCAATGATTTATTGCGCAGCCTCAATATGACAGCAGAGGCGTAGCTAGAGTTTTAAGCGCCCGGGGACAAAGACAGTTTTTGCGCCCCTCCCTGGACAAAATGAGCATAGCCACCCATCAGAATGTGGTTGTGGTCATGGGTGGAGTCAAATGTACAAATGCTATTTAGATAGCCAGATTTTCCCCCGTTTAGATAGCCAAATGTGCCCTCTTCCTCCATTCAGATATCCAGATGTGCCCCCTTTAACCTCCTTGGTGGTAATCCAGAGCTCGAGTCGGGGCAGAAAACCGCAGCTTAGAGCGGTAATCCCGACCTGTGCTTGCGGTAGCTGCCGAAGGCTGTGTGCAGAGCAATGCGCACAGCGGGCGTTTCTACATAACTCCCAGGGGATCCCGACATCGGCCGCAATTCTTCTTCCGCTCCTCCGAGGCTCTGCTTCCTCCTCGTGAGATCACCAGCTGTCGTCATGAAAAGTGACGACAGCCGGCAAACTCACATGACGACAGTCGGCAAACTCACTTTAGAGTTGCAGCGCCACCTGGAGGATGGAGGGAAAACTGCAGTGCTGGAGCCCAGGGAGGTGAGTGATTGCTGGGGCTGTGCAGATCTCTCTAGCAGCATGATTTTTTCCAGGTTTTAAGGTCAGAAAGGGGTGCAAAAAAATGCACCGCTATTAGACCCTAAAATCCGGAAAGAATCATAACGCCAAGGGGGTTAAATGGCCAAGTTTGCCCCCCCCCCCCCTTTATATAGCCAGATGTGCCTCCTTCCCCATTTAGATAGCCAGGTGTGCCCCCCTATAGATAGCCAGATGTGTCCAGCTCTTCTACTTCTGTTAAAGATTCTGTACTCTTGTGCAGAGGCAGGGAGAGAAGCAGGGACACTTCGGGCAACCAGCGAAAACACACGAGGGTGTAGGGGCCATGCTAAGCGCCCTCACAGTGCTGTGCCTGGGGACATATGTACCCCCTTGCCCACCCATAGCAACGCCTCTGTACTAAAGCACTTTTTTTCAAATCTGTCAATCTTCACAGAAAAGTGCTGATCCCAGATCGTCACTTTTCAAAGTACGGAGATTTAAAAAACAGTGATACATCAGAAAAATACTGTTTTTCAGTTGATTGCCACCTTTGTAAATACACCCGTTGCAATTTTGCTTCCATTGTCTGATGAGCAGGTCAGTAAATTCCTGAAACTTTCAGAGAATTGCTGGAAAGTACCTCTAAATTTTGTGCTCGTTTTAGGTCAAGTTCCTGTTTTCATGCCGGAAAGAAAGACAGTTAATTTAACCATTTCAGCCCGCGGGGATTTTTTACTTTATGTATCAGAGCAATTTTCCCCTGCCATTCATTCCCTAATAACTGTATCACTACTTAACACAATTTATTGATCTGTATCTTGTTTTTTCCGCCACTAATTAGGCTTTCTTTGGGTGGTACATTTTGCTAAGAATTATTTTTTTATAAATGCATTTTAACAGGATTAATAAGAAAAAAATGAAAAAAAAAATTCATTATTTCTCAGTTTTTGTCCACTATAGCTTTAAAATAATCCATGCTACCATAATTAAAACCTATGCATTTGATTTGCCCGTTTGTCTCAGTTATGAAACCATTTACATTTTGTCCCTATCACAATGTATGGCGCCGATATTTTATTTGGAAATAAAGGTGCATTTTTTTCCGTTTTGCGTCCATCACTATTTACAAGCTTATAATTTAAAAAGTGTTCGTAATATACCCTCTTCACATGCATATTTAAAAAGTTCAGACCCTTAGGTAACTATATATGGGTTGTTGTTTTTTTTTTTAATTGTAATTTTTTTTTTCCATTAAAAAATGTATTTGGGTAATATTTTGGTGTGGGAAATAAACAGTTAATTTTTAATGTTATTATATGTGTAAATTGTAATGTAAAAAATATGTAGATGTACTATTGAGTTAATTTTTTTCTTCTTGTTCTTCTCGATCACCAGAAGCACAAGGAGGACGGAGAAACATTTTATTTGCAGAAAGACTGAAGCCTCTAGTAAGAGCGCTTTGTTTTTTCTGCTGGGGACACGGATCAGTGATTGGGAACCATATTTCCGTTCACTGATCCCAGGGCTACCGGGGACAGCACGGGGGCGCGCCCGCAATCGCACCGCAACAGAGCAGCCGTCTGGACGTGAGGATCATGTCTGGGCGGCAGAAATGGTTAAAGAGGTCCTGTAGTGACACACAGCAGAATGCAGTAAGTTATTCGGGATACTCACTTTTATGGTAATTTTCCTGGTTTCAGCATCAGAAGTACCTATAGCTATATATTGCTGTATATTGTATGTAACCCCCACTCCCAGTGATGGTTAGCCCTGGCTGATTAGTTATGCGGAATTCTCAATCCCAGAGCATTGTGGGAGATCAGGTATATTTTGTATCGCTTTGGAAATTCTCGGAAACAAACATTCCGCAGAGATCACCTGCCAGTACTAAATATGTTACCACCTGAATATAAATAAGGGAGAGGAAAGATTTTACAGTGAGCAAAGAATGACTAAATAATTTATGAACGAGTATTGTAAAAAAAAAAAAAAAAAAGCAATTTTATTCATTACGTTATTTTCACCACAGTTCCTGTAAAGAGAACCCAAGCCACAGCTCAGGTTTAAAAGAAATAAATATGTCAGCCTCCATATCCCTCTCATTGCAGTTGTCCTTTAACACTGTGAGCTTGATTCATGAAAGTTTACAGCGCTAGGCATCGTGGGTTAAACCAGCGAGCGCATGCTACTGTCCGCGTAGCGTGCGCTCTTAAGCTGTGCACGCTCCCTTGGAGTGCCCGGCGATGGTATGTAGCCCGATCGTGATAAATTACTAGCACGGCCGCTACTACATTAAAGGGGCACTATGGCAAAAAATTGTAAAATTGTAAAATATATGCACACCTATGCAAATAAGTAGTATGTTTTTTCCAGAGTAAAACGAGCCATAAATTACTTTTCTCCTATGTTGCTGGCACTTACAGTAGGCAGTAGAAATCTGACATTACCGACAGGTTTTGGACTAGTCCATCTCTTCATAGGGAATTCTCAGGGATTTATTTATTTTCAAAAGCACTTAGTGAATGGCAATTGCTCTGACCAACTGCCAAAAAACAGTATAGCGAACAGGGAAGCTGGTCAGCATCATTGTTTAAATCCTTTTTTAGGGAATATCTTTATAGGTGGCCATACATAGTACAAATTTTCAATTAGATAATTTAGTTCGATTATTCCGTTAGATCGAATATAAAGATTTTTCCAGCATGTCCGATCATTTTTCCCGAAAAAACGGGATAATCGTTCGAATTTCTTGATCGAAAAAAAAAATATTTTCAACTTTCATTCAATTCGATCATTTAGATCGAATAAACAGGAAAATCGAACGTTTTTATTGTACCGTGTATGGCCACCATAAAGAATAAAAGCCTTGCTGACAATCCCCTATGAAGAGATGGACTAGTCCAAATCCTGTCACTTCTGCGAGATTTCTATTACCTACTGTAAGTGACAGCAACATAGGAGAAAGTAATTTATGGCTCATTTTACTCTGGAAAATAAGTACTTGTTAGTTGTCTGTTTGCATATATTCTAAATTTTACAGTTTTTCGCCATAGTGCCCCTTTAACATAGTCTCACTAGTAAAGTATCGAGGTTGTGCTACATACAGGGGCGTAACTAGAAATCACAGGGCCCCTCTGAAAAACTTTGGATGGGGCCCCCCAGGTGTCGTTGCTGGAGGGAAGAGTGCTGATGGCAGCCCGAGGTGAGGGAGGGGGGAATCGGGCCCCCCTCCCTGCTGCTATTTGTGCCTGCTGCTCCCCCTTCCTGCATTGCAGGGGCGCATCTGGGTAATATAGCGCCAATGGCAAACACTAAAATTGCGACCCCCCGGTCAGAGGCTCCCCTGTAAAAACTGCACCCTTTCTCATGCACATTTGTTATAGTGGTCTCTGTTTGTCAGTCTTCTTATTCCCTCTCTGTACTCTGTCAGTTCTGCATAAATAAATACATCATACTAATAATATAGTAGGATATTAGACTATGATTATGGTAGGATTAGATTGTGAGCTCCTCCGAGGACAGTCAGTGACACGACTATGTACACTGCCAATATATTTATGTAGCACTAACGTCTTTTGCAGCACTTTACAGGGGGTGAAATCACCCTGTGTGAGTCAGAGTGCAGCCAAAAGACAGCAATAACAGACAGGGGGGTCACACTGACAGCAATAACAGACAGGGGGTGACACAGACAGCAATAACAGATGGGGAGGTCACACAGACAGCAACAACAGGCAGGGAGGTCACACACACAGCAATAACAGACAGGGGGTCACACAAACAGCAATAACAGACAGGGGGGGGTCACACAGACAGCAATACCAGACAGGGGGATCACACAGACAGCAATAACAGACAGGGGGATCACACAGACAGCAATAACAGACAGGGGGGTCACACAGATAGCAATAACAGACAGGGGGGGTCACACAGACAGCAATAACAGACAGGGGGATCACACAGACAGCAATAACAGACAGGGGGATCACACAGACAGCAATAACAGACAGGGGGGTCACACAGATAGCAATAACGGACAGGGGGGTGACACAGACAGCAATAACAGACAGGGGGGTCACACAGACAGCAATAACAGATGGGGGGATCACACAGACAGCAATAACAGACAGGAGGGTCACACAGATAGCAATAACAGACAGGAGGGTCACACAGACAGCAATAACAGATGGGGGGATCACACAGACAGCAATAACAGACAGGGGGGGGGTCACACAGATAGCAATAACAGACAGGGGGGTCACACAGACAGCAATAACAGACAGGGGGGTCACACAGACAGCGATAACAGACAGGGGGGTCACACAGACAGCAATAACAGACAGGGGCGGTCACACAGACAGCAATAACAGACAGTGAGGGTCACACAAACAGCAATAACAGATGGGGTGGGGTCACACAGACAGCAATAACAGACGGGGGGGGGGGGCACACAGACAGCAATAACAGACGAGTACATAATGTACCAACCGAAGACAAAATCCACACAAGACCGCACCACACAAAAATGTCCAATGATAATTAATGAGCTTTATTGAAGTATATAATTGCACAAATGCTCATAGTTCAGTTAGTAGCTAGTAGAAGGTGAGGTGTTTTTAATTTCATTTCTCCCATTTAGCTGACTCCTGGGCTTTTGGCATGGTTCCCACTAGAACGCTGATAAAAACTAGCATTTTTGCCTGGTTAGAGTAGGACTCACCAGATCGGGGACACTTTGGCGCAGTTGGTGAGCTTAAACGCGTTAAAGCGTAACCAAAGAGCCCCTGTCACTGTTTTCCTGTTGTGTGCTGCAGCACCCTCTGTATTTATATATTTCTTATGGAGATTGGTGTTCTCCAGTGCTGCGTGCATGCTTTGCATAGTATTGCATAAAATTCGGTTTGTGCTGCTCATCCCTTGGCTTATATATATATATATATATATATATATATATATATATATATATGTATATGTATATATATATATATATATATATATATATGAATGAATGCATAAACACCGTCAGTAGGTGAACACAACATACTGGAGCCATCTAGTGGTAGAAACATATAACGGCTCACAGCAAACAATAAAAATACATGACAATCAGAATCACGTGTAGTCACGTGAGCGCCGAGTGGAACGCATCGTGGGAGGCACCGAGGGACGGACGAAGAAGACGTCACACAGGTAAGCTCGACCCCCTCCGCACAGCATTACTGGGTGAGATCCGGATAGCACTATCCGTACTCACCCGAATCCGAGCCCATGCCTAGCGGTGACATCACTCAAGCACTGCTACGTCAGGAAACCCGCTGGAACTATGAATTGGATACTAAGATACCGGTGGGTCTTCACAAGGATTTTACCTTTTTAGGATATCTTCATTAATATGCAGTTTGCCAACTTTAACCCCTAATTTTTCATTGGTTATGGTATATTCCTATTTCATACTCCACAAATGGGAGTTTTTCCACCCTTTCTTCACCCTCATCCCTGGTGTGTTGTTTGTTCTATCTTATTGTACATGGATATGTTTAGTGAGTAGACATATCCATGAAGAAGATTCTTTGTCTGTTTTTCCTCACCTTGCCAGTATATTCACGGTAGTATAGGTGTGCTGTATTGGGGGGTTTAGTGAGTAGACCCTCATGAGCACATTCATCACTGCATGGTTTGTTTGGCATAGTACGTTGTGGCTATCACTTTGTTGTATTGATGGTCCTATGGGGTAATCTTTTATTGTTCCTGTTTATTTACTGAGGCCCTTGAAACAGTTGAGGGATTTTCCTCAGCTTGTATTAACATCCAGCTTATACAATACAATACAATACAATAACATTTGTAAAGCGCTTTTCTCCCATAGGACTCAAAGCGCATAGCTGTGTCTCAGATTAATACAGGGTTTCAGGCTGGGTTGTGTTACAGAGGGGATAGTCAGATGTTCATGAATGCCAGACTGAAAAGGTAGGTTTTCAGTTTAGACTTAAATGTTTCCAGGGATGGGGCTGTCCTGATTGGGTGTGGCAGGGAGTTCCAAAGTGTAGGGCAGCATGACAAAAGGCTCTGTCTCCAAAGGTTTTGAGGTGGACTCTGGGGGTGACCAAGGTGTTACGTCCTTTTGATCTAAGATTGTGGGGGGTGTGATGTAGTTGCAACAAGTCCTTCAGGTATCCAGGGCCCAGATTGTGCAAGGATTTGAATGTCAGTAAGCCAATCTTAAACAGAATTCTCCATTTTATCGGTAGCCAGTGGAGTGAGCTCAGGGTTGGTGTTTATGTGGCGGTTGTTGGATTTAATGTTTTAAAATATAATACCAATTTATTTACATCTGTTGTTCTTTGATTTACTCCTAGTGATACCGTGCTTGCTATTGTGGGACGATGGTTGACTACTGAGGTTCCTGCTACTCACCTTCTGGATTTGCATAATAGAATTGGAATAAAGTCAAGATTGTCATATATTTTTATTGTTTGCTGTGAGCCGTTATATGCTTCTACCACTAGATGGCTCCAGTATGTTGTGTTCACCTACTGACGGTGTTTATGCATTCATATATATATATATATATATATATATATATATATATATATATATATATATATATACATATACACACACACCTTTTGTATTTTGTAAAACTTTTTTTATATTTTTGTGCATTGTTATGGGAGAATATTGTATTTATCCTTAATTTTGCCTCTACTTTTCTCTATATTGGCTTTTCCTTTACAACTTTTCAGTCTTTCTTATCTTATACATATATATGTGCTTAGCGCACTTGCGTGCCATACCTCACTTGATGTTTACAATTGCCTTGGCAGCCCCTCCCCCCCCATCTGACTGTTCACGCCAGCGGACGGGGCCCTGCGCTCCATGTGAGCTCAGCCTCTTGCCTTTCTGTACGTGGCCACGTACGCTGCAACTTTGACCGCCCGCCCCCTTCCTGTGACACACTTCCTATTTATACGGGGGACGCGCTGGCGTCCATTATGCCTGGTAGAAGCCGTTTGCTGTGGCGAATCGCGAAGGCAGACGTTCCAGGCACACACTACCCTTCCTCTTCCAGTTTCATCGTGTTGGTGATATCTTCTTTACACCTTGTTCTTCATCCAATCACGGTCCCTGCTGGGCCATTTTTCACCTCTCCTGTGTTTGTTGCACTTTAGCGCTGGTCACTTCTTTCTACTTGCTGCACACTGAGCACCTTGTTCACACTATTTGCACCTTATTTTGGATTTTGGTTCAATTTTTTATTCAGCACTAGTCACTTTACTCATCCCACGATTTACTCTGCAATTTACCTTGGTATTGGAGGAAGGGTTTGGGCTTATTTATGCATATATACCTCATTACTCTCTATATATTTATACATGTGTGTTACCTGGAGGAGTCTTTGGTTTTAATTGTTTTAAACATTTGTGCAATTATATACTTCAATAAAGCTCATTAATTATCATTGGACATTTTTGTGTGGTGCGGTCTTGTGTGGATTTTGTCTTTGGTTGGTACATTATGTTTCAGCTTCATATCCTTTCTGCACGCACTGTCCTTACTTTGGATTATTCTAATGAGCCGTTATGATTATGTATGACTGGTGCTGCCCCTTCTCTTGTGATTTAAATTAGCAATAACAGGTGGGGGCACACAGACAGCATTAACAGACAGGAGGTCACACAAACAGCAATAACAGACAGGGGGGTCACACAGACAGCAATAACAGACAGGGGGGTTACACAGACACCAATAACAGGCGGGGGGGTCCCACAGACAGCAATAACAGACAGGGGGGTTACACGGACAGCAATAACAGGGGGGGGTCACGCAGACAGCAATAACCGACAGGGGGGGGGGGGTCACACAGACGGCAATAACAGACAGGGGGGTTACACAGACAGCAATTAAAGATGGGGGTCACACAGGCAGCAATAACCGACAGGGGGGGTTACACAGATAGCAGCAATAACAGACGGGGGGGGGGTCACACAGCAATAACAGACAGGGGTCACACAGCAATAATGGCCCATACTCACGGGTTACAAATGTCGCCGCAACACGCGGCGCGCGCGTGTTGCAGCGACAGGTCACCCGTGAGTATGCGGCGTTGCCCGGGCGCGCACCCCGAACTGTCGCTCGTCGCCGGGCGATTGAACCGCTCAATCGCCTGCCGAAAGTCGCCGCCGCACCTGTCACTAGTCCGCGTGAGTACGCGGACTAGCGACAGCAACAAGATAAGTAATACATTGGGCTTCCGGTGGGGGGAGGCGCAACAGCGACAGCTTCCGCCGCATCAGTTGCCAGGTCCCTCCGCTGTGTGTATGCGGAGGGACCTGGCGACGAGCTGTCGCCGGCCTGTTGCGCACACGCTCACGTGTGCTGGCGACAGGCCAAAAAGTTGCCCGTGAGTATGGGCCATAACAGACAGGGGGGTCACATTGCAGGGCAGCCTGTCACACTACACATGCCTCATAGTGCAGCTGAACAGATGCTGCCTGCAGAGTCTGTGCTCCATATACAGCTCCCTTCCTCCTGTGCAGATCTAGTCTACATACCTTTCATGTCACAATGACTGTACTCCCCATCCTAAGGAGTCTGAGGGAGAGGATCAGTCCCAATCGCCAAGTCTCTCCTGCCATTCCAGCCCCACCATTTTCTGTCAGGAAAGTGTTTTATAGTTGGAATTTCTTATCAGTGAGGGTCACACTGCAGCACTTCCTGTCTGAGTCAGGACTGAGTCAGCCACTTACAAACCTGGTATTTAACTTTTTCAGTCAGAGAAAGAAAAAAAGGAACCCAGCATAGTTATTAGTGTGCTAGGCACTGTACATACACATGTGTCTATCTCATCATGTCACATGTCACTTCGTTTATCCTTTAAGTGTATTTTGGGGAACAGCTGCCAGATTACGATATATGTATGTTGGGGGAACCACTGCTGCCAGATTATGTCTATTTTGGGGGAACAATTGCCATATTATCTTTATTTTGGAGGAACCTCTACCAAATTACATGTATTTTTGGTGAAATGCTGTCAGATTACATGTATTTTGGGGGTAAACACTATTGCAGAGCTCAAACTTCCCTGGTAGACCTTTTACACCACTGCTAAGGTCATGTATATTTTATTTGGCCCCACCCATTATCACGCCCACATTCTGTTGTGTGGCCGTGCCCCTTTTTGGGGAGGGTGCAGTAATAGTCTTTGTCCCCCGGCGCTGAAAGCCCAACTACGCCTCTGCTTCCAGTTGACACTTGGATATCTGGGACACTGATGTGAAAATGAACATAACGCCAGATTACAGGTCTATATCTACTAGGTCAAAGTGTGTTGAACACAACTTGATTCAACTTTAAGAAAAATAAGGGTTGCGCACAATATCCAGTGCAAAAGTATAAGGCTTTTTTAAATTGGGCTAAAAGCAATCCGTAAAGTTGGCCACTTGGTGGATTGGTTTTAATCTGATTTAGTAAAGGCTTCTGCTTTTGCATTGATATTTTGCCCAACTTCTCTTCTTCACTACTGATCCAGGGACTGAGTCACCTGGTGCCTCCAACAACCTGTGTGGCTTTTCCTGCTCACAGTTTCTAGCACAGGAAACACAGAGTTCAACCATCTTCCAAAACATCAACTAGCTGCAAATGTAACCAATTGTGGTCAATAGGAGTCAACAGTTACTGCACAGTCCAAATTTGCTTCAAGTTACATCTGGCATGGTATGCTGGCTCCTCGAACAGCGACAGATACAAGCTACAGAGAGTCATCAGGTCAGTAGAGAGAATCATAGGGAAACCCCTCCCCCCGCTTGACCGCCTCTTCTACTCCAGACTGCGATCCAGAGCACAAAGAATTGCAAGTGATCCCTCACACCTAGGCCACTGCTACTTTAGACGGCTCCCATTGGGGAAGAGACTTCGGGTCATATCCACCAAGTCAGCTAGGCACAAGAACACCTTCTTCCCCTCTGCTGTCAACCTTCTGAACTCTAGTAAGTGGCTCCAACCCTAGGCCTGCAGTCAAATTGACTGCTTTGATAGGACGGTGGTCTGCCTCCAGCCTTCAACGTCACAGTGTTAAGCTGCTCAGTTCTGTACTGACAAGAATGATTTGTCTATGTTTATTATGTCTGTTCTGTCTCAGCCTGTAGTTTTCACTCTGTCAAAGCAAATTGTCTCCCTCCTGAGCTGTGTTTACATCTTCTGTGCCAACCCCAATTCCGGGCACGACTTGGGTCGCGCTTGGTGAATAAAAACCTTTTCTGATTCTGATTCTTTCTGATTCTGATAGTTAACACCTACCTTAAAGGGGCACTACAGCGAAAAACTGTAAAATTTTAAAGTAGTACATTTTTTCCAGAGTAAAATGAACGATAAATTACTTTTCTCCTATGTTGCTGTCACTTACAGTAGGTAGTAGAAATCTGACAGAAGTGACAGGTTTTGGAGTAGTCCATCTCTTTATAGGGGATTCTCAGCAAGGCTTTTATTCTTTATAAAGATGTTCCCTACAAAGGATTTAAACAATGATGCCGGCCAGCGTCCCTGTTCACTACACAGTTTTTGGCAGTTGGAAAGAGCAACTGCCATTCACTAAGTGCTTTTGAAAATAAATATATTCCTGAGAATTCCCTAAAAAGAGATGGACTAGTCCAAAACCTGTCACTTCTGTCAGATTTCTACTACCTACTGTAAGTGACAGCACCATAGGAGAAAAGTAATTTATGCCTCATTTTACTCTTAAAAAAATGTACTTCTTATTTGTATATGTTTACATATATTCTAAATTTTACAGTTTTTCGCTGTAGTGCCCCTTTAATTGTGCATAACATGCCACCTTCCAACTGCTGGAGAATGCCTGCACATGTGTTGGAGCAGCTGGAGGGTGATTCCTCAACTATTTGCCATTTGTGTCAACTTTCCAACAAAAGCATTTTGTTGTTCTAGACTCTAGAAACAAAAGTGACTTCGTTTATACACAGTAGTTTAAAGTTCCTTAGGTTCATTCACCATAGGTTTGTGGTCCAGACCAGACCAGCAGGGGCGCCGCGAGGCATAAAGCAGACCACGCGGCCGCTTGGGGCCTCAAGGTCTTAGGGGCCTCGGCGGCTTCGTGACGTCGGCGTGACGTCACTGTTTTCCCGCAGCCCCGCGGGGCTGGCAGAGCAGAGCAGGGCTACGGGAAGATGGCCGCCGCCGAAGCCCTGCTCTGGAGACTATTTATGTCTCCAGTACAGGGCTTCGGGTGGCCATCTTCCCGTAGCCCTGATTCAATCAGCGCGGGAGATTGGAGGAGGGAGGGAGCTCCGTGGGAACTGCGCGCCTGAGGAGGCGGCCGGGAGACGGGGAGAGAAGACTTCTGCCAGTGCCAGGTCAGTAAATTATTTTCTTTTTGGAGCTCTAATTGCGTTTATCTGCTGAAAATGTGCCCTAACTGCGTTTATCTTCTGAAAATGTGCCCTAATTGCGTTTGATATCTGCTGAAAATGCGTTTGATTTCTGCTGAAAATGTGCCCAAATTGCATTTGATTTCTGATGAAAATGTGCCCTAATTGCATTTGATTTCTGCTGAACTGTGCCCTAATTGCGTTTGATTTCTGCTGAAAATGTGCCCTAATTGCGTTTGATTTCTGCTGAAAATGTGCCCTAATTGCGTTTGATTTCTGCTGAAAATGTGCCCTAATTGCGTTTGATTTCTGCTGAAAATATGCCCTAATTGCGTTTGATTTCTGCTGAAAATGTGCCCTAATTGCGTTTGATTTCTGCTGAAAATGTGACCTAATTGCATTTGATTTCTGATGGACTGTGCCCTAATTGCGTTTGATTTCTGCTGAAAATGTGCCCTAGTTGCGTTGGATTTCTGCTGAACTGTGCCCTAATTGCGTTTGATTTCTGCTGAAAATGTGCCCTAATTGCGTTTGATTTCTGCTGAACTGTGCCCTAATTGCGTTTGATTTCTGCTGAAAATGTGCCCTAATTGCGTTTGATGTCTGCTAAAATGTGCCCAAATTGCGTTTGATTTCTGCTGAAAATGTGCCCAAATTGCGTTTGATTTCTGCTGAAAATGTTCCCAAATTGCATTTGATTTCTGCTGAAATGTGGGCCAAATTGCGTTTGATTTCTGCTGAAATGTGGCCCAAATTCTGTTTGTTTTCTGTTGAAATGTTGCACAAATTGCGTTTGTTTTCTGCTGAAATGTTGCACAAATTGCGTTTTTATTTTCTGGTGTCTGGGGTAACTGTTGCTGCATTTATTATTTAATGTACGCAAGAGAAGTTATGACTATATATAGCACCACACAATGGATATCAAAGGTATAACAATTTATTAGAATAATTCATCAAACGACACTATGCAGCATTAAAAACATCTAAAAAACAAAAATTATTATTATTGGATTATGCTATTTATTAATTGGATTATGCTATTTATGTACGTTACTCACGTTAATGCACTTTAGCTTGTGGCTTTCTGAACCCGGGTTCAATCCCTGTGGTAGCTCTCACTGCGCTACCCAGGAGATTCATTATACTGCTATTATAGCTTATATGGTGAGCTCATGCTTATGGATTTATACCAATGAGATGAGGTGTCCTTTTGTTTTTTAGATGTTTTTAATGCTGCATAGTGTCGTTTGATGAATTATTCTAATAAATTGTTATACCTTTGATATCCATTGTGTGGTGCTATATATAGTCATAACTTCTCTTGCGTACATTTTCCTATAGTGACTAAGCACACACTTATCCTTCATGGTGTTGCTGGGACATTCTTCTCATTTATTATTTAATGATCATAGTAGGCTATATTTGCTGTGCTACGGTTAAGCTCCGCCCATACAATGTCATGGCCATGCCCATCTCTCGTCGCGATCTCCCGCACATCCATTTTTCCCCACAAACAGCCCAGCCCCAATCCACCCTCCCGCTCCACCCACATGCCATGGCCACGCCCACTTATGAGGGATAGCCACACCCATTTTTTGCCGCTTCGCGCGCCGCAGGATGGGGCCACTTACTATAGTCCGCTTGGGGCCACAAAAACCTTAGCTGCACCCCTGCAGACCAGACAAAGCCTTGTGCACAGCAAGTACCTGGAACCGGAAGTTCCTCAGCGATGGATAGTAATTGAGCATTGTAGGGTACATAAATTGCAAAAGACACGTACGTGGCTTTGATATTATGTACATATTGCAAGCACTCTCCCCCTATTGTTTCCTGTCATTGTACACTGACCTGATGAAGTGGGTGTACACCCTCGAAATGCATTGTTGTGAGCTAATAAACAATTTTTTTAACCTTTTTCATTTTCCTGCTCTTCTTTAGAGGCAAGTCCTCCACTTATCCTTCTTGTTACGCCACCGTGAAGAGTGCCCCAAATAGTTGCTCGCCTTAACAGAGAGAAGCCCCTTTCCCCATCCTCCTCAACCCATTTCCTCTTCTACAAAACCGTTGACAGGCCCTCATCAACGGCTTACGCATGCACAGTAGCAAATACGCGCAATTACGTGCCGCAACATTGTATCGGTAATTGTTTTAAAATCCACATGTCCCCATAGACTAACATGATGATGCAGATCGCCACAAGTCGACGCATCACTGCAGTGTTGACGTAGTTTTGTACCTGCGTTAGGGCTGCAGCAAAAACGTCACTTCCGTTTCGTCGCACCGTACCGCGGAAGTATGAAAGTCTTCATATACTTTCAATTGCCCCGGATTGGGGTGTGGTATCACCCTAGTGTGAAAGGGCTCTAAAGATCCAATCCACCACGATGGTTGTAATAGCCATGTGTGGCAAAATGCTATTTGTATAATTGCACGCACATACATACGTCACGGGATCGCGGAAAGGATTGATAAAATTGCCTGCTATCGGAAAAATTTAGCAAAAAGTCACAACCAGGGTATGAGCTTTAACCTCTTGAGGACCGCGGTCTTAAACCCCCCTAGTGACCAGGCCATTTTTAACACAATAGGCCACTGCAGCTTTAAGGGTTCCCTGTAAGGCCGCACAACTCAGCACACGAGTGATTCCTCCCCCCCTCCTTTTCTCCCCACCAACAGAGCTCTCTGTTGCTGGGGTCTGATCGCTCCTCCGATGTTTAGTTTCTTTTTATGAATTTGAGTGTTTTTTAAATAATTTTTTTTTTTTGCACAGTGGGAGACATGGCAGCGCTTTCAAACAAAACTTATACTTGAATGATTTATCTGCATTGATGTGGAGCTCCAATAACTGGACTACATTACACAACTAGCACTCACTACAGGCAAAGGGGGGTGTTAGCTTCAGTAATAATGTGTGCACAAATTATTATGTAATAGACTTCTCCACAGCGGTGACGTACCCCCGCGGGTAAGACCTAACACTAATCTAATGATAAAAACATAATATTCCTCGTGCTGCTGATCATAAATGGTATACACATTTCAAAAAACCAACATACAGAGATAGATGCTCAAGGATGCACCTGAAATGCAAGCTAACAGAGGCAATGCAGAGCCCCTCTGGAACAAAATACATGCCATGAATGCAAAACAGATGCAAATTATGTGCTAATGCTAATCAAAATTTTTTTTTAAAGTGGATGTGAAGCAGTGAATGCAGCTAGCCACTAGTATACTTACGTTCAATCTGCACAGTGGGCGTAAACTAGGAGATGACGTAAGTATAGCGTGACCATAGCAACAATCAACAAGTACTGTGTAAAAAAATAAATGCACCTTCAATCACAAAATAGCACATCCCCACATACAGACAAAAGTTCTGTTCCAATAGAACTCCATGTGGGGAAAGCAACACAAGGCCATCAAGTGCAACAGTACCACTTGCACAGCTGGAAAGCAAAAATTTGTCACCGCACGCCGCCGCCCCCCCCCTCCCCCCCCCCCCCCCCCCCGGTAGCCTGGAGATCCCATTCATCGATCTAAGTCCCTGGTAGAAAAACCAACTGCTTCTTTTCAGAGGGCGCGGTCCTTCTGAAAGAAAAAAATCACGTCCTCCTTGTAGTTCCTGTGAGCGAGGATAGAAAAACAATACATAGAAAATAGATATATGGCGAGGATAGATAAACAAAAACTCATTGTGGCCAAATAGTAAAACTACATGCACATACATTTTTAATACAAAACGACACAATAAATTACATTTAAAATTAACTGTTTACCTCCCACACCCAAAAAATACCCAAATAAAATATTTAACTAAAAGAAAAAAAAATTACAATTTAAAAAAACAAAAACATAAATAGTTACCTAAGGGTCTGAACTTTTTTAATATGCATGTGAAGAGGGGATACAACTAATATTTTTTAAATTATAAGCTTGTAAATAGTGATGGACGCAAAACTAAAAAAATGCACCTTTATTTCCAAATAAAATATTGGCGCCATACATTGTGATAGGGACATAATTTAAATGGTGTAATAACCGGGACCAGTGGGCAAATAAAATACATGGGTTTTAATTATGGTAGCATGTATTATTTTAAAGCTATAATGGCTGAAAACTGAGAAAAAAGATTTTTTTCCTTTTTTTTCTTAATATTCCTGTTAAAATGCATTTACAAAAACATAATTCTTAGCAAAATGTACCACCCCAAGAAAGCCTAATTGGTGGAGGAAAAAACAAGATATAGATCAATTCATTGTGATAAGTAGTGATAAAGTTATTGACGAATGAATGGGAGGTGAAAATTGCTCGGATGCATAAGGTGAAAAACGACTGAAGGCTGAAGTGGTTAAAGGGATACTGTAGGGGGGTCAGGGGAAAATGAGTTGAACTTACCTGGGGCTTCTAACGGTCCCCCGCAGACATCCTGTGTTGGCGCAGCCACTCACCGATGCTCCAGCCCCGCCTCCGGTTCACTTCTGGAATTTCAGACTTTAAAGTCTGAAAACCACTGCGCCTGCGTTGCCATGTCCTCGATCCCGCTGATGTCATCAAGAGCGCACAGCGCAGGCCCAGTATGGTCTGTGTCTGCGCAGTACACTCCTGGTGACATCAGCGGGAGCGAGGACACGGGCGTGCAGGCGCAGTGGTTTTCTGACTTTAAAGTCAGAAATTCCAAAAGTGAACTGGAGGCGGGGCCGGAGCATCGGTGAGTGGCTGCGCCAACACAGGATGTCTGCGGGGGACCATTAGAAGCCCCGGGTAAGTTCAGCTCATTTTCCCCCGACCCCCCCACAGTATCCCTTTAAGTTAGTTAGTGTGGTAGAAATGTGAAGCTGTATTAGTCAAGAAAAATATTTGTAAGTTGTGGTGAGCGGTGTTACTGGCACCCAAATCTGCTTCAGAATGAAACAAGCATCACTGCTACATTTATATATGTCTCAGGGAGGAAGTCTATTTTCAAGAAAACATAAATCACGAATCCTGCCAGAAGCTTCTGCTCTTCTGCTTCCGACAACCGAATCGTCAGTTTGGAATTGTTTTTCTGAGCAGGTTAGTAAATATTTACTGAACAATGAAAAATGATCAATAGAGAGCACATATGCTGGTTAGATTGAGAGGACATCAGACTTAAAGTGGACCTAAACTCTTGCACAGGACAGAAGGAAAACATAGATAAATGCACCCTGTATGAATTTAAAGAGTTTCGCCTGTCTGATGCACCCTCATCTGTGACTAATCTTAACTGTAATTTGATCTCTCCCCTGTGTCAGCTGACTACCACAGCAGATAAGCTGATTTGAAAGCACAGGGTGTTAACAAAGTGTCGGTTTCCATGAAAGCAGGAAGTAGATACACTGCAGATTTATTGCAGGATTTGTATCAGCTGTACCAAAGAAATGTTTTTTCTTTAAAGGTTATTATGCTGTTGCATATTTTTTTAGAATAGAGAGTAAGTTCTGAGTCCAAGTCCGCTTTAAACTATAACTCAATTATCAAATCTGTAGTTTTAAAACTCATACTCTCTCACAGATTGTATATGATTCCCCAGGACTCTATTTGAAATTTAAAATAATATTCAAATACACTCCAATATACTCTCGGCAACTGTATTCACACTCTTTTTTTTTTTCTTTCTTTGCCCCTTTTATAGTTTTTTCGTTTAGAGGTTAATAATTTTGATGATACATAGTAGGGGTATAAATACTCCATACATTCTAGATATAAAGACATACTGTATATTTATTAGAATAGATCATCAAAATCTTTAAATGATGATCTAACTGTAATACAGTTTTATAAAGGTTGGATGCGACTTCCAGTGACTTTGTTGGTTGGATCTTAGTCCACCAGTTACTGGAGGATTCAGCTCCATGGAAAATAACAGACAACGAGCAGTATTATAGTGTTATTAGCATACATCTTATATTGTATTGTTGAATAGGATTTATGGCAGACACTGTTCTATAATAGTATTTATTCTGATCTGTTGAAATTGGTCTAATAGTTCATTGTTTTGATGTAATAATCAGACTGTTGTTGATATGTCTTTTTATGAAAATGACTGTATTTAAAAATTTGAAAACCCCCAATAAAAATTATTGAAACCTAAACTATAACTGTATGGGCATGACCATACATGAACTTATTATAGTTCTTAGTACTGGAAATATTTTCACCAGCTCTGTTGTCTGCTGCAGGGTATGGAGCCACTTGTTCTGTGCAGGGATGTCACTCATAGGGTCCCACAGCAAAACTTTGATGGGGTCCCCCGATGTACACCCCCCTCCCCTTGGTGCCCTTCATGGCCTTGGGGCTGATCTCACAAGGGTCATAAAACAAGTGTGGCCATTAGGATCTTCCCACCCATAACAAGTGTAGCCACAAAAACACCTGATCTGAAGGATGGGCCCCTTTATTGAAGGGAGTGAAGTAGTAGTTGGAGCCCCCTTACAGCTCTGGGCCACCCCTGCTCCTCTATAATTACGCCCCTGGTTCTGTTGGCAGTGCCTTGGCAATGGTGGCAAGAGCATCTGAAGCCATTTCAATTCCCTGTTTTTTTCGCACAGTTATCTTAAGCATTAACCACTTGAGGACTGCGGCGTTAAACCCCCCCCCCCCCCCCCCCCTAGTGACCAGGCCATTTTCACTTAATTGGCCCACTGCAGGGCTGCACAACACAGCACACAAGTGATTCCCCCCTCCTTTTCCCCCCACCAACAGAGCTCTCTGTTGGTGGGGTCTGATCGCCCCCACATTGTTTATTTATTTTTGGATTAATATTTATATAAAAGATTTTTAAATAAATTTAACTTTTTTTTGCCCCATTCCCCTTCCTCCCTCCCACCAGCCAGCCAATCATGCAATCGGCTCTCATAGGCTTCAGGCTATGAGAGCTGATCGCTCTCCTGTGGGCCAGGGGGACAGCCGTGTCACACGGCTGTCCCCAGTACAGCGCTGCTGCAGATCGGAGACTGAAAGCAGGAGATGCGCGCGCATCGTGCGCGCGATCTCCTGCTAGCCCCGTAGAAGACTGTTCACGCCAATGGGGGTGGAGCAGTCCTGGGGCTGCCGCACTGCTCACGCCAATTGGCGTGGAGCAGTCGGCAACAGGTTAAGATCAAAGCTGTAAGTAGGTAGAGAAGAAGAAACACAGTGAGGTCCGGGAGCCCAATCTGGTACCCAATAGGTACGGAAAAAAAATTGTAGATAGAGAAGGTAGAATACTCACAAGAGTGAGTTGCTGGGTGAGGCAACCACTCGTTCTCGCATGTGGGGAAGTCCCGTCCCCACTCGGACTTTTAAGTTGGTCGCTGCTCCAAAAAAAATAGATTTGTCAGGAACCTTCTGACATCGATCTTCCCCTAAGGATAGAGATACTGACTAGTTTTTAGGGAGGGTTTGGAGGCGCCCGGTAGGAAATAGTGGTATGAATAACACTCTATATGGTAGTATCAACAGTACATATAAAAAAGTCTGGTCCTACCTTATAGGTGTCCCATTTCGGGAAATATACAAGTAGATGTATGTAATTCAAAAGAGAATTTGTTTTTATTGATGCCTCAGACTTTTTATATGTACTGTTGATACTACCATATAGAGTGTTATTAATACCACTGTTTCCTACCGGGCGCCTCCAAACCCTCCCTAAAAACAAGATCAAAGCTGATTCACCGCATCTGCGCGGCAGAACGAGGTATTTATCACCCCCAAATCCCGGGGCAAAATTCCACGACTTTCCAGGTTGTAGATTACGCTGCCCTGGGGAGGCAGAGCTGTGCGCAGTAGCTTTGCCTCTATTCCAGTCAATCTCAGCCTCTCCCCGCCCCTCTAAGTGAAAGAAGACTGAGAGGGGCGGGGAGAGGCGGAGATTGACTGAAGCAGAATCAGAACTACTGCACACAGCTCTGCTTCTTCCAGAAAGCAAAATTCTGCAAACGCAGAATTTTGCCCCGGGGATTTCAGGGGGATAAATAAGTCGTTCTACCATGGGGATGCTGCGAATCAGCTTGGATCGTATTGCTTAAAATAACTGCTCGATAAAAAGAGGTAACTGTAATGGCTTCAGACTCTCTTCAATAATAACCTCCGGTCAATATCCGACCAATACTTTTGACAAGTTTCGTACTGTTTATGGATTGGAATAAAAGGAAGTAAACAGGATGTTCAACTACCTGCACCCGGAAGAGGTTAATGACAAAAGCTAGGTACACACATGCGATTACTGTCGTCTAGCAGAGGTCAGGAAACAATCCCTTGCAGGACAGCTTGGGGCCCGAGGCTGTAAAGACAGATTTCTAGACTTTGGGCAATGGTGCACAGCAGAAACAATGCGATCTGGGCTGCTCAGGAGTTGGAGGTCATTAGGGTCCATCATGACACATTGGTAAGCGACATCTGGCAGCTGCTGTACACACACCAGATCAAGGGTGTCATATACCTCCCAACTTTTTGAGATAAAAAAGAGGGACAGTTAAGCCACGCTCCTGTCACACCTCTAACCACGCCCCTGGCACACCCCTAGTCACACATACCATAAAGATATTATGAAAGAAAAATAGGTTTTATCATTCAAACCACACTGGTTCTTTCTATCCTGGGTCATTTTCCTTTATATTAACATATGGGAATAAGAAATATATAGATTTAAAGAAAAGGAATAAAGTTTAGAGTCAATTAAACACATTTTTCAGTAGAAAAATACATATATGTACACAGATCTGTACATCAGTCCTGAGAGAGGGTCAAATGAGGAATAAAGAGTGACAGGGGGATTGGGTTCCCAAAGAAGGACTGTCCCTTTAAAAGAGGGACAGTTTGGAGCTAAGGTGTCAAGCTCAATCACATAAGGGGACAAAATCTAAATCCTAGTCTAAGTCAAGGGCCAAATTGTTTATTAAGATATAAAATTTGTTGTCTCAAACTAAGTGAAGTAACTATAGTGACTGTGAGGGGCTTGCTCCTCCCCCTTCTGCAGAGTAACAGAGTGGAGCAGTTTAATATTTACCTGGAGGGGGTCATGTGGGTTGTTGCTCTACCCCGGTTCAAATTGTCTGAACCAGAAACACTGGTGTGCTCCACTGGATGGAGGCAGCGCCGTATTTTCCATAAGGCACTGTAGGCATATGCCTGCAGGCGCCTAAGGGAAAGGCAGCCCTTTCTCCTCAGATTACTGACCTCAGGAGTTTACAGTCTAATCCCTGTCTCGTATCACTAACCTCAGGCACTTACACCCCAATATCAGGTAACTAAAGATGATATGAGACAGTGATTAGAGTGTAAAGGTGGCCACTAACGGTCCAATTTCTAGCGAAAAATCGTTCGAGCAATCAGAAATTCTGATCGGACGAAAAATCGTTCACTACACCATCAACTAACCAATCATTGCTTCCTATCTATCACGACCACCAAGAAAATTCAAATTTTCGTTCGACGAAAATTCATTCGGGCGACATTTTTTTTACTCGTTCATAATCGATTGCATCCACCAATGGAGATTATTTACAACCAATCCGATCAGAATTTCTGATCGCTCGAACGATTTTTCGCTAGGAATTGGACCGTTAGTGGCCAGCTTAAGATTCAAAGGACAGTTAGTGACATAAGGCAGGGATTACAGTTCAGAATATTTTTACTTGGGGGTGCAGCCTGTGTTCAGGGGTGGAGTTTAGGGCACCAGAATGCCTGTGCCTACAGGCCTCTGAGTTGTAAATCCAGCCCTGGATGGAGAGCAGTGTGCTGTCATCATTATTTTACTGCTTACAATGATGCACATTTGATGCTCTGGAGGGCCACATAAAATGGCAAGGAGGGCCGCATTCGGCCCGTGGGCCTTGTGTTTGACACCCATGATCTAGATCAGGGGTGCCCATTAGGTAGATCGCGATCTACCGGTAGATCACAAGGACTTCATGGTAGATCCTGACCGCACTAAATTTTCCATTCTGTGTATACAATTGTGCTCCTAAAATTGCACATAGGTAGATCATTTTGACATGCTAATTTTTTGAAGTAGCTCACAAGCCAAAAAAGTGTGGGCACCTCTGATCTAGATAAACGAATGATCCTCAGCCATTATCGAACGCCTTTTATCTAGTGTGTAAGTATCTTCACTGTGAGGGATGGTCGGAAATGCTTATTTCCGATTCTGCGGAAATTCCAATTTCTGCCTATGCCAATTTTCGATTTTCCCTTTTTCTGATTTTCCGATTCTCCATTTCTCCAATTTCTTATTTTCCTTTTTTTCCGACTTCCGATTAGCATTTACTAAGTCATTTTTGCATCAGTGCGAATGCAAAAAATTAAAAAAAAAAATCGTAAAAACAGAAATTGGAAAAAACGGGAATCCGAAAATGGAAAATCAGTCTTGTGATTTCTCTAAAATTACTGCGGTGATCCGAAAAATTTTGCATACTCTGATTAGTCCAATGCTTCCGAGTTCTGTGATTGGGCTAAAATTAACAAATTGCGGTAAATCGGATTTCGGCAGAATTCCGATCGGAAATGCTGATTTCCGATCAGAGATGCAGAAATTCCAATCCCGCGAAATCCGACTGAGCATCCCTATTAACTGTACAAAGTTTATTGCAAGCTTCCGAAACTTTACGTTTCTTCTTCAGGCATGATACAGATGAGAACCGTACAAAAACGGATGTAAGATACAGAGACTTATACAGCTAGTCATTAAAGGTATTACCCGACTCAGCATTTCTTAGTTTGATGTCCGAACATATTTCTCATTCAGTTCATGTCCTGTGTTATATTTCCTCTTTCTCTCACCCGTTCCTCCAGGATGTTGAATGCCAATGCCACACAAAATTTCACCGGTTGTATACCTTATAGCTTTCACATCTATGTTCCCATCTGCCTCAGCCTAATTTTTGCCTTTGGTTTCATACTGAACAGTACCAGCCTCTGGATATTCTGGTTCCGAGTAAAACGATGGAACTCGACTGTGGTTCTCCAGTTCAACTTGGCCATCTCTGACGCCATCATCACCCTAGCAGTTCCCTTGACTGTGATCTACACCGTGACCAGCCATTGGACCTTTGGAACCTTCTCCTGCCAGTTGATGGTATTTTTGTTCAGTACCCACATGTACGGAAGTATCTATTTCCTCACCATGACCAGCCTGCACAGGTACTTCACCATCGCCCACCACGGCAAGAGATCCAGCTTTATCAGCAAGCCATTCATCACAAAATGTTGCCTTGTGGTCTGGGCTTTTCTTGGTGTCCAGGGAATTCCATATTTTTTCACTGTAAAATCCTCTGAAGTTCACGGAGTTCCCAATTGTCTCAGCATCAATCAACATGACCAAAAACTTTTGCTGTTTGCTGTAAACTGGGTCATCCTGTTCACCAGCATTCTCATTCCCTTCTCCGTTATGGTTATCTGCTATAGCCTTTTGACCCGGTTTATTCTCAAAGTCAATCCAGTGAACCCCCTCAGCAAAGTCATGGTATCCAAATCTTTGCGGATGATCACAGTGCCCTTAACCATACTTTGTCTTTGTTACCTCCCGTCCCATGTCAGCAGAACTGTAGCGCTAACTGTTAGCCTGTTCTTTCCAAAATCCTGTCCTTGGCTGCGGAGCATTGAAGACATCTACACCATCACGTGGGTCCTTTCGGAGCTGAACTGTTGTTTGGATCCCATATTGTATTGTTTTGCCTCAGACAGATTTAAATATATATTCCTGGGCTTGGCTAGACTTGACAGACCTCACAGGAATCAGGACAATAGTGAAGAACATCAAACAGGGACAACTTCAGGAGCCCGTCATCTCAGTCCACTTCCAACAACAAGTTCCACTGAGATTGGATTGTCTAAGTGTTAGCGTAGATGGAAATTTTAAGTTCAATTTAGGGCCAGTTAAACAATAATTAAAAGTCAGGGTAACCCGCAGGTCAAGTGCAAGTCAACTGCTTGTTGCTGGTTCACCTGACAGGGGGCTAAGGAGGCCCTGGCCTGGGGTGCAGAGCCTTTATATTGTGCCTTACTTCCTCCCACTTCCTCTTTAGTGTAGTCGCTGTGCAGCCAATCACTTAGCAGCTCCCAATGCCTATCACAAGAAATCCAGTGTCTAGAGAGCCACTAGGTTATTGGCTGCACGGCAGCTTCACTGAAGAGGAAGTGAGAAGCACCTGTCCCCTGCTGGAACAAGGTACAGTATGAAGCTACGCTGCCACGCTTAACAGCAAAATCTTGGCGCATGGACGCTGCCTGATATGGGTGTAGCTATATATGCAATGGCATTGGCCCGGTGCACAAGAACGTGTAATTTGGGTGCCAGCGATAGCCATACCCTTAATTATGTGTCCCTCCCGAGTTGCAATGACTTGGAGGGGGAATAGTATTTTACGCCACTGGGAATTTCAGAGGCAGCAGGGTGAGCCTCGTCCAACTCACCCTGCACCCAACTCGTGTATGGGGGAGGAGCACAAAAAAAAATACTATTAGTGGGTTGCCTGCCAAATTTTGGGGGGAGGGGGGATCTGAGATGGTTTAGTTCTACCCTGAGCCTTTCTCTTCAAGTTGAGTTCACTTTGAGCTCAGTGTGTATCTGGCTGATGGTCTGATGTCGAACTAAACATAATCCAAAGCTAAAGTTCTGTATTCTCTAGCCTGAAGTGTTTTGAACACAACTTAAAGGACCTCTGTCGCGAAAATCTTAAAATTTAAAATACAGGTGAACATATTCAATTAAGAAGTACGTTCCTTCCAGAGTAAAATGAGCCATAAATTACTTTTCTCCTATGTTGCTGTCACTTACAGTAGGTAGTAGAAATCTGACAGAACCGACAGGTTTTGGACTAGCCCATCTCCTCATGGGGGGTTCACAGGGATTTCTTTATTTTCAAAATGCTCTTAGTGAATGGCAGTTGCTCCGTCCATCTGTCAAAAAATTGGACGGTGAGCAGGAAGGTTGGTCAGCATCTTTTTATAAGTCTTTTTCAGGGAGTGTTTTTGTAAAGGCCATTCTGAGAATCCCCTATGGAGAGATGGACTAACTCAAAACCTGTCGGTAATGTCAGATTTCTACTACTTACTGTAAGTGCCAGCAACATAGGAGAGAAGTAATTTATGGCTCATTTTACTCAGGAAGAAACATACTTTGTATTTGTATGTGTTTTAAATGTTAAGATTTTTGCAACAGTTCTCCTTTAACTGCTCTCAATTCCCTTTCAGCATTATTATCTCTAATGGCTAAGGTGCACTAAATTCTTTCAGCTCTTGATGCAGTTTGCCTGACGCAGAATAGCAGTGTGAGATCACGTAAGGAGGCTGTATAGAGATGGTAAAGTGTACAGCAGGTGTATACTACTCTGACATATGTGTTACAATATTTTGTGTTTTTTTCTTTATTTGCTATAAATGTATTAAACAAGAGGGTACCAATAACAAAGGCTTCAGGATGTCTTTGGGGCGGAACGGTGGCATACCGGACAGCATCCTACCCTTGCAGCGCTCAGTCTCCGGTTTGAACCTGGACCAAGCCACTATCTGCATGCATGAAGTTTGTATGTATTCCCCATGTTTGCTGGGTTTTTTTTTCCCAGTATCCTCATGATTTGCAGTTACAGCTCTGTAGTACACTACCACCTCCTTAAAGTGGATCCGAGATAAACTTTTACTCATTGCATAATTGTGTTCCTTTCCTGTTGATTATAGGGCATTCCTCAAGCCAAATACTTTTTTTTTGTTTTAATATTCTAATTCCCTATAAACTAAACAAGCCTCGCCCACAGCTTTTTACAGTGCCTTGGCTTTTTGAGACAGTAGCAAGGGCTTATGGGAGCTCAGTCTGGGCAGGAGGAGGAGGTTACTAGCCAGAGATTTCAGAGGCAGAGGAGAGGAGGGAGGAGGAGAGGGGACTGAATTTGTCACATTACACACAGGCAAGCTGATAGCATCTCCAGCCCTCAGCCTGTGACATGGCTGCCCTCATTGTATCACAGGAACAAATAATCATAAACTATTGAAGCTGTTTGCAGCTAGATTTGCAGTGTAAACTATCTAAACTTTAGATAAGATATATAGACAAGTTAGTTATTATAGTTAGTTTTTCATCTCGGATCCGGTCTAAAGTGGACCTGTATTCAAAACTTCCTCTCTGCTCTAAAAGATAAGCAACAGCATAACAACCTTTAAAGAAAAACATTTATTTGTTACAGCTCACAGAACTTGTACAATGAATCTGCAGTGTGTCTACTTCCTGTATTCATGGAAGCAGACAAAGGGTTAACATCCTGTGTTTACATATTAGCTGTGTCTGCCGAGAACGGTTGAATTTCTGTGCTGACACAGATGAGATACCAAATTACACTTGAAGGTGAGGGGGAATTAGACAGGTTCTTCACCTTAAATACACACAGGGTGTATTTCACTCTGTTTTCCTTGTGTCCTGTGCAAGAGTTAAGGTCCACTTTAAAACTGAAGGTAATTACTTTTGTTTGTTTACCTTGTTTGCAATCACTTCAAGAAAGTAGTGGCTACCATAACCAATGATTGCGCTTTGCCTCTGTAAGTCAGGTTGCCTCTGTAAGCCGCTAGTGCATGCTGAATGCTTTCTGACCTGTGATAGAAATGGTAAAAAAGCAATTACTACTAGTGCTAGACAATGAGAGGCTGTTAGTTCCGGCTCGTGAAGAAAGTTAATTCAAATTGTCTGCTACCTTGACCTATCAGAATTGGCAGGACTCAGGAAGTGAATTTGATTGGCCCAATTTCAAGCCGCATACCAATTTTGCACAAAATTTGCATTCACCTTCAAATCTATAAATGCAACTCTAAATAATGTAGGTAAACAGGAGGTTCCGCTTAGGATAAGATACACTAAAATCCGGTTAAAAAGGAGGTAGCGATGGACTTGCCTCTGAGTAAATGACACAAGTAATCAAATGTATAAAAAGGCATTTAATTACAACATTCTGAACTCCGAGCAGAGCAACGGGTTTCGCAGGAATTTCCTGCTTCTTCAGGCAAAAATGTAGGAGTCTGTGGCACAGGAAGAGAGGTGCCGAGCCTACATTTGCTGTGCCACCGACTTCTGGCCTTTTGCCAGAAGAGGCAGGAAATATCTATTGACCCACAATGTTGCACTCCTCGATGCAGTCCAATACTATAGGTCAGTGATCTGCAAACTTGGCTCTCCAGCTATTAAAGAGAGTCTGAATCGTCCCTAAATCACTGTTTATAATCCTGTTAAGAATGATTGCCCTACCTAAAACACTGCATCCCCGCGGCTGAAGTCTCAATTCCCCCGAAATCCCCTGGTGAAGATAAGGGGATTGCTTCCTGTAGAGGCAGAGCTTTGGGCAGTGGCTCTGCCTTTACTCTGTCAATCTGTACAGATCTCCGCCTCCTCCCCGCCCCTCTCAGTCTTCTTTCACTGAGAGGGGCGGGAAGAGGCAACGATCATTGCAGATCGATTGGACTGGAGGCAAAGCAACAGCCCAAAGCTCCGCACAGGGGAGGACTGACCATTAGGGCACTCGGGCACGGACCGAGGGCCCGTGGTCAGGGGGGGGCCCGCCACCCGCCAGAGAACCCTGAGTAGGAGGGGAGACAGCCAGTGAAGGAGGGTGATGGGCATAGCAGCGGAGTCAATGACGTCGGTGACGTCATCGCGAGCGTCGCCATGGCGATGGGGGAAGCCTAGCAGGAGATCCCGTTCTGAACGGAATCTCCTGCTTGCGCTGATCGCCTGAGGCGATCGGAGGGGATGGGGGGATGCCGCTGCACAGCGGCTATCATGTAGCTAGCGCTAGGCTAGCTACTAGATTTAAAAAAAAAAAAAAGTGCTGCACCCCCTCCTGGGCGATGTAATTGTATCGCCCAGAGGGTTAACAGCTAGAGAGCCAAGTTTGCAGATCTCTGCTATAGGTCGTCAATCTACTACTGCTACCACTCCTACTCCCAATCACAATTTCCAGACTGATCCAATCAATAATTCTGATTGATTTCAGGTAAAAATGAATCATAATTATCATCAGGTAACCTTGTTGAGGCATCCATTTCTAGCAGATTGATTGATCAAATCTGCCGGGAATCAATAGGAAAATCGAAAAGTATATGGGCATCAGAATCGTTTATTTCACCAAGCATGACTGATTCCTGCCCAAAATTGGGTTTGGCACTAGACAAAGTAAAAGACATAGATGGAAAAGATAGGTGCACAACATGTAGTTAACAAAACCAAGAAACAACAGTATGCATCATACAAAACAATTTCAAATTGTGACACGAAAAGTCTAATCGGCTAGTCTTGTGGGCAGGTTCGCTGGTTGGCCAGAGAACACTGCCCAGGCCACAGCTTGTGTGGAGGGAAGACCCTGAGGGGATCGAAGTATGTGAAGGGAGTTCAGAAGGCTGACAGCAGAGGGAAAAAATTAGTTTGTGTGTGTGGAGATGGGCCGATGGAAGCGGCTGAAGAAGCAGTGACCTGGGTGAGAGGAGTCTCTGGCAATCCTCAGGACTCTAGATTGCAGTCTAGTGTTGTATAGGAGGGCATCTTTACAGAATGGGGCAGTTCTGATAAACTTCCTCCCTCCTCACTACTTTAAAACTTATTATCTCTGCTTACCAAAGTTCTGCCTGATTTCCAACCACGTCAACAATCTTTAATTTTAGAAGGACTGTTTCTGCATTTTATTTTTGGTGGAGAGCTTTCGCTTCCTGTTGGGCGAGTTGCAGCCTGCAATGGGCAGCCCCATATAGAATGCACATCTGTCTTCAGTGCCCTGAATCCAAGTATTCCTCTGAATCCTACAGGTCAAACTCCGGCCCGCGGGCCAAATCTGGCCCTCAGAGCTAGTGTTGGGCGAACACCTAGATGTTCGGAAGGTAGAAGACCGAGAGCCCAATATGGTGTAGTATGTATTAAACAGAAGTGGGGTGCAGTATGAAGTGTAAGTAATATACTCACAAACCCGGGTTGCCTCCGAAGCAACCACTGTTCAGGCAGGTGGGGAGAACAAGCCTGTCCCCACTCAGGATTAAGACGTCGCTCTCTGTAGATAGGAGGAAATGTTAGGGTAGATCACCCTTCCACCAAGGGTGGACTTCTGGATGCGCAAAGGTGTACAGAGGCGCTGGTAGGATAAAAGTTGCTAAAAAGTTTAAAATTGTTTCGGTTGTGGTGGTGGACCAGCCAACCATAAACAGACAAAATGCTGTCAATATTCAAAAATTATGCAATTTATTCGATTACTCCCAATGAAATTTCATTGGGAGTAATCGAATAAATTGCATAATTTTTGAATATTGACAGCATTTTGTCTGTTTATGGTTGGCTGGTCCACCACCACAACCGAAACAATTTTAAACTTTTTAGCAACTTTTATCCTACCGGCGCCTCTGTACACCTTTGCGCACCTAGATGTTCGGGTTCACGAACGTTCGCCGAACATCGCCGCGATGTTCGGGTGTTCGCGCCGAACTCCGAACATAATGGAAGTCAATGGGGACCCGAACTTTCGTGCTTTGTAAAGCTTGCTTACATGCTACATACCCCAAATTTGCAGGGTATGTGCACCTTGGGAGTGGGTACAAGAGGAAAAAAAAATATTTGAAAAAGAGCCCATAGTTTTTGAGAAAATTGATTGAAAAGTTTCAAAGGAAAAACTGTCTTTTAAATGTGGAAAATGTCATGTTTCTTTGCACAGGTAACATGCTTTTTGTCGCCATGCAGTCATAAATGTAATACAGAGAAGAGGTTCCAGGAAAAGGGACCGGTAACGCTAACCCAGCACAAGCAGCAGAACACGTGATGGAACAGGAGGAGGCGCAGGAGGAGAAGGTCACGCTTTTTGAGACACAACATCCCAGGCCTTGCATGAGGACAAATAGCGTGCGGATATAGCAATGCTTTTTGCCGCCATGCAGTCATAAATGTAATAAAGATGAGAGGTTCAATAAAAAGGGACCGGCAACGCTAACCCAGCAGCAGCAGCAGCAGCACACGTGATGGAACAGGAGGAGGCGCAGGAGGAGAAGGCCACACTTTTTGAGACGCAACCCAGGCCTTGCATGAGGACAAAAAGCGTGCGGATATAGCAATGCTTTTTGCCGCCATGCAGTCATAAATGTAATACACATGAGAGGTTCAATAAACAGGGACCGGAAATGCTAACCCAGGCCAGCAGCAGCAGCACACGTGATGGAACAGGAGGAGGCGCAGGAGGAGAAGGCCACGCTTTTTAAGACACAACATCCCAGGCCTTGCATGAGGACAAATAGCGTGCGGATATAGCAATGCTTTTGCCGCCATGCAGTCATAAATGTAATACAGATGAGAGGTTCAATAAACAGGGACCGGAAACGCTAACCCAGGCCAGCAGCAGCAGCAGCACACGTGATGGAACAGGAGGAGGCGCAGGAGGAGAAGGCCACGCTTTTTGAGACACAACATCCCAGGCCTTGCATGAGGACAAATAGCGTGCGGATATAGCAATGCTTTTTGCCGCCATGCAGTCATAAATGTAATACAGATGAGAGGTTCAATAAACAGGGACCGGAAACGCTAACCCAGGCCAGCAGCAGCAGCAGCACACGTGATGGAACAGGAGGAGGCGCAGGAGGAGAAGGCCACGCTTTTTGAGACACAACATCCCAGGCCTTGCATGAGGACAAATAGCGTGCGGATATAGCAATGCTTTTTGCCGCCATGCAGTCATAAATGTAATACAGATGAGAGGTTCAATAAACAGGGACCGGAAACGCTAACCCAGGCCAGCAGCAGCAGCACACGTGATGGAACAGGAGGAGGCGCAGGAGGAGAAGGCCACGCTTTTTGAGACACAACATTCCAGGCCTTGCATGAGGACAAATAGCGTGCGGATATAGCAATGCTTTTTGCCGCCATGCAGTCATAAATGTAATACAGATGAGAGGTTCAATAAACAGGGACCGGAAACGCTAACCCAGGCCAGCAGCAGCAGCAGCACACGTGATGGAACAGGAGGAGGCGCAGGAGGAGAAGGCCACGCTTTTTGAGGCACAACATCCCAGGCCTTGCATGAGGACAAATAGCGTGCGGATATAGCAATGCTTTTTGCCGCCATCCAGTCATAAATGTAATACAGATGAGAGGTTCAATAAACAGGGACCGGAAACGCTAACCCAGGCCAGCAGCAGCAGCAGCACATGTGATGGAACAGGAGGAGGCGCAGGAGGAGAAGGCCACGCTTTTTGAGACACAACATCCCAGGCCTTGCATGAGGACAAATAGCGTGCGGATATAGCAATGCTTTTTGCCGCCATGCAGTCATAAATGTAATACAGATGAGAGGTTCAATAAACAGGGACCGGAAACGCTAACCCAGGCCAGCAGCAGCAGCACACGTGATGGAACAGGAGGAGGCGCAGGAGGATAAGGCCACGCTTTTTGAGATACAACATCCCAGGCCTTGCATGAGGACAAATAGCGTGCGGATATGGCAATGCTTTTTGCCGCCATGCAGTCATAAATGTAATACAGATGAGAGGTTCAATAAACAGGGACCGGAAACGCTAACCCAGGCCAGCAGCAGCAGCAGCACACGTGATGGAACAGGAGGAGGCGCAGGAGGAGAAGGCCACGCTTTTTGAGACACAACATCCCAGGCCTTGCATGAGGACAAATAGCGTGCGGATATAGCAATGCTTTTTGCCGCCATGCAGTCATAAATGTAATACAGATGAGAGGTTCAATAAACAGGGACCGGAAACGCTAACCCAGGCCAGCAGCAGCAGCAGCACACGTGATGGAACAGGAGGAGGCGCAGGAGGAGAAGGCCATGCTTTTTGAGGCACAACATCCCAGGCCTTGCATGAGGACAAATAGCGTGCGGATATAGCAATGCTTTTTGCCGCCATGCAGTCATAAATGTAATACAGATGAGAGGTTCAATAAACAGGGACCGGAAACGCTAACCCAGGCCAGCAGCAGCAGCAGCACACGTGATGGAACAGGAGGAGGAGCAGGAGGAGAAGGCCACGCTTTTTGAGACACAACATCCCAGGCCTTGCATGAGGACAAATAGTGTGCGGATATAGCAATGCTTTTTGCCGCCATGCAGTCATAAATGTAATACAGATGAGAGGTTCAATAAACAGGGACCGGAAACGCTAACCCAGGCCAGCAGCAGCAGCAGCACACGTGATGGAACAGGAGGAGGCGCAGGAGGAGAAGGCCACGCTTTTTGAGACACAACATCCCAGGCCTTGCATGAGGACAAATAGCGTGCGGATATAGCAATGCTTTTTGCCGCCATGCAGTCATAAATGTAATACAGATGAGAGGTTCAATAAACAGGGACCGGAAACGCTAACCCAGGCCAGCAGCAGCAGCAGCACACGTGATGGAACAGGAGGAGGCACAGGAGGAGAAGGCCACGCTTTTTGAGACACAACATCCCAGGCCTTGCATGAGGACAAATAGCGTGCGGATATAGCAATGCTTTTTGCCGCCATGCAGTCATAAATATAATACAGATGAGAGGTTCAATAAACAGGGACCGGAAACGCTAACCCAGGCCAGCAGCAGCAGCAGCACACGTGATGGAACAGGAGGAGGCACAGGAGGAGAAGGCCATGCTTTTTGAGGCACAACATCCCAGGCCTTGCATGAGGACAAATAGCGTGCGGATATAGCAATGCTTTTTGCCGCCATGCAGTCATAAATGTAATACAGATGAGAGGTTCAATAAACAGGGACCGGAAACACTAACCCAGGCCAGCAGCAGCACACGTGATGGAACAGGAGGAGGAGCAGGAGGAGAAGGCCACGCTTTTTGAGACACAACATCCCAGGCCTTGCATGAGGACAAATAGTGTGCGGATATAGCAATGCTTTTTGCCGCCATGCAGTCATAAACGTAATAAAGATGAGAGGTTCAATAAACAGGGACCGGCAACGCTAACCCATCACAGTTGGTCATTGTTCATGTTACTTGGTTGGGGTCCAGGAGTGTTGCGTAGTCGTTTCCAATCCAGGATTGATTCATTTTAATTTGAGTCAGACGGTCTGCATTTCCTGTGGAGAGGCGGATACGCCGATCTGTGACGATGCCTCCGGCAGCACTGAAACAGCGTTCCGACATAACGCTGGCTGCCGGGCAAGCCAGCACCTCTATTGCGTACATTGCCAGTTCGTGCCAGGTGTCTAGCTTCGATACCCAATAGTTGAAGGGTGCAGATGGATTGTTCAACACAGCTACGCCATCTGACATGTAGTCCTTGACCATCTTCTCCAGGCGATCGGTGTTGGAGGTGGATCTGCACGCTTGCTGTTCTGTGGGCTGCTGCTGCATGGGTGTCAGAAAATGTTCCCACTCCAAGGACACTGCCGATACCATTCCCTTTTGGGCACTAGCTGCGGCTTGTGTTGTTTGCTGCCCTCCTGGTCGTCCTGGGTTTGCGGAAGTCAGTCTGTCGGCATACAACTGGCTAGAGGAGGGGGAGGATGTCAATCTCCTCTCTAAAGTCTCCACAAGGGCCTGCTGGTATTCTTCCATTTTGACCTGTCTGACTCTTTCTTCAAGCAGTTTTGGAACATTGTGTTTGTACTGTGGATCCAGAAGGGTATAAACCCAGTAATTGGTGTTGTCCAGAATGCGCACAATGCGTGGGTCGCGTTCAATGCAGTCTAGCATGAATTGAGCCATGTGTGCCAGAGTCCTGCCAGAATCCTCATCATCCTCTTGTGAGCGCTGTGATAGTTGTTGTGATGCATCATAGTCGTCACCTTCTTCCTGGTCTGCTTCTGCTGACCATTCGCGCTGAATTGTGGAAGTCCAACGTGCACCGCTCTGGCCCTCGTCAGTGGTGACAGGAAATTCCTGCTCCAACTCCAGCTGTTCCTCCTCCTCTTCTTCGTCATAGCTGCTGGGGCCAGCGTTTCCTGAGGCGGATGGCCTGATGTTGGTACCATCACGCTGATCGTTTTCTCCTTCAGATTCCCCCAGTTGCATCATGACAGCTGTTTCCTTGATTTTCAACATTGACCTCTTCAGTAAACACAACAGTGGTATGGTAATGCTGACTGAAGAGTTGTCACTGCTCACAAGCAACGTGGATTGCTCAAAATTTTGGAGGACTTGGCAGAGGTCCAACATGTTGGCCCAATCGGATCCACAGAAGCTTGGCAGCTGTCCGGATGCGCCTCGGTACTGCGCCGTCATGTACTGGACCACTGCACTCTTCTGCTCGCAAAAGCGGGCTAGCATGTGCAGCGTAGAATTCCAGCGCGTAGGGACATCACACAGCAAGCGATGGTGGGGGAGATTGAAGCGCTCCTGCATCTTGGCGAGTGCCCCCGAAGCAGTACTGGAATTTCTACAATGTTTGGCCACTCGTCGCACCTTCAACAGAAGATCGGCCACGCCTGGGTATGTCCTCAGGAACCGCTGAACTACTAGGTTCATCACGTGCGCCAGGCAAGGGATGTGTGTCAGCTTAGCCAACCTTAAAGCGCGAATGAGATTACTCCCATTATCACACACAACCATGCCCGGTTTCAGGTCCAGTGGTGCCAGCCACAAATCCGTCTGTTCCTTTATTCCCCTCCAAATTCCTCCCCTGTGTGCTGCTTATCCCCAAGGCAGATCAGCTTCAGCAACGCTTGCTGACGCATGCCAACAGCTGTGCTGCACTGCTTCCACGATCCTACTGCTGCTGGGTTAGCATTTCCGGATGAGGTACAGCTTTGAGATGCGTTGGAGGAGAAGGAGTCAGAGAGGTAGGTGCTGCTGTTGTTATCCAGTGGGAGGGACGGCGGTGCAGCTGTTTGCGGCGTGGGCAACACCCGCGCCGTAGCAGGTGAGGAATCGCTGCCAGGCTCCACAAGGTTCACCCAGTGCGCGGTAAGGGAGATGTATCGACCCTGGCCGAACGCACTCGTCCAGGTGTCAGTGGTGAGGTGAACCTTGCAGGCAACGGCATTCTTCAAGCTTCGGGTTATTTTGCTGACCACGTGCTCATGCAACTCAGGCACTGCAGAGCGCGCAAAGTGGTAGCGGCTGGGAACCACGTAACGTGGGATGGCCACTGACATCATGCCCTTGAAGCTGTTTGTCTCCACCACTCGATATGGCAGCATTTCGCAGGCCAGAAGCTTGGCTATGCTGGCTGTTACTGCCATGGACCGGGGGTCATTTGCTGGCAATTTCCTCTTGCGCTCAAACATCTCCGAGACAGACAACTGAACCGTAGGGCTGCACACTGAACGGCTGTTGGTTGTTGTGTTTGATGAACACTGGGAGACCTCAAGAGCACTACTCCGGAAAGTGACAGTGTCAGCGTCATCTGATGTTTGTGAATGTTGTGAACCACGCAATGGCTGGGCTACTGCTGCTGCTGAGGCGGGTCTGGTGGTGAGTCTGGTGACCCCAAGGGAGGCAGTGTTGCTGGTACCCTGTCCTGCCGCGTTTGCCCACAGAGTGGGATGTTTGGATAGCATGTGGCGGCTCATGCTGGTGGTGGAGAGGTTGTTAATACTTTTCCCCCTGCTCAGGCGGGTCTTGCACACCTTGCAAATCGCCATAGTACCATCCTCAGTGCAGTCTTCAAAGAAAGCCCAGACTTTGGAGCACCTGCCTTGCTGGCAATTTCTGTTTGCGCCTCTTTTGCCTCTCGCGCCGCCTACCTTGTGGCACAAGGCGAACTCGTGCAGCAGTGGATTCTTCAACAGACTCACCTGTGCTGCTGCTATGACGGCGATGTTCTCGTTCACAAACAAAATCTGGGTCTATGTCCACATTGTCCATACCCTCCTCTTCCATCTCCTGAAACTCGTCATATGTCATTGTGGGGGGCCGCCACCGTGGTGTAGAGCCCCCCAGAACAACCTCTGCGCAGCTCACTCCAACGTCGTCTTCCAGATCCAACGTCGTCCTCCAGATCTTGTCGGCCGACCTCCTGCAATTGCAACCCCTCCTGCCCAACTTGCTCTGGGATTTGGGTTTCAAAGTCCTCGGACTCGCCTTGTATTTCAGTGCGCGGTGCATTTCCCACAGTTAATGGTTGTGAATCCGGGCACAACATTTCTGGCTGTTCCTCCATTGACCTTTCAAAGGTGGAAGTTTGTTGGGCTAGGAATAGCTCCTGCGAATACCCCATTGTGTCCTGAGGTAATTCATCGGACTGGTTATCTGGCAGTTGTGTGCGTGGTGTCGCTGCCGGTTGTGTCAGCTTTGTGCCCACTGGCTCCTTGTAACTGGCTGAGGACTCGGACCTCGTGCGTGATGTGCTGGTGCTGCTTAACCCACTGCTGGACGCTTGAGAGGTCATCCAAGTAATTATCTGGTCCTGTTCTTTTGGATTTGTGAGGGTTGTTGTCCTGGACAACATGGGTGGTATTGAGTGGGTTTTCTTGGGTGCTCCCCTGTGGCCTGTACGTGAACCGTCAGGGGAAACACCTCTTCCCTTGCCCCTCCCTCTTTCACCGGATTTCTTCCTCATTTCACTTATCCTTAAAGTACACGCTGACTGGCAGCAGTACAGTGGCAGTACAGAAATGCTATACAGTGGTGGGTGAGCGGTGTACCACTATTCCCAGCAGCGACACAGAGCACAATGCTATACAGTGGTGGGTGAGCGGTGTACCACTATTCCCAGCAGCGACACAGAGCACAATGCTATACAGTGGCGGGTGAGCGGTGTACTACTGTTCCCAGCAGACACAGAGTGGCAGTAAACACAATAATGCTATATAGTGCTGGGTGAGCGGTGTACACAGAGTGGCAGTAAACACAATGCTATATAGTGTGGCTGAGCGAGTGGTGTACTACTGTTCCCAGCAGACACAGAGTGGCAGTAAACACAATGCTATATAGTGTGGCTGAGCGAGGTACACAGAGTGGCAGTAAACACAATGCTATATAGTGTGGCTGAGCGAGCGGTGTACTACTGTTCCCAGCAGACACAGAGTGGCAGTAAACACAATGCTATATAGTGTGGCTGAGTGAGGTACACAGAGTGGCAGTAAACACAATGCTATATAGTGTGGCTGAGCGAGCGGTGTACTACTGTTCCCAGCAGACACAGAGTGGCAGTAAACACAATGTTATATAGTGTGGATGAGCGAGGTACACAGAGTGGCAGTAAACACAATGCTATATAGTGTGGCTGAGCGAGCGGTGTACTACTGTTCCCAGCAGACACAGAGTGGCAGTAAACACAATGCTATATAGTGTGGCTGAGCGAGCGGTGTACTACTGTTCCCAGCAGACACAGAGTGGCAGTAAACACAATGTTATATAGTGTGGCTGAGCGAGGTACACAGAGTGGCAGTAAACACAATGCTATATAGTGTGGCTGAGCGAGCGGTGTACTACTGTTCCCAGCAGACACAGAGTGGCAGTAAACACAATGCTATATAGTGTGGCTGAGCGAGGTACACAGAGTGGCAGTAAACACAATGCTATATAGTGTGGCTGAGCGAGCAGTGTACTACTGTTCCCAGCAGACACAGAGTGGCAGTAAACACAATGCTATATAGTGTGGCTGAGCGAAGTACACAGAGTGGCAGTAAACACAATGCTATATAGTGTGGCTGAGCGAGCAGTGTACTACTGTTCCCAGCAGACACAGAGTGGCAGCAGTAAACACAATGTTATATAGTGTGGCTGAGCGAGGTACACAGAGTGGCAGTAAACACAATGCTATATAGTGTGGCTGAGCGAGCAGTGTACTACTGTTCCTAGCAGACACAGAGTGGCAGTAAACACAATGCTATATAGTGTGGCTGAGCGAGGTACACAGAGTGGCAGTAAACACAATGCTATATAGTGTGGCTGAGCGAGCAGTGTACTACTGTTCCCAGCAGACACAGAGTGGCAGTAAACACAATGCTATATAGTGTGGCTGAGCGAGGTACACAGAGTGGCAGTAAACACAATGCTATATAGTGTGGCTGAGCGAGCAGTGTACTACTGTTCCCAGCAGACACAGAGTGGCAGTAAACACAATGCTATATAGTGTGGCTGAGCGAGGTACACAGAGTGGCAGTAAACACAATGCTATATAGTGTGGCTGAGCGAGCAGTGTACTACTGTTCCCAGCAGACACAGAGTGGCAGTAAACACAATGCTATATAGTGTGGCTGAGCGAGGTACACAGAGTGGCAGTAAACACAATGCTATATAGTGTGGCTGAGCGAGGTACACAGAGTGGCAGTAAACACAATGCTATATAGTGGGCTGAGCGAGGTACACAGAGTGGCAGTAAACACAATGCTATATAGTGTGGCTGAGCGAGCAGTGTACTACTGTTCCCAGCAGACACAGAGTGGCAGTAAACACAATGCTATATAGTGTGGCTGAGCGAGGTACACAGAGTGGCAGTAAACACAATGCTATATAGTGTGGCTGAGCGAGGTACACAGAGTGGCAGTAAACACAATGCTATATAGTGGGCTGAGCGAGGTACACAGAGTGGCAGTAAACACAATGCTATATAGTGTGGCTGAGCGAGCAGTGTACTACTGTTCCCAGCAGACACAGAGTGGCAGTAAACACAATGCTATATAGTGCGGCTGAGCGAGGTACACAGAGTGGCAGTAAACACAATGCTATATAGTGTGGCTGAGCGAGCGGTGTACTACTGTTCCCAGCAGCGACACACAATGACTGGGGGGACCCTGGCTAGCGTGGCTGGAGCGCGAACTACCCTGCCTGCCTACCCAAAGCTAAACCCACAGACAAATGGCGGAGATATGACGTGGTTCGGGTATTTATTTACCCGAACCACGTGAAAGTTCGGCCAATCAGAGCGCGTTCGGGTCCGAACCACGTGACCCGTTCGGCCAATCACAGCGCTAGCCGAACGTTCGGGGAACGTTCGGCCATGCGCTCTTAGTTCGGCCATGTGGCCGAACGGTTTGGCCGAACACCATCAGGTGTTCGGCCGAACTCGAACATCACCCGAACAGGGTGATGTTCTGCAGAACCCGAACAGTGGCGAACACTGTTCGCCCAACACTACTCAGAGCCATTAATTTGGCCCTCAAGTGGTTTCCCCACTTGGTTTGGCCCACTCTAGACCACCAGGGAAACCATATTGGAGGTGAAGCCCTAGATCACCAGGGAAGCCATATGGGGGAGAGAGGAGGAAAGCACTAAACAGCAGGGAACTGTATAGAGGAGAGAATGGGGGCCACCTGGGAACGTTATAAGGGAGGAAGGTGGCCAGTAGACAATAGACATTAGGGTTTGCCCGCAACTTGGTCCCAGTGTACAATTTCGGCCAACTTTGTATTTGAGTTTGACACCCCTGCTCTAAATAGAGTCTTCATGAGGACTTCACTGTTTAGTGAGGAGTTAAAATTGTGACATCTGTTTATCAACATGAACCTATTAACATGAGCCTACCTTGAGGCCTTTTACGTTTGCAGGTGAAACCTGCGTTGTGTTACCCTAGTTTACCACAAGGGGCCGAAAAAGAAATGCAAGTCTATGGAGGCTGTTACACTTACTGCAGTCTGTGGCAGTGCGCCGGAAGTATCTGATCCGATGCAACAGCAGCAGAGCATTACCGCAAGCCCCGTGATTCAAGATACTCTGAGATACTTACCTTTGGGGGAAGCCTCGGGGTCCCAGTGAGGCTTCTCCGTTCTCTGTAGCCTGGGGAATTCAGCGCTGGCTCCCCCAAAACTCGACAAAGCCTGACAATTACTGCGCAGGTTCAGCAATATTTACCTACCACGATTCTGCACAGGCACAGTAGCGCTCTTCGTCCGGCTAAGGTGAAAATACCCGAGCCCGATTGATCCGCTATACTGCGCAGGTACAAAGGACGCACACCTCCGAAGTAGAGCAGATACGATCGGGCTTGGCTACTTCCACCTTAGCCCGAGCGAAGAGCCGCTACTGCGCCTGTGCAGGATCGCGGTGGGTAAATATTGCCCCCACCGGTGTTTGGGGGGTCACAGCGCTGGAGGAACAGGGAAGCCTCGTTAGTGTCCAGAGGTTTCCCCCTCCCGAGGTAAGTATCCCCAGAGGGTTTTTTTTCCGGTTACAGGTTTTCTTTAACGCATGGTGCTTGGGGTGATGCAAGTCTACGGGCGACGCACGTATTGTAAATGATGAAGCATGGTGCAATGTGGCGCACATGGGCAGACTGACAGGAATCCCAGTGATGTACTTCCTGCCCAGCAGGGAGTACGTCACTGAATGGGGGCGGGGCTATGCATATGACCCTGACGGCGCACTCTGTTTTTTGTGATGCAGCAAGAGCATTGCACTGCAATGCAAAACATAAGTGTGTAACCCCATTTATCCATTAGTACCAGGCCCCGGCTGAGGGGAATCCACCGGACACTGACTCAGATGAAATTATCAAAGATTTATTTGTGACCTAACGGTGGTCACTAGTAGCTTCAATCAACCCGTAACACTTCAACTACACAATACACCTCCCCTGCACATCACAGGTCAAAATACACAATCTTCTACTCTTCACAGCCGGTGCACTGGTAAAAGCTGCGGGATAAAAAGGTTAAGTTACATACAAATTATATATGAAAGTTGAGCTACAAAGGTCTTCTTGTACAACAATCAATCACTTTACAGCATGTTTACATCACAGTACCGTTGTTGGGGCATGGGATGGGAAAGGGGATGGTCTACTGAGCAATTCAGTTCCTAAACAGTTCTCGATCCCTTGCAACCAAGTCCAAGCTGTATTTCTCAGTAAAACCTTGGGGGGACTCGTAACAGTTCTTAAGATGGTACCGTATAGTTTCACAGTTTGTTGGTTGATCCCAATAGGATGTTCACCTTGTTCAAAGATCTCTCAGCCTCTTTACCCTCGATAATTTACCACAAACCCACTTTACACTTAACACACCTGTCTGGATAGTAACAAACACAATAAAATATAAATCAAATAATCAAAAAGGGTTAGGAAAATAAAAATAAACAAAATAAAATATAAAAGTAACCAATGCATCCAGCTGTACCACCAGAATCACCATCCCACAATATATAACTCTCTTTTTTGTGCACTCTGGCTTTTAGGCTGAATGAGCTCTAATTTAGAATTGTTGCAAAACTTGTACTCCAAGTAAGTTGACTCTGTATCTTGATCAGAGGTAAGTTCACTCCTCACTGTAGCACACTTTTAGTATCACAAGATGCAATGCAACTCCTCCTTTTTCACTTATCTTCTTCAATACTGACAGGTTCTCTTTTCTTTCACGGCCTTAGTTATCTCCTCTTTCTTTAGGACCGTGTACTCAGGTAATATGCATAAATCACACTTTGGTTCACTTTTTGTATCACTCTCTTAGTTACACTTCAGAACATAACACAGAAGAACACATGATCTTTAACTCTTGACTTGAAACGGACTTGACAGGCACACGGTCTCTGAATCAGGCCTAAAGCAAGCGGGTGGCTCTGTCATCTCAGCGGGGTACTTATTGGAGGCTGATAATGTCTCTTGTAACAGAAAGGCCTCACACTCAATACACTTCATATAGTAAGCAGCAGATTCCTTCACTTTAGCTGGCAGCTTATTCTTGCATCAACAACTGTATCATCAACACTAGTTCTCTGTATCTTTAAGGCTTTTGCACACAGACAGTCTCTAGTAACAGCACTATGAACAAGCATGGCCTCTTCAGGTTCTGGGTTGCTATATTTCTATCTCAGCATGCCTCCGCTGAACAATGGCTACTAACTGAACATACACTGTAACTTGTAGTTGGCTCTAGGGCCCATACTCATCTGACTGCCAGTGTTTCTTTCTGTCCGGGCTAGCTCGGATTTGCTCTGTGTACGCTGCCTCTGGTTACTGTCTAGCCTGGCTGCCGCTGTCTCTTTGCTCTGCTATGGTTGCTGCGTGGCTGCCGGGTCCCCTCTTAGTCTCTGGGGTGACTGCTGTGGCTGTTCTCCTTGTGGCCTCCTCCCCACTCTCTCTGCCGCCTCTTGACTTCTCAAGTTCCTCTCACCACTCCACTCGACTGGCGCGCTCTGACTCGCCTAGACCAGTTCCCTCCGGCTACACCCTTCTAGCTCCGCCCCTCCGCGCCTGTGCTGTAGCTTCCGACAGGCAGCGCAGGGCTTCTGGAAAGTTCCACTGCTCTGTGTGCTTTGGTCGCCTACCAACAGTCTATGCGACCATCAGGTGCTCGGATACCCCTTTTCAAAATCCGAATTCATTCGGATCCGGATACCCAGATATCCGGATCTGAATTGGATATCCGAACTTTCTGACATCCGCGTACATGCGGATATCCGAACGCATTATCCGGGATATCCGGCCGGATTCGGATATCCGAATAGAAAACCGGAAGTGTCCTTTAAATTGCATCTAAAACGTTTTTTAAGGTAAATAAGGCATGTAGCATCATGTTTTTTTAAAGGGAAACACTAATTGATTATGTGGGGACTTAAAATCCCGGGCGGATCACTCAGAAGCAGCCGTATCAGTCCGCCGCCAGTGCGTACACACGCCGGACTGTCGTTGGCACGCCCACCCAGCGGGAGGTAACGACGGACCCGTTGTTGCCTCCAGTCCGGCGTGTGTACGCACCTTTAGGTTTTTCCAGGGGCGTTCCTAGGGTCCTTGGAGATTGGTGGCACCTGTGGGCACAAGGTGGGTCGTGTATGGCAAAAAATGGGCGTGGTCATACAGTGAGTGGGCCATGGGTGGGGCCAAATTTACATGAACTTAGCAGCGGTTTAAGCTACAGATAAGGGGCCTGCCCATCGAAATATTGGATGGAGCCCCACGTCCTTTATTTAGATAATTTACAATCAGTATAGGCATAGTTCAGATCAAAGATGTATACGCACATACAATTTTCATTGGTCAATCACTGACCAATTTTACCACCCCCATGCAGTAAGTGGGCCAACAGACAATGAATTTGATGAACAGAGTTAAAATTGGCTAATCAAAATTATATGTGTATACCAGGCTTTACAGCTAATACTGTACATACTGAAAGTAGCAGGGATCAGCACACACTGCAGGTAGTTTACTATCAGTACAGGCACAGAGTAACAGCTTATACTGTACATACTGTAGGCAGCAGAAATCAGCACACTGCAGCTAGTTTACTATCAGTACAGGCACAGAGTAACAGCTTATACTGTACATACTGGAGGTAGCAGAGATCAGCAGACACTGCAGCTAGTTTACTATCAGTACAGGCACAGAGTAACACCTTATACTGTACATACTGGAGGTAGCAGAGATCAGCAGACACTGCAGCTAGTTTACTATCACTATAGGCACAGAGTAACAGCTTATACTGTACATACTAGAGGTAGCAGAGATTAGCACACACTGCAGCTAGTTTACTATCAGTACAGGAAGTACAGAGTAACAGCATACACTACACATACTGGAGGGAGCAGTGATCAGACCACACTTCTGCTTGTTTACAGAGTAAAAGCTTACACTTTACATACTGAAGGTTGCAGGGATCAGCCCACACTTTCAGGGGCGTAGCAATAGGGGGTGCAGAGGTTGCGACCGCATCAGGGCCCTTGGGCCAGAGGGGCCCACCTCAACATCATTATTCGCTCTTTATTGGTCCTGTGCTCATAATAATCACTTCTATAGATACTTTGAGTAGTAGTAATCATTAACAAACTGTTCCCCATCCCCTTCTTGCACCTCTGACACTCTAATTGCCATTGGCAGGTTTTGGTGTGCCATATCAATTATTGTTGTTAGTAGCAGATTTGCATATGATTTGCATCTGAATTGAATGCAAAGTGTGCAGAAAATCTATTTAGGTTCTGCACACTGAGCTGGTGGTCATTTCAGATGCAGCCTTAGTGGTATGCGCTGGCGTTCTCCTCGCTGTTCAACAAAATGTAAGTTACACTTTTTTTTTTTTGCTTAGCTGCTCCCAAGGTTTTAAAGTGTACCCGAGGTGACATGTGACATGATGAGATAAACATGTGTATGTACAGTACTAAACATATTAATAACCAGGCTGTTTTACTTGTTTTATTTTGCTGCCTGAAATAGTTAATTTTTAAGGCTGGAAATGACAGCTTCTCTCTTGTCAGAACCTTGTCAGGAATATAGTAAACATCACTGATAAGCAAATTACAGCCATAAATGTTTTTTGTGGCAAAATACATTTTCTACATATTTCTGAGAGCAGATGGAGAGAGAAAGGGTTAATATAGTTCATGTATTTTCATTTAGGGACACTTAATAGACTGCAACTGAGCAGAGACAACAAAACATTCAATCTACTTTCTAAATGTTTAAATATAAAATAAAATCCTGGGATGTCTTAAAAAGTCATTTTTAGGAGTAGGAGGATAAATATAATTGTTTATCTCATCAGTTTATTTTCACCTCGGGTTCACTTTAAATTTAGGTTAGGTCACTTGCCCGGAGGTTTGCCTCACCGTGGCGCAAGTGTCTAGTATAATATACTTTGCATGCAAACCATATTGGAAGCTAAAGTTCCTCTTAGTTTAATAAATGTTAGCACTTGTCTTGGATGCAGGGCATGCATTTTTCAGTCTGGCAGAGGCAGTGTATGCCTGTGCGATTAACCATTCAGTTGCAACATGTGTTTAGGGGTGCGCAGCCTTTCCCCCCACCTTTTCTTAACTTTGTAACTATGTAACTATTAGGTTAGCTGCTCCCAGCCCCTCCTCCTGAGTTTCCTGTTTGCATAATAAGTAGTAGCAGATTTGCATATGATCTGCATCTGAATTGAATGCGAAGTGTGCAGAAAATCTATTTAGGTGCTGCACACTGAGCTGGTGGTCACTTCAGATGCAGCCTTAGTGGTATGCGCTGGCGTTCTCCTCGCATATCAATTGTTATGTATAGAGTGCTTGGGGGGCCCCAATGTAAAACTTGCATTGGGGGCCCACAGCTCCTTAGCTACGCCACTGCACACTTTGGCGAGCTCACAGGCATAGAGTAACAGCGTATACTGTAGGTAGCAGAGATCAGCACACACTGCAGCTAGTTTACTATCCGTACAGGCACAGAGTAGCAGCTTACGCTGTACATACTGAAGGTAGCAGAGATCAGCCCACATTTCAAAGAGTTAACTATCAGTACAGGCTCAGTGCTTTTTAAATACATAATAATAATAATAATAATATGGTAGGACATTAGACTATGACTATGGTACTGACCTTACTATGAACTCTGTAAAGTGCTGCAGAAGAGGTCAGTGCTATATAAATACATAATAATAATATGGTAGGACATTAGACTATGACTATGGTAGGGATTAGATTGTGAGCTCTCCTGAGGACAGTGAGTGACATGACTATGTGCTCTGTAAAGTGCTGCAGAAAATGTCAGTGCTATATAAATACATAATAATATGGAAGGACATTAGATTATGGCTATGGTAGGGATAATATATTGGGGCTCCTCTGAGGACAATGAGCGGCATGACTACTCTATTAAGTGCTGCAGGAATGGCAGTGCGGAGGACGGGGCACAGACTGAGATGTACAAACACTCTATACCAGGGGTCCCCAAATGTTTTGGGTCGAGGGCCAGGTCAACATACTTTAGACTGCTGGGGGGCCGGAGTATACATAAGATGATGTACAAGACTTTGCGGGCCAGACAGTAAAGTATACCCAGGTGACAATCTGCAGTCTAATTGGACAGCAGTGTCACCTGATGTGGAATTTGAATGGAAACCAGCGAAATTACTGCTTTATGGCTTCCATGTGGATGGGTGGTGCCAGCACTGCTATTCCATATGTGGATCATCAATATTTAACGATGTCGCTGACCGCATCTGTAAGTAATACAGTTTCTGTGTAGGGGGCCGGTAAAAAAGCCTCAGGGGGCCACATTCGGCCCGCGGGCCTTAGTTTGAGGACCACTGCTCTATACACACACACACACACACACTCTATATATACACACACTATACACACACATACTCTATATACACACACACAGAGAGTCAGACACACACACAAACACAAACAGAGAGAGAAAGGAACACACATACATGGGGACAGATGGAGGCACACAGCACACAGCACACATGCAAAGTTTCCATACTACACACACTCTCTCTCTCTCTCTCTCTCTCTCAGCACAACACACATAGAGAAGGAAGGGGCAGGGACGGATCAAGACCAAGTTGCGCCTGGGGCAAGGTCAGGTTTTGGCGCCTAAAGGTCAGGTTTTGGAGCCTAAACTGCCATTCATTTTGCCGCCTTTTTAAGAATTTAACAAACTGCGCCTGGGGCAAGATACCCGCTTGCCCCCCCCCCCCCCCCTTTAGATCCGTCCCTGAGAAGGGGGAAGGCAGAGGGAGAGGGGAGAGAGAGACATTAGAAAGGAAACAAGCCAGACTGAAAGCCAGCCAGAGTATATTACCTCCCCCGACGTGCTGATTAGCTGCTGCATGCTCGGTGTCCCTGGCTGGCTCTGGCTGTCAGTCTGCTCTGTGTCCTTCTCCACTGACAGTCTTCAGCTTGCTCCAAGCCACATATCCTCCTCAGGCTTCAGTGTGTGCTGGCTGGGAAGTGCAGGTGCCGCTGCCCACTGATTCAGCTCTCCTGAGGGAAACTTGCTGGCTGCTGCTGCCCATGCTCCCCATCAGGCCCAGGAACTTCAGGAAGACCGCACTCCGTTCAAAACGGCTGGGAGGCGGAGCTTCAGTGTGGCCAATCTTGGAGATGACAGGGAGAAGGGGTAGAGCAGCTGGGTTGGTGCTATGCTGCGCTGGCCAATGCTGCAAGGGGAGCAGAGAGCAGCATAGCAACAAACGGGGACTGAAGTGCCCCGCATGACCCGACAGAGGTTCGTGGCACAGTGGGTGGAGATCCGTAGCACGTGCCTCGGATCTTTAGCCCTAGTGACGCCCCTGGGTTTATCACTGTATACAGCACTTGCTAGGCCAGCAGCACTGGAGATGTCTCGCAGTAAGCAGTAACAAGCAAGGACGAGATTTCTCATCATGGCACCTCTCCTTAATATACAGGGAGGCTGACCAAGGTTCCCTTCTGTGATTGGGTGCTAAGGCTTAGGCTGGGAGCCCTCTGATTGGCTCATTGAGGTCAGGAGGGGCTGGCCAGCGTTCCCTTCTGTGGTTGGTTAAATCCAATAATAATAATAATAATCCAAACATTTGTATAGCGCTTTTCTCCTGTCGGACTCAAAGCGCTCAAGAGCTGCAGCCACAGGGACGCGCTCAAGAGGCCACCCTGCAGTGTTAGGGAGTCTTGCCTTGAACTCCTTACTGAATAGGTACTTGACCTAGCCAGGATTCGAACCCTGGTCTCCCATGTCAAAGGCAGATCCCTTAACCAGTACACTATCCAGCCACTTGGTTGCTAGGGCTTAGGCTGGGAACTCTCTGATTGGCTCAATGACGTCATGGACGTCATTTCCTTAGTTACAGTATCTGGATTCGGATATCCGACCGGATATCTGGATTGCGGATAAATATCCGCGTAGTGCTATTCGGATTTGCAAAGAAATCCGGAATCCGGATCCGAGGTCGGATAGCTAAAAAGTTCGGATTTTCTGGGTAGTTTGGATATCCGGAATCCGGATGAGCACCACTGGCGACCATTACAACGCCTCCACTCCTCTCCCATGCGCTGTTTTAGTTCCACAGGCGAACATCTAAGGCAAAACTTAGCCTTAGATGCTAAAGTTACCTCACACATAGAAATACATTAGCAAAACTTTTGGGACCCTCTTTTAGAGGGTTACAAGTGTAAAACTGGCCTAAAGAAAACTTTTAAATATAAAAGGAGGTAAAAAAAATCAGATAATCAGATACCTCGGTACAAGAAAGCCTCTGGCTTCTTCTGACGCTTTCAATGTCCCCCCTCCAGAACCTGAACACAGCTGGATGGTAGCCCCTGGAGCAGTGGCGTAGCTAAGGAGCTATGGGCCCTAATGCAAGTTTTACAATGCCCCCCCCCCCCCCCCCCCCCCCAAGCACCCTATACATAACAATTGATACGGCGCATCAAAACCTGCCAAGGACAACCACAGTGTCAGAGTTGCAAGAAGGGAATGGGGAACAGTTTGTTAATGATTACTAATATTTAAAGCATATATAGAAATGATTATTATCAGCAAAGGACCAATGGAGAGCTAATACTGCAGTTGAAGGAGGGCCCCTAGGGGCCCCTCTGGCCCAAGGGCCCGATGCGGTCGCAACCTCTGCACCCCCTATTGCTACAACCCTGCCCTGGAGAGTCACAACCAAGCTTCCATTGCAGTGGCGCTCATTCATGGACAGGAGCTTGGCCATGCACACTCTTCAACAAAGCCCTTGTCAAAGAGGTTCAGAGCTCCCAGTGATGGATGGTGACGGGGATGGGGAAGCCAGTGGACCGTTCAGAGACTTCCCTCTTCTGAGGTAAGTAACCTTTGGGACACTGTTTTTTTCCCTTGAAGCACAGGTAAAATGAAAGGGATATGGAGGCTGCTATATTTATTTCCTTATTAAACGATACCAGTTGCCTGGCTGTCCTGCTGATCCTCTGCCTCAATTCCCTTTAGCCATAGACCCTGAACCAGCATGCAGCAGATCAGGTGCTCTGACGGAAGTCAGACTGGATTAGCTGCATGCTTGTTTTAGGTGTGCTTTTCAGACACTACTGTAGCAATAGAGATCAGCAGGACTGCCAGGCAACTGGTATTGTTTAATAAGGAAATAAATGATATAGCAGCCTCCCTATCCCTCTCACTTCAGGTGTGTTTGAAAGATATGATCTTCCCCTGACGTATCGGCTCTTGAGCAGCTGAAGGTGGGGAATTCACCGCCTGGCACAGCCAGGGTGTTTGTGAGGACTTGGCATTGGTGGTGGACAGGTGTCCTCCCCCCATGGAGTCACATCTGAGTGCGTCCACTGCTGAGCTCAGAGGCAACATGTTGTGGTTCTCTACCGCCAGGTAACACCACCGCGTATCAATCAATGACAAAAACGCTTCCATTCTGCTGCATTTTACTTCCACACTTATGGCATGGCGCCAGTGGGCGATAAATAAGACGCTGAACTGCTTGACATGTGCGAGGCTCAGCCTCCCCTCTGAAAGAGGGCTAAAGCTGCATGTGAGCAGCCTACAGGTGCATACACCGACACAATTACAGTCACCTGCAAGGTTTAGTAATTGATCCCTTGGGTGGCAGTTCGAGGCTGAATGTTGTACAGACACTTCACTAACCTCAAGCCTAGCGACCTGTTCTGTTGCTATGGAGGGAGGAGGGATGACGGCACAGCACATGACAGAGCAGAATCAGGCAGGAGGGGCAAGGAGAAGAACAAGGTGTTCAAGCTACACTAAGCCAAGATAATTTAGCGCCCTGGATCTCCCAGTGATGCATTGGGGCAGCCGTACACATGCTAGATTCTTGCCACCGACCCCACGTGTATGAGTTTTCACTGTCCAATGCATCTGCTCTCTTTTCCACTATAGGCTGAAAACGGATGCATTTTTCCTTTCCATAGCAGTGCATTGTGAAAATTCTTTTAGTTAAAACACGTATAGTGGAAACCGAGCCATAGAAAAATATGGACGCTACTTTGAAAATCAGTTCTCCTTTCACTTATAACTGAGAGCAACTGATTTAGGGCCCTTTTCCACTAAGAGCTGGATGCGGTGCCGCTTCCACATCGCATCCAACCGCGGGCACTTCCGCATCTCCCAATGTGGCCCCCCCATGGGAGGAGACGGGACACGGATGCAGCCATGCGAGAATCTGCAGCATGCTGCATATTCTTGGATTGCAGCGCTCAACTCCGCATAACCAGCACGCAATGGAAACTGTTCCACTGCCGTGCCTTGGTTTTAGTTCTGGTACGGTGCAATGCAGTAGCCGCATCAAACCATGTGGAAAAAGGCCCTAAAGCAAACTTGAACTGAAAAATAAAAGTCAAATTAAACATACACAAATCATAATTACCTCCTATATAGTCTATGCATCAAACTTTTCCCTCTCTCCTGCATCCTGTTTGTTCACTATGTTCGATGGAATTCTCTGTCCTCCATTTTAAAAATGTTCATGACCCCCATGACAGCTTCTGGATCAGCACACTGTTAAACTGTAATATGGCCCACTTGAGCCATCGGGAAACATGAATATTACCTTGCACATCAGTTGTCCTTCCAGTTATAACTGACAGCAACTGATACATAACTGACAGCAACTGATATATTTCAGTTCTGACAAAATTTTGTCATAACTGGAAGGATTCTTTGTTAGAAGAAAATGGCGAGCTTCTGGGAGGAACTGGCGCTGAGGTAAGTATGTAATATTCATTTGCATGTACATCATGTGTTTATTCAGTGGCGTAGCAATAGGGGTTGCAGAGGTTGCGACCGCATCGAGGCCCTTGGGCCCGAGGGGCCCCATAGAGCCCTCCCTGAACTTCAGTATTAGCTCTCTATTGGTCCTGTGTTCATAATAATCACTTCTATAGATACTTTGAATAGTAGTGATCATTAACAAGCTGTTCCCCATCCCCCTCTTGCACCTCTGACACTGTGGTTGTCCTTGGCAGGTTTTGGTGCGCCGTATCAATTGTTATGCATAGAGTGCTAGGGGGGCCCCATGTAAAACTCACATCGGGGCCCACAGCTCCTTGGCTACACCACTGTGTTTATTTTAAATAATTTTACTCGATTCAGGTACACTTTAGGTGTAAAAGGGCGCCAACAGTTCTTATGTCTATATTCAGTATTACCGGTACTTTATGATGCGACCAATTTCAGGCCGAGCATGTCGATTGGACACACTGCAAGATGTTGGGCTGTTGTGATCAATCAGGTGGGTGGCAATAACAACAAGCGATATCGGGACTAGCAACGAACGCGATGAAACCCCGGCGCTGTCCTCCCTAATTGCAAATGTCCCCGGAGCAATTTATCTGTCCGTGTCAGGCGCTGGCTCCGCTCATACATGCTCCCCAAGTGGCTTCCAGAGTAACATGGGCACATGTGACATCACACACGCCCCCGTGTACGCCGGCAACCATGTGTGGTGTGTGTATGCGGACTGTGGACAGAGCCTGGAACCAGCGGCTGACATGGACAGGTAAAGGGCACCTTTGACATTAGGGGGCACAGTGACAGGCCGGCGAGGCGGTGGATGTGGTGCCACAAGGCAGATTCCTGATCGATTTCAGCATGATATTGATTGTGAATTGGCCTGTGGTGTATGGGCAGCCGACAGATCTCTCTCTATTAGGCCTAAAAGATAAATCAAATTTAAACTGAAATCACCAAGATCACAATTTCGGTTATCGTTAAAGCAGCAATTATCACGATCACGTCATTTCCACGTGGGGGAAGTTTGAAGAAGCGGCTTCTAACTTCCCCAAAGTCCCGGCGCGTGCGGCCCACAGCGTTGGACATACCTTTCGCACGAGTCCAACGATGTCCATCCTTTATCGCCGTCTGCCGGCTCCTGTGGTTGGCAAAACTCTGGGTTCCTGTATGTCGCATGATATACAGGAAGTATTCCGTGCATTAGTGCCTGCAGGAGGCAAAGTGGATAGACGGGCATCGCTGGACTCGTGTTGGAAGCTATGTCCAGAACTGATGCAGCATGGGGAACAGAGGGTGCACAGAGAGAGAGACACAGAGAAAGAGAGCGGGCACAGAGATACAAAGGGGGCAAGAGAGAGACCTAGAGGAAACAAAGAGGCAAAAGGGGCACAAAGAGAGACAGGGGGACAGAGGGGGAACAAAGCTTGATTTGAAGGAAATCGTGAATTGAATAAAAATCGCAATTTTGGACAGAAATCGCTCAATTCAATTTTTCCTAAAATCGTTCAGGCCTACTCTCTATTCATTTTCGATCAGAGATTTGTCTATTGGTTGAATCTGCCCATCATCGCTAGATGTATGGATACCTTGAGGGTACGTTTCCACTAACGCGAATTTGCATGCGTTCGTCGCATGCAAATTCGCATAACCAATAAAAGTGAAGGAGCCTGTGTCCACTTGTCAGGAAAACGTTGCGTTTTCTTGTGCAGGAAAAATCTGCACAACAGAGTTATCCGAATTCGCATGCCGCACACCCGCACGCAAATCGTCGGTAATGTAACTAAATAGGAAAACCGCAAGCTCTTTAGTCTTGCGGTTTTCACGGCGTTTCCGCGTGCGATTTCGTCTAAAAACCCAAGTCAATGCTTGCCGGCATTGACATGGTTAAAATCGCGTCGTTAAAACCGCAGGCGATTCCGCGTGAAAATCCGCATGGACACGTCAACGAATCCGCAACCGGATTCGTTGACGCGGTTTCCGCAAGCAAATCGCGCCGCTCAAGTGGAAACGTACCCTTAGTGACTGACCCTCCGACAGGCAGGGCTGTGGAGTCGAGGAGTCGGAGCAATTTTTGGGTACCTGGAGTCGGTAGTTTCATAAACTGAGGAGTCGGATGATTTTTGAACTGACTCCACAGCCCAGCCGCCGGGTATCTCTGTCATTGCACAAGGTCAATAGGTCAACAACTGTAGGAACTGTACAGAGATCTACTGGTGTGGGGCCCACGGATTATCACACAATTACTAATCTACTACCAGGGCTGGTTATACAAATAGGCGAAGCAGGCATGTGCTTTGAAGCAGCTGATGCTAAAGAGGCAGATTCATGTGGCCAGCACAACCACTGCCACCACCCTGGTTTCAATCCCAGCTAGGGCACTATCTGCAGGTTTGTATGTTCTCCCTATGTCTGGGTTTCCTCTGGGCACTCTGGTTTCCTCCCAAATCCCAAACATAAGTAACTGATAAGTTAAAGGGAACTTGAAGTGAGCGGGATATGGAGGCTGTCATATTTATTACAACTTGCAATTTATTTACAATACCAGTTGCCTGGCAATTCTGGAATTTCCTTATGCTGTATTTTTGCTACACACCATCTACCTCCTAAATTTGGCATGCAAATTAAACCAATTTTACCCCCTTCCGTGTAGTGACTGGATGGAGTAATGGGTAAGGGCTCTGCCTCTGACATGGGAGACCTGGGTTCGAATCTTGGTTCTGCCTGTTCATTAAGCCAGCACCTATTCAGTAGGAGACCTTAGGCAAGTCTCCCTAAGGCCACATACACACATCAGACTATAGTCTTTGGAAAATGAAAGATCACAGACCAATCTTACCCCCTTCCATGTAGTATGAGAGCCATACCTACACAGTCTTTTCTATGGAGCTGAACTCCACATCAGACAGAAATCTTTGCAAGATGCTGCACACACACGGATGCTGCACACATGCAACAGATCATTATCTGCAAGATCTGTTCCTGCAAAATGCATTCATAGTCTATGATATCTGCAGATCAGTGGCGTAACAATAGGCCCTGCAGCCCCTGCTCCTGCGGGGGGGCCTGGGGCCCGCTCGGGGCCATTTTGTGGGGGCTGGAGGGGAAAGCCTTGGCCACAGTCGGCGGGGAGAGGGGAAGTTCTCCCTCACCTCGGGGCTCTCCCCTCTGCGCTCCCCTCCAGCTAGTTATAGTGTGTGGGCAGCAGCGGGCAGATACAGTGGAGGAAATAATTATTTGTCCAATAACAAAGAAATGAAAAGTCTCAGAACAGTATCATTTCAGTGGTAGGTTTATTTTAACAGTGGCAGATAGCACATCAAAAGGAAAATCGAAAAAATAACCTTAAATAAAAGATAGCAACTGATTTGCATTTCATTGAGTGAAATACGTTTTTGAACCCTCGAACAATAAAAGACTTAATACTTAGTGGAAAAACCCTTGTTTGCAAGCACAGAGGTCAAACGTTTCTTGTAATTGATGACCAAGTTTGCACACATTTTAGGAGGAATTTTGGTCCACTCCTCTTTGCAGATCATCTCTAAATCCCTAAGGTTTCGAGGCTGTCTCTGTGCAACTCTGAGCTTGAGCTCCCTCCATAGGTTTTCTATTGGATTAAGGTCCGGAGACTGACTAGGCCACTCCATGACCTTAAAGGGAAGGTTCAAGCAAAAAAAATAAATGAGTTTTACTTACCTGGGGCTTCTACCAGCCCCATGTAGCCATCCTGTGCCCTTGTAGTCACTCACTGCTGCTCCAGTCCCCCGCTAGCAGCTTTCTGACCTCGGAGGTCAGGGCCACATTGCATACATTTTTACGCATTCCAGCTAGTGCAGGAACAAATATTTACGCGTTGCACCACTAACGCGTAAAAATGTATGCGTTAATGTTCCTGCACTAGCGGGAATGTGTAAAAATGTACGCAATTCGGCCCTGACCTCCGAGGTCAGAAAGCTTCCAGCGGGGGACTGGAGCAGCAGTGAGTGACTACGAGGGCACAGGATGGCTGCATGGGGCTGGTAGAAGCCCCAGGTAAGTGAAACTCATTTTTTTTTTTTGCTTGGACCTTCCCTTTAATGTGCTTCTTCTTGAGCCACTCCTTTGTTGCCTTTGCTGTATGTTTTGGGTCATTGTCGTGCTGGAACACCCATCCACGAACCATTTTCAGTTTCCTGGCAGAGGGAAGGAGGTTGTCGTTCAGGATTTCACGATACATGGCTCCGTCCATTTTCCCGTTAATGCGATTAAGTTGTCCTGTGCCCTTAGCAGAAAAACACCCCCAAAGCAAAATGTTTCCACCCCCATGCTTGACGGTGGGGACGGTGTTTTGGGGGTCATAGGCAGCATTTTTCTTCCTCCAAACACAGCGAGTTGAGTTAATGCCAAATAGCTCTATTTTGGTCTCATCAGACCACAGCATCTTCTCCCAGTCACTCACAGAATCATTCAGGTGTTCATTGTCAAACTTCAGACGGGCCTGCACATGTGCCTTCTTGAGCAGGGGGACCTTGTGAGCCCTGCAGGATTTTAATCCATTGCGGTGTAATGTGTTTCCAATGGTTTTCTTGGTGACTGTGGTCCCTGCTAATTTGAGGTCATTCACTAACTCCTCCCGTGTAGTTCTAGGATGCTTTTTCACCTTTCTCAGAACCATTGACACCCCACGAGGTGAGATCTTGCGTGGAGCCCCAAAGCGAGGTCGATTGATGGTCATTTTGTGCTCCTTCCATTTTCGAACAATCGCACCAACAGTTGTCACCTTCTCTCCCAGCTTCTTGCTAATGGTTTTGTAGCCCATTCCAGCCTTGTGCAGGTCTACAATTTTGTCTCTGACATCCTTGGACAGCTCTTTGGTCTTTCCCATGTTGGAGAGTTTGGAGTCTGCTTGATTGATTGATTCTGTGGACAGGTGTCTTTTATACAGGTGATTAGTTAAGACAGGTGTCCTTAATGAGGGTGACTAATTGAGTAGAAGTGTCTAACCACTCTGTGGGAGCCAGAACTCTTAATGGTTGGTAGGGGTTCAAAAACTTATTTCACTCAATGAAATGCAAATCAGTTGCTATCTTTTATTTAAGGTTATTTTTTTGATTTTCCTTTTGATGTGCTATCTGCCACTGTTAAAATAAACCTACCATTGAAATGATACTGTTCTGAGACTTTTCATTTCTTTGTCATTGGACAAACTTACAAAATCAGTGAGGGGTCAAATAATTATTTCCTCCACTGTACATACCTTTTTCCATGCGTTCCGTCACAGACTCCTCGCTCTAGCGGCTGACGTCACTTCCGGAAATGACGTCAGCCGCTAGAGCGAGGAGTCTGCGATGGAACGCATGGAAAAAGGTATGTACCTGTCCACCGCTGCCCACACACTGTAACTAGCTGGAGGGGAGCGCAGAGGGGAGAGCCCCGAGGTGAGGGAGAGGGGGGGGGAACTTCCCCTCTCCCCGCCGACTGTGGCCAAGGCTTTCCCCTCATGCTGCCACCCCTCCAGCCCCCACAAAACGGCCACGAGCGGGCCCCAGGGGGGGGGGCCGCTCTGAAATTCTGCAGGGGGGCCCGGTGGGGCCTAGTTACGCCCCTGCTGCAGATCCTCATATACACCTTGTTTAACAGACATTCATCTGCAGATCAGACAATCATCTGCAGATCTGAAGATCCGTCCTGGTGGATCTGATCTGCAGATGAATGTCTGTTAAACAAGGTGTGTATGAGGATCTGCAGATATCATAGACTATGAATGCATTTTGCAGGAACGGATCTTTTGCAGGAACGGTTCTTTTGCAGATACTGATCTGTTGCATGTGTACAGCATCTTTGTGTGCAGCATCTTGCAAAGATTTCTATCTGATGGGGAGTTCAGCTCAATAGAATAGACTGTGTAGGTATGGCTCACATACTACATGGAAGGGGGTAAAATTGGTCTGTGATCTTTCATTTTCCAAAGACTATGGTCTGATGTGTGTATGTACCCTAAGGCCTGGAATCCACTGCAAAACGCTATCGCTAATCACAAGCACTAGCATTTTGTATGAGCAGTTTGTCAGCGGTTTCATGAGCGTTTTAGGAAGTGATTTTACAAAGTGTAACAATTTGCCAGCGATTAGCATTTTAAAGTCTGATTGGTCCTTTCAATTAATTTTAATTTTGTTACAGTGTGTGGTAAGGTTAAAACGCTAGCAAAATCGCTCCATGCAGGTTTTAATGAGAGATTAAGCCAGCGTTTATATACTTTACATTGAAGCGCTAACGCTCCCAAAATGCTGCATGTCCTGCGTTTGCGATTTGAGGAATCGCAAACGCTCCAGTGGAAGTTGCCCTATCCATTAACATTAGCTGAGCGTTTTGGCAAAACGCTAGCGTTTTGAATCGCTCCAGAAATGCTCAAAAAAAACGCTCTTGTGGGTTCCAGCCCTTACACTGCTACTGCCTATAGAGCGTGTCCTAGTGGCTGCAGCTCTGGTGCTTTGAGTCTGCTAGGAGAAAAGCGCGATACAAATGTTATTTGTCTTGTCTTGTATGAAAGCATACTCTACACAGTCTATTCTATTGAACTGAACTCCCCATCAGATAAAAATCTTTGCAAGATGCTGCACACAAAGATGTTTGTACGCATGCAACAGATCAGTATCTGCAAAAGATCAGTTCCGGCAAAAGATCCGTTCCTGCAAAATGCATTCATATCTGCAGATCTCATAAACACCTTGGTTAACTTCAAATCTGACGATCATCTGCAGATCTGACAATCATATGCAGATCTGACGATCCATCCTGGTGGATCTGATCTGCAGATGAATATCCATTAAACAAGGTGTGTGTGAGATCTGCAGATATCATAGACTATGAATGCATTTTGCAGGAACGGATCTTTCCGTTTCTGGAGCAAAAAAGGACAACCCAGCATGCCCTGCAACTTCATTTGTGTGATAATGTACCAAATAAGAGTCAGGTAAACTGGGGAATGATCATTTATCAACAAGAAAAGTAATAGTGATTTTAACTTTTAGATTGCTTGGTTAGCATCCTTATTACTTGTTTACCAGATAAAAATAAAGAATTGACACACTTTAAGAAAGGCAAGACTCCTTACTTTTTTTGAGACTGCCAGCAGTACAAGCTTGTTGAAAAAAAGACTTCACCCGAGACCAGATATACATCGCTGGAACCTTATAGGAACAGATGTTCTGGCACCATAAACCCGCCCTCCATCGAACCCATGAACCCGCAATGCGAATGCACGCCGCTACGGCGCCTGCCCTACCACTCTTTTTTCTTCCCGGTGTGCCTGTGCTCACCATCCCACACCGGAGCATGGAGACGGTCCAGATGGGTGGGCTGGATGGGCAGAGCTGCCCCAAAAGCAAGACCTCTGGAGGAAGCCGTTCCTGGTACTTTTCTGTTAGCTGGGCGCATCCACTAGGTGGTGACAAAACTTCACCAGAATTACATCTTTCCCTACTATCCATGGCGGCCTGGAGGGGGAATAGTAATTATCGCCACCTAGTGGATGCGCCCGGCTAACGGAAAAGTACCCCATTCCTTCTAACATCTCATATCTGGTGCAGAAACTTCAACTGAGCATATGAGAGTCAGAATCAGAGATAATATGGCATTCCAGTGTGGTGTGGTCAGATACTGCATAATACAGTGCAATAAGTTAAAGGATACCCGAGGTGACATGTGACATGATGAGATAGACATGAGTATGTACAGTGCCTAGCACACAAATAACTATGCTGTGTTCCTTTTTTTCTTCTCTGCCTGAAAGAGTTAAATATCAGATATGTAAGTGGCTGACTCAGTCCTGACTCAGACAGGAAGTGACTACAGTGTGACCCTCATTGATAAGAAATTCCAACTATAAACCACCTTCCTAGCAGAAAATAGCTTCTGAGAGTTCATAGATTTTAGCTCTGGCATACTTCAATGAATGTGTCATTGAGCAAAAACAATAAAACAGTTAAAACTTGAAAAATAGATTTAAACCTAAAATAAAACTGTGGAATATCTTAACCACTTCGGTACCAGCAGCCTCTGCCCCCATAAGGATCAGAGGCTGCTGGTACGCTAAAACGCTGCATACCGACGAATCGGCGCAATAATCCATCTCTCCCGCCGGTCACGCCGCTCTGTCCCCGACGCAGGCTGCTCTCTCTGCCGCCTCTATGACAGCAGAGCGCTGTGCGCAGATCAGGAGCCGCTTTCATTGGCTCCTGTCACTCAATGTAAGTCAATGGGATTGGCTTACAGTAATGACAGGGCCAGAAGCCAATGAAAACGGCTCCTGCCCGGCTCACAGTGCTCGGCCATCATAGAGGCGGCAGAGAGAGCAGCCTGCGTCGGGGACAGAGCGGCGGGAGCAGGCGGAGGCGCGCGGTGAGTGGGGAGTAGAGCTTACGTCCGGTCAGAACCGCAGCGCCACCCGCCCGACGTAGATTTGTACTGCGTCGGTTCCTAATTGGTTAAAAAGTCATTTTTAGGAGAAGGAGGATAGATACAATTGTTTATTTCATTTGTTTATTTTTGCCCCAGGTGTCCTTTAATGTAAATGTTTAAGAATGTTATGGCAGTTGTCTGAGCTTTGATCCTGCGAAAAAGTATTTAGGTATTTATAAGAGCAACTGAATAGTAAATTAGGAAAAAAGGGTTTGCTTGGAACAAGTACACAGCCAGGGGTGTCACAGCTGGAACAAGCATGCAGCCAGTCACAGAGGGAACAAGAATGCAGCCAGTGGAGTCATGCCTGGAACAAGCATGCAGCCAGTGGAGTCACGCCTGTAACAAGCATGCAGCCAGTGGAGCAATGCCAGGAACAAGCACGCAGTCAGTGGAGTAACGCCTGGAACAAGCATGCAGCCAGAGAAGACACACCAGGAACAAGCATGCATCCAGTGGAGTCACACCTGGAGCAAGCATGCACCCATTGGAGTCACACCTGGAGCAAGCATGCACCCAGTGGAGTCACACCTGGAACAAGCATGCAGCCAGCGGGGTCACACCTGGAACAAGCATGCAGCCAGTGGAGTAACGCCAGGAACAAGCACACAGCCAGTGGCGTCACAGCAGGAACAAGCATGAAGCCAGTGGAGTCATGCCTGGAACAAGCATGCAGCCAGTGAAGTCACACCTGGAACAAGCATGCAGCCAGTGGAGTAACGCCAGGAACAAGCACACAGCCAGTGGCGTCACAGCAGGAACAAGCATGAAGCCAGTGGAGTCACGCCTGGAACAAGCATGCAGCCAGTGGAGTCACGCCTGGAACAAACATGGAGCCGGTGGAGTAACTCCTGGAACAAGCATGCAGCCAGTGGAGTCACGCCTGGAACAAACATGGAGCCAGTGGAGTAACGCCTGGAACACACACGTAGCCAGTGGAGTCACACCTGGAACAAGCATGCAGCCAGTGGAGTCACACCTGGAACAAGCATGCAGCCAGTGGAGTCACGCCTGGAACAAGCATGCAGCCAGTGGAGTCACGCCTGGAACAAACATGGAGCCGGTGGAGTAACTCCTGGAACAAGGTTAGATAGGTGCCAGCCTGCAGTATAGATTAGATAGATAGGTGCCAGCCTGCAGTATAGATTAGATAGGTGCCAGCCTGCAGTATAGGTTAGATAGGTGCCAGCCTGCAGTATAGATTAGATAGATAGGTGCCAGCCTGCAGTATAGATTAGATAGGTGCCAGCCTGCAGTATAGGTTAGATAGGTGCCAGCCTGCAGTATAGATTAGATAGATAGGTGCCAGCCTGCAGTATAGATTAGTTAGGTGCCAGCCTGCAGTATAGGTTAGATAGGTGCCAGCCTGCAGTATAGATTAGATAGATAGGTGCCAGCCTGCAGTATAGATTAGTTAGGTGCCAGCCTGCAGTATAGGTTAGATAGGTGCCAGCCTGCAGTATAGATTAGATAGATAGGTGCCAGCCTGCAGTATAGATTAGATAGATAATCTATACTGCATTCCAAACATTTTTTACAAATAAATAATTGCAAAGTGGGGTGTGCGTAATTATTCAGCCCCCTGAGTCAATACTTTGTACAACCACCTTTTGCTGCAATTACAGCTGCCAGTCTTTAAGGCTACTTTCCCACCAAGACATTGCGTTTTAGGGGACGTTATGGTCGCATAACGTGCCCCTAACGCAACGCATGGTGGTGTTGAAGTTGGATGTCAGATTGAGCTGCGCTATTATGCAGCTCTCAAAGCAGCGGCTCCAGGTTAGTGATAGGAAGTCCGGATCTTTTTAAGGATTCGGATCATTTGAATCGGATCATTGAAAAGATCCGGATCTTTGAACCGAATCATTTGAATCATTTTACTAGGGAAGCAGACTGGGTGAAATGACTAGCAGGACAGGACTTTTCCTGCACTGTACATTCTGTATGTTCCTGTTTCTTCCAGACAGACATCCACTGGGAACCGAATCTTTCATTGTGATGATCCGTATGATTCGACTCACAAAAAAGATCCGGATCAAATGAACGATTCGTTCATGATCCGGACAACACTACAGTCCCACCAGGAGTCACCACAGTGCAGTGAATATTAATTAGCCATGGCAGCAGAGGAGGAGGGGAGACCTCCTCCTCCAACATTACTGAGCATGTGCAAACAGTCTAACGTGGCTTAGCCCAGTATAACGTACAGCATGCAGCACTTTGTTTAAACGTGCTGCGTTACTATGTAACGCAATGTGTGCACTGTGAACAGCACATTGATTTTACAGTGCTGTGAGTTAGGCTGCGTTACTGGCTGCTGTAACGTGGGACTTTAACGTCCCACTGTGAAACCAGCCTTAGGGTATGTCTCTAAAAGCTTTGCACATCTAGAGACTGAAATCCTTGCCCATTCTTCTTTGCAAAACAGCTCCAGCTCAGTCAGATTAGATCAGGGGTCCCCAAACATTTTGGGTCGAGGGCCGGGTCAACATACTTCAGACTGCTGGGGGGCCGGAGTATACAAAAAAATTATGTAGAAATCTTTGTGGGACAGATGGTAAAGCATGCTCAGGCGACAACCTTCAGTCCAATTGGACAGCAGTGTCACCTAATGTGGAATTTGATTGGAAAGCAGCAAATTACTGCTTTCTGGCTTCCATGTGGATTGGTGGTGCCAGCACTGCTATTCTATATGTGGACCAACAATATTTAAAGATGTAGCTGACTGCATCTATAAGTAATACATTTTGTATATGGGGAGGGGGGGCGGTAAAAAAGCCTCTGGGGGCCGCATTCGGCCCACGGGCCTTAGTTTGAGGACCACTGGATTAGATGGACAGCGTTTGTGAACAGCAGTTTTCAGATCTAGCCACAGATTCTCGATTGGATTTAGATCTGGACTTTGACTGGGCCATTCTAACACATGGACAGTGGCGGCTCCAGGAATTTTTTTAGGGGGTGCTATGCAGGTGCTGGACCAATTTCCGGGGGAGCTGACGACCTGCGGCAAAAAATGGGTGTGGCTACATACGAAAATGGGCGTGGTCATGACTGGATGAGGGCGGAGCTAACTGTAATTTAAAGTGAACCCAGGGTGAGAGTGATATGGTGGCTGCCATATTTATTTCCTTTTAAACAATTCTAGTTGCCTGGCAGCCCTGCTGATCTATTTGGCTGTAGTAGTGAACTGAATTACACCAGAAACAAGCATGCAGCTAATCTTGTCAGTTCTGACAATATTGTCAGAAACCCCTGACCTGCTGCATGTTTGTTCAGGGTCTATGGTTGAAAGAATTAGAGGCAGAGGACCAACACGTCAGCCAGGCAGCTGGTATTACTTAAAAGGAGATAAATATGGCAGCCTCAATATTATTCTCACCTCGGGTTCCCTTTAAAAGTGCAACGCAAAGACAGAGGGCCCAAGTTTTGGTGACCCTTTCCCCAGAAAATTCACATAATTGTGCAGGTTTTCTCAAGAAAATACACGTAATGTGAGCAGATTTGAACAAAAAACATATTCAATAACCCCAATATGCACAATCGTTAGCAGATATGCCCCCAATATGCACAATCGGTAGCAGATATGCCCCCAATATGCACAATCGGTAGCAGATATGGCCCCAATATGCACAATCGGTAGCAGATATGGCCCCAATATGCACAATCGGTAGCAGATATGGCCCCAATATGCACAATCGGTAGCAGATATGGCCCCAATATGCACAATCGGTAGCAGATATGGCCCCAATATGCACAATCGGTAGCAGATATGACCCCAATATGCACAATCCGTAGCAGATATGACCCCAATATGCACAATCCGTAGCAGATATGACCCCAATATGCACAATCCGTAGCAGATATGACCCCAATATGCACAATCCGTAGCAGATATGACCCCAATATGCACAATCCGTAGCACATATGACCCCAATATGCACAATCGGTAGCAGAAATGACCCCAATATGCACAATCCGTAGCAGATATGACCCCAATATGCACAATCCGTAGCAGATATGACCCCAATATGCACAATCCGTAGCAGATATGACCCCAATATGCACAATCCGTAGCAGATATGACCCCAATATGCACAATCCGTAGCAGATATGACCCCAATATGCACAATCCGTAGCACATATGACCCCAATATGCACAATCCGTAGCAGAAATGACCCCAATATGCACAATCGGTAGCAGAAATGACTCCAATATGCACAATCGGTAGAAGAAATGACCCCAATATGCACAATCGGTAGCAGATATGACCCCAATATGCACAATCCGTAGCAGATATGACCCCAATATGCACAATCCGTAGCAGATATGACCCCAATATGCACAATCCGTAGCAGATATGACCCCAATATGCACAATCCGTAGCACATATGACCCCAATATGCACAATCGGTAGCAGAAATGACCCCAATATGCACAATCTGTAGCAGATATGACCCCAATATGCACAATCCGTAGCAGATATGACCCCAATATGCACAATCCTTCCTCCGCAGTTTTGACCACAATCAGCACCACCTGAAAAAGAAAAGAAAAACCCATTTACTCACCTACAGCCAGAAGACCTTCTTTCCCGAGTCCCGACCTCCTGTCCCGACCTCCTTGTGGCGCCCGCACGCCCACGATCCTCTTCCTTCCTGACGTCACGAGACTTCCTGCCTGCATGCTGAGAGCAGGGCTACGGGAAAATGGCCGCCCGAAGCCATGCACTGCAGACTCGAAGTCTGCAGAACAGGGCTTCGGGCGGCCATCTTACCGTAGCCCTGCCTGCTGCTCCGGGCTGCCGCTGTGTGAACTGACTTGGCGTCTTTTAGACGCCTGAAGTCAGTTCAGTCCAGGGGGTGCTTGGACAATTCTAGCTTTATGTTTAGGGTCGTTGTCCTGCTGGTAGGTGAACCTCCACCCCAGTCTCAAGTCTTTTGCAGACTCCAAGAGGTTTTCTTCCAAGATTGCCCTGTATTTGGCTCCATCCATCTTCCCATTAACTCTGACCGGCTTCCCTGTCCCTGCTGAAGAGAAGCACCCCCAAAGCATGATGCTGCCACCACCATATTTGACAGTGGGGATGGTGTGTTCAGAGTGATGAGCAGTGTTAGTTTTCCGCCACACATAGCATTTTGCATTTTGGCCAAAAAGTTACATTTTGGTCTCATCTGACCAGAGCACATTCTTCCACATGTTTGCTATGTCCCCCACATGGCTTGTGGCAAACTTCAAACGGGACTTCTTATGCTTTTCTGTTAACAATGGCTTTCTTCTTGCCACTCTTCCATAAAGGCCAACTTTGTGCAGTGCACGACTAATAGTTGTCCTTCGGACAGATTCCCCCACCTGAGCTAAAGATCTCTGCAGCTCGACCAGAGTCACCATGGGCCTCTTGACTGCATTTCTGATCAGCGCTCTCCTTATTCGGCCTGTGAGTTTAGGTGGACAGCCTTGTCTCTGTAGGTTTACAGTTGTGCCATACACCTTCCATTTCTGAATGATCGCTTGAACAGTGCTCCGTGGGATGTTCAAGGCTTTGGAAATCTTTTTGTAGCCTAAGTCTGCTTTAAATTATCAATAAGTTTATCCCTGACCTGTCTGGTGTGCTCTTTGGACTTCATGGTGTTGTTGCTCCCAATATTCTCTTAGACAACCTCTGAGGCCGTCACAGAGTAGCTATATTTGTACTGACATTAGATTACACACAGGTGCACTCTATTTAGTCATTAGCACTCACACTCACCAGGCAATGTCTATGGGCAACTGACTGCACTCAAAGGGGGCTGAATAATTACGCACGCCCCACTTTGCAGTTATTTATTTGTAAAAAATGTTTGGAATCATGGATTTTCGTTCAATGTAAAGTATATAATCACTGGTGTAAACGCTCATCAAAACTTGCTCGGAGCGATTTTGCTAGCGTTTTAAGTTAATGTACACTGTAACAAAATTAAAAATAATTGAAAGGACCAATCAGACTTTAAAACGCTAATCGCTACCCAAGCGCTGGCAAATTGATTACACTTTCTAAAATCGCTCCCTAAAACGCTCAGGAAATCGCTTACAAAACGCTAGCGATAGTGATTAGTAATAGTGTTTTGTAGTGGGTTCCAGGCCTCAAGGTTGAGGTACGTACTCTATTAGATGGATAGATGCGGCGTATGCTACGACGCGGGTCGGCTAGTATAATAAAATATCTTAGAGAGTGATCAATTAATTAGGGCACTTTTCTACTAGGCACATTTCGTTTGAAAATGTTTAGATTTCAGGGTTGAACCATGGCTAAGGGGGAACCAACTGGATCCCAATTCCTTCTCAGGTGGTCCGCGTGTTCCCAGACTTTTCACTTGAGTGTGTAAGAGGGGTACCCATTATGACCACCTATCCCCCTCATCATTTTCCAAACCTAGCAAAGAAATGAACAGCGCTACTTAAAAACAGATGAGTGCTTACCTGCAAAAAAGTGCACACCCCACTCATGGGATTCAAATGCACAATGAGCATACACATGACCTGTCTACCACTTGGAGGATGTTAGTTTCACTAACAATTTGCAATTTGTTAGGTACTTGTCCCTCCCACTGTCGAAGAAGTCTTTCCTCCATGGGAGGGGACCTAACACTAACTAAATTCTACCTATACCTATGCATATGCATAGCCTGGGCGCGCTACCAGTAAAATCGAGAATTGCGCAAAAAAAGTGGGATCAGCGCATCACCAGGCCGCCTCTGAATGGCCCCAGCTCAGAGATGCGCTGGGCCCCCCTAGAAACTGCAAACGCACCTTGAACCCAAACAGAGGCTCTGCATATACACCAAAGGAAAACTATTAAGTGGGAGCAGCTGACCAGAAATAAATCAATCAAACATAGCAAAGAAATGAACAGCGCTACTTAAAAACAGATGAGTGCTTACCTGCAAAAAAGTGCAGACCCCACTCATGGGATTCAAATACACAATGAGCATACACATGACCTGTCTACCACTTGGAGGATGTTAGTTTCACTAACAATTTGCAATTTGTTAGGTACTTGTCCCTCCCACTGTCGAAGAAGTCTTTCCTCCATGGGAGGGGACCTAACACTAACTAAATTCTACCTATGCATATGCATAGCCTGGGCACGCTACCAGTAAAATTGAGAATTGCGCAAAAAAAAGTGGGATCAGCGCATCACCAGGCCCCCAAACCGCCATCCCCTATACCTCTTTCACTCCAATCCCCCAACCCGCCCTAAAAGAGCCTACCTTGCCGTGGTGGGCCGGCTTACAATCCTATTGGCCAAAATGTGTTTTACTTTCAGCCAATTGGATTAACCAAAGTACTCTGCCAAAAAAAGAACATAATAAAACATCTGAAGGGGAGAACATCTAATTAGGGCCCTTTTCCACTAAGCACATTTTGATCCATAAATCGTATTGTGCCCGTTTTGCCAATAGCAACAGCCTGGCGATGAATATGTAAAATGCCTTGCCGGGTTTTAGAGCCAGGAAAAGGTCCTCCAGCACCCAAGGCTGAGACACCGAAGTGCGCCCCCCCCCCCCCATCCCTCCTATCCCAGCTGTCCCACACTGATTGCTATTAGCATAAGAGGTGCCCTATGCACCCAACCCCCACCAACACCTTAAAGAGAACCAGAGATGTTGGGTGAAAAGGTTTTATACATACCTGGGGCTTCCTCAAGCCTCATAAGCCTGGATCGCTCCGACGCCGCCGTCCTCCGCTGCCTCTATCCGCCGGTGCCGGGTCCCGTAGTTTCGGCCAGTCGGGCCAGTCGACGTAAGCACGCTTCCAATTTACCGCATCACAGGGGCTCCCTTCGAATCCTTACCCGTGCGGCTCCATACTACGCAGCCGCATGCGTATGGATATGGAGGGAGCCCCTGTGATGCGGAAAATTGGTCGCGTCTGCCGGAAATGACGGGATCCGGTACCGGCAAAAGAGGAATCGGAGGACGGCGGCGTGAGAGCGATCCAGGCTTATGGGGCTGGAGGAAGCCCCAGGTATGTATAAAAGCTTTTCCTATTTTTTTATTTTCCTTCCTCTCTGGTTCCCTTTAATCTCCAGTTATCTGGTTTGCAGTCACTGCTATGTTCCCCTTTTTCCTATGCTTCAAACACAATAGGGAAATGATAGCTGAGTGAGATGTGCACCTCCTCCTACACTGCGCCGAGACTGGAGCCTCTCTAGCCTCTGCCTCGGCCCTGGCGAGTGGAACTGAGGCCCTCATTAAAATAAAAGTAGGTTGCTGCGGCGGACCAGAGGATGGGTTTGTCCCGGTGCAGGGCGGCTGCAGGGGGCTGGTAGAAGTTACTCTTTTTTTTTCCATACAGTTAAGGTTCTCTTTAATTCACCCCTTCCGCTGTGCACTGCATTCGGGGCCCTCTCTTGCCACATATACAGGGCTCTCTGGCTACCTATATGGGAGACTCTAAAACAGGAAATTTGGGCACTGCCGTTCAGATATTTAAATAGGCACCTATGTTGGCGCCCCAAAATTGTATTTTTTTCAGTGACTCAGAGCCGGAACAAGGTCCTCCAGCACCCAAGGCTGAGACACCAAATCCACCCCCCTATCCCTCCCACCCCAGCTGCCACACACTGATTGCTATTAGACCAAGAGGTCCCCAACCCCTCCAACACCCTAATCACATTATCTGGCTTGCAGTCACTGCCATGTATCACCATTTCTTATTTCTTTTTGCTTCAAACACAATAGGGGAATGATAGGTAAGTGAGTTGTGCGCCCCCTCCTACACTGCGCCCTGAGGCTGGAGCCTCTCTCTCACCTCTGCCTCGGTCCTGCAGTGACTGGTGGGGGAGGGGCATAAGGTCAAAGGAAACCTGTAATATTAAAAAAAGGACAAAAAAAAAAGATTCATTTACCTGGGGCTTCAGCCAACCCGCTGTCCCCGGGAACATCCTGCATAAGAGCAGTATGAGAAAAGGTGAGGGACACACGAACAAGGACGTGAGCTGCCAGGGCTGCCAGGGGCCCTGGACTTGCGATAACAAAACAGCCACAGCAAGAGATCGGAGGATCGTACAGAGATGGCGCAGGCACAGGAAGGCTGCAGAGGGGCGGCAGAAGCCCCAAGTAAGTAAAACTTTTTTTTTTATATTACAGTTTTCCATTAAGGTTGGCTGGGGACATGCCTATAATTAAGCCACTGGGAGACTTGGGCGCAGGGTAAAGCCGAAGAGTGGCTCACCCTGCTTCTGCAAAAGGTCTATTTACTATTCCTCCTCCAGGTCGCAGTGGATAATGGGCAAAGCTGTAATTCAGCTGCCAAATTACGCTGTTTTTAAGGGCAAATGAAGCGAGAGGGATATGGAGGATGCCAGATTTATTTCCTTAAATAACAATCCCAGTTGCCTGGCTGTCCTGCTGATCCTCTGCCTCTAAGGGCCTTTTTCCACCAGCCCATTTTACAATCGCTACGGTTTGCTTTTTAACATAGGAATCGCGGTAGGTCATTTCCACTACCGCGATTCGTTTTTTACTTGATCGCGATGGCGCCGCGGAGCGACTTTTGCCGCGATTTTGCTATGCAGTGCATAGCAAAATCGCGGCCGCGAACGTCGGGGAATCGCCGCTAATTGCGATTCAGCAATCGCTATCGTTCAGCGTGAACGCTAGCGATTGCTAGTGGAAAAGGGCCCTAATACTTTCAGCAATAGACCCTGAACAAGCATGCAGCAGATCAGGTGTTTCTAACATTTTATTAGATCTGAGAAGTTTAGCTGCATGCTTGCTTCTGGTGTATGTTTCAGACACTACTGCAGCTAAATAGGTCAGCAGTGCTTTCAGGCAACTAGTATTGTTTAATATGGCAGCCTCCATATCCCTCTCACTTCAGTTGTCCCTCAAAGTAATTTGGGCGCCTTTTGATGGAACCCAAATTACTGTCTAAGCGCAGCTATAGCTGCAATTCCTATTTGGTGCCAGCTGCGCCAAAATCTCCAGTGATGTTTTTACAGCACTCCTAGCTAGGGGAGGGACGTGGGTGGTTAAAGCTGGCCAAGTGGGGTGGGTGGTTGAGGTTAGCCGTGGGACAGGGAAGTGAAGGGTAGGCATTGACAGTGGGAGTGTTCAGTGTAGGGTTATGTTTAGCTTTAATAAAATATTGGTGTGTATTATGACATTTTATTATCGTCATTTACACTGCAATCACTGTCAATGATGCATGTACAGCAGACAGTATATACAGCGCAGCACACGCTCCCTCACCCTTCCCCGTTGCACACAATGCCTCACCTCTATCCACTAGCATGACACAGCAATAGCAGAGGGGCGTGGTCACGTGTCACTGCAGGTGCAGCAGCAATAGCAGGGGGCGTGGTCACGTGTCATTGCAGGTGCCATCCTCAGCGGTGCTGGAGCTGCCCACCTGCACACGCGCTTCACATGCTGCTATGACGTCACCACCATCCACTAGCATGGCACAGCAATAGCAGAGGGGCATAGTCACGTGTCACTGCAGGTGCCATCCTCAGCGGTGCTCGAGCTACCCACCTGCGTCACAATAGTTGCTATGACGTCACCCTGGCACTCATTCTTCTCTCAGACGGAGCGGCGGTAGCATCGGAGGCAGACGTGCGGCCTCTCTCTCTGCATCCCGGTTATCCAGGAGCTCTCTGCCCCGACATTCTCTGGCAGAAGCTCCAGGAAGCAACAAGCAGTTATATCCTGGAGCTCCCCCTAGCGGCCGGTAGCAGGAATTACACAGTGAGGTAGGATGGAGGCGATACAGTTCGATCTCTAATAACAGAAATGGGTTTATGGCACCCATCCTGGGCTGATCGATTACTTAAAAAAAAAAAAACTGCCTGGAATTCCTTTTGGTAGCAAATATACATGGTCAGGGTCTTTATCCTGAGGGGGACTTTACCCTGAGCAGCGGTCATTGACCACAATGGGCTCTATTCTCAGAGGCCAAATCACCGCAAAATTACCGCCAGTGGTAATCTCCGCATTTTTTCTGCATTCACTAAAATTTTCCTCATGTTTTCCGCATGCGGTAAAAAGAGTGCGGAAACGGCAATTAAACATGCGTTAAAAAGGTTGCATGAAAAATAGTTTAAAATTTTTTTTTCAAATTCCACCAAGCACAGCACTTAAAGAGAACCCGAGGTGGCATTTCAGCGCCTCGCCAGCACAATGTTTACTCTAGCGCTGTCTGACAGACTGCGCTAGGGTAAACATTGTGCTGGCGACACGCTGCGTGTCGCCAGCACTGCGGGGGTATAGCGGCGAGCAGGGGGGTCTTTGAGGCACACCATGGGGCAACAGAGGCTGGTGTTAGTGTGCACAACCAGCCTCTGTGCCCCACTAACGTAATGAAATGCCACCTCGGGTTCTCTTTAAGCCTCCAGACGTCATTAAAATCAATGGGATGCGAAATATATCACCTACTACTTGTAGGTGATAAAAAAATCGGTAATTAACGCTGAAATAATGCATCTGAAATATTTTGTGAATGTGTTTTTTTGGCGAAAATACCGACTTTTGCGGAACCGCACATTTACCGCATGCGGAAACAACATGCGGAAAATTTTGTGAAACTCAACATGACGATGTTTTGGTAGCAAATTTCCCACACTGACTTTACCGCATGCTGGAAGTCATTGAGAATAGTGCCCAATGTCCCCTTACAACTCCGGGGCCTCTAAATCGAACCACAGCCTGCCCGAACTAGTCCATGATAAGCCCCGCCTCCAATGGTCGTTAAGCTCCGCCTACAGTAATATGCGTGTGTGCAGCTGGTTGCTAACCTGGTGAGGTGAGTTAAAGGGAACCTTATTAAGTAAAAAAAAAAAAAAATCAAAACAGGTTTAACTTACCTGGGGCTTCTACCAGCCCCCTGCAGGTGTCCTGTGCCCACGCTGTCACTAAGCTGCCCTCCAGTCCCCCTCAGCGATCCTCTTCCAGACTGACTGGCCACTGCGCATGTGCGTCTCCTCAAAACACTCCCATCTATGTGCAGTAGAGATTTTTTAGTGCTGCAAATCCGCAGAGTGCTCCTATCCATGAGAGAGCGATTAGCAGGCGAGCGGACCAGAGGCTCACATTAGAACGTAGGGTGCTGCTGGGCGCTGGAGGATGGGTTTGTCCCGGTGCAGGCACAGGGCAGCTGCAGGGGGCTGGTAAATGCACTTTTTTTTGTCTTTCATACAGTTAAGGTTCACTTTAATTCACCCTCTGCTGTGCTGTGTATTCGGGACCCTCTCTTGCCACATAAACAGAGCTCTCTGGCTACCTATGTGGGAGACTCTGAAATAGGACATTTGGGCGCTGCCATAGGCAACCATTCAGCTATTTAAATGGGCACCTGTGTAGGTGCCCCAAAAATTGTAATCGGCCCCTGGAACCGGCCCTGGCCATACCTCCAAACTTTTTGAGATAAGAAAGAGGGACACTGCCACAATCCTGATTATGCCCCCTTCACACCCCTAGTCACGCATACCATAAAGATTTCAAAACAAAAATATGTTATTTTATCATTTAACCTCCTTGCCGGTTATCCCGAACACAGTTCGGGGTAACCTGCGCAGGAGGATTTCTCAGGCCCCGCTGGGACGATTTGCATAATTTTTTTTCCTACACGCAGCTAACACTTTGCTAGCTGCGTGTAGTACGCGATCGCTGCCGCTCGCCGCCGATTCGCCGCTACCCGCCGCGCCGAGCCGCCCCCCCGCCCCAGACCCCTGCGCAGCCTGGCCAATCAGTGCCAGGCAGCGCTAAGGGGCGGATCGGGATTCCCTCTGACGTCACGACGTCCATGACGTCGGTGACGTCATCCCGCCCGGTCGCCATGGCGACCGGGGAAGCCCTGCAGGAAATCCCGTTCTCAACGGGATTTCCTGCATACTCTGATCGCCGAAGGCGATCGGAGTGGGTGGGGGGATGCCGCCGCTCAGCGGCTATCATGTAGCGAGCCCTGGGCTCGCTACATGATTTTAAAAAAAAAAAAATTAAAAAAAGTGCAGCGCTGCCTCCTTGCCGGATTTTTTATAACGGCAAGGAGGTTAAACCACACTGGTACTTTCTATCCTGGTTCATTTTCCTTTATATTAACTTTTGAAAATAAGAAATATACATATGATTACATAGATGTATACATCAGTCATAAAAGAGGGACAAATGAGGAAGAAAGAGGGACAGTGTCCCCAAAGAGGTACTGTCCCTCCAAAACAGGGATAGTTGGGAGCTATGAAATGCTGCAAGAGACAGCTATCTGTTGCAAGCATACAAGTACAGTAATGCTTGAACATCTAGTTGAAGAAACCAGTGTAAAAACCTTGTATTAAAGCTGTGCTTACTGTTATACAGCCTGACAGTATATGCTGTGCCTAGAATTAATCTTTTATTAATAGATATAACCTATATATTACAGTATAGTATATACAGCACTGGCAAGGTGTGCTTAATCACAAGCTCCATGTCACCATCTACATCACCTGCGGGACGGAAACGCGACCTCAGCGGACAACGGAAGCAGCGCTCGAGCGACAAAAGGCTGGAGGAGGTCGGTGTGTCTCTGCTCTACACAGCCGAGGAGGACAAGACTAGAGGCATCCCACGGAGTATCCAGGAACCGTAAGTAAGCCGGCAGCATTGTGTGCGGAGCTCCCCCTTGTGGACGTTACTGGGAAAATGTCCATTGAACTTGTGTGCGGAGCTCCCCCTTGTGGCCGTACTGTGAGAATGTTAATTTTTGCAGATGTAAATACCAGGAGACGGTTATATCGGAGGGGGCTGTGAGAAAGCGTGTGTATAATCTGAGTGTGGGGAATACTGAACTCTAAGCTAATGACAGTCTAGCTTGGTAATCACAATACAATAGGGGGCATAGTAGTTAAAACTCGCATGTCTTCCTCCGATCCTCACAGCTACCATCTATTTCCTCTCCCAGCATCTGTGTATTGGTAACAGCGCCCCCTACCATGACGTGACTGCATGTCACCACAGGGGGCGCTGTTACTAATACACAGGTGCTGGGAGAGGAAATAAATGGTAGCTGTGAGGATCGGAGGAAGACATGCGAGTTTTAACTACTATGCCTGCTCTCCCACCCGCTGCAGCCACCTTAATATCTAACCTCTACTGCGGGGCACCTACCTATCTAATCTATACTGCAGGCTGGCACCTATCTAATCTATACTGCAGGCTTGCACCTATCTAATCTATGCTGCAGGCACCTACCTATCTAATCTATACTGCAGCCACCTTCCTATCTAATCTATACTGCATTCTGGCACCTATCTATCTAATTTATACTGCAGACACCTATCTAATCTGTACTGCAGGGCACCTACCTATCTAATCTATACTGCAGGCACCTATCTAATCTATACTGCGGGATACCTACCTACCTATCTAATCTGTACTGCAGGACACCTACCTGTCTAATCTATACTGCAGGGCACCTACCTATCTAATCTTTACTGCAGGGCACCTACCTATCTAATCTATACTGCGGGGCGCCTACCTATCTAACCTATACTGGAGGCATGTACTTATCTAACCTATACAGAGTGTGTGCTTCCACAGAGTGTGTGTGTGTGTGTGCGTGCGCGCGTGTGTGTCCACAGCATATGTCTCTAGGCCCCGCATATGACACTCGCCCCAGGCCCCGCGTACTCTAAGGCCACCTCTGAGAGACAGGGCATAATTGCATGGCATTAGTATTTATATAGCGCCGACATGTTTCGCAGCGCTGTACAGAGTATATGATCTTGTCATTTAACTGTCCCTCAGAGGAGCTCACAATCTAATCTCTACCGTAGTCATATGTATATATCCTGTAGTGCATGTTTCATAATCTAGGGCCAATTGAGGGGGAAGCCAATTCATTAATCCTGTATGTTTTGGGGATGTGCGCAAAAACCAGAGTGCCTGGAGGAAACTCACACAGACACAGGGAGAACATAGGACACAGACACGGCTAAAGCAGTGGCCATTAGAAATTGAGGTCAGACGCGGAGCTAGGGTGGGTCGGGGTAGGACACATGCCCCGGGGCGCCGGGTCCCCGAAGGCGCCCAGCTGAGCTTCAGAGTTTTTTTGTTTTTTTTTGGGAGGGGAGCAGCGCATAGAAGAGGGAGAGCTGTGAGCAGCGGTGGAGAAGGGGGGCCATCTCCCCCCTCCTTCTCTCACCTTAGGTGCTCTCCCTCCCTCGCTGTCCCCTCCACAACTAATGTCCGTCCGGGTGGCTGGCAGCGGCGGGCGGGACTTACCTCCGTCTCGCTCCAGCGCCGGAAGTTCGGGTCCTGCAGCCGCTGCTCTGGACTAGACCAGAGAGTAGCAGCAGATCCATCCGGCGCTGCGACGAGACGCAGGTAAGTCCCGCCCGCCGCTGCCAGCCACCCGGACGGACATTAGTTGTGGAGGGGACAGCGAGGGAGGGAGAGCACCTAAGGTGAGAGAAGGAGGGGGGAGATGGCCTCCCTTCCCTACCGCTGCTCACTGCTCTCCCTCTTCTATGCGCTGCTCCCCTCCCCAAAAATATACATATACTGGGGACATATACCCCCTGCCTACATATACTGCGGACATATACCCCCTGCCTACATATACTGGGCACATATACCCCCTGCCTACATATACTGGGGACATATACCCCCTGACTACATATACTGGGCGCATATATACCCCCTGACTACATATACTGGGCACATATACCCCCTGGCTACATATACTGGGGACATATACCCCCTGACTACGTATACTGGGCGCATATATAACCTCTGACTACATATACTGGGCGCATATACCCCCTGACTACATATACTGGGCACATATACCCCCTGGCTGCATATACTGGGCACATATACCCCCTGGCTACATATACTGGGGACATATACCCCCTGACTACATATACTGGGCGCATATATACCCTCTGACTACATATACTGGGCACATATACCCCCTGACTACATATACTGGGCGCATATATACCCTCTGACTACATATACTGGGCGCATATACCCCCTGACTACATATACTGGGCACATATACTCCCTGGCTACATATACTGGGGACATATACCCCCTGCCTACATATACTGGGGACATATACCCCCTGCCTACATATATTGGGGACATATACCCCCTGCCTACATATACTGGGGACATATACCCCCTGCCTACATATACTGGGCACATATACCCCCTGACTACATATACTGGGCGCATATATACCCTCTGCCTACATATACTGGGCGCATATACCCCCTGACTACATATACTGGGCACATATACCCCCTGGCTACATATACTGGGGACATATACCCCCTGCCTACATATACTGGGGACATATACCCCCTGCCTACATATACTGGGGACATATACCCCCTGCCTACATATACTGGGGACATATACCCCCTGCCTACATATACTGGGGACATATACCCCCTGCCTACATATACTGGGCGCATATACCCCCTGGCTACATATACTGGGTGCATATACCCCCTGGCTACATATACTGGGGACATATACCCCCTGCCTACATATACTGGGGACATATACCCCTGCCTACATATACTGGGCGCATATACCCCCTGGCTACATATACTGGGCGCATATACCCCCTGGCTACATATACTGGGGACATATACCCACTGCCTACATATACTGGGGACATATACCCCCTGCCTACATATACTGGGGACATATACCCCCTGCCTACATATACTGGGGACATATACCCCCTGCCTACATATACTGGGCACATATACCCCCTGACTACACATACTGGACACATATACACCTGGCTACATATACTGGGCACATATACACCTGGCTACATATACTGGTCACATATACCCCTGGCTACCTGTTCTGTGGACAGACATCTCTACCCCTGGCTACCTGTTCTGGGGACATTTATACCGCTGGCCACCTATTCTGGGGACATCTATACTGCTGGCCACCTATTCTGGGGACACCTATAGACCTGGGGCTACCTATTTTTGGGGAACCACTGCTGTCGGATTGAGTGTATTTTGGGGAACTGCTGCCAGGTGAGAGGTGTCTACCATATTAAGGGGGCATTCTGCCTATTTATGTGAAATGCTGTCTATTTATGCGCCTCATGAGTGCTGAATTTGTCTTGTTGGGGGCCTCATGATTTGTTGGGGGCCTCAAGATTGCTGAATTTGTCTTGTTGGGGGCCTCAAGATCGCTGAATTTGTCTTTTTGGGGGCCTCATGATTCGTTGGGAGCCTCAAGATCGCTGAATTTTTCTTATTGGGGGCCTCATGATTTCTAAATTTGTCTTGTTGGGGGCCTCATGATTGCTAAGTTGGTCATGTTGGGGGCCTCATGATTGCTGAATTTGTCTTGATGGGGGGGGGGGGGGGCTCATGATTGCTGAATTTGTCTTGGAACATGCTGGAAGGTACATACTGAGGGAGGGTGGATGAGCGTGAGCCTGCTAACTTCCTGTACATTTGGCTCCACCCATAACCACGCCCACATTTATTATATAGTCACGCCCCTTTTTTGGCGCTGCGCAGCCTTCCCCTTAGGGGGCACATTAATAGTCTTTGTCCCTGGGCGCTGAAAGCCCTAGCTACGCCTCTGATTGAGGTTAGCCCACAACTTGGTCCCAGTGTTTAATTCTGCCCCCTTTGTACTGGTTTTTGCCACCCCTGCCTTAGAGCCATCCTGTTCCTCTCTGCATCCCCTCGTTCCACTGCCACCGCCCCCATTCCAGTTTTAAACTTTAATGTGGATGAGGCCTTCGGGTACCCTCGGAGGTCCACTGAATTACTCGGGTCTCCAAGTACTTCCAAAGATGAGCAGCTCCATACTAGAAGAACTGAAGAAGCAGCCGGCGGGACATTTGAACAAGGGCCCCTGCAGTGGAATGAGGGGACACAGAGGAAAGGGAAGGCTATTAGGGATCCAGAGTCTTCCCTCTTCTGAGGTGAGTATCTTACTTTTTTATAGCAGGTTACAGCTTTCCTTTTTTGGTTGGCGCTCCGCAATACAATATCAGAAACATCCTGTGTAAATAAACCTTCTAGCACTGTTCCTATGCTGTCCACTGACCAGTCCCATAATCCCTTGAGAGTGAGGCGAGTCATTCGATAGTAAGGCCCAAATGAACCCGGCATACACACAATATGGTCGCAAACTGTCAGTAGCTGCTGCTCATTACGCCTTGCAGTCACCTTCCACTGTCAGTCCCACAATTATTATGTAACATTCCTCTTCACACACAGGCCCAACAGGGAGATGGAACATGACAGCTATCCTCTGATTCTTCTTAAAGAACCATTATCACAAAATAATGTGAAAATGTAAAATACATGTAAACACATAAATAAAAAGCACGTTTCTCCCAGAGTAAAATGAGCTATAAATTATTTTCTACTATGTTGCTGTCACTTACAGTTAGTAGCAGAAATCTGACAGAACTGACAGGATTTGGACTAGTCCATATCCTCATGGGGATTCTCAGCATGGCCTTTATAAAGACGCTCCCTAAAAAGGATTTTTTTATTTGGGAGAAACGTACTTCTTATTTGTATGTGTTGACATATATTTAAAATTTTACGACTTTCGCAATAGTGGTCCTTTTAAAGGAAAACTGGAGAGAGAGGTATAATGAGGCTGCCATGTTTATTTCCTTTTTAAGCAAAACGCATGCTGGGTGGGGGTGACGCAGGCTGCCTATTAGTGGCATGTTGTGTCTGCGCATGCTGGGTGGGGGTGACACTGGTTGCCTATTAGTGGCATACTGTGTGTGCGCATGCTGGATGGAGGTGACACAGGCTGCCTATTAGTGGCATATTGTGTGTGCGCATGTTTAGTGGGGGTGACACTGGTTGCCTATTAGTGGCATATTGTGTGTGCGCATGTTGGGTAGGGGTGACACACTTTGCCTATTAGTGGCATATTGTGTGTGTGCATGCTGGGTGGGGGTGATACAGGCTGCCTATTAGTGGCATATTGTGTGGGCGCATGCTGGGTGGGGGTGACACTGGTTGCATATTAGTGGCATATTGTGTGTGAGCATGCTCGGTGGGGGTGACACAGGTTGCCTATTAGTGGCAGATTGTGTGTGAGCATGCAGGGTGGGGGTGACACAGGCTGTCTATTAGTGGCATATTGTGTGTGAGCATGCAGGGTGGGGGTGACACAGGCTGCCTATTAGTGGCATATTGTGTGTGAGCATGCTCGGTGGGGGTGACACAGGTTGCCTATTAGTAGCATATTGTGTGTGTGCATGCTGGGTGGGGGTGACACAGGCTGCCTATTAGTGGCATATTGTGTGTGAGCATGCAGGGTGGGGGTGACACTGGTTGCATATTAGTGGCATATTGTGTGTGTGCATGCTCGGTGGGGGTGACACAGGTTGCCTATTAGTGGCATATTGTGTGTGAGCATGCAGGGTGGGGGTGACACAGGTTTTCTATTAGTGGCAAATTGTGTGTGAGCATGCAGGGTTGGGGTGACACAGGTTGTCTATTAGTGGCATATTGTGTGTGCGCATGCTGGGTGGGGGTGACACAGGTTGCCTATTAGTGGCATATTGTGTGTGAGCATGCAGGGTGGGGGTGACACTGGTTGCCTATTAGTGGCATATTGTGTGTGCGCATGCTGGGTGGGGGTGACACAGGCTGCCTATTAGTGGCATATTGTGTGTGTGCATGCTGGGTGGGGGTGACACAGGATGCCTATTAGTGGCATATTGTGTGTGTGCATGCTGGGTGGGGGTGACACAGGTTGCCTAATAGTGGCATATTGTGTGTGCACATGCTGGGTGGGGGTGACACAGGTTGCCTATTAGTGGCATATTGTGTGTGAGCATGCTGGGTGGGGGTGACACAGGTTGCCTATTAGTGGCAAGCTGAGTCGCAACCTCCAGTCCAACAATGTCCGGGAGGTCTGGAAAGGCCTAAGGGCAGCCACCAACTTCAAGTCCCCCTCTCAACACATACTCCCGAGCACTGCACTAGCCGAGGATCTCAATAAATTCTATTGCAGGTTCGAGGCACAACCCACTCACCCTGCGGTTCAAACAACCACACCCTCACCCAAGCATCCACCCCCCTCCCCTCCTCTACACGCTAGTCATACTCCCCCAACACAGGTAACAGTCCAGGAGACCGATGTGCTACGGCACCTCCGGAAGCTAAACATCAGGAAGGCCTCAGGCCCAGACGGCATATCCCCATCTTGTCTAAAAACATGTGCGGACCAGTTAGCCCCGGTCCTCACTTCCATCTTTAACAGATCCCTGGAGCTGGGCAAGGTTCCCTCCTGCTTCAAAAAAGCCGACATCATCCCGGTCGCCAAGAAGCCAGGAGTCACGGACCTAAACAACTTCAGACCCGTCGCCCTAACCCCGATAATCATGAAGACCTTCGAGAGACTAGTTCTCTCCTACCTGAAGCTCCACACTGCCACCCTACTGGATCCTCTACAATTTGCATACAGAGCAAATCGGTCTGTGGAAGACGCCATTAATATCTGCCTTGCACATATCACTGAACACCTGGATAAACCGAAGACCTACGCAAGGATCCTCCTCCTGGACTTCAGTTCCGCGTTTAACACCATCTGCCCAAATATTCTGCACGACAACCTAGAACAGCTTGGTGTTGACCCAACCCTTTGCACCTGGATCAAGGACTTCCTTACGAACAGGACACAGCTAGTGAGACTCGGAGACTGCTCCTCCAGTGTGAGAACCACAAACACAGGCGCCCCGCAAGGGTGTGTGCTGTCACCGATGCTCTTCTCCCTGTATACAAACAGCTGCACCTCCTCTGTGGACACTGTCAAGGTCATCAAGTTTGCGGACGATACCACCATCGTAGGACTCATGGGTGATAAATCGGAGCGGGAATACCACAGCGAGATCGAGCGGATTCTCAGGTGGTGCTCAGACAACAAACTTGTACTAAACACAGCAAAAACGGTGGAACTGATAGTGGACTTCAGAAGGAACGCCCCACCACCCAGCCCAGTCATCATAGATGGTACCGAAGTCACCAGGGTACACAGCGCACGGTTCCTAGGCACCACCATCACGGAGAATTTGAGATGGGACGAGAATACCTCCACAACCCAAAAGAAGGCCCAGCAGAGACTGTTCTTCCTGAGGCAACTGAGGAAGTTTGGAATGCCCAGGGAGCTACTGACCAGTTTTTATATGGCGACCATCGAATCTGTCCTTTGCTCCGCCATCATTGTCTGGTACTCGGGGGCAAATGCAAAGGACAGGCTCAAACTCCAGAGAGTCATCAATGTGGCTGCGAAGATCATTGGGTCGCCCCTGCCACCCCTGGACCTTCTCCATGCATCCAGAATGAGGTCTAGGGCAAATAGAATCACACTCGACCCCTCCCACCCTGGTAACCACTTCTTCAGTCCCCTACGCTCGGGACGCCGCTATAGGTCCATCTACACCAAAACCACCAGGCGTAGGAATACTTTCTTCCCTCAAGCGATCACTCTCCTTAACTCAGACCCTCTCCCAAATTTCATCTCCTAAGCCCCTCCAGCACCCAGGGGCACGAACGAGCGCCCATAGGATGACATGGTCATCTTTGCATAACACTGTATACACCATTGCACTATATGGTGACAACTGCTCGATGTGTCACTGCTATGGTGCAATGTTCTCCTTATAACTGTACCACGTGTAGGGTTACTTGCACTGTCGTCACTGGCCAGTATGTTGTAATGTTTTCTATAAATTGTACTATGTGTAGTGCTACTTGAACTGTTGTCACTTGCCAATATGCTGTAATGTTTCGTTATAAATTGTACTATGTGTAGTGTTATTCGCACTGTTGTCATTGTCAATATGCCTTGTGTCCACAAATAATTCCGAGGGCGGCGCCTGTCGCACTTGGCGAATAAAGTCATTCTGATTCTGATTCTGATTCTGATTCTGATATTGTGTGTGAGCATGCAGGGTGGGGGTGACACAGGTTGTCTATTAGTGGCATATTGTGTGTGCGCATGCTGGGTGGGGGTGACACAGGCTGCCTATTAGTGGCATATTGTGTGTGTGCATGCTGGGTGGGAGTGACACAGGTTGCCTATTAGTGGCATATTGTGTGTGAGCATGCAGGGTGGGGGTGACACTGGTTGCACATTAGTGGCATATTGTGTGTGTGCATGCTGGGTGGGGGTGACACAGGTTGCCTATTAGTGGCATATTGTGTGTGAGCATGCAGGGTGGGGGTGACACAGGTTGCCTATTAATGGGATATTGTGTGTGTGCATGCAGGGTGGGGGTGACACAGGTTGCCTATTAGTGGCATATTGTGTGTGTGCATGCAGGGTGGGGGTGACACTGGTTGCCTATTAGTGGCATATAGTGTGTGAGCATGCTGGGTGGGGGTGACACAGACTGTCTATTAGTGGCATATTGTGTGTGCGCATGCTGGGTGAGGGTGACACAGGCTGCCTATTAGTGGCATATTGTGTGTGCGCATGCTGGGTGAGGGTGACACAGGCTGCCTATTAGTGGCATATTGTGTGTGCGCATGCTGGGTGGGGGTGACACTGGTTGCCTATTAGTGGCATATTGTGTCAGCGCATGCTGGGTGGGGGTGACACAGGTTGCCTGTTAGTGGCATATTGTGTGGGTGCATGCTGGGTGGGGGTGACACAGGTTGCCTATTAGTGGCATATTGTGTGGGTGCATGCTGGGTGGGGGTGACACAGGCTGCCTATTAGTGGCATATTGTGTGCGCATGCTGGGTGGGGGTGACACAGGTTGCCTATTAGTGGCATATTGTGTGGGCACATGCTGGGTGGGGTGACACAGGTTGCCTATTAGTGGCATATTGTGTGTGCGCATGCTCGGTGGGGGTGACACTGGTTGCATATTAGTGGCATATTGTGTGTGCATGCTGGGTGGGGGTGACACAGGCTACCTATTAGTGGCATATTGTGTGTGCGCATGCTGGGTGGGGGTGACACTGGTTGCCTATTAGTGGCATATAGTGTGTGAGCATGCTGGGTGGGGGTGACACAGACTGTCTATTAGTGGCATATTGTGTGTGCGCATGCTGGGTGAGGGTGACACAGGCTGCCTATTAGTGGCATATTGTGTGTGCGCATGCTGGGTGAGGGTGACACTGGTTGCCTATTAGTTACATATTATCTGTGCGCATGCTGGGTGAGGGTGACACAGGCTGCCTATTAGTGGCATATTGTGTGTGCGCATGCTGGGTGGGGGTGACACTGGTTGCCTATTAGTGGCATATTGTGTCAGCGCATGCTGGGTGGGGGTGACACAGGTTGCCTATTAGTGGTGGCATATTGTGTGTGTGCATGCTGGGTAGGGGTGATGCAGGCTGCCTATTAGTGGCATATTGTGTCAGCGCATGCTGGGTGGGGGTGACACAGGTTGCCTATTAGTGGCATATTGTGTGTGCGCATGCTGGGTGGGGGTGACACAGGCTGCATATTAGTGGCATATTGTGTGTGCGCATGCTGGGTGGGGGTGACACTGGTTGCCTATTAGTGGCATATTGTGTGTGTGCATGCTGGGTGGGGGTGACACAGGCTGCATATTAGTGGCATATTGTGTGTGCGCATGCTGGGTGGGGGTGACACAGGTTGCCTATTAGTGGCATATTGTGTGTGCGCATGCTGGGTGGGGGTGACACTGGTTGCCTATTAGTGGCATATTGTGTGTGTGCATGCTGGGTGGGGGTGACACTGGTTGCCTATTAGTGGCATATTGTGTGTGCGCATGCTGGGTGGGGGTGACACTGGTTGCCTATTAGTGGCATATTGTGTGTGAGCATGCTGGGTGGGGGTGACACTGGTTGCCTATTAGTGGCATATTGTGTGTGTGCATGCTGGGTGGGGGTGACACAGGCTGCATATTAGTGGCATACTGTGTGTGCGTATGCTGGGTGGGGGTGACACAGGTTGCCTATTAGTGGCATATTGTGTGTGCGTATGCTGGGTGGGGGTGACACAGGTTGCCTATAGTGGCATATTGTGTGGGCGCAGGGCCAGGCCGAGGCATAGGCTGGAGAGGCTCCAGCCTCAGGGCGCAGTGTAGGAGGGGGCGCACAATTCATTCAGTTGGCATTCCTAATTGTGTATAAAGCAGAAAGAAATAAGAAAAGGGGATACATAGCAGTGACTGCAAGCCAGATAACTAGATATTAACCACTTCACAACTGAGGGGTTTTACCCCTTCAGCATCCGAGCAATTTTCTCCTTTCAGCGCTCCTTACATTCATTCGCCTATAACTTTATCATTACTTATTGCAATGAAATGAACTATATCTTGTTTTTTTCACCACCAATTAGGCTTTCTTTAGGTGGGACATTATGCCAAGAATTATTTTATTCTAAATGTGTTTTAATGGGAAAATAGGAAAACATTTGGAAAAAAAAAACATTATTTTTCAGTTTTCCGCCATTATAGTTTTTAAATAATGCATGCTACTATAATTAAAATCCATGTAACTTATATGCCCATTTGTCCCAGTTATTACACCGTTTAAATTATGTCCCTATCACAATGTTTGGCGCCAATATTTTATTTGCAAATAAAGGTGCATTTTTTTCAGTTTTGTGTCTATCCCTAATTACAAGCCCATAATTTTTAAAGTAACAGTGTTATACCCTCTTGATATAAATATTTATAGATTTCAATCCCTAAGGTTACTATTTAAGTTTTTTTTTTTTTTATTGTAATTTTTTTTAATTTATTTTAATATTTCAAAAAAAAAATATTGGTAACAATTGGGGAGTGTGGGAGTTAATTAGTTAAAATGAATAGTAAAAATAATGTATTTGTATGTGAAAAAAATGTTTTGGTGTAGTATTACTTTTTTTAACATTTTTTTTTAGGCGTCCTGCAAGCGTCGGAAGGACGCTTGCAGGAAGGGAGGCTGGGAAACTGAGTTTTTTCACAATGATCGCGCTGCTTCTCGTAGGATTTTCTCGTTCATTGATCTCCGGGCGAGCGGGCGGCGGCGTGCACGATCGCGGGAGTGCGAGCGGGAGCGCGGACAGCGGCAGCAGCGGCGGTAGCGGCAGGGGGTGCGTATATCTATGCTCCGGGCGGGGAAGTGAAGTCCAAAGGAGCGTAGATATACTGTACCCGGGCGGCGAAGTGGTTAAGGTGTTGGAGAGGTTGTGGGCCCTGTGGCCCTCTTAGTCTAATAGCAATCAGTGTGTGACGGCTGGGGTGGGAGGGATGGAGGGGCGCACTTTGGTGTCTCCGCCTTGAGTGCTGGAGGACCTTGTCCCTGCTCTGTGTGGGCACATGCTGGGTGGGGGTGACACAGGTTGCCTATTAGTGGCATATTGTATATGCGGTTGTGTGTGCGCATGCTGTGGAATGTAGTGTGCGCATGCTGGGTGGGGGTGATACAGGCTGCCTATTAGTGGCATATTGTGTATGCGATTGTGTGTGCGCATGCTGGCTGGGGGTGACACAGGCTGTCTATTAGTGGCATATTGTGTGTGCGCATGCTGGGTGGGGGTGACACAGGTTGCCTATTAGTGGCATATTGTGTGTGTGCATGCTTGGTGGGGGTGACACTGGTTGCCTATTAGTGGCATATTGTGTGGGCGCATGCTGGGTGGGGGTGACACTGGTTGCCTATTAGTGGCATATTGTGTGTGCGCATGCTGGGTGGGGGTGACACTGGTTGCCTATTAGTGGCATATTGTGTGGGCGCATGCTGGGTGGGGGTGACACTGGTTGCCTATTAGTGGCATATTGTGTGGGCGCATGCTGGGTGGGGTGACACAGATTGCCTATTAGTGGCATATTGTGTGTGCGCATGCTGAGTGGGGATGACACAGGTTGCCTATTAGTGGCATATGTGTGTGCGCATGCTGGGTGGGGGTGACACAGGTTGCCTATTAGTGGCATATTGTGTGTGCGCACGCTGGGTGGGTGTGACACAGACTGCCTATTAGTGGCATATTGTGTGTGCACATGCTGAGTGGGGGTGACACAGGTTGCCTATTAGTGGCATATTGTGTGTGTGCATGTTGGGTGGGGCTGACACAGGCTGCATATTAGTGGCATATTGTGTGTGCGCATGCTGGGTGGCTGTAACACAGGTTGCCCATTAGTGGAATAATGTGTGCGCATGCTGGGTGGGGGTGACACTGATTACCTATCAGTTGGATATTGTGTGTCTGCACATGCTGGGTAGGGGTGACACAGGCTGCCTATTAGTGGCATATTGTGTGTGCGCATGCTGGGTGGGGGTGATACAGGCTGCCTATTAGTGGCATATTGTGTGTGCGCATGCTGGGTGGGTGACACAGGCTGCCTATTAGTGGCATATTGTGTGCGCATGCTGGGTGGGGATGACACAGGCTGCTTATCAGTATCATATTGTGTGTGCGCATGCTGGGTGGGGATGACACAGGCTGCATATTAGTGGCATATTGTGTGTGTGCATGCTGGGTGGGGTTGACACAGGCTGCCTATTAGTGGCATATTGTGTGTGTGCATGCTCAGTGGGGGTGACACTGGTTGCCTATTAGTGACATATTTTGACTGCGCATGCTGGGTGGGGTGACACTGGTTGCCTATTAGTGGCATATTGTGTGCGAATGATGGGTGGGGTTGACACAGGTTGCCTATTAGTGGCATATTGTGTGCGCATGCTGGGTGGCTGTGACACAGATTGCCCATTAGTGGCATATGGTGTGTGCGCATGCTGGGTGGGGGTGACACAGGTTGACTATTAGTGGCAAATTGTCTGCGTATGTTGGGTGGGGATGATACAGGCTGTCTATTAGTGACATATTGTGTGTGCGCATGCTGAGTGGGGGTGACACAGGCTGCCTATTAGTGGCATATTGTGTGTGCGCCTGCTGGGTGGGGGTGACACAGGTTGCCTATTAGTGGCATATTCTGTGCGCATGCTGGCTGGGGGTGACACAGGTTGCCTATTAGTGGCATATTGTGTGTGTGCATGTTGGGTGGGGCTGACACAGGCTGCATATTAGTGGCATTTTGTGTGTGCGCATGCTGGGTGGCTGTAACACAGGTTGCCCATTAGTGGAATAATGTATGCGCATGCTGGGTGGGGGTGACACTGGTTGCCTATTAGTGGCATATTGTGTGCGCATGTTGGGTGGGGTTGACACAGGTTGCCTATTAGTGGCATATTGTGTGCGCATGCTGGGTGGCTGTGACACAGATTGCCTATTAGTGGCATATGGTGTGTGCGCATGCTGGGTGGGGGTGACACAGGTTGACTATTAGTGGCATATTGTCTGCGCATGTTGGGTGGGGATGATACAGGCTGTCTATTAGTGACATATTGTGTGTGCGCATGCTGGGTGGGGGTGACACAGGCTGCCTATTAGTGGCATATTGTGTGTGCGCCTGCTGGGTGGGGGTGACACAGGTTGCCTATTAGTGGCATATTCTGTGCGCATGCTGGCTGGGGGTGACACAGATTGCCTATTAGTGGCATATTGTGTGTGTGCATGTTGGGTGGGGCTGACACAGGCTGCATATTAGTGGCATATTGTGTGTGCGCATGCTGGGTGGCTGTAACACAGGTTGCCCATTAGTGGAATAATGTGTGCGCATGCTGGGTGGGGGTGACACTGGTTGCCTATTAGTGGCATATTGTGTGCGCATGTTGGGTGGGGTTGACACAGGTTGCCTATTAGTGGCATATTATGTGCGCATGCTGGGTGGCTGTGACACAGATTGCCTATTAGTGGCATATGGTGTGTGCGCATGCTGGGTGGGGGTGACACAGGTTGACTATTAGTGGCATATTGTCTGCGCATGTTGGGTGGGGATGATACAGGCGGTCTATTAGTGAAATATTGTGTGTGCGCATGCTGGGTGGCAGTGACACAGGCTGCCTATTAGTGGCATATTGTGTGTGCGCATGTAGGGTGGGGGTGACACAGGCTGTCTATTAGTGGCATATTGTGTGTGCGCATGCTGGGTGGGGGTGACACAGGCTGCCTATTAGTGGCATATTGTGTGTGCGCATGCTGGGTGGGGGTGACACAGGTTGCCTATTAGTGGCGTATTGTGTGTGCGCATGCTGGGTGGGAGTGACACAGGTTGCCTATTAGTGGCATATTGTGTGTTCGCATGCTGGGTAGGGGTGACACAGGCTGCCTATTAGTGGCATATTGTGTGTGCGCATGCTGGGTGGGAGTGATGCAGGCTGCCTATTAGTGGCATATTGTGTGGGCGCATGCTGGGTGGGGGTGACACAGATTGCCTATTAGTGGCGTATTGTGTGGGTGCGGGCGCATGCTGTGTGGGGGTGACACAGGCTGCCTATTAGTGGCATATTGTGTAGGCGGATGCTGGGTGGGGGTGACACAGATTGCCTATTAGTGGCGTATTGTGTGGGTGCGGGCGCATGCTGTGTGGGGGTGACACAGGCTGCCTATTAGTGGCATATTGTGTGGGTGCGGGCGCATGCTGTGTGGGGGTGACACAGGCTGCCTATTAGTGGCATATTGTGTGGGCGCGGGCGCATGCTGGGTGGGGGTGACACAGATTGCCTATTAGTGGCATATTGTGTGGGCGCATGCTGGGTGGGGGTGACACAGGCTGCCTATTAGTGGCATATTGTGTGGGCGCATGCTGGGTAGGGGTGACACAGGCTGCCTATTAGTGGCATATTGTGTGTGCGCATGCTGGGTGGGGGTGACACAGGCTGCCTATTAGTGGCATATTGTGTTGGCGCATGCTGGGTGGGGGTGACACTGGTTGCCTATTAGTGGCATATTGTGTGGGCGCATGCTGGGTGGGGGTGACATAGGCTGCCTATTAGTGGCGTATTGTGTGGGCGCGGGCGCATGCTGGGTGGGGGTGACACAGATTGCCTATTAGTGGCATATTGTGTGGGCTCATGCTGGGTGGGGGTGACACAGGCTGCCTATTAGTGGCATATTGTGTTGGCGCATGCTGGGTGGGGGTGACACAGGCTGCCTATTAGTGGCATATTGTGTTGGCGCATGCTGGGTGGGGGTGACACTGGTTGCCTATTAGTGGCATATTGTGTGGGCGCATGCTGGGTGGGGGTGACACAGGCTGCCTATTAGTGGCATATTGTGTGGGCGCGGGCGCATGCTGTGCGGGGGTGACACAGGCTGCCTATTAGTGGCATATTGTGTGGGCGCATGCTGGGTGGGGGTGACACAGGCTGCCTATTAGTGGCATATTGTGTGGGCGCGGGAGCATGCTGTGCGGGGGTGACACAGGCTGCCTATTAGTGGCATATTGTGTGGGCGCGGGCGCATGCTGGGTGGGGGTGACACAGATTGCCTTGCCTGGAGTGCCATATATAGTCAAAATCATGTATGGATTGCCGATGTAACTGTGCACTGAAAGTTCACTCATGCTGGTAAAGGGGAAAATTTGATTCCTGATGCACGTAAGAGCATATTTAACCTTCACTGCATATTTACATCACATGTAACTCCTACACTGCTGCTAAATTCTGCTGATCTGACATATATCCTTCAGATCGATCTGAAAGTGTATGACTCATATTGATAAATAATCACAACAAATTAGCCTTCCTTGGCGTGGCACAGTGTCACTGGGGAAGGAGAGGTCAGTGTGGGTGCTGGGGGAGGCAGGGTCACTGTTAGTGCTGAGGATGGGAGAGAACACGGTGGGTGCTGGGCATAGCTAGAAAGAGCCAGGAGAGGGATGTTGCTTCTCTCCAGCATTCCACTCCAGGGAAGGATTGGGACCTTTTGGACTGGAGGGAAAACACAACCTAGTGGCCCTTTTATGGCAGCCCTAGCCCATTGGTTAGTATTGTAATAATCATTACCCCACATATGAAATGCAGTAATCATTACTCCATGTATGAAATGCAGCAACCATTACGGCACATATGAAATGTACCACATGGACTCCACAGCCCTCATTACCCTGGATATGAAATGCGGCACACGTTTATATGAAACACTGCACACGTTATTCCACATATAAAATGTGACACACATTAGCCCATACGAAAAGGGGCACGCATTCCCCTTTATATGAAATGCAGCATGTTAGCCTATATAGAAAATGCAGCATGTTAGCCCATTTAGAAAACGAAGCACCTTAGGCCATATAGAAAATGCAGCACGTTAGCCCATATATAAAATGGAGCATGTTGGCACATATAGGTTGACTATTAGTGGCATATTGTCTGCGCATGTTGGGTGGGGATGATACAGGCTGTCTATTAGTGACATATTGTGTGTGCGCATGCTGGGTGGGGGTGACACAGGCTGCCTATTAGTGGCATATTGTGTGTGCGCATGTAGGGTGGGGGTGACACAGGCTGTCTATTAGTGGCATATTGTGTGTGCGCATGCTGGGTGGGGGTGACACAGGCTGCCTATTAGTGGCATATTGTGTGTGCGCATGCTGGGTGGGGGTGACACAGGCTATCTATTAATGGCGTATTGTGTGTGCGCATGCTGGGTAGGGGTGACACAGGCTGCCTATTAGTGGCATATTGTGTGTGCGCATGCTGGGTGGGAGTGATGCAGGCTGCCTATTAGTGGCATATTGTGTGGGCGCATGCTGGGTGGGGGTGACACAGATTGCCTATTAGTGGCGTATTGTGTGGGCGCGGGCGCATGCTGGGTGGGGGTGACACAGATTGCCTATTAGTGGCATATTGTGTGGGCGCATGCTGGGTGGGGGTGACACAGGCTGCCTATTAGTGGCATATTGTGTGGGCGCATGCTGGGTGGGGGTGACACAGGCTGCCTATTAGTGGCATATTGTGTTGGCGCATGCTGGGTGGGGGTGACACAGGTTGCCTATTAGTGGCATATTCTGTGCGCATGCTGGCTGGGGGTGACACAGGTTGCCTATTAGTGGCATATTGTGTGTGTGCATGTTGGGTGGGGCTGACACAGGCTGCATTTTAGTGGCATTTTGTGTGTGCGCATGCTGGGTGGCTGTAACACAGGTTGCCCATTAGTGGAATAATGTATGCGCATGCTGGGTGGGGGTGACACTGGTTGCCTATTAGTGGCATATTGTGTGCGCATGTTGGGTGGGGTTGACACAGGTTGCCTATTAGTGGCATATTGTGTGCGCATGCTGGGTGGCTGTGACACAGATTGCCTATTAGTGGCATATGGTGTGTGCGCATGCTGGGTGGGGGTGACACAGGTTGACTATTAGTGGCATATTGTCTGCGCATGTTGGGTGGGGATGATACAGGCTGTCTATTAGTGACATATTGTGTGTGCGCATGCTGGGTGGGGGTGACACAGGCTGCCTATTAGTGGCATATTGTGTGTGCGCCTGCTGGGTGGGGGTGACACAGGTTGCCTATTAGTGGCATATTCTGTGCGCATGCTGGCTGGGGGTGACACAGGTTGCCTATTAATGGCATATTGTGTGTGTGCATGTTGGGTGGGGCTGACACAGGCTGCATATTAGTGGCATATTGTGTGTGCGCATGCTGGGTGGCTGTAACACAGGTTGCCCATTAGTGGAATAATGTGTGCGCATGCTGGGTGGGGGTGACACTGGTTGCCTATTAGTGGCATATTGTGTGCGCATGCTGGGTGGCTGTGACACAGATTGCCTATTAATGGCATATGGTGTGTGCGCATGCTGGGTGGGGGTGACACAGGTTGACTATTAGTGGCATATTGTCTGCGCATGTTGGGTGGGGATGATACAGGCTGTCTATTAGTGACATATTGTGTGTGCGCATGCTGGGTGGCAGTGACACAGGCTGCCTATTAGTGGCATATTGTGTGTGCGCATGTAGGGTGGGGGTGACACAGGCTGTCTATTAGTGGCATATTGTGTGTGCGCATGCTGGGTGGGGGTGACACAGGCTGCCTATTAGTGGCATATTGTGTGTGCGCATGCTGGGTGGGGGTGACACACGCTATCTATTAATGGCGTATTGTGTGTGCGCATGCTGGGTGGGAGTGACACAGGTTGCCTATTAGTGGCATATTGTGTGTTCGCATGCTGGGTAGGGGTGACACAGGCTGCCTATTAGTGGCATATTGTGTGTGCGCATGCTGGGTGGGAGTGATGCAGGCTGCCTATTAGTGGCATATTGTGTGGGCGCATGCTGGGTGGGGGTGACACAGATTGCCTATTAGTGGCGTATTGTGTGGGTGCGGGCGCATGCTGTGTGGGGGTGACACAGGCTGCCTATTAGTGGCATATTGTGTGGGCGCATGCTGGGTGGGGGTGACACAGATTGCCTATTAGTGGCGTATTGTGTGGGTGCGGGCGCATGCTGTGTGGGGGTGACACAGGCTGCCTATCAGTGGCATATTGTGTGGGTGCGGGCGCATGCTGTGTGGGGGTGACACAGGCTGCCTATTAGTGGCATATTGTGTGGGCGCGGGCGCATGCTGGGTGGGGGTGACACAGATTGCCTATTAGTGGCATATTGTGTGGGCGCATGCTGGGTGGGGGTGACACAGGCTGCCTATTAGTGGCATATTGTGTGGGCGCATGCTGGGTGGGGGTGACACAGGCTGCCTATTAGTGGCATGTTGTGTGTGCGCATGCTGGGTGGGGGTGACACAGGCTGCCTATTAGTGGCATATTGTGTTGGCGCATGCTGGGTGGGGGTTACACTGGTTGCCTATTAGTGGCATATTGTGTGGGCGCATGCTGGGTGGGGGTGACACAGGCTGCCTATTAGTGGCGTATTTTGTGGGCGCGGGCGCATGCTGGGTGGGGGTGACACAGATTGCCTATTAGTGGCATATTGTGTGGGCTCATGCTGGGTGGGGGTGACACAGGCTGCCTATTAGTGGCATATTGTGTTGGCGCATGCTGGGTGGTGGTGACACAGGCTGCCTATTAGTGGCATATTGTGTTGGCGCATGCTGGGTGGGGGTGACACTGGTTGCCTATTAATGGCATATTGTGTGTGCGCATGCTGGGTGGGGGTGACACAGGCTGCCTATTAGTGGCATATTGTGTGGGCGCGGGCGCATGCTGTGCGGGGGTGACACAGGCTGCCTATTAGTGGCATATTGTGTGGGCGCATGCTGGGTGGGGGTGACACAGGCTGCCTATTAGTGGCATATTGTGTGGGCGCGGGCGCATGCTGTGCGGGGGTGACACAGGCTGCCTATTAGTGGCATATTGTGTGGGCGCGGGCGCATGCTGGGTGGGGGTGACACAGATTGCCTTGCCTGGAGTGCCATATATAGTCAAAATCATGTATGGATTGCCGATGTAACTGTGCACTGAAAGTTTACTCATGCTGGTAAAGGGGAAAATTTGATTCCTGATGCACGTAAGAGCATATTTAACCTTCACTGCATATTTACATCACATGTAACTCCTACACTGCTGCTAAATTCTGCTGATCTGACATATATCCTTCAGATCGATCTGAAAGTGTATGACTCATATTGATAAATAATCACAACAAATTAGCCTTCCTTGGCGTGGCACAGTGTCACTGGGGAAGGAGAGGTCAGTGTGGATGCTGGGGGAGGCAGGGTCACTGTTAGTGCTGAGGATGGGAGAGAACACGGTGGGTGCTGGGCATAGCTAGAAAGAGCCAGGAGAGGGATGTTGCTTCTCTCCAGCATTCCACTCCAGGGAAGGATTGGGACCTTTTGGACTGGAGGGAAAACACAACCTAGTGGCCCTTTTATGGCAGCCCTAGCCCATTGGTTAGTATTGTAATAATCATTACCCCACATATGAAATGCAGTAATCATTACTCCATGTATGAAATGCAGCAACCATTACGGCACATATGAAATGTACCACATGGACTCCACAGCCCTCATTACCCTGGATATGAAATGCGGCACACGTTTATATGAAACACTGCACACGTTATTCCACATATAAAATGTGACACACATTAGCCCATACGAAAAGGGGCACGCATTCCCCTTTATATGAAATGCAGCATGTTAGCCTATATAGAAAATGCAGCATGTTAGCCCATTTAGAAAACGAAGCACCTTAGGCCATATAGAAAATGCAGCACGTTAGCCCATATATAAAATGGAGCATGTTGGCACATATAGGTTGACTATTAGTGGCATATTGTCTGCGCATGTTGGGTGGGGATGATACAGGCTGTCTATTAGTGACATATTGTGTGTGCGCATGCTGGGTGGGGGTGACACAGGCTGCCTATTAGTGGCATATTGTGTGTGCGCATGTAGGGTGGGGGTGACACAGGCTGTCTATTAGTGGCATATTGTGTGTGCGCATGCTGGGTGGGGGTGACACAGGCTGCCTATTAGTGGCATATTGTGTGTGCGCATGCTGGGTGGGGGTGACACAGGCTATCTATTAATGGCGTATTGTGTGTGCGCATGCAGGGTAGGGGTGACACAGGCTGCCTATTAGTGGCATATTGTGTGTGCGCATGCTGGGTGGGAGTGATGCAGGCTGCCTATTAGTGGCATATTGTGTGGGCGCATGCTGGGTGGGGGTGACACAGGCTGCCTATTAGTGGCATATTGTGTGGGCGCATGCTGGGTGGGGGTGACACAGGCTGCCTATTAGTGGCATATTGTGTTGGCGCATGCTGGGTGGGGGTGACACAGGCTGCCTATTAGTGGCATATTGTGTTGGCGCATGCTGGGTGGGGGTGACACTGGTTGCCTATTAGTGGCATATTGTGTGGGCGCATGCTGGGTGGGGGTGACACAGGCTGCCTATTAGTGGTGTATTGTGTGGGCGCGGGCGCATGCTGTGTGGGGGTGACACAGGCTGCCTATTAGTGGCATATTGTGTGGGCGCATGCTGGGTGGGGGTGACACAGATTGCCTATTAGTGGCGTATTGTGTGGGTGCGGGCGCATGCTGTGTGGGGGTGACACAGGCTGCCTATTAGTGGCATATTGTGTGGGTGCGGGCGCATGCTGTGTGGGGGTGACACAGGCTGCCTTTTAGTGGCATATTGTGTGGGCGCGGGCGCATGCTGGGTGGGGGTGACACAGATTGCCTATTAGTGGCATATTGTGTGGGCGCATGCTGGGTGGGGGTGACACAGGCTGCCTATTAGTGGCATATTGTGTGGGCGCATGCTGGGTGGGGGTGACACAGGCTGCCTATTAGTGGCATATTGTGTTGGCGCATGCTGGGTGGGGGTGACACAGGCTGCCTATTAGTGGCATATTGTGTTGGCGCATGCTGGGTGGGGGTGACACTGGTTGCCGATTAGTGGCATATTGTGTGGGTGCATGCTGGGTGGGGGTGACACAGGCTGCCTATTAGTGGCGTATTGTGAGGGCGCGGGCGCATGCTGGGTGGGGGTGACACAGGCTGCCTATTAGTGGCATATTGTGTGGGTGCGGGCGCATGCTGTGTGGGGGTGACACAGGCTGCCTATTAGTGGCATATTGTGTGGGTGCGGGCGCATGCTGGGTGGGGGTGACACAGGCTGCCTTTTAGTGGCATATTGTGTGGGCGCGGGCGCATGCTGGGTGGGGGTGACACAGTGTGCCTATTAGTGGCATATTGTGTGGGCGCATGCTGGGTGGGGGTGACACAGGCTGCCTATTAGTGGCATATTGTGTGGGCGCATGCTGGGTGGGGGTGACACAGGCTGCCTATTAGTGGCATATTGTGTTGGCGCATGCTGGGTGGGGGTGACACAGGCTGCCTATTAGTGGCATATTGTGTTGGCGCATGCTGGGTGGGGGTGACACTGGTTGCCTATTAGTGGCATATTGTGTGGGCGCATGCTGGGTGGGGGTGACACAGGCTGCCTATTAGTGGCGTATTGTGAGGGCGCGGGCGCATGCTGGGTGGGGGTGACACAGATTGCCTATTAGTGGCATATTGTGTGGGCTCATGCTGGGTGGGGGTGACACAGGCTGCCTATTAGTGGCATATTGTGTTGGCGCATGCTGGGCGGGGGTGACACAGGCTGCCTATTAGTGGCATATTGTGTTGGCGCATGCTGGGTGGGGGTGACACTGGTTGCCTATTAGTGGCATATTGTGTGTGCGCATGCTGGGTGGGGGTGACACAGGCTGCCTATTAGTGGCATATTGTGTGGGCGCGGGCGCATGCTGTGCGGGGGTGACACAGGCTGCCTATTAGTGGCATATTGTGTGAGCACGGGCGCATGCTGGGTGGGGGTGACACAGATTGCCTTGCCTGGAGTGCCATATATAGTCAAAATCATGTATGGATTGCCGATGTAACTGTGCACTGAAAGTTCACTAATGCTGGTAAAGGGGAAAATTTGATTCCTGCTGCACGTAAGAGCATATTTAACCTTCACTGCATATTTACATCACATGTAACTCCTACACTGCTGCTAAATTCTGCTGATCTGACATATATCCTTCAGATCAATCTGAAAGTGTATGACTCATATTGATGAATAATCACAACAAATTAGCCTTCCTTGGCGTGGCACAGTGTCACTGGGGAAGGAGAGGTCAGTGTGGGTGCTGGGGGAGGCAGGGTCACTGTTAGTGCTGAGGATGGGAGAGAACACGGTGGGTGCTGGGCATAGCTAGAAAGAGCCAGGAGAGGGATGTTGCTTCTCTCCAGCATTCCATTCCAGGGGAGGATTGGGACCTTTTGGACTGGAGGGAAAACACAACCTAGTGGCCCTTTTATGGCAGCCAGCCTTAGCCCATTGGTTAGTATTGTAATAATCATTACCCCACATATGAAATGCAGTAATCATTACTCCATGTATGAAATGCAGCAACCATTACGGCACATATGAAATGTACCACATGGACTCCACAGCCCTCATTACCCTGGATATGAAATGCGGCACACGTTTATATGAAACACTGCACACGTTATTCCACATATAAAATGTGAAACACATTAGCCCATACGAAAAGGGGCACGCATTCCCCTTTATATGAAATGCAGCATGTTAGCCTATATAGAAAATGCAGCATGTTAGCCCATTTAGAAAACGAAGCTCCTTAGGCCATATAGAAAATGCAGCACGTTAGCCCATATATAAAATGGAGCATGTTGGCACATATAGGTTGACTATTAGTGGCATATTGTCTGCGCATGTTGGGTGGGGATGATACAGGCTGTCTATTAGTGACATATTGTGTGTGCGCATGCTGGGTGGGGGTGACACATGCTGCCTATTAGTGGCATATTGTGTGTGCGCATGTAGGGTGGGGGTGACACAGTTTGTCTATTAGTGGCATATTGTGTGTGCGCATGCTGGGTGGGGGTGACACAGGCTGCCTATTAGTGGCATATTGTGTGTGCGCATGCTGGGTGGGGGTGACACAGGCTATCTATTAATGGCGTATTGTGTGTGCGCATGCTGGGTGGGAGTGACACAGGTTGCCTATTAGTGGCATATTGTGTGTGCGCATGCTGGGTAGGGGTGACACAGGCTGCCTATTAGTGGCATATTGTGTGTGCGCATGCTGGGTGGGAGTGATGCAGGCTGCCTATTAGTGGCATATTGTGTGGTCGCATGCTGGGTGGGGGTGACACAGATTGCCTATTAGTGGCGTATTGTGTGGGCGCGGGCGCATGCTGGGTGGGGGTGACACAGATTGCCTATTAGTGGCATATTGTGTGGGCGCATGCTGGGTGGGGGTGACACAGGCTGCCTATTAGTGGCATATTGTGTGGGCGCATGCTGGGTGGGGGTGACACAGGCTGCCTATTAGTGGCATATTGTGTTGGCGCATGCTGGGTGGGGGTGACACAGGCTGCCTATTAGTGGCATATTGTGTTGGCGCATGCTGGGTGGGGGTGACACTGGTTGCCTATTAGTGGCATATTGTGTGGGCGCATGCTGGGTGGGGGTGACACAGGCTGCCTATTAGTGGTGTATTGTGTGGGCGCGGGCGCATGCTGTGTGGGGGTGACACAGGCTGCCTATTAGTGGCATATTGTGTGGGCGCATGCTGGGTGGGGGTGACACAGATTGCCTATTAGTGGCGTATTGTGTGGGTGCGGGCGCATGCTGTGTGGGGGTGACACAGGCTGCCTATTAGTGGCATATTGTGTGGGTGCGGGCGCATGCTGTGTGGGGGTGACACAGGCTGCCTTTTAGTGGCATATTGTGTGGGCGCATGCTGGGTGGGGGTGACACAGGCTGCCTATTAGTGGCATATTGTGTTGGCGCATGCTGGGTGGGGGTGACACAGGCTGCCTATTAGTGGCATATTGTGTTGGCGCATGCTGGGTGGGGGTGACACTGGTTGCCTATTAGTGGCATATTGTGTGGGTGCATGCTGGGTGGGGGTGACACAGGCTGCCTATTACTGGCGTATTGTGAGGGCGTGGGCGCATGCTGGGTGGGGGTGACACAGGCTGCCTATTAGTGGCATATTGTGTGGGTGCGGGCGCATGCTGTGTGGGGGTGACACAGGCTGCCTATTAGTGGCATATTGTGTGGGCGCATGCTGGGTGGGGGTGACACAGGCTGCCTATTAGTGGCATATTGTGTGGGCGCATGCTGGGTGGGGGTGACACAGGCTGCCTATTAGTGGCATATTGTGTTGGCGCATGCTGGGTGGGGGTGACACAGGCTGCCTATTAGTGGCATATTGTGTTGGCGCATGCTGGGTGGGGGTGACACTGGTTGCCTATTAGTGGCATATTGTGTGGGCGCATGCTGGGTGGGGGTGACACAGGCTGCCTATTAGTGGCGTATTGTGAGGGCGCGGGCGCATGCTGGGTGGGGGTGACACAGATTGCCTATTAGTGGCATATTGTGTGGGCGCATGCTGGGTGGGGGTGACACAGGCTGCCTATTAGTGGCATATTGTGTTGGCGCATGCTGGGTGGGGGTGACACAGGCTGCCTATTAGTGGCATATTGTGTTGGCGCATGCTGGGTGGGGGTGACACTGGTTGCCTATTAGTGGCATATTGTGTGTGCGCATGCTGGGTGGGGGTGACACAGGCTGCCTATTAGTGGCATATTGTGTGGGCGCGGGCGCATGCTGTGCGGGGGTGACACAGGCTGCCTATTAGTGGCATATTGTGTGGGCACGGGCGCATGCTGGGTGGGGGTGACACAGATTGCCTTGCCTGGAGTGCCATATATAGTCAAAATCATGTATGGATTGCCGATGTAACTGTGCACTGAAAGTTCACTAATGCTGGTAAAGGGGAAAATTTGATTCCTGCTGCACGTAAGAGCATATTTAACCTTCACTGCATATTTACATCACATGTAACTCCTACACTGCTGCTAAATTCTGCTGATCTGACATATATCCTTCAGATCAATCTGAAAGTGTATGACTCATATTGATGAATAATCACAACAAATTAGCCTTCCTTGGCGTGGCACAGTGTCACTGGGGAAGGAGAGGTCAGTGTGGGTGCTGGGGGAGGCAGGGTCACTGTTAGTGCTGAGGATGGGAGAGAACACGGTGGGTGCTGGGCATAGCTAGAAAGAGCCAGGAGAGGGATGTTGCTTCTCTCCAGCATTCCATTCCAGGGGAGGATTGGGACCTTTTGGACTGGAGGGAAAACACAACCTAGTGGCCCTTTTATGGCAGCCTTAGCCCATTGGTTAGTATTGTAATAATCATTACCCCACATATGAAATGCAGTAATCATTACTCCATGTATGAAATGCAGCAACCATTACGGCACATATGAAATGTACCACATGGACTCCACAGCCCTCATTACCCTGGATATGAAATGCGGCACACGTTTATATGAAACACTGCACACGTTATTCCACATATAAAATGTGACACACATTAGCCCATACGAAAAGGGGCACGCATTCCCCTTTATATGAAATGCAGCATGTTAGCCTATATAGAAAATGCAGCATGTTAGCCCATTTAGAAAACGAAGCTCCTTAGGCCATATAGAAAATGCAGCACGTTAGCCCATATATAAAATGGAGCATGTTGGCACATATAGGTTGACTATTAGTGGCATATTGTCTGCGCATGTTGGGTGGGGATGATACAGGCTGTCTATTAGTGACATATTGTGTGTGCGCATGCTGGGTGGGGGTGACACATGCTGCCTATTAGTGGCATATTGTGTGTGCGCATGTAGGGTGGGGGTGACACAGTTTGTCTATTAGTGGCATATTGTGTGTGCGCATGCTGGGTGGGGGTGACACAGGCTGCCTATTAGTGGCATATTGTGTGTGCGCATGCTGGGTGGGGGTGACACAGGCTATCTATTAATGGCGTATTGTGTGTGCGCATGCTGGGTGGGAGTGACACAGGTTGCCTATTAGTGGCATATTGTGTGTGCGCATGCTGGGTAGGGGTGACACAGGCTGCCTATTAGTGGCATATTGTGTGTGCGCATGCTGGGTGGGAGTGATGCAGGCTGCCTATTAGTGGCATATTGTGTGGGCGCATGCTGGGTGGGGGTGACACAGATTGCCTATTAGTGGCGTATTGTGTGGGCGCGGGCGCATGCTGGGTGGGGGTGACACAGATTGCCTATTAGTGGCATATTGTGTGGGCGCATGCTGGGTGGGGGTGACACAGGCTGCCTATTAGTGGCATATTGTGTAAGCGCATGCTGGGTGGGGGTGACACAGGCTGCCTATTAGTGGCATATTGTGTTGGCGCATGCTGGGTGGGGGTGACACAGGCTGCCTATTAGTGGCATATTGTGTTGGCGCATGCTGGGTGGGGGTGACACTGGTTGCCTATTAGTGGCATATTGTGTGGGCGCATGCTGGGTGGGGGTGACACAGGCTGCCTATTAGTGGCGTATTGTGAGGGCGCGGGCGCATGCTGGGTGGGGGTGACACAGATTGCCTATTAGTGGCATATTGTGTGGGCGCATGCTGGGTGGGGGTGACACAGGCTGCCTATTAGTGGCATATTGTGTTGGCGCATGCTGGGTGGGGGTGACACAGGCTGCCTATTAGTGGCATATTGTGTTGGCGCATGCTGGGTGGGGGTGACACTGGTTGCCTATTAGTGGCATATTGTGTGGGCGCATGCTGGGTGGGGGTGACACAGGCTGCCTATTAGTGGCATATTGTGTGGGCGCGGGCGCATGCTGTGCGGGGGTGACACAGGCTGCCTATTAGTGGCATATTGTGTGGGCACGGGCGCATGCTGGGTGGGGGTGACACAGATTGCCTTGCCTGGAGTGCCATATATAGTCAAAATCATGTATGGATTGCCGATGTAACTGTGCACTGAAAGTTCACTAATGCTGGTAAAGGGGAAAATTTGATTCCTGCTGCATGTAAGAGCATATTTAACCTTCACTGCATATTTACATCACATGTAACTCCTACACTGCTGCTAAATTCTGCTGATCTGACATATATCCTTCAGATCAATCTGAAAGTGTATGACTCATATTGATGAATAATCACAACAAATTAGCCTTCCTTGGCGTGGCACAGTGTCACTGGGGAAGGAGAGGTCAGTGTGGGTGCTGGGGGAGGCAGGGTCACTGTTAGTGCTGAGGATGGGAGAGAACACGGTGGGTGCTGGGCATAGCTAGAAAGAGCCAGGAGAGGAATGTTGCTTCTCTCCAGCATTCCATTCCAGGGGAGGATTGGGACCTTTTGGACTGGAGGGAAAACACAACCTAGTGGCCCTTTTATGGCAGCCAGCCTTAGCCCATTGGTTAGTATTGTAATAATCATTACCCCACATATGAAATGCAGTAATCATTACTCCATGTATGAAATGCAGCAACCATTACGGCACATATGAAATGTACCACATGGACTCCACAGCCCTCATTACCCTGGATATGAAATGCGGCACACGTTTATATGAAACACTGCACACGTTATTCCACATATAAAATGTGACACACATTAGCCCATACGAAAAGGGGCACGCATTCCCCTTTATATGAAATGCAGCATGTTAGCCTATATAGAAAATGCAGCATGTTAGCCCATTTAGAAAACGAAGCTCCTTAGGCCATATAGAAAATGCAGCACGTTAGCCCATATATAAAATGGAGCATGTTGGCACATATAGAAAATGCAGTATGGTAGCCCATATATAAAATGGAACTTGTTGGCACATATAGAAAATGCAGTATGGTAGCCCATATATAAAATGGAGCATGTTGGCCCGTATAGAAAATGCAGTATGGTAGCCCATATATAAAATGGAGCATGTTGGCCCATATAGAAAATGCAGTATTTTAGCCAATATATAAAATGGAGCATGTTGGCACATATAGAAAATACAGTATGGTAGCCCATATATAAAATGGAGCACATTAGCCCATATAGAAAATGCAGCACGTTAGCCCATATAGAAAATGCAGCACATTAGCCCACATAAAAAATGCAGAACGTTAGCCCATATAGAAAATGCAGCACATTAGCCCACATAAAAAATGCACAACGTTAGCCCATATAGAAAATGCAGCACGTTAGCCAATATAGAAAATACAGCACGTTAGCCCATATAGAAAATGCAGCACGTTAGCCCATATAGAAAATGCACCTTGTTAGCACACATAGAAAATGCAGAACGTTAGCCCATATAGAAAATGCAGCACGTTAGCCAATATAGAAAATGCAGCACGTTAGCCCATATAGAAAATGCAGCACATTAGCCAATATAAAAAATGCAGTACGTTAGCCCATATAGAAAATGCAGCACGTTAGTCCATATAGAAAATGCAGCACGTTACCCCATATAGAAAATGCAGCATGTTAGCCCATGTATAAAATGCAGCATGTTAGCCCATATGGAAAATGCAGCATATTAGTCCATATATAAAATTCAGCAAGTTAGCCCATGTAGAAAACGCAGCACATTAGACCATACAGTGGGTTGCAAAAGTATTCGGCCCCCTTGAATTTTTCCACATTTTGTCACATTACTGCCACAAACATGAATCAATTTTATTGGAATTCCACGTGAAAGACCAATACAAAGTGGTGTACACGTGAGAAGTGGAATGAAAAACATACATAATTCCAAACATTTTTTACAAATAAATAACTGCAAAGTGGGGCGTGCGTAATTATTCAGCCCCCTGAGTCAATACTTTGTAGAACCACCTTTTGCTGCAATTACAGCTGCCAGTCTTTTAAGGTATGTCTCTACCAGCTTTGCACATCTAGAGACTGAAATCCTTGCCCATTCTTCTTTGCAAAACTGCTCCAGTTCAGTCAGAATAGATGGACAGCGTTTGTGAACAGCAGTTTTCAGATCTTGCCACAGATTATTGATTGGATTTAGATCTGGACTTTGACTGGGCGATTCTAACACATGGATATGTTTTGGAAAGGTGGGGGGGAAAGGCTGCGCATCCCTAAACACATGTTGCAATTGAATGGTTAATCGCACAGGCATACACCGCCTCTGCCAGACTGAAAAATGCATGCCCTGCATCCAAGACAAGTGCTAACATTTATTAAACTAGGAGGTACTTTAGCTTCCAATATGGTTTGCATGCCACGGTGAGGCAGACCTCCGGGCAAGTGACCTAACCTAAATTTAAAAACTCGGGACTGGTGGTCATTTCAGATGCAGCCTTAGTGGTATGCGCTGGCGTTCTCCTCGCTGTTCTACCAAATGTAAGTTACACATTTTTCTTGCTTAGCTGCTCCCGAGGTTTTAAATTTAGGTTAGGTCACTTGCCTGGAGGTCTGCCTCACCGTGGCGTAAGTGTCTAGTATGATATACTTTGCATGCAAACCATATTATCAGTATTAACGTTTTATTAGATGGAGTACGTCCAACCAATAGGTTTGAATTTCCGAGCAGAACCAAAATAAGTGATGGAGAGTTCCAGACTGACCACAGTTCCTCCAGCATGCCGGGGAAAGTGAAGGGTTCCACTTATGTAAGCGAACTGGGGTCTGATACCACAATAGCAATTATTTTGTAGATATTTTCTTTTGTGAGCACACAAATAGAGGATTTAGAAGCGTTAGTCCATATCTTTGACCATGTATCAAGATTAGTATCTGTTTCCAGTGCTTGGTCCCAGTACTTCATGTAGCGATGTTGGTATTCCAAGGTATTGCGTTATGGAGAGTTCAGCCATGTATAAAAGGAAGAGATTAATCCTCTTTGTGTGGGGCCAGCATCCCATATTGCTTCAAACTCCGTTTTATGTGGAAATTCCGTATTAGGAGAAATGGAGGCTACAAAATGCCGAATTTGCATATATTGCATTGGTGAGTGCTATGTGATCCCTAAGATCATCAGGTATACAGTTTCCCCGTAAAGGGATTCATTAAATCTGAAATAAACCAAATATCTTTTTGATACCATATTGATGTTGAAGTGCGCCTAAGACCTGGAGTAAACCTGGGATTGCCAAAAATTGGGACCTTTGCTGAAACCTGCGGAAAGAGGGATATACGCCTCCCCACTACTGCCCATAATTTCAGATTGGACCGTAGGGAGGAGTATATCCCCCCGCCTCCATAGGAGGAGAACTATTTTTCCATAGGAAAGCACTAGGATGATAGGGTCTGAATGCTGCAAATTCTATCTGTGCCCATTTTGCATGAGGTCTTCTCTCAAACCATGCTACCATCTGCCTAAATTGGCTTGCTACATAATAGTTATAAATATTTGGGACTGATAGGCCTCCATGTTGTCTTTGTAGGGTTATAATCTTTTTTGAGATCCTAGGTGGTTTGCTATGCCGTATAAAGCGTAGTAGAGCCTTTTGAAGGGGGATCAATATAGTTTGTGGCATCCATATAGTAATTGTGGAAAATATATAGACTAATTTAGGTAGGGAGTTCATTTTAAAAGCCGTCATACGACCGATCCAGGATATATTGTAATCTTTCCATTTGTTTAGGTCTTTAATAATACGAATAATTAACCACTTTACCCCCCAGTGCTAAATTTCTCCGTCCCTCTGCGCACTGCTTCACCCCCAGGGACGGAGAAAGGCGCACTTGTTTGTTTACTGGCTGGGAGTGGGCGGGGACCTCGCGCGCACACTCCAGCCAGCCAGCACAGCAGGTGACTAATTGGATGTTAGGAACAAGCGTTCCTAAATCCAATTAGACGCGCCGATTGCGGACACAATGGGAGACTGCTTCAAACAGAAGCAATCTCCATTGATAACAATTAAATGTAAACAAATGTGCAGCGCGCGATCGCGCGCCCCCGCGACCCGCGCGCGCGCGCACACACCCCCGCTCTGCAGTGCAATGATTGGTTATGGGGACCCCAGTCCCCAATAACCAATCATATCACTGAAAACAATCAATGGAAGCAGCGCTGCAAGGCACAAATAGCGCTGGTGCTTCAGGGGTAAAACCCCTCCGTTGTGAAGTGGTTAAAGGAGAAACATTAAATTGGATTAATTTCTTGGAATCACAAGGGAGATGAATTCCCAAATATTTGAGGGTATCCTTCTGCCACCTATATGGAGACCGCAATTTCAAACCCTCTACCATTAAGGAGGGAAGATTAAAGGAAAGGGCCTCTGTCTTGCTATCATTAATTTTATAATTTGAGAAGTTACCAAACCTAGAGAGCTCTGCATGCATATTGGGGAGGGAGACATGTGGGTTGGTTACAGATATCAATACATCATCCGCAAATAGCGAGATTTTGTATGCAGAATCCCCAATTTTAATCCCTACTATATCAGGGTTGCCCCGAATCCGCGCCGCCAGAGGCTCTATAGAAAGAGCAAAAAGCAGGGGGGACAGGGGACAGCCCTGACGAGTACCGTTGGATATTGAAAAGTATTGAGGAGGGTCTGTAAACGGTATTTTTAAGGCTACCTGGGGGTTAGTATACAATTTATAGAGAGTGTTGAGAAACGCTCCCTCAAAGCCCATGGTCCTCAGAGTTTGAAATAGAAAAGGCCAACTTAACCTATCGAAGGCCTTTTCTGCGTCAAGGCTTAGTAGTATAGATGGAAGTTTTGAGTGATTGATGAAATCTATCAAATTTATAGTACGACGAATATTGTCCCCTGCAAATCTGCCCATAACGAAACCTACCTGGTCCCTATCTACTAGAGATGGCAATAGCGGAGATAAGCGATTTGCCAAAATTTTAGTGAAAATTTTTAAATCTGTGTTTAATAGAGATATTGGCCTATAATTCTTGGGGTCTAACAGATCCCTATCAGGTTTGGGCAATACCACCATATGGGATTTTAGCATTGTATCAGGAATAGGATCCATTCCCAGAAAATTATTAAATAATAGAGCCATTTTTGGGGCTAAAAGATCCCGAAATTTTTTATAGTAGGCCATTGTAAACCCATTAGGACCAGGGGCTTTGTGGGGTTGAGCCTTTTTAAGAACCTCAAGAATCTCTTCCAATTCTATACCTGCATTTAGTGTGTTTAATTGATTAGATGACAGTATGGGGAGCCCACAGGATCTTAAGTAGTTTTTCATTTCTGCTTGGGGTGGATGGGTATAATTTTCTGCGTTTTGAAGATTGTATATTTCAGAGAAATATTCCTTAAATATCTGGGCTATACGGCGAAGGTCCTGATGTATTACCCCCTTTTTGTCTTTAAGGGTAAGGACTGCATTTCGTGTTTTCATGTCCCTTAGTTTTTTGGCGAGTAGTGTATGGGCTTTATTCCCTTTCTCATAAAACAGTTGCCTCGTGAATAACAAAGACCTTTCAACTGAAGTATATTGGAGATCGGCTAGTTGCTTGCGCAACCCTTCCAGTTTATGAAATAACTGTTTAGAGCGGCATTTTTTTGTGAGATTCTTCTAACGAGGCAATTTGAGTAAGAAGATCAGTAACCTTGTAAGGGCTTCTCTTTTCCTTTTGCTAGCTATTGCGATAAGTTTACCCCTAATGCTAGCCTTATGGGCTTCCCATACAGTAGAGTAATGAGTCACTGATCCCGTGTTTATTTGGAAAAAACTGTTTAAATTTTCTAGGATATCTTGATGTACTTCCTCATCCAAGAGTAAACTGTCATTTAGCTTCCAAACCGAGGGAATTTTTGGGTTGTTAGCCAGATTTAAAGTTAGGTCTAGTGGGGCATGGTCTGACCAGGAGATTGGGCCTATCTCAGAAGAAATCAAAGTATTCAGCAGGGCAGGAGTTATAAAAAAAAATGGTCTATTCTAGTGTATGTAGAGGAAGAATGGGAATAAAATGTGAAATCTGTGTCTTCTGCATGCAGAGCTCTCCAGGCATCACACAATCCAAACTGTATCTGCAACAGCCTGAAGCTCTTAGCAGTTTTGCAAATAGTGGAGAAATTGGTGGGAGTGGTCTCGGATCTACGATCCCTGGTAGGGAAGCATATTAAGTTAAAATCTCCCCCTATGATCACATTTGGACATTTTAGCTGTTCCACTTTCTTAAAAACCTTTTCCAAGAATTGCAGTTGATGGTCGTTTGGTACATAAACGACCACCAATACAATATCTAGTCCGTGCAAGGAACCGTGTAATATAATGAATCTACCCTTGGGATCACTGCATTCAGTTTTAATCCGAAATGGGCATCTGTTATGTATTAAAAGTGCAACTCCCGTTTTTTTTTCTGCGGCGCTAGCCATAAAAGAGGTCGGATAGGCCTTGCTTTTCAGATATCCCGATTGCTTAGAAGAAAACCGTGTTTCCTGTAGGAAAACAAAATCTGCGCCAATGCGCTCCAGATCCCGTAGGGCTAAGTATCGTTTACGAACCGAGTTGAGCCCTTTGGCATTGAGTGTAACCAACTTTATCATGGTGGGAGATTATAGAAGCCAACTTTGATTATGCAGTGAGCCCAAATTAGGGGGATCCATGACTTGTAATAAGCATAAACATACAATGGCGAGTGACTGGCAGGCAAGATAATCAGAGGACAGGGTGGAAATAAGGAAAGAAAAGAAGAGAGAGGAAAACAGAGACAGAAAAAGACCAGCCCCTAACTTTAGGGGAACAAACAGCATAACATTTCCATAAACTAAGCATTGCATGATAAACATCAGTGATATAATAAAGAACTGTACATGCAATGCAAGTAAAACATATTTATGAAAGACAAGGGTATATATATCCCTTGTATGGGTGCGCCCCACTGTACACCCACAGAGGGGATGCATGCTGGCATCTTGCGACCGGGTGTCCCAGAACCGCACCTTCAGGCTGCATAATATAAAACTAATAACTTGTAACTACATAGCGTCAAAAAATTTTTTTACAAATATCGAAAAGAAAAACTTGTATTGTGGTAAGAAAAATTATAGACAGTGTCCTAGTCCCGAGCTCAGGTGATAGGGACCTCTGGTGAGAGGCAGGGTGGTGATGCAGTTTGATCCTGGGATTTAGCAGGAGATCCATTTGTTTGGGAGTAAGATTTATATTTCCCCGGCATGCGTAGTCCTAGGCCTTTAAGTAAATCCGGAGCATCTTCTGGGGTGGAGATGGCGTGACATGTGCCCTCTTTGACCGCTATCAGCTTAAAGGGATATCCCCATCTATACTGGATATCGTTTTCCCGTAATAATGCAGTGACAGCTTTAAGTTTTCAGCGTTTAGCTAGTGTGATGGGGGATATATCATTAAAGATTTGTACTTCGTGGTGCTGGTATTACTACCTGATGACCTCGCAATACTCAGCTGGGTATAAATACAGGATGCTGGGATTACTACCTGATGACCTCACAGTACTTAGCTGGGTATACACAGAGGATGCTGGTTTCACTATCTGATGACCTCACAATACTCAGCTGGGTATAAATACAGAATACTGGGAGCCTCTGGCTTATTATTTATTTTTATTATTTATACAACTCTTTATTATTGAAAAAGCAAATCATTATGTCACATAAGGATTTCATTACAGCAATGATGGTAATTACAGCGGCATATATAGTAGCCAGAGAGAAAGTTATATAAACAGATATACCAAATTGTATCAGAAAGGACCGTTGCATATAACTGTCAAATAGCTATAGCTATAGGACTCTACGGAAGGAGTTGCTGATGCTAGAGGTCTGCCGCTGATCGCAGCTAGGATGCTGCAAGGAAGAAATATTTTAAAGTAATTGTTTTTTTAATTATTTAACAAAAATATCATAGTCACATTTATATATATTTTTTTTTGTTTCAACGTTTTATTGAAGAGATAAGCAAAGTAATTTTATACGCAAAAGCCAACCAGCCTCACGCAGGAAGCGTTACAGGGTGGGGGGGGGGAGGTCAGTGTGGGTGTAGAGGGATAATATGTGAGGAGAGATCAGTGGTCAGTGTGGGAGCTGGGGGGGGAGTGGTCTGTCAGGGGAGGCACCATATTACCTGCTTACCTCACTACTTCTACCTGAAGTGTTTTTCCCGTATGTGGTGGGAGGAGCTTTCTGCGGTTAGTGGGCAGAGCTTACAGCGACTGAGGGGAGGAGCTTCTCGCAGCCGATGGGCAGTGCCCAGGCATGGGCTTAAATTCGGCTAAGGGAGATCCGGATAGTAGCTATCCGGATTCACCCAGTAATGCTGGGAAGGAGGAAGTGTTTGTAGTCACGTGACCACCGAGTGGAGTGCATCGTGGGAAGCGCCGAGGGACATACCAGAAGACGTCAGACAGGTGAGATTGACCCCCGCCCCCCCCCCAGCACATCATTACTGGGTGAATCTGGATAGCTACTATTCGGATCAGTCTTAGCCGAATTTAAGCCCATGCCTGGCAGTGCCGACATCCCCATCTCCCTGCAGCTCCGGGGTCACATGACAGGCACTGTGCTTCTCCAGTCACATCACACTCCTCTTAGCTTTCCATCACCGCCCCCTGGAGGCTCCGTATAGCATTACTCGTGTCTGCCAGCGACCCCCTCCTCCACCCCCAGCAGCGATCTCCCCTCTCTACCCCCTTATCACCCCCGCAATCTGCCCCTGAACAGTCGTCTCCCTGCCGCTAGCGCTGTGACCGCCAGGGGGCGCCCATGGATTGGAAGATTTACACATGAAAGCGGTGGCATTCCTCCAGGTTTGCTGTTTGGCTGTTCAGGGGGGAGTCAGGAGATGGAGAGGCACCGGGAGTCCCAGGTTTGGGGGTCACAGATCGCCTGAAAACCCACGAGGAGGCGGGAGAAGAAGCACAAGTCTGGCGCAGTGGCGCGCGGAGGCTGTGTCTGTTCTCACCGTGGTCCGCTCTGTGGCTTTATAAGGAGGCACTGCTGCAGGAGCGAAACACTCCCCTACAGACCGCCGAGCCAAGCAGGGCTCCTCTGCCACTGATCGAAGCTCTGATGCAGCAAACTGAAGGGAGGAATGTTTTAGTAATTATTGTTTTGTTTTTTTTATTATTATTTAAACAACTATCATAGAGTCACATAAGGATTCCAATACAGCAATTATGGTAATTAAAGTGGCATATATACTGTGTTTCCCCAAAAGAAGGACATCCCCTTAAAAAAAGACCTATCCCAAATTTCAAGCATGCTCGAAATATAAGACCTATCCCTAATATAAGCCCTAGTAGCTGTGCAAGTCCCGTCCGTCTGCCCCCCTTCACCCACCTCCATTTTACCTCCTGCTGACCCCCTGCTCCTCCTGAAAGATGCATCCCCGTTCTTCACTGCCTGCCGACACAACGGTAATTCAAACCGCAGGACAACTGTAAACTGATGATTCTCCCACTGCTGCCTTATTTCCTGCTGGCCCCATTCTCCATTGCCTGTCGTCATAATTCAAACCGCTGATCAGCAGTAAGCTGCGGATAAGGTAGCTAGTTACACTGTAACAGCGATTATGTGTACAGGAAGTAACATCTCTATTTACTTCCTGTTCATGGAAGCGCTTTTACAGTGTAACTAGCTGCCTTAACCACAGTTTACCGCTCAGCAGCTTAAATTATGATGGCGGACAATGAAGAATGCTGCCTAGTGATGGAGCAGCTTATCAGCTCCGATTGTGACTGACAGGCTGAAGGCGAAGCTCCGCTTTGTTTACAGCAGGGAACGGGTGCTCGAGCGAGCGCTCATTCCCTGCAAATCTCGTTCCTGGGGAGATCATGCCACCTGGCGTGAGCAAAGAACGAGTAAGCCCCTCTGCCACTTGCAATCCTGCGCTAGGCGGTCGCAGAGTGGTTAAAGTGATCGGGAACTCAATTTGCACTTCTTTGCAGCCATGGCGACAATACTCTTCTGAGTACAAACTGCTTAGAAACTCACACCTGTTTGGAATTAGAAATTGATTGGCTCATACAATTCCTTTAAAACAGTGCACCTTGCCTGTCTGTTTGCTGATCCATTTCTTCCAACACATTTCCTACATTACATTCAGCATATTGCTCCACCCCCTAGTATCATCTGTGAAGATGTGCTAAATATGGAGAAACCCCCAAAAAATGGCCACTAAAATAATGACACATCATCTTTCAAATAGCCTAATTATGCTTCCGTCATGTTTTAATTTCTGTTACTTCTCCCCATTACACCCTGTTGTTTATTTACCATGCCTTTCTCATCAAATGTACAGCCATGCACCAGCCACATGCCAGAGTGTCACAGTAGCCAGTGTGGCAATATGATATGATGTTAGACCTCTGGGGGCTCCTGGACTGTGTTAGGTGTGCAAGGTGTCTTGCAAGGTGGCTATGGTAACAAAAAGTGCAGTTAGTTAATTATGGTATATTTTTTTTCTTTGGATGGCTACCTTAGCTTAATATAATAGGTTATATTTGTTGGTTGCATGGTTAGGTTAGTTATTTGTAGTAGATTGTTTTTTGTTGGTTGGATAAAAAATTATAGCTAGCTTCCGACTGACATTTATGCTCCATCTCTCCTTCTATTAACGCATTTCTGATACAGTTTATTTGTTTGGCTGGAACTACTATTATTTGCTTAGTGTAGGCAGCCCATTCTTTCTCATCTTACAATGGGGATCATTAAAATGAACCAGCCTGTTAGAGAGAATGAGCAAAGAAAACCTGTTGCTGAACTCTGGGGCCTCTAAGGCAAGTAGAAGAGTTCATGTTGTCTTTGTCTTCCACTCTTAGGTGGTCATGTGGTCCTCTTCGCTGCTTGTCCCGTCTGTGCATTCGTACAACTGTAAAGTGGGGAATGAGGGGGATACCGCTTTACGGAGGACAGATGAGCAGTACCCCGGTCAAACTGAGTGAAAGCAAGGGGAGTCAAGACTAGCTTGTTCTTCTCTGTGTGGACACCCAAGGAGCAGGAGGAAACCAAAGTAATTTATGACCACTCCTTTTGTTTATATAGTTCTGATATAAACAGCTTGTGTGGAAGTTGTTGTTGTTGTTAGTGTAAGTAGTCTATTCTTCCTCAACTTACACTGAGGATTTACATGAGCTAGACTGCCGCTGAACTCCAGGGGCCCCTAGGGCACTTACAGAGTTTTAGGTTGTTCTTGTCGCATAGTCTTAGGTGGTCATACGGTCCTCTTCGCTGCTCATCAGGTCTGTGCATTCGTACAACTGTAAAGTGGGGAATGAGGGGGCTACCGCTTTACGGAGGACGGATGAGCAGTACCCCAAAAAACAAGAGGAAACCAAAGTAATATATGACCACCCTTTAAAACACACATACACTGACTGACATACACTGACAGCTTTTATCCCAGACTAACTTACCTTAACTGACTCATACTGACTGATACCCAGTCCCAGACATACACACTGTGACAGACACACACTCACTTTAGAATGACATACCCAGACCAACACCTCATCCCATGGACTGTAGCATAGTGCTAACCACAGAGATGAGATTAGGATAAGATTAGACCTACCCACACACACACCAAACACTTGAACAGGGCATATTGGTGAGCAGCACCACTTAGGAGCAGGAGATGTAGGATTAGATTAGGTGTTACATATCACACATGCACCCCAACACTAGAATAGCTTTCAGGGTGACTAGCACCAATTAGAGTAGGCCAGCATAGTGTAGTGTAGGCCCCGCCCGAAAAGAGTCTACCTTGTCGCTGGTGGGCGGGCTTACAATCCTGTTGGCGAAATGTTTCATTTTTGCCAACTGGATTAACCAAAAGACTCTTACTTAACCATTTATGCCTCCAGGACGTAGTACCTACGTCCAGGAGGCCACGTGCACCTCTGCGCGCTCCCACAGCCGATCGCGTGCGTGTACGCGCGCGACCGGCCCGTGGTCCGTTAACCAGGCAATCAGTGAATCGGGCTATGGTGCCCGATCACTGATTCGTCTCCCCCGCAGAAAAAGCGACAGCTTCTCTCGGAAGCTACGCTTTTTCTGGCTTCATGCGTCCCTTTAAGCGTATGTTACGCTTACAGTGACGTCATGTAAACAAACTCATGGCTGCCATCTTGTGCCAAAAAGTAAAACTACAACTAAATGTGAAAAAAATAAAAATGCACATATATTTACCCCAAACAAATACTATTTACATCCCACCCTCCCAAAAATACCCAAATAAAATGTTTAATATATATAAAAAAAAACATTACAATTAAAAAAACAAACATGTAAATATTTACCTAAGGGTCTAAACTTTTTAAATATCAATGTAAAGATGAAATAGTTCTATTTTTTTTTTACTTTTAAACTTGTAAATAGTGGTGGATGCAAAACGGAAAAAATGCACCTTTATTTCCAAATAAAATATTGTCGCCATTCATTGTGATAGGGACATAATTTTAATGGTTTAATAACCGGGACAGATGGGTAAATACAATACGTGAGTTTTAATTATGAAGGCATGTATTATTTTAAAACTATAATGGCTGAAAACTGAGAAATAATGATTTTTTTCCATTGTTTTCTTATTCTTCCTGTTAAAATGCATTTACAGTAAAGTGGCTCTTAGCAAAATGTACCACCCAAGGAGGCCTAATTGGTGGCGGAAAAAAAAAGCTATAGATCAATTTATTGTGGAAAAGTAGTGATAAAGTTATAGGCTAATGAATGGGAGGTGAACATTGCTCGGATGCATAAAGTGAAAACGACTGAAGGCTGAACTGGTTAAAAAAAAAATGCGTGATCAGTTCTGTGGCCCAAGTCATCAATTTTAATGTGTTTTTTTATTTCTTCCTGTCCCGAGGTACATCACTCAGTCCACAAAACTAAAGACGACCCCATTAAGCAGTTTTTACTTTCACTTAAGGATTTTAAAAAAGATTTCTTTGTGGTTCTTAAAGAACCACTATCACGGAAAATTTAAAAATGTAAAATACATGTAAACACATACCAATAAGCAGTGTTTCACCCCGATTAAAATGAGCCCCAAATTACTTTTCTCCCATCTTGGTGTCACTTACAGTAGGTAGTAACAATCTGACGGAACCAACAGGTTTTGGTCTAGTCCATCTCTTCATGGGGTATTCTCAGCATGGCCTTTATAACTTTCAAAGACACTCCTTAAAAATAATTTATATAAAGATGCTGGCCAGCCTCCCTGCTCGCTGCACACTTTTTTAGCAGTTAGACGGAGCAACTGCCATTCACTAAGTACTTTTAAAATTAAAGAAAACCCTAAGAACCCCCCACTAGGAGATGGGCTAGTCCAAAACCTGTTGGTTCTGCCAGATTTCTCCTACCCACTGTAAGTGACAGCAGCATAGGAGAAATGTAATTAAGGGCTCATTTTACTCTGGAAGAAATGTACTTCTTATTTGTATGTGTTTACACGTATTTTACATTTTACAATGTTCACGATAATGGTCCTTTAAGCACCTGAGGAACACATGTTTATACCCCCCCTGGTGACAAGGCCATTGTTTACATTTCCACACTTTACAACTTTAATGGTTTATTGCTCAGTCATACAACTTAGCACCCAAATCAATTTTACCTCCTTTTCTTCCCACTAATAGAGCTTTCTTTGGGTGGTCTCTGATTGCTGCTGCGATCTTTACAGCCATTAGGAGGGACAATTAAGTGACAGGGCTGTCCTCTGTACAGCGATGCGCTGGATTGCAGCACTGTACACATATTTATTAGCTGTTTATGTCTTTAAGTCAGCTTATCAGCTCCGATTGTGACTGACAGGCTGAAGGCGAAGCTCCGCTTTGTTTACAGCAGGGAACGGGTGCTCGAGCGAGCGCTCATTCCCTGCAAATCTCGTTCCTGGGGAGATCATGCCACCTGGCGTGAGCAAAGAACGAGTAAGCCCCTCTGCCACTTGCAATCCTGCGTTAGGCGGTCGCAGAGTGGTTAAAGTGATCTGGAACTCAATTTGCACTTCTTTGCAGCCATGGCGACAATACTCTTCTGAGTACAAACTGCTTAGAAACTCACACCTGTTTGGAATTAGAAATTGATTGGCTCATACAATTCCTTTTAAACAGTGCACCTTGCCTGTCTGTTTGCTGATCCATTCCTTCCAACACATTTCCTACATTACATTCAGCATATTGCTCCACCCCCTAGTATCATCTGTGAAGATGTGCTAAATATGGAGAAACCCCCAAAAAATGGCCACTAAAATAATGACACATCATCTTTCAAATAGCCTAATTATGCTTCCGTCATGTTTTAATTTCTGTTACTTCTCCCCATTACACCCTGTTGTTTATTTACCATGCCTTTCTCATCAAATGTACAGCCATGCATCAGCCACATGCCAGAGTGTCACAGTAGCCAGTGTGGCAATATGATTGGTTGTGTCCCTGATGACATCAAAATGGGCCCTGATGACATCACAATAGTCAGAAAAGCATAAATAGGATGCTCTGGAGTCTCTTGAAGCAGATGATGTTAGACCTCTGGGGGCTCCTGGACTGTGTTAGGTGTGCAAGGTGTCTTGCAAGGCGGCTATGGTAACAAAACGTGCAGTTAGTTAATTATGGTATATTTTTTTTCTTTGGATGGCTACCTTAGCTTAATATAATAGGTTATATTTGTTGGTTGCATGGTTAGGTTAGTTATTTGTAGTAGATTGTTTTTTGTTGGTTGGATAAAAAATTATAGCTAGCTTCCGACTGACATTTATGCTCCATCTCTCCTTCTATTAACGCATTTCTGATACAGTTTATTTGTTTGGCTGGAACTACTATTATTTGCTTAGTGTAGGCAGCCCATTCTTCCTCATCTTACAATGGGGATCATTAAAATGAACCAGCCTGTTAGAGAGAATGAGCAAAGAAAACCTGTTGCTGAACTCTGGGGCCTCTAAGGCAAGTAGAAGAGTTCATGTTGTCTTTGTCTTCCACTCTTAGGTGGTCATGTGGTCCTCTTCGCTGCTTGTCCCGTCTGTGCATTCGTACAACTGTAAAGTGGGGAATGAGGGGGATACCGCTTTACGGAGGACAGATGAGCAGTACCCCGGTCAAACTGAGTGAAAGCAAGGGGAGTCAAGACTAGCTTGTTCTTCTCTGTGTGGACACCCAGGGAGCAGGAGGAAACCAAAGTAATTTATGACCACTCCTTTTGTTTATATATTTCTGATATAAACAGCTTGTGTGGAAGTTGTTGTTGTTGTTAGTGTAAGTAGTCTATTCTTCCTCAACTTACACTGAGGATTTACATGAGCTAGACTGCCGCTGAACTCCAGGGGCCCCTAGGGCACTTACAGAGTTTTAGGTTGTTCTTGTCGCATAGTCTTAGGTGGTCATACGGTCCTCTTCGCTGCTCATCAGGTCTGTGCATTTGTACAACTGTAAAGTGGGGAATGAGGGGGCTACCGCTTTACGGAGGACGGATGAGCAGTACCCCAAAAAACAAGAGGAAACCAAAGTAATATATGACCACCCTTTAAAACACACATACACTGACTGACATACACTGACAGCTTTTATCCCAGACTAACTTACCTTAACTGACTCATACTGACTGATACCCAGTCCCAGACATACACACTGTAACAGACACACACTCACTTTAGAATGACATACCCAGACCAACACCTCATCCCATGGACTGTAGCATAGTGCTAACCACAGAGATGAGATTAGGATAAGATTAGACCTACCCACACACACACCAAACACTTGAACAGGGCATATTGGTGAGCAGCACCACTTAGGAGCAGGAGATGTAGGATTAGATTAGGTGTTACATATCACACATGCACCCCAACACTAGAATAGCTTTCAGGGTGACTAGCACCAATTAGAGTAGGCCAGCATAGTGTAGTGTAGGCCCCGCCCGAAAAGAGTCTACCTTGTCGCTGGTGGGCGGGCTTACAATCCTGTTGGCGAATTGTTTCATTTTTGCCAACTGGATTAACCAAAAGACTCTTACTTAACCATTTATGCCTCCAGGACGTAGTACCTACGTCCAGGAGGCCACGTGCACCTCTGCGCGCTCCCACAGCCGATCGCGTGCGTGTACGCGCGCGACCGGCCCGTGGTCCGTTAACCAGGCAATCAGTGAATCGGGCTATGGTGCCCGATCACTGATTCGTCTCCCCCGCAGAAAAAGCGACAGCTTCTCTCGGAAGCTACGCTTTTTCTGGCTTCATGCGTCCCTTTAAGCGTATGTTACGCTTACAGTGACGTCATGTAAACAAACTCATGGCTGCCATCTTGTGCCAAAAAGTAAAACTACAACTTAATGTAAAAAAAAATAAAAATGCACATATATTTACCCCAAACAAATACTATTTACATCCCACCCTCCCAAAAATACCCAAATAAAATGTTTAATATATAAAAAAAAAACATTACAATTAAAAAAACAAACATGTAAATATTTACCTAAGGGTCTAAACTTTTTAAATATCAATGTAAAGATGAAATAGTTCTATTTTTTTTTTACTTTTAAACTTGTAAATAGTGGTGGATGCAAAACGGAAAAAATGCACCTTTATTTCCAAATAAAATATTGTCGCCATTCATTGTGATAGGGACATAATTTTAATGGTTTAATAACCGGGACAGATGGGTAAATACAATACGTGAGTTTTAATTATGAAGGCATGTATTATTTTAAAACTATAATGGCTGAAAACTGAGAAATAATGATTTTTTTCCATTGTTTTCTTATTCTTCCTGTTAAAATGCATTTACAGTAAAGTGGCTCTTAGCAAAATGTACCACCCAAGGAGGCCTAATTGGTGGCGGAAAAAAAAAGCTATAGATCAATTTATTGTGGAAAAGTAGTGATAAAGTTATAGGCTAATGAATGGGAGGTGAACATTGCTCGGATGCATAAAGTGAAAACGACTGAAGGCTGAACTGGTTAAAAAAAAAATGCGTGATCAGTTCTGTGGCCCAAGTCATCAATTTTAATGTGTTTTTTTATTTCTTCCTGTCCCGAGGTACATCACTCAGTCCACAAAACTAAAGACGACCCCATTAAGCAGTTTTTACTTTCACTTAAGGATTTTAAAAAAGATTTCTTTGTGGTTCTTAAAGAACCACTATCACGGAAAATTTAAAAATGTAAAATACATGTAAACACATACCAATAAGCAGTGTTTCACCCCGATTAAAATGAGCCCCAAATTACTTTTCTCCCATCTTGGTGTCACTTACAGTAGGTAGTAACAATCTGACGGAACCAACAGGTTTTGGTCTAGTCCATCTCTTCATGGGGTATTCTCAGCATGGCCTTTATAACTTTCAAAGACACTCCTTAAAAATAATTTATATAAAGATGCTGGCCAGCCTCCCTGCTCGCTGCACACTTTTTTAGCAGTTAGACGGAGCAACTGCCATTCACTAAGTACTTTTAAAATTAAAGAAAACCCTAAGAACCCCCCACTAGGAGATGGGCTAGTCCAAAACCTGTTGGTTCTGCCAGATTTCTCCTACCCACTGTAAGTGACAGCAGCATAGGAGAAATGTAATTAAGGGCTCATTTTACTCTGGAAGAAATGTACTTCTTATTTGTATGTGTTTACACGTATTTTACATTTTACAATGTTCACGATAATGGTCCTTTAAGCACCTGAGGAACACATGTTTATACCCCCCCTGGTGACAAGGCCATTGTTTACATTTCCACACTTTACAACTTTAATGGTTTATTGCTCAGTCATACAACTTAGCACCCAAATCAATTTTACCTCCTTTTCTTCCCACTAATAGAGCTTTCTTTGGGTGGTCTCTGATTGCTGCTGCGATCTTTACAGCCATTAGGAGGGACAATTAAGTGACAGGGCTGTCCTCTGTACAGCGATGCGCTGGATTGCAGCACTGTACACATATTTATTAGCTGTTTATGTCTTTAAGTCAGCTTATCAGCTCCGATTGTGACTGACAGGCTGAAGGCGAAGCTCCGCTTTGTTTACGGCAGGGAACGGGTGCTCGAGCGAGCGCTCATTCCCTGCAAATCTCGTTCCTGGGGAGATCATGCCACCTGGCGTGAGCAAAGAACGAGTAAGCCCCTCTGCCACTTGCAATCCTGCGTTAGGCGGTCGCAGAGTGGTTAAAGTGATCTGGAACTCAATTTGCACTTCTTTGCAGCCATGGCGACAATACTCTTCTGAGTACAAACTGCTTAGAAACTCACACCTGTTTGGAATTAGAAATTGATTGGCTCATACAATTCCTTTTAAACAGTGCACCTTGCCTGTCTGTTTGCTGATCCATTCCTTCCAACACATTTCCTACATTACATTCAGCATATTGCTCCACCCCCTAGTATCATCTGTGAAGATGTGCTAAATATGGAGAAACCCCCAAAAAATGGCCACTAAAATAATGACACATCATCTTTCAAATAGCCTAATTATGCTTCCGTCATGTTTTAATTTCTGTTACTTCTCCCCATTACACCCTGTTGTTTATTTACCATGCCTTTCTCATCAAATGTACAGCCATGCATCAGCCACATGCCAGAGTGTCACAGTAGCCAGTGTGGCAATATGATTGGTTGTGTCCCTGATGACATCAAAATGGGCCCTGATGACATCACAATAGTCAGAAAAGCATAAATAGGATGCTCTGGAGTCTCTTGAAGCAGATGATGTTAGACCTCTGGGGGCTCCTGGACTGTGTTAGGTGTGCAAGGTGTCTTGCAAGGCGGCTATGGTAACAAAACGTGCAGTTAGTTAATTATGGTATATTTTTTTTCTTTGGATGGCTACCTTAGCTTAATATAATAGGTTATATTTGTTGGTTGCATGGTTAGGTTAGTTATTTGTAGTAGATTGTTTTTTGTTGGTTGGATAAAAAATTATAGCTAGCTTCCGACTGACATTTATGCTCCATCTCTCCTTCTATTAACGTATTTCTGATACAGTTTATTTGTTTGGCTGGAACTACTATTATTTGCTTAGTGTAGGCAGCCCATTCTTCCTCATCTTACAATAGGGATCATTAAAATGAACCAGCCTGTTAGAGAGAATGAGCAAAGAAAACCTGTTGCTGAACTCTGGGGCCTCTAAGGCAAGTAGAAGAGTTCATGTTGTCTTTGTCTTCCACTCTTAGGTGGTCATGTGGTCCTCTTCGCTGCTTGTCCCGTCTGTGCATTCGTACAACTGTAAAGTGGGGAATGAGGGGGATACCGCTTTACGGAGGACAGATGAGCAGTACCCCGGTCAAACTGAGTGAAAGCAAGGGGAGTCAAGACTAGCTTGTTCTTCTCTGTGTGGACACCCAGGGAGCAGGAGGAAACCAAAGTAATTTATGACCACTCCTTTTGTTTATATATTTCTGATATAAACAGCTTGTGTGGAAGTTGTTGTTGTTGTTAGTGTAAGTAGTCTATTCTTCCTCAACTTACACTGAGGATTTACATGAGCTAGACTGCCGCTGAACTCCAGGGGCCCCTAGGGCACTTACAGAGTTTTAGGTTGTTCTTGTCGCATAGTCTTAGGTGGTCATACGGTCCTCTTCGCTGCTCATCAGGTCTGTGCATTCGTACAACTGTAAAGTGGGGAATGAGGGGGCTACCGCTTTACGGAGGACGGATGAGCAGTACCCCAAAAAACAAGAGGAAACCAAAGTAATATATGACCACCCTTTAAAACACACATACACTGACTGACATACACTGACAGCTTTTATCCCAGACTAACTTACCTTAACTGACTCATACTGACTGATACCCAGTCCCAGACATACACACTGTGACAGACACACACTCACTTTAGAATGACATACCCAGACCAACACCTCATCCCATGGACTGTAGCATAGTGCTAACCACAGAGATGAGATTAGGATAAGATTAGACCTACCCACACACACACCAAACACTTGAACAGGGCATATTGGTGAGCAGCACCACTTAGGAGCAGGAGATGTAGGATTAGATTAGGTGTTACATATCACACATGCACCCCAACACTAGAATAGCTTTCAGGGTGACTAGCACCAATTAGAGTAGGCCAGCATAGTGTAGTGTAGGCCCCGCCCGAAAAGAGTCTACCTTGTCGCTGGTGGGCGGGCTTACAATCCTGTTGGCGAAATGTTTCATTTTTGCCAACTGGATTAACCAAAAGACTCTTACTTAACCATTTATGCCTCCAGGACGTAGTACCTACGTCCAGGAGGCCACGTGCACCTCTGCGCGCTCCCACAGCCGATCGCGTGCGTGTACGCGTGCGACCGGCCCGTGGTCCGTTAACCAGGCAATCAGTGAATCGGGCTATGGTGCCCGATCACTGATTCCTCTCCCCCGCAGAAAAAGCGACAGCTTCTCTCGGAAGCTACGCTTTTTCTGGCTTCATGCGTCCCTTTAAGCGTATGTTACGCTTACAGTGACGTCATGTAAACAAACTCATGGCTGCCATCTTGTGCCAAAAAGTAAAACTACAACTTAATGTAAAAAAAAATAAAAATGCACATATATTTACCCCAAACAAATACTATTTACATCCCACCCTCCCAAAAATACCCAAATAAAATGTTTAATATATATAAAAAAAAACATTACAATTAAAAAAACAAACATGTAAATATTTACCTAAGGGTCTAAACTTTTTAAATATCAATGTAAAGATGAAATAGTTCTATTTTTTTTTTACTTTTAAACTTGTAAATAGTGGTGGATGCAAAACGGAAAAAATGCACCTTTATTTCCAAATAAAATATTGTCGCCATTCATTGTGATAGGGACATAATTTTAATGGTTTAATAACCGGGACAGATGGGTAAATACAATACGTGAGTTTTAATTATGAAGGCATGTATTATTTTAAAACTATAATGGCTGAAAACTGAGAAATAATGATTTTTTTCCATTGTTTTCTTATTCTTCCTGTTAAAATGCATTTACAGTAAAGTGGCTCTTACCAAAATGTACCACCCAAGGAGGCCTAATTGGCGGCGGAAAAAAAAGCTATAGATCAATTTATTGTGGAAAAGTAGTGATAAAGTTATAGGCTAATGAATGGGAGGTGAACATTGCTCGGATGCATAAAGTGAAAACGACTGAAGGCTGAACTGGTTAAAAAAAAAATGCGTGATCAGTTCTGTGGCCCAAGTCATCAATTTTAATGTGTTTTTTTATTTCTTCCTGTCCCGAGGTACATCACTCAGTCCACAAAACTAAAGACGACCCCATTAAGCAGTTTTTACTTTCACTTAAGGATTTTAAAAAAGATTTCTTTGTGGTTCTTAAAGAACCACTATCACGGAAAATTTAAAAATGTAAAATACATGTAAACACATACCAATAAGCAGTGTTTCACCCCGATTAAAATGAGCCCCAAATTACTTTTCTCCCATCTTGGTGTCACTTACAGTAGGTAGTAACAATCTGACGGAACCAACAGGTTTTGGTCTAGTCCATCTCTTCATGGGGTATTCTCAGCATGGCCTTTATAACTTTCAAAGACACTCCTTAAAAATAATTTATATAAAGATGCTGGCCAGCCTCCCTGCTCGCTGCACACTTTTTTAGCAGTTAGACGGAGCAACTGCCATTCACTAAGTACTTTTAAAATTAAAGAAAACCCTAAGAACCCCCCACTAGGAGATGGGCTAGTCCAAAACCTGTTGGTTCTGCCAGATTTCTCCTACCCACTGTAAGTGACAGCAGCATAGGAGAAATGTAATTAAGGGCTCATTTTACTCTGGAAGAAATGTACTTCTTATTTGTATGTGTTTACACGTATTTTACATTTTACAATGTTCACGATAATGGTCCTTTAAGCACCTGAGGAACACATGTTTATACCCCCCCTGGTGACCAGGCCATTGTTTACATTTCCACACTTTACAACTTTAATGGTTTATTGCTCAATCATACAACTTAGCACCCAAATCAATTTTACCTCCTTTTCTTCCCACTAATAGAGCTTTCTTTGGGTGGTCTCTGATTGCTGCTGCGATCTTTACAGCCATTAGGAGGGACAATTAAGTGACAGGGCTGTCCTCTGTACAGCGATGCGCTGGATTGCAGCACTGTACACATATTTATTAGCTGTTTATGTCTTTAAGTCAGCTTATCAGCTCCGATTGTGACTGACAGGCTGAAGGCGAAGCTCCGCTTTGTTTACAGCAGGGAACGGGTGCTCGAGCAAGCGCTCATTCCCTGCAAATCTCGTTCCTGGGGAGATCATGCCACCTGGCGTGAGCAAAGAACGAGTAAGCCCCTCTGCCACTTGCAATCCTGCGTTAGGCGGTCGCAGAGTGGTTAAAGTGATCTGGAACTCAATTTGCACTTCTTTGCAGCCATGGCGACAATACTCTTCTGAGTACAAACTGCTTAGAAACTCACACCTGTTTGGAATTAGAAATTGATTGGCTCATACAATTCCTTTTAAACAGTGCACCTTGCCTGTCTGTTTGCTGATCCATTCCTTCCAACACATTTCCTACATTACATTCAGCATATTGCTCCACCCCCTAGTATCATCTGTGAAGATGTGCTAAATATGGAGAAACCCCCCAAAATGGCCACTAAAATAATGACACATCATCATTCTAATTGCCTAATTATGCTTCCGTCATGTTTTAATTTCTGTTACTTCTCCCCATTACACCCTATTGTTTATTTACCATGCCTTTCTCATCAAATGTACAGCCATGCACCAGCCACATGCCAGAGTGTCACAGTAGCCAGTGTGGCAATATGATTGGTTGTGTCCCTGATGACATCAAAATGGGCCCTGATGACATCACAATAGTCAGAAAAGCATAAATAGGATGCTCTGGAGTCTCTTGAAGCAGATGATGTTAGACCTCTGGGGGCTCCTGGACTGTGTTAGGTGTGCAAGGTGTCTTGCAAGGTGGCTATGGTAACAAAAAGTGCAGTTAGTTAATTATGGTATATTTTTTTTCTTTGGATGGCAACCTTAGCTTAATATAATAGGTTATATTTGTTGGTTGCATGGTTAGGTTAGTTATTTGTAGTAGATTGTTTTTTGTTGGTTGGATAAAAAATTATAGCTAGCTTCCGACTGACATTTATGCTCCATCTCTCCTTCTATTAACGCATTTCTGATACAGTTTATTTGTTTGGCTGGAACTACTATTATTTGCTTAGTGTAGGCAGCCCATTCTTTCTCATCTTACAATGGGGATCATTAAAATGAACCAGCCTGTTAGAGAGAATGAGCAAAGAAAACCTGTTGCTGAACTCTGGGGCCTCTAAGGCAAGTAGAAGAGTTCATGTTGTCTTTGTCTTCCACTCTTAGGTGGTCATGTGGTCCTCTTCGCTGCTTGTCCCGTCTGTGCATTCGTACAACTGTAAAGTGGGGAATGAGGGGGATACCGCTTTACGGAGGACAGATGAGCAGTACCCCGGTCAAACTGAGTGAAAGCAAGGGGAGTCAAGACTAGCTTGTTCTTCTCTGTGTGGACACCCAAGGAGCAGGAGGAAACCAAAGTAATTTATGACCACTCCTTTTGTTTATATAGTTCTGATATAAACAGCTTGTGTGGAAGTTGTGGTTGTTGTTAGTGTAAGTAGTCTATTTTTCCTCAACTTACACTGAGGATTTGCATGAGCTAGACTGCCGCTGAACTCCAGGGGCCCCTAGGGCACTTACAGAGTTTTAGGTTGTTCTTGTCGCATAGTCTTAGGTGGTCATACGGTCCTCTTCGCTGCTCATCAGGTCTGTGCATTCGTACAACTGTAAAGTGGGGAATGAGGGGGCTACCGCTTTACGGAGGACGGATGAGCAGTACCCCAAAAAACAAGAGGAAACCAAAGTAATATATGACCACCCTTTAAAACACACATACACTGACTGACATACACTGACAGCTTTTATCCCAGACTAACTTACCTTAACTGACTCATACTGACTGATACCCAGTCCCAGACATACACACTGTGACAGACACACACTCACTTTAGAATGACATACCCAGACCAACACCTCATCCCATGGACTGTAGCATAGTGCTAACCACAGAGATGAGATTAGGATAAGATTAGACCTACCCACACACACACCAAACACTTGAACAGGGCATATTGGTGAGCAGCACCACTTAGGAGCAGGAGATGTAGGATTAGATTAGGTGTTACATATCACACATGCACCCCAACACTAGAATAGCTTTCAGGGTGACTAGCACCAATTAGAGTAGGCCAGCATAGTGTAGTGTAGGCCCCGCCCGAAAAGAGTCTACCTTGTCGCTGGTGGGCGGGCTTACAATCCTGTTGGCGAAATGTTTCATTTTTGCCAACTGGATTAACCAAAAGACTCTTACTTAACCATTTATGCCTCCAGGACGTAGTACCTACGTCCAGGAGGCCACGTGCACCTCTGCGCGCTCCCACAGCCGATCGCGTGCGTGTACGCGCGCGACCGGCCCGTGGTCCGTTAACCAGGCAATCAGTGAATCGGGCTATGGTGCCCGATCACTGATTCCTCTCCCCCGCAGAAAAAGCGACAGCTTCTCTCGGAAGCTACGCTTTTTCTGGCTTCATGCGTCCCTTTAAGCGTATGTTACGCTTACAGTGACGTCATGTAAACAAACTCATGGCTGCCATCTTGTGCCAAAAAGTAAAACTACAACTTAATGTAAAAAAAAATAAAAATGCACATATATTTACCCCAAACAAATACTATTTACATCCCACCCTCCCAAAAATACCCAAATAAAATGTTTAATATATAAAAAAAAACATTACAATTAAAAAAACAAACATGTAAATATTTACCTAAGGGTCTAAACTTTTTAAATATCAATGTAAAGATGAAATAGTTCTATTTTTTTTTTACTTTTAAACTTGTAAATAGTGGTGGATGCAAAACGGAAAAAATGCACCTTTATTTCCAAATAAAATATTGTCGCCATTCATTGTGATAGGGACATAATTTTAATGGTTTAATAACCGGGACAGATGGGTAAATACAATACGTGAGTTTTAATTATGAAGGCATGTATTATTTTAAAACTATAATGGCTGAAAACTGAGAAATAATGATTTTTTTCCATTGTTTTCTTATTCTTCCTGTTAAAATGCATTTACAGTAAAGTGGCTCTTAGCAAAATGTACCACCCAAGGAGGCCTAATTGGTGGCGGAAAAAAAAAGCTATAGATCAATTTATTGTGGAAAAGTAGTGATAAAGTTATAGGCTAATGAATGGGAGGTGAACATTGCTCGGATGCATAAAGTGAAAACGACTGAAGGCTGAACTGGTTAAAAAAAAAAATGCGTGATCAGTTCTGTGGCCCAAGTCATCAATTTTAATGTGTTTTTTTATTTCTTCCTGTCCCGAGGTACATCACTCAGTCCACAAAACTAAAGACGACCCCATTAAGCAGTTTTTACTTTCACTTAAGGATTTTAAAAAAGATTTCTTTGTGGTTCTTAAAGAACCACTATCACGGAAAATTTAAAAATGTAAAATACATGTAAACACATACCAATAAGCAGTGTTTCACACCGATTAAAATGAGCCCCAAATTACTTTTCTCCCATCTTGGTGTCACTTACAGTAGGTAGTAACAATCTGACGGAACCAACAGGTTTTGGTCTAGTCCATCTCTTCATGGGGTATTCTCAGCATGGCCTTTATAACTTTCAAAGACACTCCTTAAAAATAATTTATATAAAGATGCTGGCCAGCCTCCCTGCTCGCTGCACACTTTTTTAGCAGTTAGACGGAGCAACTGCCATTCACTAAGTACTTTTAAAATTAAAGAAAACCCTAAGAACCCCCCACTAGGAGATGGGCTAGTCCAAAACCTGTTGGTTCTGCCAGATTTCTCCTACCCACTGTAAGTGACAGCAGCATAGGAGAAATGTAATTAAGGGCTCATTTTACTCTGGAAGAAATGTACTTCTTATTTGTATGTGTTTACACGTATTTTACATTTTACAATGTTCACGATAATGGTCCTTTAAGCACCTGAGGAACACATGTTTATACCCCCCCTGGTGACCAGGCCATTGTTTACATTTCCACACTTTACAACTTTAATGGTTTATTGCTCAGTCATACAACTTAGCACCCAAATCAATTTTACCTCCTTTTCTTCCCACTAATAGAGCTTTCTTTGGGTGGTCTCTGATTGCTGCTGTGATCTTTACAGCCATTAGGAGGGACAATTAAGTGGCAGGGCTGTCCTCTGTACAGCGATGCGCTGGATTGCAGCACTGTACACATATTTATTAGCTGTTTATGTCTTTAAGTCAGCTTATCAGCTCCGATTGTGACTGACAGGCTGAAGGCGAAGCTCCGCTTTGTTTACAGCAGGGAACGGGTGCTCGAGCAAGCGCTCATTCCCTGCAAATCTCGTTCCTGGGGAGATCATGCCACCTGGCGTGAGCAAAGAACGAGTAAGCCCCTCTGCCACTTGCAATCCTGCGTTAGGCGGTCGCAGAGTGGTTAAAGTGATCTGGAACTCAATTTGCACTTCTTTGCAGCCATGGCGACAATACTCTTCTGAGTACAAACTGCTTAGAAACTCACACCTGTTTGGAATTAGAAATTGATTGGCTCATACAATTCCTTTTAAACAGTGCACCTTGCCTGTCTGTTTGCTGATCCATTCCTTCCAACACATTTCCTACATTACATTCAGCATATTGCTCCACCCCCTAGTATCATCTGTGAAGATGTGCTAAATATGGAGAAACCCCAAAAAATGGCCACTAAAATAATGACACATCATCATTCTAATTGCCTAATTATGCTTCCGTCATGTTTTAATTTCTGTTACTTCTCCCCATTACACCCTATTGTTTATTTACCATGCCTTTCTCATCAAATGTACAGCCATGCACCAGCCACATGCCAGAGTGTCACAGTAGCCAGTGTGGCAATATGATTGGTTGTGTCCCTGATGACATCAAAATGGGCCCTGATGACATCACAATAGTCAGAAAAGCATAAATAGGATGCTCTGGAGTCTCTTGAAGCAGATGATGTTAGACCTCTGGGGGCTCCTGGACTGTGTTAGGTGTGCAAGGTGTCTTGCAAGGTGGCTATGGTAACAAAAAGTGCAGTTAGTTAATTATGGTATATTTTTTTTCTTTGGATGGCTACCTTAGCTTAATATAATAGGTTATATTTGTTGGTTGCATGGTTAGGTTAGTTATTTGTAGTAGATTGTTTTTTGTTGGTTGGATAAAAAATTATAGCTAGCTTCCGACTGACATTTATGCTCCATCTCTCCTTCTATTAACGCATTTCTGATACAGTTTATTTGTTTGGCTGGAACTACTATTATTTGC